>NW_017729032.1:100218827-100259954 GCF_001723915.1 Gavialis gangeticus
CAGGAACCAATTAAGAGCACTAAGCGGGGGTTGCCTGTATAAATAGTTCCATCCATACAGAAATACAACTTGTCTCCTGAATTTGGAACGGTTTTTGTGCTTTCACACAACAGCTAAAATGTGGTAGAACAGAATTCTGAATGTAGATAGAAAAAAACTGAAAAATATTAGCAAGAGAGCCATATTATAAGATACTTTAGTGGTAAGATTATATTATTTAAGTGTTTATAGTAACATTGTGCTAGTAAATAGCATTACGGATAGGAGCAATAACATTATGAGATGTTTTGAAAAAATAAATACACATCTGATTATTTCAAATGATACTCTCATAGAATAAAAGTAGTTCTAAATATTGGTATATATTATTTGTATTACAAATATCATCAACATTTCCAACTGAAATGGTTTGGCCTGTGATATAAAGGAAGTCAACTACATGATTGTCCTTTCTGGTTTTAAAATTTACATGTATAGACATTTTATCTGTATTCTTCACTGGCCTACATCATTTTCATACTTGTAGGCAGGGGCAGCTCCAGGATTTGGCCTATGGGGAATGTAGAAGCAGCAACCCACACTGCAGGGGTGGTTGCACCTCCTGCTCCCAGTCTCTGCTGCACTGGTGTGGTCAGACCATGCTGCAGGATCCTCCAGGGGCTTTTTAAAGTCTCTAAAGCTGGTGAAAATCCCCTGTCCATTCTCCTTTATGCTCAGAGACAAGTCTCCTCCTCTCCATTTCCCCCTTCTCCCCAGCCATTCCTCGCTACCCATCCTCAGCTGAGTCCAGATGCTATGCAGCCTGGCTGGGGCAGGCAGGAACAGCTCTAGTGCTTCCTCCATCCCCAGGAAAGCAGCAGTAGCAGGTGAGGGACTGGGGAATGGGGAGAGAAAGAGGCATGTTCCAGAGGCTCTCATGGTGTGATCCAGTCCAAAAGGGGAGTGCATCTGTATCACCGCACCCCACCTGTATCTTCCCTTTCTTGTATGTATGAAACATAATTATGAAACAAAACTGCTGTGGATACCAAAAGTGGTTGACACCTTGAGACAGTGATGTTCTACAGCAGGGTGGCCAACCCAACTGCCACAAGTGGCATGGCAGGACAGCCTCTTTCTGTAGCATGAGATAGTTTGAGAAGGGGACAGGCAGTACAGTGGCAAATAGGGCAGGGAACAGAAAGTGGAACAGCAAATCAGGCAGAAGAAGGGCATTGGAGCAGCATTCAGGGAGGGTGATGAGCTCATTTGTGGCATGCCTGCTTAAAAGGTTGGCCCCCAGTGTTGTAAAGGATGGCCTGATCTCTCATGCAGTTGCTTATATTCCTCCCTGTCTTTCCCAATTACGAGCACATTGGCCACATCTACCTGCGCAGGGTAGATCTGTGCTGCTATTTGGTGCTGAAATGCACACCTCTGCTCATGCGCATTGTCCTGCTGCTCCATGTGCTGCAGGGGGGGCTGGCTGGGACACAGGGTGGCTCGAGATGGAGGCTCCATGTGTGTCAGCATGGGGGCTCTGCAGCAGAGCCCTTGTGCTGAGGCATGTGGGCACATGGCGACAGGGGAACAGCCAGCTCAGGGGAGCAGCCAGCCCCCTCTCATCACTCCACTCCCTGTCTGGCTGGGATACAGGGTGCCTCAGTGTGTGGGCTCCTTAGCAGACTGCCTGCTCACCATCTCTGCATTTGTCCTGGCACTTCGGTGTGCTTTGTGACACTTTTTTAAGGGTTTTTTTTTTTTAGCACTGCCACGCGGTTTAACATGCAACACATGTGGTTTGTGGCCCTGCAAAGAGGCTTGCAGCACCACAACCACATATCTGGATCCGATCTTTGTGTCCAAAAGCTTGTCTAACAGTACAGACCAATACAGTTTGTCCAATGAAAAGTATCACCCAAAAACCTTGCTTTTCGCATATGTCCTGCATCATCACAGCTACAGTATTCTAACCCTAGTACACTTTTCTATTTACCACAATCTGTCTTCTTGCCACCTTCTCTTACCAACTCCATGAGACTTCTAGTTGCTAAGGAAGGAAGTGTTTTCATTGACAGGATTGTACTAGAACAGGAATTGTATTAAGCTGAAAGAATCTGACAGAATCCATAGACTATTTGAGAGGGCCTGCAGACCTTAATGGGAATGGTTGCCATTATGCAAATCCATGATTGCACCTTGTAGTAGCTGTTTTACCCAAATAAGCTTTACCTTTCATAATCAGATTTGTACTAAGGCAGGTCTGGCAAAATTGTGAAAGATATGTACAAAATAGTTGTCATGAATTGATTACCTCTCTGATACAGAAGGCAATTTCTCTGAAGTATATGCAAATAACATTGTAACAATCTATACTTAGAAGTGCAATTGGCATATAAAATAGTTTGCTATTTTCAGGCATTAGATATTTGTCCCAGTTCTATAAGATCATGATAATTTACTGAGGAATTTAGACAAACTGTGAAAAGCACTGTAAATAAATTCCACACATATTTCAGATTTTCATGAAAAGTCTCCTGTTTGCGCATTGTGTATATATTTCTGTGTATGTGTTTTAAGTGCACACATAACCTAACGTGTACTGGAGTCAATCAAAGAAAAATTAAAATTCATTACTTAAAAATAGCAATGCTTAGCAATTCAGGCATCATTTATTCAGGCATAGTAATACTTATCTTCTAACCATTTGCATTAGAATTTTATTCAATACAAGTTAGTGACTGCTGTGTCAATGTGTATAGTTTATAGATGTCATAGTACCTGATTTGCTATAGAAGCATCCATTTTCAGCAAAGAAACATATGGTAAAAGTAGAGATCAAATAGACAAGACATCTTTTTGCTGGCTTTATTATTTGTTTATAACAATACACTTATGACATTAGAGAATATTTTTAAATTGTTCATTTATAACGTAAGCTACCTTCTAAGTGCCAAAGTAATCACCCCATTTTTTGTTTTATCAGCCCTGCAAGAAACTCTATCATAATGTCTAATTTTGTGAATGAAAATTAATAGCTCATTAGTCTTAGTCATCCCAGTGTGCTAAGCCTGCTTACATCTGTTGGAAGAGTGAGTTGTGGAAGCTTAAGATGGAACAGGAAGATTTAAATATTATTTACTACTCTAATATGCTAATTTACTAAACTAATAAACACAAAGGAGATTGTGAAGGGAAAAGCAGACATTCTGTTGAGAGAAAAACAAGGAAATTCTTTTAATTACTCAGAAAAAGAAAGAAAAAAAAGGTTCCCTTAAAGAGGACGAGGCTGATGTAATATGACACCAGATTAGTGTCAAAAATACTCTTGGTACGAACTGTGAGCCCTAGGGCCCTCATTTGGGTCAGTTCTTCAACATATGTTTCCTTCTCTTTGATGTGATTAAATGCTGATTTTTATAAAGATTCTTTTCTGACCCAGGACCTTAATGATAGACCCACAACTTTAAAAGTTTATAATAAACTTTAGGGATCTGACCAATACACACTGGGCATGTCTACACACCGTAATTGGCACCACTGCTTATTATGCAGATGAATAGTTTTTTTTAGTGATGATACTTGGCATCAAACTAAATCTACTGCGCATTAGCACACGCTTTGCTCACTACATTAATGTGCAGTTGAATTAAGCATTAATGTGGAATTGAATTAAGCACTTCTGCACATTAAGTGTTTCATGTAGCCAAGTGGTCCATTGAGCTAATAACAACGTTCTCATTGACTTAAGGGCTAGGGGCAGAAATTACACATAAGCCACTATAAGTGATCAGAAACTGGTTTAAATCTGTAACAGAACAGAAGTTCAGTGCACATAAACTGGTTTAAAAAAGGCTGAATCCAGTTTAAGATAAATCTGGATGGATATAGTATCAGACTTAGCTGATTGATGTTAAACTATTTTATGAAACTTCTGTCCCAGATCCCCTCCTGACTCAAGTTGTCTCAGTCTCTCAGCATCCCAGAATGAATTGGGGTCCCTTGCTAACCCCACCTTGCAGGGCAGGTTGGCTAGCCTTAGCTATGCTTTCTGCTCTGGCTAAGCTGGGGCTGGCCCTGCCCCATGGCTTTCACAGAGATAAGGCAGCAATGCCTTTGCTCTCTAGACTGGTCCTATCTGCACCAATCAGCCCTGCAGGACAGCATGGGAGGAGGCAGGGGAACAGAGCCCCTAGCCTGGGCCCCAGGCTCTGGTCCGTCAGGGTTGCCCCTTTGCTCCCTGGACAGGCCAGCATGAGTCACTGACTCACTGAGGGGAGGGTAAAAGGAGTCCCCCCTCCTGGCTGGCCCCCCAAGCCCAGTGTCTGCTCACGTGGGGGGAGCACCAGCCTCTGGGGGATCTCTCCCGAGCAGCCTGGTATTCCCCCGCTGCCCCCCAGGCCAGCTGGCACATCCCACCAGAGCCCACCCCCCCCGCTCCCCACAGCTGGGCAGACCAGGGTTGGGGGGATCCCAGGGCCATCTGGGGAGAGGTCTGAGCCTTTCCTTGTGGTCAGATGTGGGCTTTGTGGGGCTGGCACCAGGAGAGCGGCTCTTTTTCCCCTCAGGGCAGGCTGGGAGGCATGCTGTAGCACCCTCTGCCTTATGACCTGGGTGAGTGCAGGCCTCCTTCTGGTTTTCCAAAATGAAAACTGAACGTCAGTTCAGTTCATTATTGGTTCAATGTACGCAGCTTAGAGAAATCTGTGAAGACTGAATCGATTCCTCATCAGGCTTTTGGACTGTCTGTACTTAGCCAAGAAGGACAGAATCAAAGACTAGATTTCCTCAGAAATCTGGTACAACAAATCTGCTACCTGGATATCCAAGTATCAACAAAAAAAAATTACCCCAAGAAAAAAAGTGGGGTAGGGCACGGTTCTGGACCGTGGTAATCAGATGCTCAGGTCCTCCAAAGAGATGCTCTGGTAGCCGCCCAGAGCATTTCTATGGCTGCACCTTGCCCTGGTGCTGAAGCACGCTGCCTTCACATGCCCGGTACCCTGGATCAGTAGAGGCTGCATGGCCCCCACCCTGTGGGAAGTAAGTAAGGGACTGGGGTAGGATGGACTGGAGTGGGAGAGGGGGCTCTGGGTGCAAGGGGGAGTTGTTAGGGAGGGGTGAGTCCCCCGTCTGTCCCCTGCATGGCCCACATCGCACAGCAGCAGTCCATCAGGGCACTTAGGGCCCTCCTGGCTAAGCCCTCCCATGGTGCAGGGCAGCATGGCTCAACCCTGGCCACCTGGCATCCAGCGCTGCCTGTGCCAAAATGCGTGGGCGTGGCCCAGCCCGCCATGGCATGGTGCCATATGCCTTCAGGCAGCCCCGGGCCACTTGGGCTGTCACCTGGGACCCTGTGCCACTTGCGGGAAACATCTGTCATGCTGGGCCAGGTCCTGCATGCACGGAACTGGCCCTAACCTGGAGTGGCCCCTGCACCCTCTACCAACTGCAGCCGTCTGGAAGTGGGGGCTGCTGCTTGGTTGTGACCTGTTGCCACCTTTGACAACATCTGCCCTCTTGGACCTGCAACCCTATGGCTGTGCTGCCAGACCCAGATGGGGTGCCCCTGCTCTACCATCTGGGCAGCTATCATCCCCAGAAGATGTGCTCCTTGCAGCAGCCTGCTTTGAATTGTCAAGGCATGTCCTCTTGGACCTAAATGGCCAAAAGGTCAGCCACCTCATCTGCCCTCCAGCTGGGTCCCCAGTGCTGGTCCTGGGCAGGCTCCTCTGCCTGGGTCTCACCACTTGTCTCACCAGCAGGGATCCTGGTGTTTCCTGTTTAAAAATTGCAAAACCTTTGATAAGAAACCCAAATTCTCTCATGAAAATACCCAAAATAGTGTTATTTTCTATTAAAATGAAATGCTACTATATATAAAAAATCAGTTGGGTAATGTTTTATTGATATATTTACAAATTTAAAGCAATTTGGAAGCCAACCGATGCCTCTAACATCATAATAAAATGGATTCTAAATGTCTATACACTTTGACATTTCCCTTTTTTTTTGTCATTGAAAAATCAGAGCTGCTCCAACCCCACTTTGCTCACCAGGATGTGCAGTGTGGAGCAGCACTGATATGCCAGTGCCCTGCCCCTGCCCTTGCCCCTAACAATCAACCCACAGCTCTCCCCTTCCTTCCCTCCTGACCCACAGTCGCTGCCTGCCTGCACTAGCTCCCTTCAAGTCGCAGCTCCATTCCAGCACCAGGACATGAGTCCAGCTGCAGCTGTCCCACCCACTGCTTTGTGGCTCTGAGCAGTGCCAGCCCTTGCTGTTCTGCTCCCTGCCTCATTCTGCAAAGCACTCAACTGGGGATCAGGGACTGAACTGGGCCCTTTCTTTTCAGGCTGCCTCCCCCCTGCACAGGCTGCTCTAGTGGGGCAGGGGGGCTCTAAGCCTGGCTCTGAAGGCCTCTCCCACCTGGAGTGCTTCCCCCCAGCTCCCCCCCCACACACCAGGATTCTGCCCAAAGATGTATGATCCCACACCAGGAAAGAGGAGCAAAGGCTGTAAGTGGGGCAGCAATTATATGAGAAATAAGTTCCTGAGTGGCTCAAGGTAGAAGTGAATTAAAGAAGGCAAGAAAGGGATAACATGTCAAAGCAACAGGAGAGAGAGGTGACTTCAGCATTAGTAATTTGGTTAGACCAGAGCACAGGGGTGTGGGAGAGAAGGAGGACATTTTTAATATAATGATCATGAAAGATAACCACTCTATGAATGTGGATTTTAGGAATGAGATTAATATTGAAGGGTGAGTTTGGTAATATAGAGGAGAAAGAAGTGACAGGATTTAATGAGAGAGAGGCTGCATACAGAAATGAAAAGAGAAGAGTTAAGATAACACTGACTTTCCAGGTCTGGAAAATAGGAAAGAGTACAATTCGGTCATAAAAAAATGGATACTATATCACTTACAATATAAATAAATGTACAGAGAATAAGATTTGATGAGAAAAGAACATAAAACAAGCAATGTTTCTTATTGGCTGTGCATTATGTAGCTACCATATCACTGATTCAATCCAGGTTCTGTTTTGCAGCTAATCATTTGGTACTTGCATTGGAAGAGAAAAGGAAGCAGCTGCCAATGCAGCAAATTTTCATCCCTGGAGTTACCTGAGCAATGGTATATCAGGGACATACTCTTGTGTAGCAGCTCCTTAATCCAAGGACCCTTGACACACAGAATTTTGCAACTGAAGCTGATATTGCTGGATTTGCTGGCAAGTGAGATATTTCTGGCTTCACAGTGCCATTTAATCATCTGAAGTTTGAATACGGCTCTTCACTGGAAAAAAATGGAGATACACACTGTTGTTTTTGCTATCACCTATGCAAATATACACTAGTCAGGCAATGGTCTGACCCAAAGCCTATGGAGGTACTTTGGAGAAGGTCCATTATTACTAGATAATTTTCTTAGACACACCCAGGCAACAGCTGTTCCAGGCATCTCTCTAGAGAGACCTACACAAATGATGGGATAAAGATTATGTTCTTATGGGTTAAAGATAATGTTGTTAAGAACAAAGTACATTGCACATCCCAGGAATTAGTAGTGTATGAGTTTTGTTCCTCATGGGGTTCACTTTCAAACAGCACAGGACTACAGACGATGCCTTTTAAAGAATATAATTGCACTAATCATCATGATGCCTACACATTTGTGAATAGTGTGTTTCAAGGATGCTGGGAGTTGCAGGGCAGTACCTGGTATAGTGAAATCTCATGAACAAAACAGCATAGGCTTAGTTGCAAAAATCAGTATATAGTATTATACCTGAGACTTTGGGGTGGATTTTAGGAGTTGTAGCCGCATTTGATCTACCTATGTGAGTCATACTGAAAAAAGTTCTTTCATTCTGAAAGATTTCACCACCTATGGCAAAAATTCCCAAACCCCAGGTGATGGCCTGGTACCAGGCCGTGAAGGGTTGTTTGGTGGTCTGCAGGAGGGTTGGCTGATGAACTGGAAGTTCGGAAGTGACAAGTATACTGCGGACTGGCAGCCAACCCTTTTTTATACTAAGTATAAAAAAGTATACTAAGTCTTCAGTATGCCAGGCACTTCCAGTTTGTAGTATGCTGGTCTGCAGTTTGCCAGTCTGCCATCTCTTCCAGTCTGTGGTTTGCCAGTCCGTGGCCTAAAAAGGTTGGCCTATGGTCACTGGCATAAACCTAAATGTCTGATGTTGCTTTCTTATATGTTTCACTGCACTGAAGAGAACAATGCCAGAATACTAAAGAATACCAGTTTTCTGAAAATAATACTCTTGGGAGTAGGAACAGTGAGGGCCCCTCTCAACATGCAGGTAGAGGAGTGACTGGATTTAATGTGCAAACCACACAATTGCTCCTTCTGCCATACCACACACGTATGGCAGGAGATGTGATCATGGGATTGCAAATCAGATCCCATCACGCCTTATTGCAGGTGCAGAGAGAATGTGGGATTGGATCTCCCCTGCACCGATAAGTTCCAGGGGTTGGGAGCCCCCTCAGTTGATGGGGCTTTCAGCCATGGGAGTGCTCCACACACCAACATTGCTGGGAGACCAGCTGCTGTGATCTCAGCAGCTAGTCTCCCACCCATGAGAGTGCGTGGGGTGCACCATGTACCCCACAGCTGGGAAACTGAAGCAGCTGCAGTCTCCCAGCTGTGGGGTATTTGGTGTGCCCCCTTGGGTGGGAAATTGCAGCAACTGTAGTCTCCTCCATGGCTGGGATATCACAGCAGTTGCTCTCCCAGCTGCTGAGGTGCACGGGGTGCTGCCACAGCTGGGAGATTGCAGCAGCTGAGGCCTCTCACCTGGAGTGCGGGGTGAGGGCAGGAGGGAGCAGCACAGGCTTCACATTCAAATCAAGGCTGGATAGAAACCAGCTATAAATTTATTACACATTTTCCAGCAATAAATTTATAGCTGGTTGGACCTTTCTAAGGTTCTATAGTTAATGTGCACATGTAGCCAGTCTCAATTAATTATGCAATTAGCCAAGTAATCGCATAATAGATGTAACATGTGAAGGGGTCCTGAGTCTTCTCTTCTGCGTTTAGTTCCAGTGATGTACGGTATAATGGCTTGATAAATTAGAAGCTTTTGAGAATAAAATCATAAAGAATAGCAATGCCTACATAATTAGGAAGAGGCGTAAATATATTTGAACAGATTATTTTTGTCAGAATAATATTTGATAAAGTATACCTGCTAAACAAATACAATTTGGTGTAGCTGACAGAGAAAAATAATTGCATCCATAAACTAATAAATCTGTTCTTATGTCAAAGCTGTAGAAGACAAATCTCCTACAAGTAGAAGACAAGTATGCAGTGAAGCAATAAAGCTGTTTATGGAACAAATTTAATGTTTGTTATGACTATAGATTTGAAATAATTGTTTATATTTTTATTTTGGTAGCATTTTCACTAGGAAGAAATTTGTTCTTTTAATAAATACGGTGAAACCTAGGAATGGATAGAAGGCACGAAATAATATTCTTCCTTAACTGGCCTTTGTGAATCTGAAGCTACAGCAGATCCCCTGAGAGCAGAGACAAAACCAGAATGAAGTTAAATGTTAAGGGCATTAAACAGCAAAAGAAAGTACAGAATTGTTTAGACTGATTGAGGGATTAATTATTAGTGGCATTATTGAAAGGTGTTGTCTTTTGATGCCAGTCCAGCATCATTTTAAAGGGAGATTTTGATAAGAACCATCCTTTGGTACTGTTTGTACAGTGCCTGTATTTGTGGGGGGGAGGTCTTTATTATGAGTGAAGGCCTATCTACATCACAAAGGTTGCTTACAGATGTAAAAAAAGCAGCGCTTCACTTTCAGCTTGGTGCACCCCCACACCAAGCGCAGCACATGCCCAGAAGAGGCATCATGTCAATTTGACCTGATTCAATCAGCTATTAGACATAAGTGCCAAAAAGCCCTGATGAAGTGTATGGGCTATACAGATGTTGGGCAAATTGGGTCAAGCTGACATGCTTCCTTTTGTGGTAGAGCGCTGTTTTCTTTTACCCCAGGTCTGTTGGTGCCCAAACTTACTGTGCCAGGCAGCTGCACCCTCAAATATGCCATGTTGCTTACTACCTGCTGAACTGAAAGCTGTGAACTGCAGGTAGGCTAAAAATCTCTGCTGAACTAGCTTACCTGCAGCATCACACTAGTCCACTGCTCTGAGTTTTGGAGGGTCGAGGTGCATGGTATAGTAAGTTTGCAGTGCAAACATGCTCAGAGGCTTTTAAGCCTTACTATAACTCAAACACTAATAATCAGGAATCCTGGCTTTCACTGATAAAAAAATCCCCAATTTTCAGATTTAAAAAAGTAATGCAAAATCCACATTTTTCCCTGATTAAAATGAAATGCCACTAGTGTATATAGTGCTATTTCATACTGATAATGGAAAAAATATGATATAGGATAATGTTTCAAAAGCACCTAAATGATTTAAGTCCCTTTTTCAAAAGTGGTGTAGTTACTTAGGCCCAGAACCTAAAAGGCTTTTAGACATTTAAATCAATGGGATTTAGGCTCTTATGTCACTTTTGAAAGTTGAAGTTCTGAAGTCATTCATCCTGTTTTTACTCATGTAATGCTCCATTCTTAGTGGACTCGTGTTCATTCCTTCTCAGTTTTGACATAAGTTGGCACTAATCAGGACCTTTGTTGGCAGCCTCATATATGAGAAAGCTTTGCTGCTTTAATTATTCTGGTATAGTGAAACAGGACCTATACCCTTAGTGCAGATGCAATAATATTAGTATAAAAGTGTTTATACTGCTGTATCTTTTTAAAAATCAGTGAAACAAAATACTTCATACTAATTTAAAGTGCTTTAGAATAGTATAACTACCTATGTTTAATATTTTTGTCAGCATAACAATATTGGTAAACAAAATCACACCCTGAAACAACAAATTTATAGCAATGATCCTTGAATGAAGACCAGCCTTCAGTGGAGATGTTCAGAGCTGAAAACTTAATCTAAAGCTTACTGAAGTCAAGAGAAAGATGCCCAGTCACTTTACAGGGAGGGTTTAGTGGCCTTCGTTTTATGATAGTTCACTAAGTTCAACATTACCTGGGATATGGAAGATCCAGGTTGGAACCACTTCTTTATGAAGGAGTTTGGTTTAGAACTTGAATTTGGGCTTCCTACCTCTCAGGAGACAACTTTAAACACCACAGATCCTGCAGTGGATATTTCTTGGTCTCTCTCACTGAAACTTTTCTACTTTAAATTAAACAGCTAGGTGTTTATTGGGCCATAGAGCAAGGGATGAATGACATTCTAGCTTGGTGGTTAAGCCACTCACCTGGGAGCAGATAACCTGGATTCCTGCTTTTCCATTTTGTAAATAATGTCTATTTGCTCTTGTGAATTTAGCCCTTGATTTTCAGTTTTCTTTTGTCTTAATTAAAAATAGGGATTAAAATTTATATAAAAAAAAGTCAGCTTTGGGTTAACCAAAAAAAAATGCTTTACAGGTTTTTTTTGAGCTGCCAGTGAACAAGAAAAATATGTGATTAATTTCCACAGATAGAGCCGGTTTGGTGGCAACCATTCTGGCCTCCCAAAAAGCTATAGTCTATAGTCAGGTCCTTAGATTCCATTGCATCTTCTCTGAGGACAATATAACATCCACCACACCAATAGATATACTAGCTCAAAAGTGCATATTCTCATGTCTTTCTTGACATGCTTTTTTTTTTTTGCCTTCTTGTTCTGAAGGGGAAATTATAAAAGGGGGTGCCTCCATATACTAAGCACAGAGAGAGATTGTAACTTTCCATGCCTATCTTTAGCTCTTCATTTAGGTTTTCCTACACAGCCAGAGCTGCCTTCTGCCTTACAGGCCAATAGCTTGTCCACTGACAGAACTACCAGGACCATCAAAACTTCTCACCTGCCACAACTTTGATGAAGATTAATATTTTAGAGGATGTTGTCATTCCAGATTCAGTGGTATTAGACAGCCCCAGCTTCTAATGTGAGCATATGGGCCTCTGCCTCCCTACACCCCACCTAGCCCCAACCTGTTGGTGCATGGATGTTATGTACAAAAGGTGCCTGCTTCGGCCTTCTCAGTCCCTCTTCATATCAATCAGAGGTTTATCCCTCTTCAGTCTCTAGGCTTAACTCATAATGCAGCCCAAATGAAATTCATTCACTAGTAAAGGAAAGCAGATGTGTCTGCCACAACTCCTGGTCTTCGCTCACGGTTTTTCTACCAGTCACTTCTCTCTTCTTTCTTCATTGGTTCATTGGTACTCCAGCATGGATCCCCAATGCTCGGCTCCCACCGACCATTATCGGGTAGTAGCCTGACTCCTCAGAGCCAGATATGGGCGTCAACCTCCCTGCCTGAGGCCGCCACCATTCACCCCTCCCAGGGCACGTAGCCTCTTTGTATCGTTCCAGATGCTGCTAGGAAACCACTTCAGGTTTCGGCCTGGAGCCAGCTGGCTGCTGCTTTAAATTTTCCCGTGAAATCTGACCGGTGAATTGGTGCTGGCATGCATGCACAAAGTGTGCCCACACTGGGGGCAGTCGCTCCTGGTTTTCCTGCTTTTGCATCAGTGCCAGCTGTGGCTGGGATTATGTCAGCGTCTCTTGTAAATTTGGAGGCGCAGCAGTTGCGTCTGCCCCAGCACAGAGATTTACAATAATATTACTAATACATATGATGGTAGCAGTCCAGTTGTCAAGCTTTGTAATAGAAGTGTGAGGGATCCTCTTCTTCCCAATGCTTAGCACAAAGAAGCTTTTATTGAAGCTTCCATGTTGATCCCTGAAATTGTAAATGTAACAATAAATGTGAGCCAGTGAGTATTTATTTAAATTAAAGTACTGGGGACAAATGAGAGAAACACATTGTTTCTTGTGTAGTATTTTCATGCACACAGCTTCAGCAACAACAGCATTTGAGCAATAGGCACCTGAATCATATATCGTTGATAGCATAATTATGCATCTGCTTTAACTTCAGATTTCTCACATAAAGGATATGGATTACTACCTGTTTCAGTGTGTTAACACAGGTTGGGCAATTGGATTTCATCTAAATACATTAAATCAGTGTTCAGTGTTTGGCTTAATTCTAAGCATAAATACTACCAAGGGTTTTCAAGATGAAGAAAATAGTTTCTTAGTGAAATGCATATTTCATAGCATGTGTCACTTGTCCATTATTTGGCTACAGAGTGATATATCAGTTGAGAAAGCTAGTAATAGGAGTCACTCAATAAAGCAGCAAATAACTGTAAATGAGAATTTGTTGCTGTCAATTCAAATTCAATCAACAGCAGCACCCTGTCTGTTTATTATTTTGTACAAAGTTATGAAGCCTCATTTAGAATTTTGTTCACTGTTCTCTGACCTCCTCATACTTTCTTCTTTTAAAATGTAAATTGTTCTAAATCCAGCCTCTAGTTTCATAAGTATTTATGTTTAACTGAAGCCTGCTGCTCTGTCTGCATCCTTTTATTAAAAATACTTACCTCTTATGATTGTGATGCATAGAATGTTCTTAAAGATCTATCCTACATCTCTTCCAGTCTGGCTTCTGACATCTTCACAATGATAAAATAGCTCTCTTTAATGTTTCTAATTACTTTCTCTAGGGCAAATCATACACCTTTACACTATCTTCCTTGTACTCAACACTTCTGTTTCTACTGACATTGCTGGTTGCTCCCTTCTTATTCAGGTCCTATTGGCTTTCATGATACTCTTCTGTTTATCCTCCTACCTCTTCAGCTGCTCCTTCAGGTTGTTGAAATATACTCCTACATGATTAAATGCTGCCTACGCAACATAGATAAACTCCTCAGATATTTATATTAGCATTGACTTATATATGTGTGTAGCTTAACTGTGATGTGCATATATTCAATCCACATGGTTATCTTGATTCTGGTATTCTCGTCTCCCACAGTAAATACACAGAACGGCCATTGACAACGATACTGATGTTCATGCCAAGTGAGCAAAATGTTGTATACTATAGTGAGAAGCAGAATACAGATATTTGCTGCTAGATTTTAAACTTCTAATATTTAACCCTTTATAGAAGTGGTATGGTTTAATGGAGCATTTTATTTAAAATGTTTCAGTTTGTAAGGCCTTTGATGTCTTTGGCTGCTGTGACTTCAAAATTATTGATTGTCTTTGGTGTTAAAAATACTTCAAGCAAATGTCACTTGAGTAGGTCATAGCAAGTAGAACAAAACTACGATATGTATCAATTTAATATTTTATGTTGTGATAATGACTGGTTTAGCATTCATTAAGAGAGCCTATTTAAACAAAGAGGAAATATAACAGATGTTTTTAAGCTTTGATGTGATTTACATTTGTTCTCTAAGTGAAGCTTAACATTATTAATGAAAATAATGCTTTCAGTTGCACAGATTGAAAAACTGTGAATCATATAATCAGGGATACTGATGTTCCATCTCAAAGTTTAAAACACGAGAGTGCATTGGTCAGGGTCAGCTTAGTTTTTGAATTTGGTAAGGTGTTACTTTAAACATATTTTAATATTTTCTTGTAGCGATGCACCTACATTTAATTAGATTTGACAACTGGGTTCACTACTACTAACATATATTGCTATGGTTAATTGCTACATATCTAGAACATGGATTTTAGACAATAAAACTTGTACTGTGTTAGCAAATGAAACAATAGTACAGCATGTCAGTTGCTTCCTGCAAGTTGTTGAATAGTGCCAATACCTATTGACTTAATTGGGTACTGAGGGTGTTCAGCACCTTGGAGCATAATAGATCTGTGCACCTAATAGTAGTAATTAAGGGCACTTTTACATGTGCTCCAATGTGTTGCGAGTAGAACACATCTAAGCAGATTTAATTAATCTCATCAAAATGCTCCAGCATGCTGCAGCATCTCATGTATTCAGTGTCCCATTTTTCAAAATGGGGGTGGGGATGCTTTAACTAAAGCTCATTTGATGAGCTTTGGTTAAAGTGCCCCCACCACCATTTTGAAATGCGGGATTCTGAATACACAAGACATTTGTAGGCATTTTAATTAGAGCAGCTACTGAGAGCCCCACCCCTCAAACATGTGTATAGACACCTTTGGCTGTTGCAAGATTCACTATGCTGTTGAACCTATGTAGAATAGCTGGAGGTAGTAGAAGGCAGCCCTCAATTCTCTGGATCATGGTGTACTGATAAAGGGTCTAGTCAGATGCCTGATGAAGGTGTTTGTGGCTTACAAGCCCAAGTTGAGAGTGACACAGCTTGTTATAAGTTTCACAGAGCCATGTGATGTCTGAGTTGGAGTCCAAATTTACAGCATACTGCTTTCTTCTTTTTTGCTCTGCTTCCATCCTCTGAATCAAAGCTGCTTCATGTTGAGCTTTACCCAGAGCCAGATGTTCCTGCCTGATCAGGTAGGATTTTGCCCACTCCTCCTAGCTTTCTATGTTGATATTGATCAACTTCATATATTTTTTTCACATATCACGGTACTGCCATAGAGGGCAACCATACTTTCTAGGACCCTCTCAAATCTCACTATAAAAATATTCTTGGGGATATAGTCATCTCCCATTCTCTTGACATGGCTGATCCATTGCAACCTCCTCTTCTTGACAGTGGTTTCAAAGTGTGTTAGTTCTGCACATTTCAGCACCTCTATTTTTGATATTCTGTTTTCCCACTTTATTTTCAGATCTTATGCAGACATCTCATGTGGAGGCTGTTCAGTCTCTTGATATGCCTAGCTGGAGGTAGAATGACTAAATAAAAAGCTTGTGCTTCCCACAGGGGCATTTCAAAAAGTATACCTGGGTGGTCCTCTCGGTTAGCATCTAGGTTCACCCAGATATAAGCCACATTTAAGTATATTTACTAACTGCTACTATGAACAATTTGTTGTGATGCCAAACCTTTGCTTATTGTCGGTTGAGACCAGCCCACATTTTTATTTTTGGTCCAAATTGGATGTGTGCTTTGAATGGGTGGGTGAGGAAGAGGAGGACACAAAAAGAAAACTTTGCTGTGAAGAAAGGGAAAGAACATCTGAATTTGAACTTGAATGGCTGCCATATCTTGCTAATGCTCACATAGCATTAGCATAATCATGGACAAAGATCCTGGGCTCATGGAAACTTAAATATATACATTAGGGCAAAGGAGAAAATGCTTGAGTCAAACTCTGAGACTTTAACTCAGATTTGGATTTGACTCTCATTGATGTCTTCTGGACCACTTAAGGGTGGTCAGTGCTTTTAAATATCCACTCATATTTATGTGCTTGAATAGATTTAATACCTGAACTTTAGGCTGCTATTTTGAAAGTGTTGGCATAATCATGTTTAAAACATAAAGGCTTGCAGTAGGAATTCCAAAAGCTTTAAACTATTCAAAAGCTTTTCATGGTAAGAACTTACGGGCCCCAAACCAGCATAAAAATAATAAACCCTATGATATTACAGACTTGTGCATAATTAAAAAAAAGAGATACCTCTTTGAGTTGGAACAAAGATTTTGTCTTCATTACTGATATAAAATATTATAGCAGGGTAAAAAACATTTTACTTTCATTGATAACAGTTCCAGTTATTATTTCTTTATTAAATTGAAAATATGTATTTTTATGTTGGAGTAAATTCTGTTTGTACAGGGTTCTTTCCCAAGTTATATTCATCCTAGTGGAAATCTATTTTCCATACCTTTTCCATGGCCTGCTGTATATCAGTTTTTGACCTACAAAACTACGCTCAAACCATTAGAATTTGTTGAAGAATTTCTTATGTGAAGTAAATGGTAATGGTTTGCCTAAGTTATTTATTGACTTAACTTTTCAGTATGTTGAGGTATTTTACAACATATAATGTGGTTTTTATTTCTGATTTGTTAAATATTAACCAACCAAAGAGAATACCAAAAAAGTTACCATAAGTTTAGAAACATAGACAGAAGAGCAGCTCCCTGCTTTAACTCATAATGCTTTGCAGAAAGCATTTTGAGTTACAATGATCCCCCAGACCAAACAGAAGTTCACTGTTGGGTCCAGGGGGGAGGGGAATCTAGCAGCTGGCTGAGAGCCTGTATCTGGTTTTCCTAGCAATGGCCCCTTCTCCTTCCCAGCCCACACTGTTTTCAGAATGGGCGGAAGGAAAGGGAGCACAAGGAACTCATTTTGGGGGCTCCCAAGTTGGCACAGGAGGGTAGGGCAGGTGGACTGGAGCCCTCCCAAGGTGGCTCCAATCCACCCACCCCACCTTCCAGCACCATCTGAAAAAACCCCAAACTAAACTCCCTCCTCTCCCTTTCCCTGCTCCTATTCTGAACACAGTGACAGGCTGGGAGGCAGTGCAGGCAGAAGTTATTGAAGATGCCGTGTTTTGAAACATCTTCATCTGAACCCTCATGTAATGAGGGTTCAGATTTTTGCAGGACTGGGCCCTTTTAAAGCACTTTGCAGCCATGCACTTCTGTTTGGTCACAGCTGTAGAGCACTTTTAGGGGCCAGATTGAGTAAAAATTGTCACTTCTGTCTATGCCCACAGTGATGTACTCAAGAAATGTTGTGTTTAAAATTAGACTTAAATGGGAAAAGCCTCATAGCTGTCCCCTGCAGAAAGAAGAGAAAATCTACACTTTAAAATGCAGGACACAGAAAATAAAAATGGCCAAATCTTTTTTGTTACCTAGATGACAGGTTTGTCTCTTATTTCTCTTTTTTGGAAATGTTCAACGCTTCCAAGCATGTCTTGGCTAATTGATTCTTTATGATTCAGCCAAACCATGTTACTCAGGTACTTTTTTTAATTATGGCAAAAAATGTGGGTTTTTTACAAATGATCTTTTCCTCAAGTAAGAACTTACTTGAGAATCATCATCTTATAGCTAAACATGTGTTTTTTGAATAGAACCCTAATGGTCAAGTTCACAAATGAAGAAAACAACAAGAAAACCCAGATCCTAATATTCTCAAGGCAATAATACACAGAAGAGGAACTAAACTATGTCATTTAACTTATTAAATTATGTTTTATGAAACTTCTGTGAGGACAAATCCAAATTGAATGTTTTGCCAATATTAATCCCTCACTGGTGAATCTGACAATGAGTTCTCTTTCAGGGACAGGTCCAGTTCCTCAGGGAAGTAAATAGAGTCAATGATTTACTGATAAAGCCACCCAGTGTATACATCATCCATGTCCCATACATCAATGTCAGAGGCAGCAGTTTGCTTTACTAAGTGAAACTGCAAAGTCTTTTTGGACTTCTTTGCCCTGTAATCAAATAAAAAAAAACAAGCTCAAATAATTTTCCTTAAGTTTATAATAATATAATTAATATAGTTTATAGTAATATAAATTATATTATATTAATATAATTTATAGTAATATAATTGAACAAATACCTACATATAACTTTTATAAAAAACTGTTATCATGATCATGTTTTTAAATATAGTTTAGCATAAAAAGAATTAGAATGAAATTATGTGCCCAAAGGTGTCTGTATTATTGGATTATGTCTGCCATAGGTACTGATTTAGCTCACATTACCATAGTATTTGAGTACTTCACAAACTTTAGTATAGCTATTCTTGTAGTATCTCTCTGAGTTAGAAAAACCCTATTATCTTTATACAGATTGGGAATTGAGGCATGGAGATTGTAAGTGACTTGTTCAAAGTTAAACAGGACATCTACGACGAAACGTGGAATTGAACTTTCTAGTTCTTAGGCACATCTACACATGCCCCTACAGCACTGCTCTTACTGTGCCATCATTTAGTACTTTCTTTTGGAGGAGAATTACTATAAGTTATAAATTTACAGGTTAATATATATATACAGGTGTACACTTTGTTTTACAGAGAACCATGGACTCCAAAAGCAGGAATAGAGGAATGGCAGCCCAATAGAATAAACAGCAACTTGGGACTTAGGTTTGCTATCTCTCTATAGGCATGAATAGATAGCAAAAGGAGGTACTAAATGATGGTGCAGTAACAGACTGTATTGCACCATACCGGTGGGCACATGGTTATTTTTAGCTGCTACAATGCTGTAGCAACACACTATACTTAAGGAGTGCATGGCTATGGCTACATAGCAGTGGCATCACAGTTTTTGCCCACAGATGCTATGTTGTCATAACATGTTGCTATGGTGGTATAGCATCACGTGTAAATGCACCCCCTGGGTCCCAAGTTGCTGCTTTTTCCATTGGGCTGCTATTCCTCTCTTCCTGCTTTTGGAGTCCATGGTTCTCTGCGAGACAAAATGGATACTTTTATACATTAACCTGTGAATTTATAACTTATGTTATCCTCAATTATTTATATGCTACATTCCAAAGCAAATCCCTTTATTACCCTGATCAGCAGACAGCCTTCTCGAAACCACTGTCCATTTTGTAGACTAACTTAGCTGGGAAGAAAGTGAAACACAATCACAGATAGCCTAAGACTGTCATGGATAACTCATCAGTGTTGTTGTTCTTTACTATTCCTTACATAGGTCCTAGGTATTAATAAACATAGATAGATAGCACCAGGATTAGGACTTCCCTAAAAAGGGTATAACTTCCATGTACTGGGCAGAGATGCTAACCTTCTGCTCAATACTGCTGGTAACAAATGGCCGTACCAACTTACACTTTCTGTTATAATAGCTCCAGGCTGTGCGAACAAATTTTGTTCTCAACCCTCCCATGGATGATAGAAGCTTACCAAGCTGAGTTTCAAAATACATTGCATCGTAAAAAATGGGGTGTCCACTCCCTGCTCAGGTTATTTTTGGAGACTAGATATCAAGAAGCATAGGCACAAAACCTAGTGCATGGTTCTTAATGTAGCTGAGAAGCATGGGTGCAAATGTCATTAACAGGGATCCTGGTTTTCTTTGATTTAAAAAAATCCCCAATTTTCAATTACAAAATCCAATTTTTTCTCTGATATATGTATATAGAGTGATGTTTTATTGTAATCATGGCCAAATGTGGATTTGGGGTTACTTCTTTAACTGAAAATTGTGGATTTTTTTTTAATCAGAGAAAATGAGTATCCCTGATCATTAAGCACTTTATGTTACCATGATTCTAGGGGCAGACAGGTTTCCATGTAAGCCTGAGCATCCTTGAAAGCCTCATTTAAATTATGCTGATTTTCATAAGTATTAAGCACTAATGTTGATAAGTGAGGTTTTCTGGGACATAAAGCATTCCTTATACATAAGGCATCCCTTATACATAAGGCTATGTACTCTTGCTTTAAAACACACCACTTGTGTCAACGGGCTACATGGTGCAATGTCACTTGAGAATTCCCCCCGTATACGTAGGAAATTCCCTGGCAGCTGGATGATGTGTCTCTAAAGCAGCTTTCTACCACCAAAGGGATGTAAAACTGCCCTAAGTCAGGTTTTGTTTGTTTTTTAAGCAGGTGTCCCAAGTCCTTCTTAGTTTCCCTACAAGCAAGTGTTATAACTTGAAGCAGACAACTTCTCTATCGTGGGTGAAAAAACCTGTATGTGTCCATTATAATGTATCACTAAAATCTTCTTGGTAGTCTTCAACTGTCTTAATCTTAAGTAATACATTTTATTTGGCACCTCTTTGAGTTATATATGGCTAAATCGGGCCCATGGCAAATGCAGTCTGTTTTTAACTCAGCTCTTTTCAATCAGGCTCATGAGGAGGTAAAAATATTCACTTGTAACAGTGTTAAAAATATTTTGTGTTGTAGGATATTAGAGTTTGACCCTGGGAACTTCACGTGTGTGTGTAGGGATCTGAAGTTTCTCACGTAGTCATAGGACTAGCTTGCTGTAGGCTATAATAGTCCTATATCAGGGTCACATTGATATGAAGCTGGTACAAAAGGCTGGAGGATCAGGCCTTGTAGATGAGAACAATCTTTGGCCTTACATTTCCACTGGATACCTGCTTTTGGATAGGAAAATTATAACTTTTAAATGATTAGCATTGAAACTGTAGTGGCTCTCAGTGTGCTAGATACTTTTCTAAACACAGATGACGGCCTTATTCTTAAGTATTGTACATTTTGTTACCAGATTTTTCTTCATGCTGAGTAGTTCCTTTCTTTGTGAGTAGCCCCACTGACATCAAGGTACTAGTTATTATGAGTAATGATGCAATACGTAACTCTTAAAAATGGTCAGGACCTTTTTTTTGTGTGGCCTTCACTGCCTATTCATAACACTGCTGTCAATGGTACTTGCTATTTCAAAAAGTGATAGGAAAATGGATTCCTTGTTTTGTGGAAAATTATATTGGGTGGGCAGGAAACCCTAAAGGAACCCTTTGATGATTGACAGACAGAAAAAGATACAGCTTTCAGTCTCAGTTAAAAAAAAAAGCCTGATAATACTGAGTGGGTGAGTGCAGCTTGGCATCAGATGTAAGATGATACTGGAAATGACTTGGGAAGGACAAGCAAAAGGGCACATTTTCTTCTGAAATACAAAGAAGAGCTAAAGTTTGTTTTTTTTAAAGATATTGTTAAATGGCTCCTTGAGGATTTTTTTAAATATTTGGAGTTCATGTGAATCACATTCTATATATCTTTCTGCAGACATGTGTTATCCTATGTGCATAGCTTTCAGAGAAGAATTCTATCTGTAGCATATTTTTCTTTAAAGGACTTTGAATTTCTGCATAAAAAGCTTATTAATAATTTGTAGCTGGTTGTCATCATATTCTGATAATAGAGGCCTGGTTATGGATAACAATTACCACTTCACCATTTTAGATCCTATATACAAATATATATGTATATGTGCATATATACATACACTATTCCTGGTGCAATATTACCCAAAGCATCTCCTCTCTCCCTGTACACAGGACCAAAAGTGCAGGCACATCATTTATTGATAAGACAAAAAGAATGTAATGAAATTATCAATGTTCTTGAATTAATTATGAACATGATTAAGAAAGCTAAAATCTCAGGAGCCAGGATCTCATTACCCATTCAGTCTTAGGGATTGCTTTCATTCAGCAAGGCAAAAAGGCTTTGAGCAGTCCCACAATTGCCTTACTCTCATTTATTTGTGGTAGTACTGAGGTTTATTTGTTTTCTGGTTTGCACCTCTTCTGAAATTATTTCTCTTAGTTTATTCATTTAACAAAATGTTTCTTTTTGTACCGTAGAAGAAAGTGCTTATAGGGCCTACATAGGGTCTTCAGTTTGCAAACCTCCCTTTGAGAGCATTCCTTTCGACTCACATTGCTGGAGCTCCTAAATATCTTTCAAGGTAAGTCTGAGAATGTAGCCAAAAAAGTTCTTTCAGATTTATGTCTGCAGCTGTACTACAGTACTGTCTGATTCCCATTCAGCTAGGAGCCTTAATGACATCATTATTACGCTGTCTGAACCAGATTTAACTTGGAGCCTGCACTATATTGTTGCTTATCTTCCTTACTATGTGGAAGTATTAGTAATACTTTGGCTTTTTAAAAAAAATTAACAGGGAATGATGGACTCCTGATTTAGATTGTAAACTTTCATAAGCCAGGAACCCAAAGCAGCCTTAGATATATGTAATTATGTCTATTTTAAATTCATATTTGTGCTACAGAAGTAATAATTGGACTATGTTTTTCCTTCATGTTGCTGCATAATGGTCTCAGTGAGAAGTGTGGCACTACAGCTGTCTTATTTACAGAGTTTTAAAACAGTGTTTTACTTAACACCTTCTACTTTTTTCTCTTTACAAGGCCCTTCTGAATTACTTGTTATTGTAATGTTTGGCTTGAAATGAATGCCTGAATGATGTGGTGTAATGAATAAAATCTGGCAATTACCCTGCTGAAATCAGGCAGTTAAATTTTTTAAAAATAAAATAAACTGTTGTTACGTAGTCTAAGAAGCGAAGTTCTAGAAGATTAAAGATGTTTCGTATTTGTTCTTTCCATTAATGGAAGTTTAATATGACTATAATGTGTGTGTTAATTCTGGGAAGGTTTTTTGGGTTTTTTTTAAGAAGGAAGGAATGTGTGGTCTCATCTATTGAAGTAGCTATAATTTGGTATTCAGGTCCAAGGACAGGAAAGAACATATTTTAGATCATTAAACAAGTGCTGCTTGTGACATACCAGAAAAAAAAAATTGATTCTGTTTGTATTCTCCATATTGCTTTGATACAATATTTTACTGCAGTTGCTAATCTTAGCCAATAAATATAAGCAAAATATAAATCAATTAATCTGTTTAGAGTATATCATCTAAATAGGACAGTCAGACTGAAGAAACTACAATAATGCTTTAATCCCCCTTGGTAGCCTTGAAATTGTAGAGTCACGTATACAGTATGAAGGAAAATTTATGCACAAATAATACTGCTAATCGGTCTGTATTAATTTGTGGACAGAGACGATAACAATATGTTTAAAGAAATACATTTAGAAGAATGTGTGTTAAAGCTAATGTGTGCGCAATATTTAAATCACTTGCATATCCATCCCAGGGCAATTAGACAACTATGCTCTTAGATTTTCATAAGACTCATGGATTCAAGTTCTTTAAAATCTTGTCTAAACAAAAGGTTTTATCCTTAGTAGAATTACTTGCTCTTTATGTTGGGTTTTACATGTTTTGATAAACAAATGGCTACTAAAATAACTTGAGATATTCTTAAACCTGTACTGTATACCCCTGGGCCTGGTTTTCACTTGCATAATAATGGCAACTTTATAAGTTGTCAGTGTAAAAAATGTTAAACAAAACAAAACAAAAAACACATACTCGTATAGATCACAACGTCTGTTCTGTGTAAGACAGCAATTAAAACTATTTTTCTTTTTTTTATGAGTTTTTTTTAAGCTGCTAAAAGTAATTAAGTTCCTCTTATTCTGAAAAACTGGAAATATCTATGTGTTTTCACGTATATTTTTCCAATATTATGGAAGTGAAAAACAGAATTGTGTATCATATCCTCTCTCTACATGAGAGGAACTTATCAGATTACTGTGCAATTTCCTCAAGAGGACTGAGTCTAGCACCTCATTTTAGGTGGTCAACATCACTTCAGCAGTTGAGCATTTTCTGATGTCCAGGTACAATGTGGAGAGTCAATTATATCCTATATCAAGAATATATGGCTTCTAGTGAAGGGAGGAATGAAGGGAGGGATTTTAACCTATGCTGTATGACACTGAGACAAACCTTTGCTTTCAACTATTATATCATAATCATATACACTGTTGTGCTTTACTAATGTTTTAGTATGGTTCAAATACAAAATTCAATCTATTTCTTTATCTCAGAGAATGCACTCCTAAAAAGACTCATTGAACTTGATCTGTCCTTTTAATGTAGAAAATGTTTAAATCACCGGACTTGTAAGTAAATGTAAACTTGCAAATCTGTAGAAAAATTAAATTAAAGCGTATCAAATGTAGAACACTTTTTGATTGGTCTATGGGCTTTTTATTCAGAAACAAACAGTGACTTTTGTATACGTGTTTAATATGTCCTGCTGTTTTATGGATGTTTCCCCAGGAAATACACTGGGTGTAGACTAAAGTGGGAAGGTAATAATCTTTGCACACCTGAAACTCCCAGGATGTCCATGGTAAAAGAGAGATCTGGAAAAAAGTGCACCTTGGGATGAGACAGACTTGTTGTTTAAAAGAATATGCTAATTTGATATTCTGTCATGAGGACTATTAAAGAAATTATTAAAGGAGTAAAGAAAGATTTAGTATCCCATTTGGCATGGAATAGTACAGAGATTAGGGATCAAGATTAGGGATCACCGAAATGGAGTCTGCTAATTATGTATCAGTTTGGTCCTCTTAACTTTTTACATGTAAGGTTTTATCATACTTAGGGCGAAACTTGCATTGAATTCAATGGACTAAGAATCAAGTCATTATGGGTATAGTTTTTCAGATGATCCATTAAGATGGTGTTTCTTGGCAATAAAAATACAGCAGTCAACATTGATAGTAGCAGAGTATTCTCAATGTATATTGCCCATACATGGGATACTTATTTATGGAATGTATATTGTTTACGAGGAACATACTTACATATATGTGCTTTTTTCATTTCATGGGACTTTTTCTAGAACACGGTTGGCATTTTTCATATTGTAACTCTGTCCAACTGAGCCATCAGTAGTTTGCTGCATACTTTAGGTAGGATTCCAAACATTAATCAGAAAATATTACTTGTAGCTATTATTTAACAATTGATATAATAATTATTTGTGATTAATAATTCAAATACATGACATAAACCATCTGTTTAAACCATAGTTAAATATATAGAAAAGATAGTTGTCTGTCTGATTTCCCCTTTCTAGGAACAAATATAAATGAATATTATATAGTAAGTTATTTTATTTAAGTCATGATATCCAGAATTTTAAATATCTGCAGCTTGCTAAACTGTTGATTAAAAAGTTAATGCTTTAGTTTTTTGTCTGGAAGTTTCAATAATGTTCCTATTTTAGTTTTTCATTCCAAGGAATAACCCCCCGCCTCCCCCCCATAACTATAGAAACTATGAAGGTTGTTTTCTAATAAGCATTTTAGTGAAAGTACATAAGTAAAGAAATGTTTATAAATACATCTCTGTGAAATTATATATTATTTTTTTACAAATTGATAGGAGGGCAATTTGAAATAGACTTAATAAAAGCCTTCCATAACTGTTCTAGTTTTCAAGGAAATTTGATGTTACTGTTTCAAAGTACTGTATCTTCTAGGACAGCATTTCTTTATTATAAAATATGTTGGTTTACACTATTGAAATATTTCCTCCTCACTTTTGCGCTGCTTGTAATACATGTGCATTACATCTATCAATGCAGAAATGGTTCAAACTCTTTATGCTGTTAAGGAGATCAATTTTGTTCTGAATGGGTTAAATAGAGCTACCTGCTTTAGACTGATTTAAATCAGTAATGGATCTTCTCATAAAGCTGCTGTTACTAGATATTACACTGCTATCTCAGTCCTTTGATAGCCCAGATAAGAAGTGCTTACCACAGAGGATGCTCCTAAAGGACAGATATTGTTTCCTGTACCTCAGGGAGTAAAAAGCCATACTGCTGGATCAGGAACTTTTACTAACAGCAAGTAAATTCAGGCCTTATCAAGTTACAGCACAAACTGCACTCATGTTTTATTATTCTCATTAGAGATTTAAGGACTAATTCCAGTTGTTAGCGCTTAGCAGTTTAATGTTTTCCATAGATAAGAATTAAGATTCTTCTGGGGGATTTTTTATTTGCTAAAGCTTGCAAAATATAATGCGGTAATGCACTTACTTTGATATAATGCAACTGGATTTTCTAAATGTTTTTAATGCACAGGTTTTAAAAATTTAAACCTAATAACCAAATTTTTCAGCTCTAAAATACAGGCATTTCAATCAAATGGGTTTTTTAGAGCTAACCCCCCCCCCCCCGGTTTCCCTTTGAAAAAAGGTATTATGCAAGTGTTGTTTGCTCTTGAACCCTTCCCAGCATATTTATTAATAAACAAAGGTAAAGTAAGAATTCGAGCATGTGTAGAATTTGTATTAATTGAGCAAAATCATTGCAAATTCTCTTTTACACATAATGATGTTCATACTTGGTTTTTGCCTGGTAAAATATGATCCTACTAAAACACCATAATAAGGAAGTTAGTAAATCTTAAATCCCTCTTACATGAGTTTCTCAGATACATTTGGTAGTGTTAGAGTGATATAGCTGTGATGCTGACAGGACCTGAGGAAGAATGTCTTGCATTCAACGTTTGTCTAACATTATTTCAACCACATAGTTGGTCCCATAAAAGATATCACCTCCCAGAAAATCCTTGCCTCTCAACTAGATTTGAAACAATGTATGCATGGGAGCAGGGAGATATTTTTGTTAACTTGGTGAAAGCAATGATAAAACCCACATCAAACCACACCAAAACAAACCAAAAAAAAAGCAAAAACCAAAAAAACCCCAAGCAAAACCAAACCAGTCCCTGTAGGTTAGGTCGATAAAGTTATATGAGACTGACTGCTGGTAGCCAATGCTTCAGTGACCTCACCTTTCTGAAATTAGCGGGATGCGGTTTGTTGAAGGTTGGTATTCAGGATCTTTCAGGTGGGTCTTGGAACATTAATATTATGAATCAGATATGGCAAATATTTTTGCTCCATGATCTCTAGTGTTGTTGAAGAGCAAGAAATGAAATATTGACATCTTAATTTTTGTTGTTGTTGTTGCTTCTGCTGCTGCTTCTAGAAGTAATTTGCCCAAATATTGTATTTTTACTAGGAATTGCCTATCATTGGTGGTCGAGTTTGGATAATTCATTCTAGTTACCCAAATATGATTTGGTATGGTCCATCTAGCTATGGTGAACTTAACTTCCTCTTCTCACACATTTTTATTATGTTGGTATGTGTTGTTGCAGTTGTTGCACTCTAACATGGGTGATTTCCAATGATGGATGGCGTGATTCCTCTGTATACTTTCACTCCCTTTTTCACTTAGACCTATCCCACTTGATGTTAATCATGGTAATATTACTTCAGAAAGGCAGGTGTTCTGAGAGCATCATAGATAATAAAAAAATATTATTAGCGATGATTACTGATTAGTTATGACATGACATTTGGAAGCCCTGCCCTACTCTTTGTGAAGTAATATTACCAGGAACAACATAAACATGATAGCACCAATTGACTCAGATATCCTAAGGGCACACCAGGTATTTTGCAAATAGCTATTATTTCTAGAAAAGCTCTTAACTAGTTATATTTAATTTTTAAAAGTTAGGATACACATTAATGAACTCTTCAGATAATTTATTCGTTTTGGCTTGCAGCTCACATTTGCTTTTTGAGTAAGGAGTTTTATTTGGTGATGTTTTCTCTTGCAAAATTTAATGTTACTTACTCCACTTGTATTAGTGGGTATAATCCTCCCCTATACAGGAAATAAATTTATTATGAAGAACTCCCACTAGATATCTTGGAAAACTTACATATAGTTGTTCTGTGTCCAAAATGCTGTTCAGTAGGTTTTCCAAAGCACCCAGGTAACAGCTGGTGCAGGCCATGTGCCAGGCTTGACAGCCCATATGCTCTCTTTAGTGCTGTAATTATCTCAACACAAAACTCTGATAACCCAGTCTACAGGGTCCAGTTTCACTAGGTTAAATTGACTCAGTGGCTTTGTTAGTAAGTTCCTTTGGCACAGTAAGAACTTCATCAAGAGTTTAAGTATTGTGGCAGGCTTGGAAAACCAATAGGACTGCTAGTTTCAAGACAGGTGTCTTATTAACCCTAGGAGATTGTAGGTTTCAGTTAATTATAGTCGCAACCAGCAACATCACTATAGTTAAAGGTCTGTAACTGTTTCCATTTTAAACCTTCACTTTTTTGGGGGGGGTGGGGGGTTAACAATTCATCTGCTTTTAGTATGCTTTGGGCTATATGTTGGCATATGATTTCTCAGCCTGGAGGCATTTTTTCCTCTCTTTCAACAAAACTTGATCAAAATTGCCATAGCCTTTTTCAATTATGGAAAGACATAAAAAATAGTTTGCTCAGTTTTTACTCTACTTTCACCTAGAAAAAAAAGGAAAAGTAGTTTATTTCTAACCATAACAAATAGTGTCACCATTTGTGTAAGCCTCTTTTGTAGGAAAAGGACATAAATACAGTAAATTGCTGTCCACAATATTAAGCAGTATAAACAACAGCATTTTAATTAAGTAAGGGTTGATGCCTCAGCAGTCAATGTCTTAGCTCTATCTTAATCCTGTGTCTCCAGATATGATAGTACATATGTTTAAGTGTTTAAGATCATGTAATGTATTTCTGATACCTCTGCAATGCTTCAGCAGTTATCAGCCTAGAGGTTCCTGTCATTCCCCTCCCCCAGAGTAGCCCAGTAGATAGGAAAGTCTGGGACAAGGCAGAGCAACACCAGAATATCCTCAAATTGGAATATTCTCTTCTCTAGGAATTTGGAATGAAATTAAATATCAAATATTCAGAGTTTTCTGTAATAAGGATTTTCCATTTTTTCATCCAGCTGTATTCATCATCTTTAGCAAAGTTGGGTGAGGGAAAGATAGAAGCAGATTTAACAATGAATTGCTTGCTTTGGGTGTTCATTCAGTTTTTAGTGGAAAATATATACATCAGAAGTGGTCTTTTGGGTAGTCCCATTATAATGGCCAATGGATCTGAGAGTGATCCAAAGCCTGCTGGAGTCAACAACAATCTTTCTATTGACCTCAGTGGGCTTTTGGTCAGACTCAATGTCCACAGATAATGTTGCAGTGGTCTCTAATTTGATAGGGCTGTTTTAAAGTGAAGTAACTATTTACTGCCATCCAATGAAGTGAGATACTTAGTGTTATTGTTACCATGCAGAACTTATAGTGTAATTTTACAGAAATAATTCTGGCTTACAGAAAATATGCCATACTGCAGTTTTAAGGGTAATGGAACTCCAAGCTTTATAGTCCATGAAATGTAAGATGCAGACACTTGATTTTTAGTTGTTCTCCACAGATAGTTATACTTCTGAAGTCATCATTTATATGATGTCATGATTATTCACCAAATTTATTGACCTGTGCATTATTCTTTGCAAATAAGTTCTAGCCACTCTCCTCATATTATAATTAAAACGGCAGGGACTTTAATCATTTATGAAATTTTAAACTACATACTGAATATAAATGTATCATTCAATGTGATAGAATGAATTAAATTCATCACTGTCAAATAACTGTATGAAAGATGAAATATCTCTTATCCCACATCCTTAGCCAATAAAAAAGCCAGTTTTTCAAGTGCAGTGGTATGGTTTACAGCGTATATTCTCTTCTGGGCCTTTCTTGAGAACCAGAGCCTTTATGGTTTATATAAAGAACATATTAAAAGAATCAGCTGCTTAATAAAAGTTATCTTGGACTAAATTATTCCTGAAATCTGGCCACGCATGGAAACCTCTGTCTTTGAATCTTGTTTGTTCTGACTGGAAGGAGTATTACCTGTCTTGCAGCTTTGCTGGTTCCTTTCACACCCATCAGACTAATGGAGAGGTTTTGGTTGTTCTTGTACATTTCTGCCACCCCACTGGGAAGTTTACAGTGATGATAAGCAGGGATCCTTGTTTTCTCCAATAAAAAAAAAATCCCCAATTTTTGGTTTACGAAAAGTAATCCGAAATCCACATTTTTCCATGATTAAAATGCAACGCCACTAGATATATACCTATATATTAGTGGAGTTTCATTTTAATCATGGAAAAATGTGGATTTTTGATTACCTTTTTAAAAACTGAAAATTTGGGATTTTTTTTATCAGCAAAAGCCAGGATCCTTGATCAGTTGCATTAGATTTTTTATTTGAGGGGCATTTCAGGATCTGTGCTTATCTGCAGAAAAATGAAGCTCTGAATGGGGCCTGAGTGAAACTTCACAGGAACACCGTGAAGGTTTCCAGTCTTTTGTACAATTCTGAGATCTCAAGTTCTGGAAACAGAAGCATCTCTTAGGAGGAATAAATCTTAGGATAATCTTTCTAGAACTGTTGCCAATTTCTGTCCTTTATTCCCATGGAAGAGGACTGATCGAGCTTACAAATAGTGTTTATGTTTAGTCTGCCATTATTCATCTCTGTCCTTATTAGGTATTTCCTATCTTATTTCTTCAAAGTAATGTTCTACTTACTATCACTTTTTATCCATACTTTTCATTTTCCATCTGGTCTCTCAGGTTTAAATTATTTTCTAACTTACAACTGCCGTAAACTTTGAAAGTACTGTCTTCTCTACATTTTCTACCCAATTTCTTCCCTTTATTTATTTATTTACATTTTTGTAGTGAAACAGTACAGTGAATTTCACTCGTGTGACCTGCGGCTTATTCATATACTGGAGATAGAGAGCTTCCATTCACAGAGGAAGTACTGTAGGGCAGATGGCCATAAGGTGTATCACAGGTTACTACACCAATGTCAGTCAAACTTGAATAGAAATGAAGATGTCTTGAACGAGAGGGCAGTTCTTTTTGGTCTCTCTGCAGCAGCTTCTGACAAAGTTGCTTGGTGATGGGGTTATAGATGCTCTTTATATAGACAAGGATTTGCAAGAAGCTGGACAAAACTTAAACATTTCATATAGGTTACTGAGTTGATATCACAGTGCACTTTGGAAACCTGATCCAAAATCCATTTATGTTGATGGAAGTCTTCAGTGGGCTTTGGATCAGGCCCTGAGTCACCAATGAAATGGACTATATTTAATCTGTTGACCTAAAATACATTCTGGGGTCATAGATAAGTAAATTAATGAAGCAATTGCAGTCTTGGTTAGCGCAACAAACAAAATCTCCATTCATTGTTAATGTTTCACTAGAAAAATTATTTAGAAAACAGAATCTGTATAAAGAATATATTTTATACCTCTAATCTGTGCTACATGCATTGTATTCTCTATTGCTATATAACATAAATTAGATGCATTATTTTGTATTTATTATTCGTACAGCACTTGGCCATGGTTTGGCATAAAATACTGTGCTTTAATTAGCTTCTTCCAAGTAGTTACAATTACCCGAGGCTGGTGATCACCCATATGAAAGCAAACCTGGTATTCATGTATCACTTTGTACACACAATTGAACTGTCATTTTAAAAATCTTTTCTACAGTTTTTTGGTGGCGCAGAACCACAATAAACACAATAATTGTTTGAGACAGTTCTTAGGGATCAGGCAGTTTGCTTGTTATGGTGTGGCATGTATCATGGAAGAAGACACTTGAGGTTTAATGATATCTTTCTAATAGCTTTATGATAGAACTCTTTTCTAGTGAAGGATTTTATTAGCTTGGAAATCTAATTTTCATGAAGTCACAAAAAGAGTAAAGTACATTTGCTAAAACCTTTACATTCTTTTTCTCCTGCTTCCCAGTATTTTTTCAAAGAATAGAAGGTGATGTTGTATTCCTTAGTGTGCTGTTTAAAGTCAGAAGCAGCAATATTTAGCACATGCTTGGGCAGCCGTGTTTGAAATCCATGCTTCCCCTCTCTGGTGTTCTGATGTGCCTTTAGGGGATGCTTGCCTGTTTGTAGTTTGTTTTCTTTTGTTTAAGGTTTCAGCTACTGCATTGACTAATGATTATACAGCAGTAAACTCTCGTCCCTGCTAAATTCAGAGGTAATGCCTCAAAAGCATTTTTCCCCTGTGTGACATAAAACAATAAAAGAACTAGACAATCCCCTTTTGAGGAAGAATAATCCTTTGTTTAAAGAAAAAAAAAGCATCTTCCTGGTGCCGGAGGGTGTAGAATTCAAATCAAAGATTAAGCTAATTGATAAAAACAAAACAAATGTCACACAGTATAATCCTTTTTAGACAGAGTTAATGCTCTCATATTAACAAGTCTCCAGTATTAATTGAATGGATTGTTTTAGTATTACACTGCATTCTACGTTAAACTTTGCAGCATCTTTGTAGTACATTAAAAGAAGTTTATTAACATGTTACTTATGGACTATATCGGGTCTCAGTTTCATCTCACATAAACCAGGCAAATCCATTTCAGTCAATAGTGTGACACCATTTTAAGACTGATGTGAGCTTTGAATCAGGTTACTTCTAAATTATAAGTTTCTGGGTTCTGCTCATTGCTAAAATAATTTACCAATATTTTTGGTTCATATTTTCAGTATACTAAAACATACATTACATACCATCTGAAACAATTTCATGGATGAATAAAGTTTTGGAACAATTTATATACACACACACACTGCCTGACATGTTTACATGTATTTTCATACCATTGATAGCTTATAATTTGCATAAGGCATGTTCTAAATGTTTTGATTAGCCAGCCAATTAAGACAATGTTAGCATGCTGGTTAGTTGTCATGAAATGCCTGAATTTTCTGAGCCTTTCTGCAGTGGCTTTGACTGATAAATTAAATGTTGCTAATTTCTCAGGGTGATTTTCTAAAACCTTTAATGCTGACTATAAACCTTAATCTGCTTCTGTTTGTAAGTAAAACTCATAACTAAATACTTGTACAATGACAATATGACAGTAAAGCATTGTTGTTAGTTGTAATTTGCATACATTATTTTTGGGCACCTCATAGATGTTATTAGCATATATCCATAGCCAATATTTAAATTTAAAACAATCAAAAGTATGAGAGACAAATTATATTAAATTTAAGGTACATTTTTTCTATCTCTTTTATTGGACTACTCTTTTGCATTGAAATCAGGAACATTCAGTTATAGATGAAAACACTAGATTTCATTATCCATGTACTAAATTTTAAGCATACACATGAATTTAAATATCTAAGACACTGACCCTTTACACATTTATTTATTTGTTTAAGTTTGCTTGCCTGAGAAGCCCCCATATCATGGGAATACTTGATGGAGTAAAGTTAAACATTTGTCTATTTGCAGATGCCAACCTTTGTATTGATAATTAATTACAATCTAAATTGATTGTGGGTACAAAAAAAGGATGGGTTGAGTCTCCTTTGAAAAATTTTGGGCCGTCGTGAGAATGTAGTACGTAGCTAGAACACAGAATAGTCAAACTTGGCCCCAAAAGCAGATGTTCCCAGTTTGAACATCATTTCTGCCTTTTTCATAGAGAAACAAAATTAACTACTTCAAACACAGGTGCAAAATTATGACACCGCTAGGGGCAAGAGCAATGTGTGCAGCCTGAACCCACGGCTTCTCCTGACCATTTTCAGCATATAAACCCTCTTCTCAATAGGAGCACCTGGGTCAGGACCAATCAGGGAAAAGGATGCATCGTACACACACCTCAATATTGTTTGTTTCTAAGCAGCATCATAAAAATTGATACTAACATTTAAGTCTGCCTAGTACAAAGCTACTTATTGTCTCCTTATGTCCATTAGGCTAATGGTTTGTGGGAAGACTGAAGTCTATAAAAATATTTATATTCATAAAAATGAAACATCAAAGCTGCTACTACATTTTCTCTGCAATGAGGTTTAAACATTTTTGGGTTTTGTCCTTTTGCAAAACCACTTACTCCACAAAGATATAAAATATAGCACTTAATACATTTATTCAAGTGTATTAGACAGTTCTTCCTTCTCCTCCTTTTCGTATTTGATTGGCAGCCAGATGATTGACAGCCAGATCCTACATGTAAAGCTCTAGGATATTTTTTTATATCTGAAGCTCCAGTATTTGGCACCATAGAAGACTCCACAGGCAGTTGTGCTGATTGTGGCTTTGTAGTTGCCTCTGGGTCTTTCATGCAGCTGGGCTGATGAAAGCTATCTGGGCAGTTATATACTCTTGGAAACCATTTTTTTTCATTGACATTTTAAATGTTGTGGTGCTTAACTTTTTTTTTAGGTAAAGAATTTCACAGCTTGCAAAACAATAACCTTCAAGAGGAGGTTAGATAGGCATCTGGCTGGTGTCATCTGAACTCAGAGCTCTTTCCTGCCTATGCAGGGGGTTGGACTTGATGATCTATTGAGGTCCCTTCCTACCCTAACATATATGAATCTATGAATCTATGAACCCTCTCTGTACAGATGCTGTCATTTCTTACCCTTGGTGTCCATAATTATATTTTCTATTCCAGGTCTTGAAGATGCATACATTTACTTTGCCTTATCCATCAAAGAACTAGATTAAGGCAATATGGGGCCCTTTGCACCCCATGAAATGAGCTCATCCAAATCTCTCCCCTGGGACTGTATCTTCATGCTTGGAGTAGCAATGGAATCGAAGCCAGAAAAAGTAGCGGGGCAGCATATAAGCATCTGTCCTAGTTTCTGGGGTATATTTAAATGATCTTGTGGGCACCAAGGTTCCAAACTGTCCATAAGTTTATGGACAGTCAGTAAAACTACAGGCTAAAAGCACCTGTCTGTAAAATCCATTAAAAAAATTAACCATCCATAAAAATTATCAAAGTTGCTTATTAAGCTCCTTCTCAGGAAGATACTGGCCAGAGAGAGCTTGATTGAAGGACAGACAGAGCACAACAATGCCACGTGGTGTCTGAGCAGGAGTACAACACCCTCAGGAAGCCTTTTCTCAGGGCTTTGTAGACCCCCCCCTCCCCCTCTTTCCATGTGCTGATGCTGCTTCTCATCCTGTAATATTGCTTGGTTACAGATAGGTTATTTGGCAGTCTGCACGGGGACAAGGAGAGCAGGGCTGGAGTTGGGGTAAGTTTGTAGGGTTCGCTGGAGAGGACCAGAATGGTGCAGGGTGTGGTCGAGGGCATCAGGTGATGGGGATGAGTAGGGAACCCCTTGAATGGGGGCAGCATGATGTAAAACCATTGCTTTAGTCAAGCAGGACTGCCAACCCCATAAAATGTATTTCCTGCAAACTTTTTGCTGACAACCAAACTTTTTTACTCTTTTACTATGATTGGCATTAAAACCTTAAATTTAAATTTAGCCTTGCTAACTGGCACTTGATAGTAGGGTAGGGCCTAGAAGAGGAATTATGTTTGTATCATGTAAAACAGATATTAGTAAAAGCGTATTAGTAAAAGCGTATGTCAGTTTGGCTGTCAGTAAAAAGTTTACAGATTGTCAGTAAAAATAAAATCTTGCGTTGGCAACCTTGGTGGGCAGTTATTCAGTTCCCAACCCTGGGAATGCTTCATTCTTCTCTTCCTGCCAAAAGCACACATGGGGCATGTGGCAGATACTCCAGAGCAGTGTGTCTTGTAGTTAATGCCAACTTGAGATACATGGGGCAATCCACACCTTGTGCAGCTATTTTAGGCTGCCTGAAGGCTCAGAGTTGGTCGGAGTATTGCCTGCATATCTAAGTTGGTTGGGAGATGTGAAAAGGTGCATCGTTTCTCCAATATATCTATGCTGACAGAACCCCCAGCTTGAACACAGCTAAGCTGACAAGAGTGGGCTCCTGACAGCCTAACTAATATTGTTCAGGGAGGTGATGTAACAATGCAAGCATGAAATAACCCTTTTCTGGACTATGCTGTCTCTGTGCTAGAGGCTATGTTGACATAGCTCTGCAGACATAAGTACAACTGCAGTAGCACCCTGATATAGATAAGGCGTATGACACTCATTATTATGTCAGTACCACTGAGACCACTTTTACAAAACCACAAGGACTATGTGCTTTTATGTAATAAAGAAAATGAAAGCAGAGATTTACATGCGATCATGTGACTTGTAGAGATGGATGATAGCTACAGCCCTGTACTGCCTTGGCATGTCTACATGTGCTATTACTGCACATGCATAAACTCCGGAGCTTATTGCTTCAGAGTTTATTGCTCCCAGGCATGCCGTTTGAATATTCACCCAGGAGCAATTAACTTTAGAGGAATAAGCTCCAGAATTTATTCATGTACAGTATGTGGAGCCAGGTTGAAGCAGCCCTAGCTGGCAGGAGGCTCCAGAGTCAACCTGTTAGTCCGGAGCTGCTCTCTGCAGCCCAAAATGCTGTGGAGCACGAAGGAGTTTCAGCACAGGGCTAGCTAACAGGTAACCATACACTGAAGCACCCTTATGCCCTAGTCAGCCCCTCCAGTGTCTACACATGTAATGCTGCAGATTTTTTTACTCAGCAGCAGGATTGTACTTGTGAATACAAGTACTGTTCTGCTGCAGAGTAAATTAGTTTACTCCAACCTAATAGGGATGCATTTGTAGACACTGAGACATTTACTACACATCTAATTAGTCAACTGTGCAATAAATGTCTCATGTAGATACACTTCCCCTGCCCCCCCTCCCCAAGCACTTATCTGGTCCTCAAAATATATGGTACTTTTGATCCCAGTGGAACTATGCATATGTTAAAAGCTTTGTAGGATCTGAAGTCCTGAATTTGCTTAAGAAGGTTGTCAACCTGGATAGCTACACAAAACAGCTTAATCCAGAGTGAAGCCCCTGAGACGTAAGTTTCTCTACTTTGTAGTTGTGTATTAAAAGGTGAAATGACTCTATCTGCACATACCCCACTCAGGGAGAGTTCACTTTCAAACCTCTGTTTCACATGCATTTACATCCATGTTCTTTTCACTCAACCACTGTTGCATCTAAATTGCTGCAACATAGCAGAAATTGAGCAGTTTTGATCCAAGACCCAAAAATCAGCCTAAGTGCACTGAAAAGTTAGAGTCAGGGTAAAATGAAGCATCTATGAATATTAGGAAACCTTCTGAGAGACTTGTTCTGGGTTTTGATTTGGTACCTGTGTAAGCGAAACCAAATGAGTTGCACATGGTTGCAGGTTTTATTGAACACACCCTGCAAGCTCCAGTCATATGAAAAAGCCCTATGGAAGAGATATTGTGATTGTTCAGTAAACACAATGGTGCTGGGCATGGGGATACTTATTAAAACAAATATTCTAGCAGTTAACTTAATAAGGAAAATGTTATAATAAAACTCAGAAAGACATGAATTGAAAGTGGAGGAAAGTTCAATTTACTTGTAAATGACATACAAATTAACATTGCTCCATTAAACCACTGAATGATGTTCAAGATTCATTGAACCACTGTTTCTCTGTAGGTTGCAGGCTCGTAGTGGCTCTGAAGAATATTGGAAAATTTCCCTGCTTGCTGTATGTGGTAGATGGTATATGGCAAGTATCCTGAATTCTTCCTGTGGGCCTGCTGCTAGCTTTCCATTTCTCTGAACACCAAGGCAGCTTCATCTCTGTTACAAGTGATATAAACTCTAAATTGCCTGGAAGGAAAGGAGAAAGAGCACCATTGGCAGGCAGCACAGTGAGAAGAGAACACAGTGAAGGCAGATATTATTATGTAGTGATTTGTTCATCCAGCATCAAACTTTTTAGTGAACCAAATCCCTGTAAGTTTCCATATAAAAAAGCAGGCGTAAATGTGTTACATGGTGCACAGCAAGCTAAAAACTGATTTGCACCTGAAAACTGGGAAGGTGGGAAAAGCAATCAGGACTTGTGGTAGAGGTGAAGTCTTTTATTAGACCAACTAGATTTTTGCAAATAAAATTTCTTTAATTGCAAGCTTTTGGGCACAAACACCTTTCATCAGGCACTGGAGAAAAGATTATAAAAGTTCTCTTGGATAGAAATAAAAGTTCATATTTCATAGGAAAGTTGAAGGTGGTAAGATCTCCTGTTTGGAAAACTTCATTTTATGTGCAGATTAAGCTCAGAAGAAAGTTGGAATAGTCTGTTTACCTCGAAGTTGTTTGTTGGTAAGCAGGATCTATTCATGTTTCCTTCTGGTTATGGTGTTTCACATTTCACAGAAGAATAAATAGATGGGAGGCTCCTCTGGGCAGGAATTTCTTATCTTGTGAGGTATCTCTGAGTTTTGCTGTGAGGCTCTGTGAAGATGCAAATTACCTCAAACAAAGGCAGGAGTAGTATCTCAGATTTCAGGTGGTCAAAGTTGCTTCCTCTTTGGAAAGTTATGAAGATTTCATAAAAAAAAAAAGGCTGAGATTCAATATCTTCCATGTGTCAGGTATCGAGATTATAGCCATATTGACCTACAGCAACAGTTCCCAACCTCAGGTCACGACTCAGTGAGGATTGTGGGGGCAATGCTGACGGCGCTACACACAAACGATGAGCCGTGCTGCATGCTGGGAACTCCCCTGCCCCTGCCCCCGGGCCGCTGCTGCCGCAGTCCACTCCCAGCAACAGGTTGCAGTAAAAAAGGTTGGGAACCACTGGTCTACAGGAAAAAGCAAAGGTGGGAAAGGAATTTCCTTTCCAGGAGAAAATTGAGAACGGGAATATATTTAAAAAAATATTTTAAACTGCAATAGAAAAATCAGAAAAAAATGCGGAGGCTGACACTTGCATACATCTTAGCACCCACTCAGTCTTGTGACAGAGGACTTGGTACTTTACATACTCTTTTGACTGCTCCTATATTTTCTTCTCTTCTCTAGCACCAGAGCTCAACCTCAGCTTTTAGGAGCTGCCTCTGTGTATGTGCTTAGTCCCCTTTGCTCTCTGATACTATCCTGCCTGAAAAGCCATTCAGCTTTTCAGTGAAGTTTTTTTCCCTCAAATTTTTATATGAAAAACTGCCACATGTCCAGAGTTGTGGAAGGCTTTGTTGCCATCAAACCATTTGAAGCAGGATGTATGTTTTAAATCCCCATCTTTGAATTCATAGGTTCCATATCTTTAGGCACTTACAAGGAGCGGTTATTTAAGCAGTTATTTTTTCCTGCCGAGGGCAGGGGGTTGGACTCGATGATCTGCTGAGATCCCTTCCAACCCAAACATCTATGAATCTAAGAGTCTTTTCTTTCTTGAAGATTGTCCATCAGAACATAAGAACCTAAAAGTCGTTACATGTAGGATCATTTGCAATTCATATAGGCCTGGCTGAGTTCCTTAGAATACTACAATGATGCAAAGACTCATTTCTTGCAGGCACCTGACTCATGTTATAGAAGTGAAAGTTTCTTATTATTTCAAATGAGAATGAAATCAGACAGGCCTCCACTCACCCCCCACCCTGAGGAATTAAAAGTTGCTTTTGAGTTGATCTTAATTAGATATCTACTCTATTAGACTTTAAAAAAATGTTAACGTCTATAAACTTCAAATGTTTAGGCCAGAATTGCCCAGTGTTGGTCAAACGCCTCTTGCTTTGAAATTGATAGGAATTTTAGCGGCCAAGCTAAGACGTTTGATTAGGCCTTTTCACTCACTCTTCAGAGTAGGTGGCCAAGCACATAGTCGAAACTGGGCATGTCTACACAAGACACTATGTTGTTGTAGTGACAAGCTATGGTAACATAGCGTCTGCGGGCATGAACTGTGACACCACCAGTACTGCACAGTAGCAATGAGCTACTGCTCAACTCCTGGTTGCTATTGCACAAAAGGGTCGAAAATGACCTGTGCAACACTGCGATTGCACTGTACCAGTGGTTACTGTGCAGTTGGGTGCACATGCAGACACGCACAGTAAGTTGCTCTTTGAAAAACAAAGCAGTAGTTTAGGGTGGAAACAGACATCATCTGAAGTCTCATTTGTGCCTCCTTAAAAATGTTTTAAGTGGCACAAATGCTGAACAACTAGACATTCATACTCTTTGTTGTGCCACGTGACAGGGAAATCAGTGGTGCAACAAATAGATGTCTACTGCAATGAAGTGACAGAGTCTATTAGCTTGTGGTGCTTTCTCCACTGCCCCAGACCTGCACTGTGGAGTTGGGACAGTGAGGAAAAATGTTTCTCTGATCAGCCGGTCCTGCAGGGCTTGTTGTGTTGGGGAAAACCTGCTTTCCACACTGCTCCAGATCCATTAATGCATTTACAAGCTTTGACAGGATGCTCATGTTTTACATGCCCTTAGACTAGTCAAAGAATAATGTGTAACTTCACCTTTAGAGCAGAGATGGATCAAAGGAAGAGTTATAACTTTAAGTCACAGTTATAACTTTAAGTCTCCAGGACTGTGCAAAGCTTTGGGACACTATTCAGATTTGGAGATGATTTGGATGATTCAGAGGCTGAATCTATGAATCTGAATTGAATTGCTATAAGATTTGGGCTTTGTGAATTGATTCGGAGCTTCCAAATCGATTTGGAAAAGATTCGGCTATTCAGAGATTCGGCCATAGGGCATAATAGGGAATCAATGAAATATCTATAACTTTGTTGTTTTTTGGCTTACTTGGATGAAGCTTAGGGGTGATAGCCTCTACTATGAGCATGAAGCCTGCCAAGTTTCAAGGTGATAGCATTTCAGCAAGTTTCATCTGAATCAGCCAAGAACCAACAAAGTTATACGTATTTCATTGATACCCCATTATAATCTATGGCCGAATCTCTGAATTGACTCCAAATTGGCTCCGACTCTTCTGAAGTGATTCAGCCGAACCAAATCAGGAAAACGATTCAGATCTCTGAATCAAATCTCTGACATCCAAATGGGCTGAATCTGAATCCGAATCAAATAGTTCCCTATTTGCACAGACGTAATATTCTCTATGCTGCTCCATAGAGCTATAGGATGATTTTTCCTTGATGCAGCACGTAAAATTAAAGTTTAGCCCAGTTCTTTTGGGAAAAGTTATATATGCGTGTGTGTGTGTGTGTGTGTGTGTGT
>NW_017729032.1:100264954-100284383 GCF_001723915.1 Gavialis gangeticus
TTGATGCAGCACGTAAAATTAAAGTTTAGCCCAGTTCTTTTGGGAAAAGTTATATATGTGTGTGTGTGTGTGTGTGTGTGTGTGTAGATAGATAGATAGATAGATAGATAGATCGGTAGATATTTGTGTGTGTAATAAAAATGAGCTATTATTTTCAAGATCCTAATATACAATGAAATATTAAGTTTTTTGTCTAGTGATTAGAGTATAGGGCACTTCTGACTCTGTGACCTGCCTCTTAACCTGTAACTCAGTTTTGCCTCCTTTTTTCTCTCTATATACATATATTCTCTCATGGGAATATAATGTCAATTATTATGACATTTTTAGAATCCTGAAAGGAAGAATGTGTATTTATATGGTTGAACATATTATAAAGAGAGTGTATGCCTATAAGTTTTTATTATAAGCCAATAAAAGGGCCAGATCTCAGTTATTCTGCCTTTATAATGGTATAATGCTGTTGAATTCAATGAAAAAAACTTCAATTTAGAATCAGGTTCATCATTTTTTGATAGCTGGCATTTTCAGATTGTGGTTAATGATTGTATAAAAGATGATGTATTGCAAATATGATGCAAAACAGAGTGATATAAAATTATTTATATTACTATTCAAATTACACATTATAAATTGCATTAGAAAACTGAAGCAGTCTTCCTGGCTCTAAGCACATGGCTCTGAACTTGTTTGCCTCATCACTAAATTGATATTCATATGCTTACCTAATGAAAATCTACAGCTAACCTAAAAACAGCTTTAGAGACATTATTGCACATTCATCTTATGTTAAATGGTTGTAATATAATTCACAAAAGCACATTATTATTATAGTTTAAGTTCTTAAATGTGTGTGAACTACATGGTACTTTGAGCTATTTCCCCCTAAGTAACACTGAGTATTAGCATAGGTATTTACTAAAAAGATGGAAATCAAGCCTTTTTAGCTAAGTGGCCAAATACCACTCTTAGTTACATTTGTGTTTTTCTACTGAATTGGGATTACACTCAGCTGTGTGAGCTTTTTGCCCTGCCATACCGTTGCTTCTCACTCCCAACTCACAGCTCCTCAGCCCTCTTGCTGTCCCTCAATCCTCATACACAGCCACCCCTACCCCGACCCCTGCTTGTGCCTCTCACTCTGGAACCACAGCTCCCTGGGCCCTTCTGGTGCCCCTCACTCCCCACTCACAGGCCCCTGCCCCCCCAGCCCTGCCAGGGGGGACTCCCAGCTGTCAGAGCTATGGGCCATGGACCCAGGTCCATAGCCCTCCGCCCCCCACAGCAACACCCAAACCCCACTGCAGTAGAGTGGAGTGCAGAGCCTGGAGACCAGCTCCTCCTCCTCCGTGGGCAGCAGGGCCAGAGCAGAGCCTATGTGGGGGCAGATGTGGGCTACCTGCTGCAGGCTCAGGTCTCCCCACCCTGCTGCCCCCCCCAGGGCCTCTGCAGCCCAGCAGGTGGGACCCAGTGCAGCAGAGAGGAGTGGGACTCAGTAGGGAGGCTTGTTGCTGCCACTGGGAGCTCTGCATCACCATAGCGAGGCACCCCTTGCCCATCCAGAAGCAGTGAAGGGCACAACTCTGTGCCACCACCCCCTGTACTGCCAGTTGGGCAGGGGGCACCTTGCCATGGTGGTGTGGGGCATGTGGTGATGGCACCTAACGTCCCTGCCCCTCTTTGCCCTCCTGTGCCAGTCTCACTCATTGCGACATGCAGGCCCTGGAGGAGGGCAGCAGGTTGGGGAATCCAAACCTGGAGCAGGCAGCCTGCGTCTGCTCTACCCACAAATCTCAGGGCGGGGTGCCCACCACATTCCCCCAGAAGTGTGCGCAGAAGCAGGGAGCTAGGGCCTCCTTGCACCCGGATGAACCAACTGTGGATATGTCCCACTCCCCACCCCTTGTTCCCCCCACCAGACTTACCTGCAGGAGCTGCTCTCCAGGCTGCCTGGCGTCCGTGTGTATGTGTACATGTGCACATGCACAAAGTACCTTCTGCTCCCCCCAACCCCTTGCAGGCTGGAACTCTGCCAGCAAGGAGAAACCCACAGGTTTCCACATTTTTTTCTTTTAAATGAGAAAATCCAGGATTTTCTCCTTAAAATGAGAAAATCCAGGTTTTACCATGTTTTTCTGTGACAAATGGAAAATCTGGATCCTTGTTTATAACAAACGTATTTGGGTATAAACATTATTTTTAAACAGGTCAGGATAAGAGGAAGAGACTCGTTTATTTTTTGGTTGTCAGCAGAAATCCTAAAGTCAAGTGCAAGTGCAGAATGAGGTGTTCACTCACCCTGTCATAGTAGGAAGGCAGGATAGTTTCTTTAATTATGAGGGTTTAGGTGAAGATGCTCCAAAATTGACCACCTTCATTAACTTCTGTCAGCATGTGCCAGGAGCAGGGCTGAGCTGATACAGCCCAGCCCCACCCTGGTACTCCTATTCTGAAGACAGTATTGGGGGGAGAGGGGGTGGGCAAGCAGGGCTAGGGGAAAGTGGCTACAGACACACAGCCACTCTAAACTGGAGCTTGATCCCCCAATCATCTCCTGGACCCAACACCGAATGTCTGTTGGGTCAGGGGGAAATGCTGTACTTGTGGTGCTTCCTGCAAAGTGCTATGAGTTTCAGCGGGGCACATCTGTCAGAGCCCTGTGGTGTCTGAGTAACTGGAGAGACCAGAGAAGATCACTCAGAAGTAATCCATGTACCCAAACAGAAGGCAGAAATGCTGGAAGCCTCAAAGGACTCAGCCCAGCTTTACCTTTTCTTGCTACTCCCATTCCAGATATCATGACAAATCCTTTGTGCCTTAGTCAGAGAGGAGAAAGTAAGTTTATTTAAGATCAAGAGAAGCTGTACTCCCCCATAGCACTTCCTTTTCTTAAACCAGTGCTTCTCAACCTTTTTAAACCCAAGGCACTCCTCAGAAAATGCCAGCTCTTAGTTTCAGTCATCTTTTACTACATAAAAATCAGAGCATTTCTTCTGTTTCAAAGAACTCAGCAGGTCAGATCATTTAACACTATGGCTTCTGTGGCATCTTGGTTGAGAATTACTGCCCTAAATGAGCCCCTGACCACAAAATACCCAACTTCACTTCTTAATATTGACCTCCTTTGACCAATACCTGCCTCTCTCCTTCCCTAGAACTTTGTCCACATGTTCAAAAGACTTTACAACTTAATATTAACTTGCATGAAATCCTGTGAGTGACGGTATATCTATTTTATGTAGGTGTAAATTGAGGCATGGCAGAGTTAGGGTAAACCATGATTCTGTGACAATTAGGAATACGTTTCCAGACTTGTGCTTCTTCTCTTATATTCCTCATTTCTGCCTCTACACATCATTAATGTGGTGGTGCCACACTACTGCTTGATCACTGACATTTGCCAAGTCCTCATCCTGGTTGTGCTGCTCATGTGAGCAGGTGGTCAGCAGTCTGTGGTGCATCACCATGCTCACATATCGGACTGTCCTTTAAGCCAGTCTTACAGAGTGTGGCATTAAAATATCCAAATCCAAAGTAAATCCTGTTTAGTTTAATCCGTAAATTGTGGTGGAGCTTGTGCCCAGGTGGGTAGGCTGTTGGGTTGCTTATGAAGTGCTTGAGATGAGAATCAGTCTCATCCCACCTTTTTTTTTGGTGTTGTTCAAGTGTTCTACCTACCTAGACTTTTGCTGTTCCTAGTTGACTATATTCCCTCATTTCCTGGCACTAAAACACAGTATAAAGCACAGTAATAGTTTCAACCTTGAAGTTATGGCATGGAAATCTCAGAGTTGTAGAGCAATAAACAACGTATTCCCCTTGGTCCGAATGAGGCAAGTGTGGCACAGGGTTTTGGATGGGCAGAGACTATTGGAGAGATCTGTTCTGTAACTCCAGTTATTGTAAATGAGACGTGCACTGGTTGATTTAGGACATATGTATAAAGACAGTTTATCCAATGAGTGTATTGGTAGGCTCAATTTAAAGATTATGTTTTGCAGCTTTAATACTGAAGTACCAGACCATTAAAGGCTGAAAAAGGTTAATAACACCAAAGAGAAGAAAACTTGTAATTAAAAATATGCTAAAACATAATCCATATATCTCATAAAATATATTTTTACATGAAAATGAATAAAAAGTGAAGAAAGATGCATGAAAAATGGTTAGCAGTTTAAAGCTAATTACTCTGTGGTTAAAATGGTTACATTTATTTCAGCAGCTAACATTTTAAGATCTGAAAAAAGGGAAGCCCTGAGGAAACTGCAAAAGGTAGCAGAATATTGAATTCATCTGAAGTATTTGGAACCAAAATACATTCTTTTTCCTCAATAATACAGGTAAATTAATATACAGTATTCTGCTTTTGTACATGCTACTGTAGTCTACCTGTAGTTATGTGATAATTAGTAGCATGACTTAAAGCTTTTCTATTTTTGATGAAGCTATTTTTTGCTTTTTTCTACATTTTATTTTCAGGCAGGATCCCAGTCTCTCACTTACATGAGCTGATTAAGTGAACTCAAGCATAATTTGAAACCATAATTTAAAATACAGTCTTAATGGTAAATGTTTCTATCTGTTTTGTTTAAAATTACAGGCAAATTCTAACTGGAGGTCACTTTGATCATGGTATTTGGAAAACACTATATATGCCATCAATTCAGATGATATAGTAGTTCTTAAATAGCCAATCTCGTAATGATCTCCTATCAGGTTCAGTATTACCTGCTCACCTTTTTATATAAGACACAGTCTTGTCCAACTCACTTAAAAGTGAATAAATGGCCATCAAATGTGTACTTTATCATTACTGATACCACTGGTCATTTTTCAAGAGTGAAGACCAGGTATTGCCCTCAGTTTGTGTACAAAGCTGACACTTATGTCAATGGGAGTTGTGCCCATTGATGGAGGGTTGTGCCTAGCCCCGTCTTTAAAATTCCATTGCCCTAGAATATGACAGATTGACAGGATCAAAAAATAGCATGAGACAGCTGCTAGAGCTCTAATATTTAAATGCAACTGTTTCTCATCTCTTTCTGTTGATAAAAAAAATGCCTAATGCCTACTGTTTCCCTAAGGTTTCCTGTGAGCCAGTAAAATTTTTACTTAACATTTACTTTTTTTAATTAGATGTGGTCCTATTTAGGAAGATGTATGCTAATCTGGGCCCCAAATCTGCAGCCCTCAGCTTTACAAGATGCTGCTCCAGCAGAGGCTGTAAAGCTCTCGATAAGAGGGGTAAGGAGCAAGGTGCAAGTCCCACAGCGATAACCTCCTGACTCCAACATTATAGGTCTTTCTGCTAGAATTGAGTTCTACATCTTACTCGATTGGTTATTGTCACAAATGAGTAATGGATGCACCCTGCTTAGGTCCCAGGGTACAAGAGCCAGTCCATCAGGCCATCAGGAGGCACAGCTGTGGGCCGCAGGGGCAGACAGATAAAGAGAAAGCTGTTAAAGGTACAGGGACCACCAGTGAGTGAACAGGGCACCAATAGCTTTACTGAATAACTACTTGACTGCAAGTGTTCCTTGTACCAGTTAGAATGTGCATTAATCAAGCTGTTCCCTGGGTTAATGCAGGAGTTCAGATAAAGCAGCAAAAACAAATCCAAATCAAGAAGTGTATTTTTAAAGGAACACCTTTGCATTTGGCCAAGAGTTTTAAGGTATTTTTAAGGTAAAATATTCAAAATTGCAGACAAGTGTTTTTAGTATTGGGTAATTGTTGCTATGCCTAGGTAAAAAAAAAAAAAAAAAAGGTTTTAGTTCAGCCTTGCAAAATTGCAATGTTAGTAGTTTAAGCTCAAAATGTACTTGCCAGCCTTTTGCTATGACAGATGTTAATGAAAAAATTAATAGTATTTTATTAGTCTGTCAAAAACATTACTCCTGCTGGGTGAGTGGGGAAATAAAGCTGTGCCTGGATGGTTTAGTTTATTAAATATCTCCTTTTGAAACCAGATTGGCTGGTGTTGCTTCTGCTAATAGAAAAGTCCTACTAACTTAAAATATTCTGCATTAGAACATGAAGCATATGTGATGAAATGAGTCTCTGTTTAACTTCTCAGCTAAATTTGATGGCCAGTTTGGCTCCTGAATGGATTACTGATAATAACTTAAATAAATCATACACGTTTCTCCCTTGAGATAGGAAAAAACATATATCATTGATTATATGCCAGAAAAATCCCATTTCTGACAGTGTCATCTCTCCTTTTTAAACCAGGCCTCCATTATGGAATATTACTTATTTTTAATGCAAAGTTGAACAGCTAGCTTTTAAAAAATGCTCATCCAGCATCTGTAATTGTGGCCAGGTTTTTGAAAGAGCTCAGCTTCCACTTAGACATTGAGATTAACTGGTTAAGCTTTCAGTTTTATCAGCATCCAGAATCTTCCACTAAGATCAATGGAAATTTTTGCGTGCTTTAGCACCCATAGAAATTTGGCCATAAACGGCTATAAATGACTTTCTTTAACTCCATACATTCATAGCATTTATTCTGCCAGATAGTGCCAGAGCTTCAAACAAGGCATTAAACAGCATATTGTGGCATGGAATAGGATAAATTTAAACTTACAGCACTACAGTAAGAAAGAACAAATATTAATGTAGAAGGCTTGGCGTTTATATCAAAACCAAAACAGTAAAGAACTTTATGGGCTGGAGGTAAATTCCCAAACTGTCAGTGCTTGAAAATTGCCACGAGCCAATCAGCCATTCAGTAGTCATCCATCCTGTGGGTTGGGATGGGCAGGCAGGAAAACTCTCTAAAGGGTTGTCCATAACTGAAGAAAAGGACATTGACTCCTATAACTTACAGATCTTCTGAGATCATTCGAGGCATCTGTTGCAAGAGAGCCCTCTAAAATTTTTGCTACTTTTCCAATGATTCTTTAAAACACTGATGAGAGAAAAATTGTTTTTTGTTTTTGTTTTTGCCACTAAGCCAGGGGTTAAAACAGGTGGTGGAGGAGAGGAAACAAAAAGCAGTAGCAAAGTTGTTTTTCTTTTTTTAAATTTGAATGCTGACAAATGTTGAGAGACTTTTTAAAATAAGCCTTTTGTCCATTAGGGGTCAGAGCTATTCCCATTCATATTGGCTTCACTCATTGATTCAGAGGAATTAGGTGGAAAAAAGCCTTTTAAAAGCTATAAAACTCTTTCAAAGCATAGCAGTATGTTAATTAAAAGCAGAGCTTGCAGCAACACCTATTGTTAAATTACCTACCACTTTCCCTTGCAACATTTTCTTTTCATTTACCTAAAACTTTACTTAATTCTAGCCATTTGGGCTAAAATTTTCTCTGCTGGTTTTCTGTTTGAGTTTATTCTTTGGGGGAAAGATCAAAAAAAATTATTTAGCCATTTATGAGAACAAATTTAGGAAAAACTTATGATTTTGCTAACAATAAAATCCCTGCAACTCTTTTGTTAATAAGCTCTAGTGCCTGCGTGCTTTGGAGCAGTGACTGGCAATTTGGTAGGGAGGCTTCCTTGAGGTCATTAATGTGCCTTTTGCCTTCCCTGTGGAACTCCCATCCAGATATGTCTGAATAAAATGCTGCTGAAAATTGCTATTCGTACATGCTCAGTAGAGGTTTGAGAGAGCATTATCCTCTGTAGTCCATCATTTTCCTTGTCTGTGGGCATATCTACACATGCAAATTTACTGTGCAATAACCAACATTACTGTGCAGTATGTGGGGATGCATCTACATGTGCACACCTATCTTGCACAGTAGATATGGCAAATTACGCCAACTTGAGCATAAATTTGATACCTGCATTATGCAAGTATCAAATTTATGCCTGATAAGTTACTGTGAAGTAACTGCACAGTAACTTGGAGGGCCTCCCTGCTGGGTCTGCACAGCCACTAGGGGGCTGGCCTGAGCCCAGCCCCAGGGCTTCTGGCTGGCCACCTTTCCTGGGTTCAGCTGAAGACTAAAGTTAGTCCCAAGTGCTCGCAGCTGACTGTCTTTCAACTTCCAAGGGCTGACAGCCATGTGGTTGGAGGCTGGAGCTCCCCCTGGTATCCACACGGACACATGGCAGACTACTCTGACCTGGGACTAAATTTAGTCCCAGGTTGTTTGCACATGTAGATGCCGGCCTATTCCCACTTACTGAGCAGTAATTTACTGCACAGTAAGTTTAAGACAGCAAAATGCATGTGTAAATATACTCTGGATTGAACATGTGCTACCACCACAGAGATCTGTGCCAGCCATGTTAAGCTTGCTGCATTTCCACACAACTTGATGTGCCTGTTCCAGTCTGGGACAAGGCAGAACTTTTCTCTAATTGCTGTTTCTGAGGGGCTGGGGACTGTTATGTCACTGGACACCAGAACAGAGAGTAGGGAAACTGTGTCTCCTTTGCTCTCTGCAGTTGGTGTGCATTCTTCCTGGATGGAATGAATAATAAAGAACCCAGGTTCCATAGCATTTATGTCAATCATAGCTTCTCCATTAACAGAGTATTAACAGTAACCTTATTTCTAACATAAGGCTTTCACTGTGTAGTCTCATTGTGAAATGCTTTTCTTTTCTTTCCAGGCACACACAGATGTTGTTCTCTCTGCAAAAATATTTGACATATGCAGATTTCAGCACTGCTTTTTATTTTGTACTCTTAAAATAATAAAAATGTTTATCTCTAAAATGAATTCATTTTTGGAGTTTGCTGTTGCCTGGGTATTAACCATTCTGCTGTGCTTGAAGTGCTGCTGCAAAGAAACAAAGTTCTTGTTAGAATTTAAGATGTAAGGATCCATTTCTGCCTAACAGTCTCATACTCATGCATTCCCTAAAGTGTATCCCATCTGCTTTTGGGAGCTCTCATTGCAATATGCAGTGATTGCAGGATAAGCACACCATTTTCCTGTCAATACTTTCCTATTAGCCTCCTGGATCCATACATCATCGTCTTGCTGGCCTGCAGTTTGCTTATCTTTGTCTCTGAGGCTGCCTTTGATTTATCTAACACCCAGGTTAATGAGGCATGGAGCCCAGGGTGGCTCCAAGGATAATGCACTCCTGTATAAAAATGCTTAAGGAAGGATCAAGTGATAATCCATTCTAGACTAAAAGGCCTAGCTCTTCAACAAATGTTGTATTTCTTAATCGCTAAACTAAGACTATAATAGCTCCCTCTTAAGCTACTACCATCAGTAAAACTATACACACTAACCATATGAAATTTATAAAAAAAACCTGAAAATTAGATTTTAATTTGTACTCCCCCAAAAAAGCAAAAAAAGTTCTTATCACAGGAACAGTTATCACCATTATTTGACAGTGTTCTTATGCAAAAATAAGTTAGCTTTAATATTTAATTTACAGTAATAGTTTTATATTCCCTCACTGGGACCTATGTTTTTCTAAAGACAAAAATAACAGAAGCTAGAATGTTACTGTGGCAAGGATAAATCAAACTAGCTATTTCAATAATGGAGGTAATTACAAAGTGTATATATCTGAAATGTACTGAGTGGTTAGGGGTTGTTTAATTAACATAAAAATTTCAATATCATCAGCAAGTGTGTTGGTATCACAAAAGCATTGTTAAAATGCATCTTAAAATAGTTATGGCTCTCTCTATTTCCAGCTAGTACATAAGGCTAATATACCTTTGCTTCCCAGTTCTACTAATTACCATAGAAACATTTTTAATGAAAGCAGCCATACCATAAATACATTCTTGCAGGTTTTATAAGGTCTCTATTAAGCTATGTTTTCGTTATGCTTGGGTTGACCTTAATATAGTGAATCTCCTGCAAGCTCTTGAAGTAGGACTAGCATATATAAATACATGTAGAAAATGACATCTCACCAAATACTGAGATAATTCCTAAGGGAGGACATACTTTTTGAAGTATCCACACAAGCAATATTTTCATCAGTTGGCCCACTCCAGCCCCAGAGGACTTGACCCAGGTAATAAGTCCCTTACTGGTCACTAACCTACATTATTGAGATCTAGTTCAGATTTTAATGACATGACATTGTTAGGAATTGTTATTGAGATGTAAATGATCTTCTCTTGGGTTATTTAAGACACATGAAGGCCCCTAGTTTAGAACGAAAATTAGTTATTGATTATTCTAGCAATTAAGAAAATAAATTTTAGCACCTGTATTAACATTTTCATAAGACTTAAATTCTTACTGTCCAAAACCAACCAAAGCACTTTAATTGACTCCTTAGGCATCCTGACTTTTTTTTTGTAAGTAAACATCCAGTAATCATCCATATAGATATTACTGCTAATGTTCTGCTTTCACTTTACTGCTGTGTTTCTGAGCATGTTTTTAAATCCCTAATCTCTTTTTCTTTTTTGCTGTGTGTAATCTGAATTACACTAGCATGTGATGTAGCTATAGAGTCTTAATTACATGGATACAACAACAGTTTGCTCTGTATATCCTTTAATATTTAAAAGAAGTGCTGAGCACATGTAAAAGGGAAACCTTCATCTTGTTTATTCCTTCTCCTTTTTTCTAAACTTCCAATGTTAGATTAACATCATTTATCATTTATAGAGCACACTTTCTCCAGTTGTGTTTTATTTCATTAGAACTTCACATCTACTCACTTAAGAACATCCTTAGATAGGAGGCAGCCTTTTGAATTGGCTGCTATTATTTATAGAAATCCATTTGGGATAACATCATCACAAATACCAATAAAATATATTTCCCTATCCTGTTTAACATAAAGGGTATGTTAATTTACCCCAGGTTATTTTGACTGGAAATTGTACTACTCATATACAGATATACATATATGTACACATATATATACATACATTAAATTACACACACACACACACACACACACACACAGACACACACACACACACACACACACATATGTATACTCATGCATACAAATATATATTTATTTAGGAATTTTGGAAATCTTTGTGTATCCTGAATAGATCTTATGACTTTGTTTTGCTGCTCAACTGAAAATAGTGTCTGCTTTCTGGACTACGTGGTATTCATTTTACATCTCTCAATTTTATTTCTTGTTTTCCTGTTTATATTCTTGAAAATTCCAGTCCAATGACAGCTTTCAAGGTTTGACTGTAGACTTATGCTCCCTAGTTAAAGTTTCAATGTTTGGGGCCCAACAATACTTTCACCTATAAAATATTTAGTTTGAGAAATGGCATAAATAACCAGACTGGACTTAGGCTAGAGCTCATTATTTAGTGTGTCCTCTTCTGTGCACAGTACCACACTCATTAAAAGTAGCATCAAAAGCATGTCCTATATATTGTGTTTCCATACAATTTTAGAATCTCTGAAACTTCAGGTAAACTGAAATGGAAAATTTGGTGTATGGCTATGGCAAGTTCAGTGTTTTCAGAAACACCTTCCATAAAGTGAAATTTCACTTAAAATATCGCATTTGAATTAGCAGTTAAAGAGATGCATGGAGGGAGGTCCTCATTTGTGAATGTTGTATTTCCCTGAACAATTCATCTTCAGTTTGTAATACAGGGTGTATATGCTTTGTTTCTACTTCATCAGTTCTTCATTCCAAATGTAAGCTAAGTACCCACTGATTTCCAATGAAAGTTAAAGTTTTATGTCCACGTATTACAAATTCACATTATACGATCAATACCAGTATCATGCAAAGAGTTATTTTAGCTCTCTCCTCTTTCAACAAATGATAGACTATGATAGCTCAGACCTTTGAGAAGGATTCTATTTGTGGATATTAATGGCAGTTTCACATCTTTCTTTATGTCCATCCATCAAATAATATCAGTTCACTATTTTCCTCCTAATAAGTAACACAGAGGCACAAGACTTTACTTAAGCTTTCTGCATACAAAAAGATAAAATTTAGTTACATATATTAATGACCAGAAATACAGGGAAATGTAATGATAACAAATTTACCAAAATACAGATAGCCAAACCTTTTGGATTGGACTTTTTAAGATATTTATTGTTGAGATTCATAAAGCAGAAAGTACCTGTCTGAACACTTTAGGAGTCTCTGCCTAACACTGAAAAGAAATACACTAAATCAAAAAAGCAACACTTGAACATATAGTACAGATAAACAATCAGGGAGCGCAGGAAAAACCAAAAAGTAGGTTCCTTGCTTGCCTTATATATCACCCCAAACTGTACTGACTTCTTCAGTAGCTATCCTGAAAATGTGGTCATTTCAGTATGTCCTGGACTTGGGGATACTTGGGCTTTTGCAGGCAAAGGATAGAAAGATACGAGCGCATTCTAAGAGGAGGAATTCTAATGGAGAATATGCTTGCTAGCGAGTCCATTTCTCCTGCTGCAGATGTGCTAGAGTCCCACAGAAAAAAAAATTGGTTAACTTACATGGAGGGTAGTTCAAGTGGCATTTCCTAACACTATCAGTAAAAATCAAAGAAACCACCAGCTAAGCCAATATTACAATCCTGGCCATTTTTAATTCATAGGCCTTACTAGCCACACATCATTAAAGTAATGGCCAAGGGTTTTCTAAAGTGCTCAGCAGTCACAACTGGGGTCAGATTTTCAAAGAAGCTCATCTCCAGTGCAGGCACCTACATTCTCTAGACAGATTTCAGAAATGCTCAAAACTCCACAGTTTGACTGACATCATTTAAAATGTGGCCCACCTGTGTTCTGATATTTTATACCCCCGACAAACACCCTGTCCTTCCTGTTGTGCAGTGTACACATCCTGTTCCTGAAAACTAACCTTGAGCATGAATCTTGAACTCTGATCTCCAGTAAAATTATTCACTTTAGACCAGGCTTGTCCAACATACAGCCCATGGGCCACTGTGTGGCCCTCCAAGCTATTTTCTGAGGCCTGAGGTGCAGCAACGGGAAACAAAAGTAAACATTGTGCTTTCGTTTGGGGGGGGGGGGTGATGCGATACCGCTTCCTGTGAGGTCTTTGAATATGGCTCACCGGCCTACTGGGTGATAAAAAGTTCATGATCCAGCCCCACATTCAAAAAGGTTGGACACCCCTGCTTTAGACATAAACATAGTGGCAAAGTCTATAATGTGGTACTTGCACATCAAGAAGTCTGACTGCAGTGAGGAAGCTGTATGTGAATAGAATTGTGCAAAACTGGGTATGTGGAAATTGTGACTTTGAGGACTGGTGTCTGAGTATTGCTTTAATAAGTTCTGGCTCATGGAAATCCCACAGATCTCCTGAACTATACAATCATGGAAGCTTCTTCCAGCGGGGGGGGAAATGAGTACCAGGCAATATTTCTTTGTGTGAATAGTTTATTAGCCAAAATATACACTTCAGTCTGAAACTATGTAAATTCACATCTTATTCATGAAATCATTCTGCCCAAAGAAAAATGTTTTCCAAACAAAATATTTCAGCTTTTTTAAAATACTATGTTGTTTAGAAACTCAGCTTAACTGGAAAAAGTAAAATGTAAGAACAAATCACTTTTCATTTTCAAATATTTTGTTTTAAATTTCAAGGGGAAAAAAAAGGAAAAGAATTATTTCTAATTGACCCAAAATGATTTTGGGAGGGAGAGGGAGGGCAGGAGCATGAAAACTCAACCCTGAGTTGAAATAACATTTGTTTGATTTTAGTGCTAGAAAGAATAACCTAATATTAGCATCAACTACATTCTGCAGTAACACCTTGGAATCAGCATGATATAGAAGATCAAAGTTAATTGTTTACGTATTACTGACTGATAAGCATAATGGAAAATGTATTAATAATATTACGGCCGGTTTAAACTTTTCCTATTAAAACCTTTTTCAGTGAAAATGGCTATTTTTCTAATTGGAAAATAAATTAGTATAGACCAGCTTTCTAAATGAAAAGCAGGGAAATTTAGATTTTGTTCAAAATTTCCAATATTTTAACTTTTTATGGAAAACAGATTATTCCTTTTGCCCTAACTCTCCCTTTTAGTTTTCATTTCCTTTTCAGTGGCAAAATGAGAAATAGGGAAATGCGGTAAAGACAGAGACAAAAAGAAGGAAAAATCTGGCATACCCACAGTTCTGTTTTAAACCAATTTTTTTCCAGATTTTCTTTTGAAAGTGATTCCCAGTTTTAATCACACCTGTTATTTATTTGGGTATGTGCTGTAGACATTTAAGATAGAACCCTTCCCCCAAAGTTAACTTCTCCTGACAGTTTAAGTATTCAGCAAGATAAGTGATTGGTCAGATATTGTATGTGAACACTGTTGTTTCTTTTGTTTTGTTGCCAGCCTGCATGACCCAAGAGCTAATAAAACATATACAATAAGGAGCCTTCTTGGCCTTGGCCTTGCTGCTGCTTGGAAACCAAGCTTTTCCCTCAGGCATCAGACTGTACTTCTACAAGGTTGACGAGAGGCTTCTGTTATCAGCCTCATTGTCCTAGACTTGCGCTGATGTAGCTACTGTGAGATAAGTGAACTAAGCATGGAATCCAAGCAATGGGGTTTAAATCCTCACCCCGTTACTGACTGGCTATGTGCTTTTACTTGCATGGTATAGCATTTGAGAAAGTGTATTCAAAGTTGACAGGACAATTTGTTTACCTGATAGAGATAAGGTGGATTCAGAAAGACACTTTTCTTGTAAAGTTCAGAGTTATTGGGGTTTGGAATTGGAATCATCATGCAGATATATAAGTGTGCTGCCTATATATTGCAGTGCATGTTACATGCAGCCTGCTATTTCCATATTACTCCTATTGGCTTAGATACCCAACTGATTAGGGTGAAGAAGCAGCATTAACTAGTAATGCTATATATACATTAAAATGGAAAAATCTGTGGACATAATTGAACTGCAATAACATATGGTTTTGTACAGTCACTGGCCTCTTTAGAAGTTACCTTCCAGCTGGGTTCTCTGAAAGATAAGAAATAGGGATATCACGTTTCCCTTATTCTTGCTTCTGGCAGGTGTATGCTAGACACTGACTGCTAAATACTTTGTAATTAGTATGCCTCGGAGCAGTCACTGTCATCTTACATCTGTAACTGGAGTGAGGGCACTGTTAGCATGACTGTGTTCATTTCTCAAACGTCCCAAGCTTATAGACCTATACAAGGCTGCCTGAAGGATCAGTGTTTGATGCATGAACCATAGGCAGACCTCAGAAATGTATCTAATTATACTTGTATCTGACTGCACTACTGTAGCAAGATGTATTATTCATAGCCAAAAATGAATTGCTATTCAAAGATAGAAATATCTTACATATAATGGCAGTCCTCAAGTTCAATGTCTACTTGCAGACTAAATAGTTCAAGATAATCAAAAGGTATATTTTTTTTATTTTCAAAACTGTTATTGTACAGCATAGGCCTTCCTAGTACTTTTGCTTGCACAATAAAATGATATGTAATTTTCCAAGGGAAGAGAGAATGAGAGGGAGAGTGGGAGAGAGAGAGGGAGAGAGAAATAAAAGTAAAACTAATGTTAACATATTAAGTTAAATGATTTACCCAACACTTTCAGTACATGGAGTTCTTTAGTTCCTTCTTTAATTCATGTGTTGTTGCTTGCATCCTTGTCTAAGACTTCAAAAACTTTAAATTTCACCAGTACTTGGATGCTTCTGAGAAGTAACAGTAATTCTTTTTTGAGTAACTGGCAGGTTTTGTTTGTTAGTTGGTTTAATTTGGAATAGATATTTTAAAAAGCACTTTGGCTAGGCTGTAGTCACCTTGGTCATAAGTCACAAATACATTCACAGGAAAGAACTATGAAATCACCAGCTGCTCCTCACCCCAAATCCTGAGAGTGGATTGGAACCCATAGGAACACATGTATTTGACTTTAACACGCACGTTGGCTCTTGTTATGCCTCTGTGCTACATTTGTAAACCTGTCTGCTATCAGAATTTTTTTTTCTTTTCTACATACCTACACACTATGAACAAGTTGCCTCAACCTTTAAAAAAAAAGGCAGAGTATCTTTAGGGTTACTCAAAGACAGGTTTTCCAAATCACAAATCATTCCTCTTTCTGATTTGTCAGCTAAACTTTTAAAAGTGTGGACATAACAGTTAGACATATTATTCCACTAATGTTTTTTTTTTTGACATATTCAGTCCTTCCCTGTTTCTGCTGGATTTTCTCTTGCTTATGCATCTGTAAAATGGACATGTCCTCAGTAAAACTGACACATCTTCCTCGTAATCTGATTCTGTTAGTTGTATTATCTGCTAATGTTTTCCACAGCAGCTTTACGTGTTCCTCCAAATCACTGATAATGGTATATAGTGGCACTGAACTAAGCATAGAATTCTAAAGGAGCACACTAGAACCACATTTACAGAGTGACAGTTCTTCATTATTAATTATTCTTTGATTAATAATTATGAATAATTATGCATTTTTTTATATACTGTTTTTTTAGATTCTAATAACAACATTTTAACCAAATACTTCTTTTGAGTACTTGTACAACATTAATTTTTCCCAGTCCTGTGGGACTTTCTTGGTATTTGTTAAACATAAATGTCAATGTTTCAGATTATTCTCTGGCTAATTTTATTAGAACTTGGGTAAAAGTCATCTGTTTTTTTGCAGACTTAAAAATATTGGATGTTATCGTTACTGTTTAACATCCTCCCTCAGTACCATTATCGCTACAACAGAAAAGTATGTCATCATTTTAATAAGTGAATGCAATATCAAGTGTCTTTTCAAATACAGAACAGTGGGTGTGTCTACATGAGACTCTATGTCACTGTAGTGATGAGCTGCATTACCATAGTCTATTGCTATGGTGACGTAGCATTGGTGGGCATGAACTGTGATGCCAACGCTACTGCACGGTAGCAATGAGCTACTGTGCAATAGCATAGGAAAAGTCCTGTGTGATGTCTGGACTGCACAGTAACATTGGTTACTGCACAGTCTAGTGCATGTGCAGACAAGTCCACTAAGTACTTCAGATTCAATGTGCACTGCATTATTTCAAGTACTGTCATAGTAACCCAACTGTGCAATGATGAAGGAATGGAGTAAGGTTGCACAACATTATGCCAAAGAAATGGTCAAATCAAATGACCCAATGTAGATATAAACTATTACCTGTGCATTTATAAAAAAAAATCACTATTTAGTGATTCTAGTAGATTAAAAATTGATGAATTATTTATACTTCTAAATATTTTTAATGATAAGTGAATAGTAAGTATATACAGGATCTTCATAAAGTCCTTGTGCACTTTTAAACTTTAATAACTTGGGTTGTAGGTAGAAATAATCCGTAAACAGCATTCAAAAGCAAGTTTATTAAAGTTTTAGGACAACTAGAGTACACAATGCTAGACTTCATAAGAAATAATTAATTTATCCTTAAATAAGATGGAGTGCCATGCCACTATGCTCTGAATATATGACAGTTCCTAAATGTTGTTTTCCCAGAGAAGTGGATAGGCAGAGGGGGACCAATTGCTTGGCCACCTTATTCACCTGACCTTTTTTATGGGAATATGTTTATGGGTTTACTTGTCAAAACCATATTCTTTGGTGGAACTTAGGGCTAGGATCATCAATGTAATTAGTGCAGTAACTCAAGAGCAACTGGGAAATGTTTTTAAAGAGTTGGAAGATTGGATTGAGCACTGCATCATGATGGATGGTAGTTATGTTGAAGTCTAGCATTGTGCACTCTAGTTGTCCTAAAACTTTAATAAATTTGCTTTTAAATGCCATTGACAGATTGTTTCTATCGTACCTACAACCTAAATTATTAAAGTTTAAATGTGCACAAGGACTTCATGAAGACCCTGTATATTCAATACAAAAATTAAAAAATCTGCAAAAAATATGATCAGATGTTCCATAAATAAATCTCTATATTATTACTTTTGTAGTTCCTAGTTAAAGTGTAATTGTTAAAGTTACGATAAAAAGGATATTATTTTTTCCCCCCAGTGGAAGTCCAAACCGATGTAAGACTATTTCCAGTCCACCTACTCTGCAAATGCTTGCAGTTGTCCAGATTGTTTAGACATGGATAGAAGAGGCATGTGATGTGAGATTTGTTCAGGTCCACATAAAATAGTTTCATTTTTAAGTCTTTATAATTAAATGCCTTCCATGTATTTTAACAATTACTTTCCTGATTTAAAAACTGTTCAGTGATTTGGATAGGCCAGGAACACCAATTGGTATGTTAATTTACTTGATTCTTGATAACTATCTCTGAAATCAGGGCTGTCCAACTTCTAAGCATCTGGGGTCTGCATGTCCTGTAGGTCACACCAGCATAAGCCATGGGCCTCCCTCTACTGCATCAAGTGTATGGGTGCTCCAGGCTGCAATCTAGCATGGCACAAGGAGCTGCACCACTTTGATAAGGGCTGGAAATGAAAAACCAAAGCAGTAAGGGGGAGCTCAGACAGGGAAGTGGGTGCTGCAGCCAGAGCAATGTGGGGAGCAGCAGCAGGGGCTGAGCACAGGGACCACAAATTAACTCCTCTCAGGCCACCAGGAACCCATTGGAAGCCCTGCCTAAAGTTGTTAGAGAAGGACATTATGTGACTTTTGCCTTGCTTCTTCCATTAAAGTCAATAAGAACAGAATTCCATTTCACCTAGTGGATGACCTGTTCAGCTTATGACTATCTCCAAGTTGCCTGGCTAAATTGTAGGAATGATTCTTTTACACCCTCTGGGCACAGAAGTCCTCCCATTTTAAAAATAGGGAGGCATCTGTGAGTCTTTGGAAGGTGATCCTAGCCCTATAATGGAGTCACTTACGTGCCCAGAGGGGCCAACAGAATTGTTCCTATATTTTATTCAGGTACCTCAGAGATAGTTACAAGCTTTACTTGGTCCACCTATTAAGTGAAATATAGTTCTGCCATAATAAGCACTTTACTATGAAACCTGCATACATACCACTCTTCATTGCAATTAAAATATTATAGAAAATATCATTACACTCAGTTCATTTTTTCTATAAGATCTGAAATACATGTGGTTACATTTAATTAAAGCTAGTTCCTGCAATGTGCTTAGTACTAGAGCTGTGTGAAGCTTTAGGTGCTGACTCAGTTTGGAGGAGATTTGGCATGATTCGGAGGCCGAATCTCTGAATACGAATCAAATCAGGAGACCACTGTAAAGGTCTGAATTGATTCAAAGCTCTCTAAATCAATTTGGAAAAGATTTGGAGAGCTTTGGCAATTTGGGCAGTCCCCACTTGCTACAGCAGGGAGCTGGACCTGGACTCCATGCTGGTAATAGAGGGTGGGGGAGGGGGGACTGGAGAAGGGGGGAGGGAGCCATGGGCTGCCTGCTCCCCCAGCCCACCTGAGTGCCCCCTGACTCGCACCTGCTGTCCCAGCTCTCTCCCCCACCCATGGCTGCCCTGCCTGACTTGCATCAGTTTAAATAAATCACTTCAGGTTGTGCTTGGGATCTCTTTCTTTAA
>NW_017729032.1:100289383-100289603 GCF_001723915.1 Gavialis gangeticus
CCCCAGCTCTTAAAAAACCCTCAAATCCCCACCCCCACACTAGTTGCTGCAGCAACTGCCTGGGCTTCTGGGTGCTCATGGAAGAGCTGCCTCACATAGCATGGGGCAGTGGGGGGCAGTGGGGATTGTCCCCTGCCTGGCAGCAGCCAGTGAGTTGAGGCTTTTTTTTTTAAAGGACCAGTAACTGGGGCTGGGTGAGGCAGCTATGGGGGGGGGGGGG
>NW_017729032.1:100289617-100317964 GCF_001723915.1 Gavialis gangeticus
GGGGGGGGGGGGCTGAGAGAGCGGCAGGGAATCTGACAGAGCCCCTCATGCAGTGTGGGGCAACAGCGGGCAGTGGGGCTTGCCTCCCCACCTGGCAGCAACTGGTGAGTGGGAGCTTTTTTTTTTTTTTAAGAGCCAGGAGCTGGGAGAGTGGGTAGGGCATCCATTGAGAGCAGACAGGGGATGGGGCTGATTCGGAGTTTCGGCTGATTCGGCAGTAGCCGAATCTCCAAATCATATGCAGCTGAATTGATTCAGGACAGTGATTCAAATCACTGAACTGAATCACCATCTCCCGAACTGGCCGAATCCAAATCTGAAGCAAATACTAGCTGCTTTGCACAGGTCTACTGAGTACCTCATGAGATGATCTGAGTACACTTCAAATTGGGAGTTAAAGTCACATATCTTCTTAGGAGTTGTCCTCTAGCAGAAAGACCTTTAATGAATGCTCCAAAGCTCAAAAGTGTCTCTCAGACCTGCTAAGGGGAATTGGCTTATGTACTGAATATGCCTATGTATTGAAAGAATACTTTGCATCAAATATTTAAAATTCCTATAAATGTAGTTTTAGAAAATGCCCACCTGTAACTTGAAGACCACATCCTCAAACAAATAAATTTGCAATGATTTAAAGACACTTTGAAACTTCAAAGGAAATGTCTAGGAAACATAATTGTCAAGAAAGTTCAAACGAATCTTCGTATGCAGTGTACAATATCCTACAAATGATAATTGATTATGACAAGTTAAGTGTAAAATCATGAGACTACATTTGTAGCCAACACAGTTTTTATACATTTGTTGCTGAAAGATATTGGGTTTAGCATGGGAAGTTACTTTCTACTCCATTCTTGATCTGGTTGGTTATTCATGGTTTAGTCTCAGATGGATCATTTCAGCTATTTATTATGGAATGGATTGGGCACTTTACATGTAGCTTACATAGGGGACAGTGAAAAGTTGCATTATCCCAATATATGCTGTAAGAGATTGTGCATCAAGGAGGCTTAGCCTCTAGTTTCCCAGCACACATGGGCACACAGGTGTGTGTTCTGTACAAGCCATAGGATGTGCAATGTACAGTCTTAGGCTATTGAAAAAGGGGAGGTAGAAAACAAGGCCCTGCTTCTTTAATACTTTTCAGTTCATTTTCTTGACAGAGGAAGGAGGAGTGAGCAGGGATGCTATGGCAATTGGCTGAGGTCAGTCATGCAAGAAGTGGGGAGGGTGATAGACTTTCTTCTCTTCATGCAAGAGCCTATAGAATCTGGACCTCATTCAGGATGATGCTTATTTTTAGAATGAATATAAAACCTCTGCCTGATAATATTTGAACTTTGATTTTTATTTATATATCAACATTTATTCTTGCTGGGCACATAGGACTTCTTCAGATATTACATCTTCATTTAGATTTTACCTTTCAGTTTTCACCATGTTCTCATACTGGACCCATTTTGCTAGCTTTATGCATATTAATGAGAATTTATTTCTGAAGAAGTGGCCTACTGACTAAGGCACTCACCTGGGCTTTGGGAGAACTAGGTTCAGTCCTTTGTTCTGTCAGTCTTTCTATGTTCATGGGGGTGTTGTGTGAATCAGTACATTAAAGAAAGTGAGACACTAGCATAGTAGGTTAAGGCAGGCCATAAAAGTAACTAAGGCCAAGTGTTCCAGCTGAGTCCAGTGGGACTATTTCTGTGCCTTACTCATAAATAAGAAGAGGAACTGCAAAGGCCAGTAAGCATATTGCATAGTAATGATGGGTACATTCTTAACTTGCTTACATCCTGCCTATCTCATGCCAGTCTTCATATACATTTATTACAATCTAATCTTCTCTGTGTGACCTAAGATATGAACTACTCATGTATGCAAGGAGCCCATATTCAAGCCAAGAGGAATTGCAGATACTCAGCTTCATCTCCTCAAATGTGGCCTGTTATTATCAAGGAAGGATTATCCTGACTGAAAATAGTGAATTTTCCTAACATTATACACTAGTCCTATGAATCCTGATGAAAAATATAAGAAAGTCTCCTCTACGAAGCAAAGTTGATGCCATGAGTGTCTATGGCCAATAAAAGTGGTGTTTATGAAGAAACTGGGCACACAGTATCAGGTCTTATTCCACCAATTAGTTGCCTAAGTGTGATCCTATTCCACCCTGCTGAGGTCCCTGAAAACAGTCAACATACAAGGATAATATTTCCTCCTGCTCATGGCTTACTTAGTCATTAGGCTAAGATGATAGCATGTTCCAAAAATTAGCATGTTAATGCTTTCTTCAGGGAGTCAAGCAGGGTGGAATAGGAACACACTTAAGTGCTAAGTAGGTGCAAGAGGATAGAGCTCAAGGTTTTTGCAATAATGGTACAGTCTGTGGATGTTTTGAAAAATGTTAAAAGCATAATAAACACAATTCTTGAAACACTATTGCATTTTAATTTTACCAAACTGTACTTTGTTTTAAATGGACATGGCTAATGAAGGGTCACCAGACTGGATTTTGTCACCCTGATCTGACTGCAGTCATTCTGCATAGAATGAGAGAGTCAGAAAACTCGGAGACACCATCTCTTCCTTCTTCCAACACTATAGAGATCTGGGATTAAGTTTTGGGCAATTATGGATTAGAATTGGTAAAAGGGAGTGCAGAGGATTGCCTGCATATGTCATTGCCCTTCCATGTTTCAGGGGTATAGGTTATAGCCATGTTGATCTAAGGACATAGGCAGACAAGGTTCTCTGGGTACACCTGATATCTTTTATTAGACCACCTCAAATAGCTGGAAAAAATCTTCTTTGCAAGCTTTCAGGTACAGACACCCTTCATTAGGCTGAAATATAGACATTGGATTTATGACACATTATAACCTGGCCTAACATCTGATACTTCTGGTAACCTCTCTACTATTTACCAGCTGTAGTCTTATCACCAGGTCTACATTCCCCTTTCCCCCAACCCCACCTGTTTCTCACCCATTTATTGCCTCAGTTAGTATTTTCACAGACCGGCATTCTGGCATACTGGTCTCTAGCTTCTATACTATTCCATCCAGGAATAACACAGACCAACTGCAGATACTTCCTCAGCCTGACGAAGAGCATTTGTACCCGAAAGTTTGCAAACAAGAATTTTTCCAACTATTTTAGTTGGTCTAATAAAATATATCAGATTTACCCAAAGAACCTTGTCTGCTTATTGGCCTTCCACTGCATTCCTGTGCGAAATCTATGAAATTTACCATCATCCTGAAATGCTTATTGCTGGAATCTTTTCCATGGACCAAATTCTCCCAATGTTGATTTTGTGGGGAATTTTGCCTGATAAACATCCATAGGATTTTGCTGTATAATGGTTGATACTATACTATGTAATGAACAATATGCTCAAGTGAAAATATTACTCACAAAATTGTTAATAAAGCTGTAGCTGGCTTGTCATGCAGCTGCTCACACCTTCCGGGTTTTTGAGCAGAAAATATCTGATCCTACAACCAGTCTTTGTTGGCAAAAGTCTCCTATAACAAGTGAAATAACTTCTTGATGAAAAATATCCTACATTGTAAAAAAAGATTTATTGATGATACTGCAGTTCAGCCTTCTTTTATTGATAATAGGAAATGCTTCCTCCCAGATAACATTCTTGCCTAGGAGGTGAACGATAAAATAATATTTGGCTAAGTTCATGCTCTTTATTCTTTCACTTCTTCTTTTCCTTATTTCTTACTATTCCTTTCTTCTTTGCCTGCTTGTAGCTCCTGCTTTTAAAGTGTCTTTAATTCCTTACACTTCATGCTCATGGGAGTCCCTGCACTTTGAGAATACTTGACATTCAGGAAAATACACTTTATATGTTAAAAATCAATGGTGACACAATATTTACAGCCCAAAGGCCAAACATTTGGCGTTTCTTTATAGAGAGTAAGTGCTTGGAGACCAGCTTTGTGCTGCTAAGCTGTAGACATCAAAGAATAATAATACCTCAGTTTGAAACTCAATGGCTTGAGTGGGCTCCAACATGGTTAAGTAAGGGATTGAGCTGTTTTTATGGATGCTATTAATACAGAGATGGATATGAGCATCATTATTTTCTCTGAACTACAAAGCAACCCTTTTTGTCTAATAATATAAGATCCTTTCTCTTGTGTTAAAATGTCTGTATCATGTCTGAAATTATAGTATAATATGTTTTCTTCTTTTAAAAAATATAAGTTATTTTAAAATGTATTTTGTTCAAATGACAAGTTATTCCATGAAGAGAGAGGACTTAAAGTGATTTTACATGTGTAGGTATATGTGTGTTTATGGTTATACGTATCTTAATTACAATTCACTCTTCAAAAAGGTATGTTTCTGATACACACACACACACACACACACACACACACACACACTCAGAAATATGCCTTTTATGAAGAGAGAATTGTAATTAAGATCTGAAAAAAACCTGTTTTACATGCTTAGCCACCTCTCTTGCAAGGAATTATTTGTCATTTTAAGAATGTACATAGAGATTTGTTTTGTATCGCGGAAAATAATTGAAAGGGTGTCAATTGGCATATTTTACTCTAATAGGCTTAATTTTGGTGGGTGAGACAAAACCACTGCAAGGCATTTATTTCATCATTAGAAAGTGCATTATATATCCTGGGAATGCAGTGTCATTTGGTTTGTACGTTTGACCCCTACTTGTTATTAGGTGCACTTTACTAAATCAGCAGAAAGAGATAGGTCAGTGATGACTATTACCAAGCTAATAATAATTATAAGGGGAAAACATTGTTATTGATGTTTCAGACATCATTTCATATGTGCTGTTCCTGAGACACTGATTTGTGATTTGCATTATTAGGAATGAACTTTCTTTGACCCGTCATTTATCATAAGTTAGACTGCTTGGCCTACTAGTTGTATAACAGATCTTTTTAATAGTGAACTGTATGTACTTAAGCCATCAGTGTCCAATGTTTTTGAACAAAATTTTCATTTTGCTTTAGAGTTGAAAGAAATTAAACAGAAAGGAGATCAAGTGAAATGTGAATAAAGAGAACACAGAAAAAGATACTAATTGATCATAGGGGGAGTGGCAACACATTCTGAAACCAAGGCTCAGCAGTCAGTTTTATGGTTTCCATAACCCTTTTATGAGCATTTCATTTTTCAGTCTGGATTTTTCCAGGCTTTGTCTCTGACAAGATATTAATCATTTTGTTTAAGAGTTTGAGTAGAAAAGTTCAAGAAGAATGAAGAAAATACATATTTTGGTATGTTGAAGATGTATAAACATTTTTATTTGAACATTTCTACAGCCCAAGAAGCTGGGGATAGAAAACTGGGATTCTGATCTACCTCTTTCACAGGAATGGCCTTTGAATAATTTCATAGAACCTGCATTTTGTTTTACCACACACTGACCCTTTGAAAATGTATGATGTGCATGAAAACACACGTCATTGTTAATACATTAAGACGATCAGGTACACGTTTAAGCAGGTGAGTAATCTCATAGACTTCAGTGGGACTATTCATGTAGGTAAAGTTAAATGCTTTTCCGGATTAGTGCCAGGTTGTTCAATTAAAAGTGGTTTTTTGCCATCTGTGGTTCCCCAGTTAATTAAGGCAGGAAGTGGATTGTGTGTAGAAGGGGTAGGAAGGGCTGTTTTGCATGTACAGGATATTCCTTTGGAAGCTGGATCTATTCTTGTGAAGAAGTGTGCCAGCATGCCAGTATTTGTGTAAAGGTTCTGAAATACAGATGTTTAAAGTCCCCTTTTTTAACTGATTTGCTTATACTCCACAGCAAAGGGTAAGCTCCCTCAGGTTTGTGTGACACAATATTTTAGGGCTACCTAAATACGTGGTCCACAGTTATGAAATTTTACTTAGCTATTTAGACAGTTACAAAGGTATTACTAGCCAGTAGAGTTCTGAAGGCTAGCAGAACTTTCTCCTTCCATAACTCACTCCCAAACATATTTTCCTTTTTAAAATGGCCCAGAAAAATTCTTATAAATTTCAGTCTTGCAGAGTTAGGTATTCCAAGTCAGGGAAAGACCCAGCTGAATCTGCATATTCCATCTCCACTACCCACCTTCTCCTACACACTGTGATTGTCTTGTAGGCGGATCTCAAGGATTCCTTGTGTGTCAAAAACAAAAAAGTTATTTTTGAAATAGAACAGAATGTTTCCTACTAGCCATAGGTTGTGGATGGGTTCACTTAAACCCAAAAGGTTTGAAAAGAAAGACATTCTTAGAGAGCTAACGAATGAAGTAAGACTAAGAGAGAAGTGTTTGATATTGTTATTTCTAGAATGGGGACCAGGCTACAGGTTGTCATTTGTAGCATGATCATGATGTTACTGAACAGGATGGACAAGGAGCAGGCCACCAGCCCTTCCACAATCAAGCTTGACGGAAGTGCAGTGTGATAACCAATGCCACCCTGACTGATGACAGAACAGAAGAATCAGATGTGCTTGCTATTTGTGGCCATGAGCAGCAGGGCAGGGTCTCTGTTCTGTTACCCAGAATGTGTTTGATTTTGCATATGTTTCTCAGTTTTGTTGAGAGTGCTAATTTGGGAATATAATGAAGGAACTTTTATGGAACCACCATTAATGTACATTGGTATTGTTAGACTTCACATTTCTTGCTGGTGATACAGATGCTATTTAAAACATCGTTACCTTCCCTAAAATCTATGCCCTCCTTTTGGAGCTGAGTGACAACCTAGGAAGTATATGTTAATCAGGTAAATGACAATTTTTGTCTGCCACCCCTAGTCCAATCTCCTATATTGAGTCATAGCCCTCAGTCTTCACTATGCCCTTTGATGACCTTCCAGTCTTTCCTGTCCTAAACCAAAGAGGGACTTAACTGCTTCAGTCCTGACCCTGGCTCTCATGCTATCTGAATTGGGACTGTAGTAATCCTGAATGGAGCACAGAGCACTTCAATATTTAAAGTTCCTCAACTGCAAAATAACTGAGTGTCTGACTACACTTCATAAAAACAAGAGCTTGGAAGGCCAACTTTTCACCTGCCCCTAAGCCAACCTCTCAATTTGCATATTGAAAATTGACATATGGAAAAAGGAATTTGTTTGTGAGGATGAGGTAGATATAGGACTAAGCAAACTGCCTGAGTATGCCTGTTTAACATATTTTGTTATCAAACTTATTTTGCGTACTGTTGATTACAGAGTTCTTCTGCTTTAGGTTATATATAAACCCTCCCTCGCAAGCATACACATACACACACACTCTCAGACACATATATAAGTATGTTCTATAATAGAAAACTTAGCACTCTGCCTCTTAATGAGTGGTGCTGATGGGAAATGACCCCTGCTTTCCTAAACACACAGCAATCTAATTTGAACCTGTGTGCCAATTACTGGCCTCTGCGGAGCACTTTGCTGTGAAACAATCAAGTCACAATAGGATTAGAATACGTTGCAGCGAGACCACAAGGGAAAGGGAGTGCAGGCATAACTGCAGGTTTATTCCCTTAAATTGTCCGCAAATAGCATTGATAACCACCTCTGTGCCACCTTGGTATTGTTTCTATAAATCGTCTGTAGGAACAATCTGAAATGAATAGACAATGAGTCATTTATAGCATACTAACTCTCCATGCAGAGCTGTTCCACTCTTATGATTGCTATCCATGGGCATTTACCTAAGCATTCTCAGAAAGTATAAAGAGACAGGAGAACAGGGTTTTTGATATGTGAAAACAACATTGCACAGTTTTGTGAAATCATAGGAAATACCTTGTGTCCCATTCCCTCCCCCTCTCCTTCACCCCCTGACCCCACTCACCAATAGGTGACATGCTATTTCTGAGAGAGCAGCCCATTTCATAGTGTTTTTCTGTTTGTCTGTACAGGAAGTGCATACTTGGTTCTGGCTGTCAGAAGACTGACAGATTCATGGTGAATAGTACCTGCTTTCTGGACCTGAATGAACAAAGCACTTCATGAACAGCAAGTTGCATTAAGATGCATTACATTCCATTAAGTTCAATGGAACTGTTCAAATGCTTAAAGGTAGGCATGTTAGCCACCTTGTTGAAGCAGCCTCTTAATCCGTATTTATCACTATCAATAGGTTTTGGCCTCTTTGTAGTGTTCTAGTTGTGTACACTCTAGGTCAATGAGCCCCTGCTTCTACATAACTATGAATTTTTACCAAGTACAAATAAAATATAACAGTCTAATAAAAACAGCTAGATATAGGCATTTTTGGACAAATAGCAATTTCACTATGAAAATAGAGATTCAGAGGGACTGAAATTATTAAGAAGAATTGGATTGTTTGGTGCTCTATTTTGACCCTTCCCTCAAAATGGACAAAACATTTTGAAAATGCCAATACATTTTTATTTTGATGCCAAGCAGGCAGCAGAGGAGTTAGCTCAGGAGCCAGTAGCAGGCTAGTGGCAGCACATAGCTTACCTTGAGCTGCAATACTTTCTCAAGAAATGGAACAAACTAGCCTGCATTAAGCCTAGGGCTGCCTCAGTTATTCTGCTTCCAGTACCCAAGCTTGCTCATCCATGGTTAGTTCAGGTATGTCTACAATACACTGCAGGGTAGTGTAGCCATTATGGAGGGTGATGGGCTGAAAGAGAATATGGCAGGCCAATGTTATCGACTAAGCAAAACTTGATTAAATAAGCTGTGTACAGAAGGCCTAAGATAGACTCTAGGGAGACTCTTTACCTCTTTCTTTTCCAGTCCAGCAGCAGGATACATGTACATCTTGAAGGTATGCTATAGTCAATAATGCATCATCCAGGTTATATTAGAGGCTATGGCCCCATACTTGTATCCTTTTGGGATGTGGATTGATACAGTGTAATGACTGGCCAGGCAGCCGCAAAGTTCCCTTCCAGTAGTGGAGGGACCCAAAACAGAGAACTGTTCCAATAGTTAAGAGTTCTCCTGGCATGGCCTTTCTATTGCCCACCGTCAGTGATGATCCAGCAGGCCCATCCTGGTTCATTATTTTTCTGGCCGTGCACAACAAAAACATAAGAAAAAAAAGCAGGTGGGTTTGCTCTCACATGCGGCTTAAATAGTCTGCAGATTGCTGTAGATCTATAAAACGGAACTTCCTTTCTCCTGCCCCTTTAGTTGCAATAAGTTATGTGCAGTCAAGGAGTTTTTTATGTTCAGGCTTGAAGCAATATTTATTGCTAATTTTAGAACAATTTTAGGCAGGGATGGTATTGCCACCTGTTTGAATCTTATCTAATGCTTGTCTTTATCAGACTACTTTAAGTTGCTTATCATTTTGATTACATAAAAGATTTGGAGCTGAAATTTTCAATAATGTTTCCAGGAATAACATTAGGAAGAAATGTCCTAGTAGCCTTTTATTTGTGTGTCTAGTTCTAGTGCCCCCATACTTTGAAACAAAGATTTAACATTTAGCCGTGATGCTCCTTTTTTCTTCCTGTGAAATTCTGGCCAAATTTGATAAAGTTCTAATCCTAGTTAATGTGCACCTGTTCAGTAGAGGTGCCTTTGATTTTAACAGCTATAATTCCCAAACCCTCCATTCTCAATGAAAATTATGCTTCTCTCAGCTCCTCAGGATGACTAGATGGTGCCTTTACACAATGACAGTGACTGAGCATGCTCCATGCTATGGTTACAGGGGCAAAAGTGCTTTCCTCATTATGGCTGTTCTCAGTTATTCCAATCTAGGATTAGGCAGGAAGACAGAATTGAGGGCGAGAAATAGATCTCAGTAACCCTCTTGCTGACATCCAGTTTAAGATGAATAAGGAATCTGTCTCATTGAAATGCATATGGGTGGAAAATTTGTAATCAGAAGATGAAAAGGAATAGATTAGGCTAAGGAGGCTATTGGGATTGGGACTGGAGGGGAGGAATAATGAAATTGGGGGTGGGTCAACACTCTGGGACAAGGAGTCAGGTAGGGAATAAAACAGAAAATAAGTTTGAATGAGGAGCCTAAAGAGGGATATAAGGTAGGAAGAGAGTTCTTGGGATTGGCTGAGTAAGGTGACTGGTACTGAAATGTCTATGGTCTGAGGCTAGGACTGGGCAGACAATGAGTTTGGGACTAAACCAAGATTGGCATCACTGGAACTGAAACAATCTGGGGATAGACAGAAAGGATTGGAGTTTGGAGAGAAGAATGACCAGAAAAATGTTTCCACATCATATGCTTCCTTCTTGAGCCTGGAATAGAACCCAAGATCCCTGAGTCTCACTATAACTTCTCTGTCAGCAAATATCTATGAAAAATATCTGGGAATTCCTCTGGCAAAATGCATGCATCTTACTGCCCTTAAGTGTTAGTTTGCAGTGAGGATGACAAACTGCTACTGCTATCACTTATTCTTTTTCCATCTTAATTTTGGCACTAATTTTTGAAAGCTTGATTTAAAGACTTAATAATGTTCTTTCAACATAATCTTAAGTGCATGCAGTATGTGCAGTGTGTTATTATTCTGTGGCACAACCTTCATATCGTAAATCAGTTCTTTGCAAAACTCTGTTTAAAGACCAAAATATGATGGTCCCCTGAACATTCCACATCCAGCCTATCTAATAATGCAAACGTGACAGAGCTTGAGGGTCTTATCTGTCAAATTGAGTATGATATCATATTATATTTGTCACAGTTTTAAAAGAGAAAATATGTAGGCATATAAGGCATTCATAGCTTTATGGACACAGCATCCTTAATGTGTGCCACAAACCCTCATTAATAGTTTCCGTTCTGGACCAAGGTTCTGTGTTCCTATGTAGATAATCAGCAGGGATCCTGTTTTTCTCTGATAAAAAATATCCTAATTTTCAGTTTTAAAAAAAGTAACCCCAAATCCATCTTTTCCATGATTAAAATGAAACACCACTCTGTATATATCTATATGTTAGTGGTGTTTCATTTTAATCATGGAAAAAGGTGGAATTTAGGTTATATTTTTAAAACTGAGAATTGGGGATTTTTATCAGAGAAAACCAGGATCCCTGATAATCAGCTTGCCCAGGAAGGTGTTTAGAGGACAGCAATACCTTGCAGCAACAGTTCGGTTCTAAATCTATTGTTAACCTATATTATTTTAAATGATATGCTAGGTCAATGTTTCTCAACCTTTTTAGACTCAAGACCAGGGATCCTGGTTTTCTCTGATAAAAAAAAATCCCCAATTTTTGGTTAAAAAACCCCCCTAAAATCCACATTTTTCCATGCTTAAAATGAAACACCACCAAAAAAAAAATATATATATATATAGAGAGAGAGAGAGAGAGAGAGAGAGACAAAGAGAGAGAGAGAAAGAGAGAAGTGTTTCATTTTAATCATGGAAAAATGTGGATTTTAGGTAAATTTTTTAAAACCAAAGTTCAGGAATGTTTTCATCAGAGAAAACAAGGATCCCTGCTCAAGACACCATTTGGAAAATGCCAGCTCTGAGTGTTCATTCATTTTTTGACTACAGAAAACTAATAGAGAAATTCTGCTTCCGGAGAACTCAGAAGGAACATAAAAGGACAGAATGTTTTTAACACGATGGATTCCTATTTGAAATGTATAAGTTTATCTTGTGAATCATGTTTGCATACCTAGTAGTGCTAACATTGCATGGCAACCCTACAGCACCTTGGAAGGATCTAAAGGCATGCTGTGGCACCTTAGTTGAGAATCACTGTGCGTATGTTTATATTGGTATAAGACTGAACCTTAATTAAATGGTTTGTTCACAGTGGTATGTGCCAATTTCCCTTATATCTTTGCCAACCATAATATTACTGAAGTTGAGATAGTCCAGTTCTGAAACAGAACAAAATTGATTGTACACAATACATGATTTTGCTAGGCTGAGTCTTCTGAAACTATGAATATTTGATCTCTTAATTGTAGCTGTGTCTTGAATGACTTTTAAAAAGCCTCTGATTATATTAAGTTTCATCTTAATAATTTAATTAGGTAAAACCAAGATAAGAGGTTTAGTAACATACATTTTGAAATTAATGAGCTGAGTGCCAGAGGATGAACTATATTACCCACTGCAAGTGCACATGCAACACTAATTAATATAATCTAGCTTTGTTTCAAGTGCATTTGATAATCTACTGTGTGCAGTACTTGCTTTTGGTTTAAAAAGAGAAAACAGAAAAACTGAAATAATGAAGGCAGAGTTCATTCAGTCACTGCAGAAAGAATAATTGTGTTTCATAAACAGTTCGTAGATAGAAGAAATGTAAACTCCAGAAGTTTTGAAGTCATCTTATTTTTAATTGGGATGGTTATTTGTTTTACATTTTATTTCAGAACCTGACCAAAAAGCTCTGAGATCAGTACATTCTTATAGAATATTCCTGTTCAGTGGTTGGTATATTTTACTGGTATTTACAAAGAAAACCAGGGAAAGAACATTTTAGATAAAGCCAGATAAAAACACTAAGACATCTTTAGCATGAAAATAATAGTAAAAAGAGAGATAGAGGCACATTAAATAATGGAAAATATAGTGATGAATTTGCTAGGCAATCTTTCTAAAATCATAAATAGAAGTATTCTGTACTGTTAAAACTTTAAATGTGTATTTAGTTATGTTTTTATGAGATATATCTATTGGCTACAAAGTTTTTTAGAAACACCAATAGTGCCCCCTTTTTTGGTCAAATAACTGATCTGTTCAAAGAACCAAATGTAACTTTTGAGGCTTATAATAATTATTATTACTAGTTAAAGATAAAATTATATGTAGAGATAATGACAGAAAATTATGAATTCACAATGTTGCCTGTGGTCATCAGAACACTACAATTTTGATTTTGATTTTGATTTTCATTTCATTTTGATCATGAGAAAATGTGGAATTTGGGTTATTTTTTTATGTGAAAATTGGGGATTATTTTTTTTACCAGAGAAAACTGGGATTCCTGCTTATAAATCAAAACTTGCTTATCTTCTCTTTTTATACCATATATGGATCATTAAAATGTTTGTAAAATGTTATATGATGATTTTATATTGCTTTCCCACACTGCTGTTGTCAGAGACAACCACTATCAAAATCCATTTCACATCTGAATGGAAAGGTGAGATAACCTCTAAAGAGTATACATTTTTCAGTCATTGTTAGCCATAATGGTTAACAGTAGGATCCACTCAGTTGGAATTTGTACAATTTCTCCAGCAACCAAATTGGGAACTTAATGTCAATAAGATCCGGCTTATAATGTTTGACAAAGGGCCTCCTCCAAAGCTTTTTGGAACTGATGGAAACTGATGGAAAGGGGCTGCCCTTGTCTTTCATAGGTCTAGTATCATATCACCTCCCAAAATAGAATGCTTTTCATATGAAAACAATAAAGCTAGAAATTGCCAAAATGTGTGAATAACTAAGAAACAGCAGTATCATATCTGTGTACCCTTCATCTTTCTTTGCCCCTTCTATGCCTCATGAGTGTTGTACCTCACTTGTCCATCTCTTAGATTTAAGTTCCACAAATTCTTTTTGTGAATTTTCAGTAAGAGGCTCACCATACTTATTGGTGCTTTTGAGTAAATATTTATGATACTCACATAAGATGGAGGCAACAAGTTTTAAAGAAGAATGTGGTATTGCTCCATCCTATATTACTTCATAACTACAGCGTTGAAACTATAGGGCATTTATACATATGCCCCAGGGTGGGAGGAGGGGGGCATTTTAATTAGAGCAGCTCTCAGGAGCCACTCTAATTAAAATGCCCACAGTGTCTTATATATTCAGCATCCTGTAGCAGGGGCACTTTAACTAAAACTCGTTCAATAAGCTTTAGTTAAAGCACCACTCACACCATTTTGAAACACAGGATGTTGAGTACATATGACAATGAGTCTTCTAATTAGAAGGGTCCAGCAGACTCAATTAATTGAATGTGCTCTGACATGTTCTAATTAGAACATGTTGGAGCAGGCATCCTGCACATGTACAGATACCCATATGTAGCATCAACAACCATGGGTTAATCATATTGAGAACAAAGGGCCTGTGTGATGGAGATTTTAGTAAATGGAGGCAGGGCATAAAAACAAGACAACAGAGAACAGGGATGAGTAAGGTCTCCCAATGATGTCCTAGATACTTGTCAACATGACATAATTCTATAGAAAGGGGAGGGGGGAGAGAAGGAAGGGAGAATAGGGAGAACCTGAACGTCTGATCTGCTCGACATGTTCCTTCTGGAGCCATGAAGAATTTGAACAAGGAACAGCTTTCACCTTAATGACAGTGTAGCAGGGAACCCCTTCTCCTGCTTCCAGAACAGGGGTGGGCAATTATTTTGAGCAGAAGGCCGCTTAACAACTTTTGGCAAGCTGCTGGAGGCTGCACAGGTAGCCCTGCCCCTTGACAGTTGCCCTGCTCCCTGGTTGCCACATTGGGGCCAGAAGTCCTGCCCCCTAACCCCTGATCTTTGCCACTGGAAGTCCCTCCCCTAGCTTCCCACTAACCCCAATACTTCTTGGGGGGGGTTGCCATTTTAGAACCAAAAACCAAATCGTACACTAGAAGTCAAACACCCACTATAATATATTTTAATTTTATTACAAAATGTATTTGTTATGACTTGTGATTGTGTACTGTATATAGAAGGGATTGCATAATGACTCAAAATAGTGTCACTTTTTTATAGTGTGTCAGGGGGTTGTGAGAAGGTGTGGCTGTGTAACGGGGCATAGGGTGTGTTGGGTGTATGTATATGTCTATGGGGGCTGTGGGGGCAGGGTGTGGGTGTGTGTGGTGTGAGGAAGGGTGGGGGTATAGGGACCCCCCACACACTCCCCCTATGGCATGCAGTCCCTGCTGCTTGGAAGCAGCAGCATGCGAGAAGCACTCGTGCCCAGGACAGGCATGGTTCTGGCCAGCACTGCACTGGGGGAGGGAGTGGATCCAGGGCAGGGCTTCCCTCATTGTGAGTGTGGGAGCTGCAAGTGCACTGTGAGTGTGGGAGCCCCAGCGATAGGACAGATTCCACTCCCTCCCCCCATGCAGTGCTGGCCAGAGCACATCTGTGCTGGGCATGAGCATCCTGACCTCCCAGCTTGCTGCTGCTGCTGCTGCCAGGCAGTGGGGGATGCACACCATGGGGGGAGTGCACGGGGGGGGTCCCTACACCCCCCACCCTTACACCCACACCTGCCCAGCTGAGCTCTATGCTCTTGCAGCCTCTCTGGGCACAAACTCCATGCTGCGTTCCCGCTTCCACCCAGCTGTAACTTGACCTCTGTCCCACCAGCCCTGCCATTCTCTAACTGCTGCCCTGAGCGAGCAGGTGTCAACTGCAGCAGGAGCCCCACCTGGAAGCTGGTGGCTGTGCAGAGCCCTTCCACTCATGAGGGTGGGAGCAAGGGTGTGTTGGCAGGTTGTACACATGGGCGCCTCACTCCCACCCTTGTGCACAAGGGCTGGGTGGGATGCAATTTGTTGGGGGTGCCCCGGGCCAGGTGGAAGTGCCTGGAGGGCCGGATGTGGCCAGCAGGCCGCGTTTTGCCCATCCTGTACTAGAATGTCATAGAGAGGCTAGCTGTAGGGCAGTCATTCTGTTGTCAGATAGAGATAGGTAGCAGGTGAGGGGAGGTATGTCCAGACTGACCTGTTTCCTGCTTCTCTTACCTTACAGCTTCCTATTCATGATATATAAACTGCAGGCCAGCACAATGAGCCTGTTAATCAGGGTGGAAGATGAAACCCTTGAAGAGCAGAAGGGGGAGAAGGAAGGAAGGACTATATAAGCCTACTCCAGGGCCAGAGGTTAGATGGGCCCTGGTTCTGAAGGGAGAAGGGGCTGAGGAATACCTTCTCCAGACATGTACTTGTTGAATTGACTGGTTTAGGGTCTGACTAGCAATTCAGGATGGTTTTGAAGCTACAGGCAGGGTACCTGCAAGACAGCCTGTATTAGGAAAGGCTAAGACCCAGGGAAGGAGCCCTGCCCGGTTCTGGGACCTGGGAGGCTGCATGGGGCTGAAACAGGGCATAAGAGTGAGAGAGAGAGAGAGAGAGAGAGAGAGAGAGAGGGCCAGGGCCCAACATTAAGAGGCTAAGGCCCAGGGAGAAAGCTCTGTAAAGGTCTGGGAACCAGAGGGCTGTGTGGTGCTAGAGCAGAGCAGAGTAGAGCAAAAAAGAGACAGTACCCTGCAAGGGTTGAGGCCCCATTGCAGCTGTGTGGGCAGAAGCCAAGTGCCACCAAGGCCAAGTGCAAGCAGAGTACATTGAGCCCTTAAGTTAGTCAAAGTCTAAGGGGCCACAGTTAAGGGCTGACATGCTCTGAGACCCAAAGGCAAGTGAGGCAAGACCGGAGAGCCTGTGGATGAGGGAAAGACCAGTAGCATAACGTTTTGCTCAGGCAGGGATTGGGGCCAGAAGGAGGCCACCCAGGGATAAGCAAGAGAATGAACCACCAAGGGTTTACTCTGGTATCTGAGGGTTGCCTCTCACATCTTATTTAGACATCAAGGCATGACCGACAAGCACAGGGAAGGGGTACAAGAGACCAGCAGGGAAGGAGAGGGATCAGAGTATCCTCTGAGGGACACTGTAGTCATCCTCTGGAGGTGGAACCTGTCACAGGCAGCCAAGTGTTTCAATGGATGTAGAGTTACAGCCATTGTCAAGCCAGCACAGGAGCTTTCATATCCATATTAATAAAAGGGCCTCTGTGTGTGTGTATGTGTGTGATAGCTCCAAGACCATGATACCTAGAGTCCTAAACCTTTGCATGCATACTAAGGGGACCCTGGGGGCATGCACCTGGGTGCTATTTTTTTGATTTGGATCAAAAAAAAATTGCCAATTTTTTGATCTATACTGCATAACCCTCTGTGACAGTCAGCCCCAAGAAGCAGAATACATTTGCATGTGCACAACATTCTTTAGCAAAACTCAAAGCTCCTGGCCAAGGTCAACCAGTACAGCTGGAGAAGGTCCACATTTAGGAGTATTCCCCTAAGGGCTGTGGTTGGGACTGGTTAACAGTACCTGGGAGCACCCGCAGGTGGAGTGAAGGCTTAAGGAAGGTCCAGGGAGAAAACCATACTGGGCCTTCTCAGGGACTGATTAGGGGGTTGTGAGAGGCACTCCCTGTAAAGCAATCTACAACAAGCAAACTTGCCAAAAATTGACTTGCAAAAGCCACAGCCAGAGCAGCTGAGACTCCAAAGCAGTAACTCACAAGATAACAAACAAATAGAGCAGCAATGACGGCATCCAGAGCAACTGAAACTCCTGCACAGCAAGTTCCAAACAGAGCAGCAATGACTGCAGCTAGGAACTGGCCATGGAGGGAAAAAGAAAACTGCATTCTTCTACAATCCAACCTTGGATTATGGTTCTGCTCCATTAGTTGAAATTGGTCCAATGGTGGCTTCTTGCAGCCACTGACTTGCAATCAGATGGAAAGGAGAAGCTCCAGGGATATACTGCAACAGTGGCAAAGTTCAACTGCCCCAAATGAATGATCCTCCTGAGCCCCTTCATACATTGTTGACAGGCAACACTCCAGATGCACGTCATTTCCAAAGCAACATTAGAAGATACAACTCATGCTTCCAAATGACATCTTTTGGCACCACAAAATACATCAGAGAATCTGGCTACATGCTCACATTTAAAGTGCAGGGCCAGGTTTACCATCGGATTGGCAGTCTGATGCCACTCCCAAATGAAGAGCCCAAATTTCTGCAGATCTACTTCATGGATGACAATACAAAGCAGGCTGAACAGCATTGCAACAAAGTCATTCAAACCAACCTGCAGGTGGTGTTGCAGTTGCAAGACATGCTCCACAAGCATGAAAACATTGCGGCCACACTGTTGACAGGAGGATGAACAGCTCACTCAGCCTTCAAGTTGTCTTTAAATCTGGCAAGTGCAGAGGCACTAACCTACAGCATTGCCAGGGGTACTGCCAAACCAAAGGTCCTGCAGGAGTGCCAGCTCATTGTTTGGGATGAGTGCACAATAGCTCACAAAGCTGCCTTAGAGGCTCTTGATTGCACCCTCCAAGATCTTCAACCCAATGACAAAACAATGGGAGGAGTGACTCTGGTGGTGGCTGAGGATTTTTGACAGACGCTGCCAGTCATTCCACATGGAACCAAAGCTCATGAACTGCAGGCCTACCTCAAAGCTTCATACATTTGGAAAAACATTCAGTGACTCAGCCTCATGACCAACATGTGAGTGCATCTAACAGGTGACGCAAGCCTGCTCAAACTGAGAAATGGGGCCATGGTATCTGAGAATCAAGATGAAACTATCTCAATGAACAACGTTGGGAAAACAGTTGCAACACTTCAAGAACTGAAAGAGGCAGTTTTTCCAAATGTTGCACATCACTTTCATGACCACAAGTGGCTATGCCAAAGAGCCATCCTGGCATCAAAAAATGATGCAGTCAATACCATAAACAAAGACCTTCTTTCTCAATTGCCTGGCCCAAGGCAATTGAGAACAAATGCAAGTCAGTGGACACTGTCCCAGACACCAATGAGGCAGTCAACTACCCAACAGAATTTCTCAATTCTCTCAAACCACCAGGTGTGCCTTCACACAATCTGGAGCTCAAGATTGGTGCACCCATCATTCTTCTCAGGAATCTGGACCCACCAGCACTCTGCAATGGAACATGATTGGCTGTCAAGAAGCTCATGTCACATGTCATTGAAGCCACCATCATGACTGGCCATGCAGCAGGACAGGATGTCTTCATTCCACACATTCCAATCATTCCCTCTGACCTGCCATTTCAATTTAAACAGCTCCAGTTCCCAATCCGCCTCAGTTTTGCCATGAACATGAATAAGGCACAGGGATAATCGCTCAACGTTGTTGGCCTTAATCTGAGATGCCCATGCTTTTCTCATGGCCAACTTTGTGTTGGTTGTTCCAGAGTTGGTAATGGCAAAAACCTTTTCATCTCGGCACCAGATGGCAAAACATGCAACATTGTCTATCCTGAAGCTCTACATGGATAAAAAAGTGTCAAACACCGTCATAAACTGGGATAGACAAATGTGATGTGAAATCCTCAGTACTATAATAAAGTCTTACAAAGTAAATAAATAATTCTACCTCACAATTCAGTTATTTAATACATTTAATTGTTCAACTTTTATAGGTTTTTGGTATGACCAAAAGCTCACAGTGTCAAGCTGTATCACACAAGTAAAATAGGATACAAAACTAAACACATACATACTGCTTATTAGTAGAGGGAAATAAGATAGAATGAAAATATTTCATTTATAAAACATTAAAATTTGATTACTGCAACCCGTGCGAAGCCGGATACTTTGGCTAGTCATGAATAAGAAACTGGGAGGGAAGAGAAGCAGAAGACAGGTCAGTCTGTCAGGTCAAACAGGACATGCTCTGTCTAATTACTGTTTCCCATAGTATCCAGTCTCTATCACCGTGAGATACGGGATGCAGGTCCCCCGGGTTGACCCAGTATGGCACTTACTTTTTAAGCTGAGCAACTGGTTCATAGTCTTGCACCTCACAGACATCCTGAGATCTTTATGTTGAAAGGATAGAAAAAATGAGGCTAGTGTTCAGCAATTTGACAGTGATTCATTCTTCAGCTCCACTTGCCAAGTTGACTACTCCTTATGGAAACAACATGCACCCAAGAATGCACAAAGTCATATTAATACTATCTGATACCATGCTAGGGCCAGGAACAGATATTGCATTTGTCTCTGGACAGGCTGTGCCTGTTTTGTCCCAGAACAGAAATATCCTGGGATTGGCATGTATCCACATCACCCTTCTAACCAGGGTTTAGTGAGCAGCTGAATGCACTGCTGTTATTCTGTCATTGATTCAAAGATGCAACCTGGAGATAACTGTTCAGATGCACTTAAGGATAAACTGTTAATACTTCTTATCCTGCGAGCTTTTTTAGGATTTATCCTGGAACAACAGACACAGACATATCAATGATTGTACTTTGTCCTACGATAAAATAGTTTATCCTGAGACAAATGCAACATTCTTAAGTATTTCAGGCTGGATCAGCTAAGTATAGCAGATCGCTGATCCTTTTCTCATAAAAAATAAATAAATAATGCCTGTTAAGCATCATATACCAGAGTGCGCTCTACCTTCTGCTTATAGACAGTACTCACAATGATGCTGCTTCCAGGACAATGAACTGCTTAAAAATTGTCAGTTTCCTTACTTGTGGACAAGTTGTTTAATTGCAAAATGGGACATAGTCTTTTAATCCCCAGCATGTGGTACATGATGTTCTGTCTGTCAACATTTCATTGAAAAGAATGCTGCAATTTTAAAAATGGATTCTGGGTGATCAGAATACGTATCAATAATGTACATTTTAAAGGATTAATTAAAATCCCTATGAAAAATAATAATTACCATCATTTAAATTAAATAATGAAGTGCTTAATTCTTTTTTCTGGTGGGGAAGGAAGAAACACACAACTCAGTTCCAGCCTGAGAATAGCCACTTTTCAAGTGGATCACATATCTATTCTACTATAAGTAGTAAAGGCTTAAAATAATAAAACTGACTTCTATTGAAATTTGTGATAATGATAATAATACTGATAATAAAATAATAACACAAAATATCCCCTGGTTGAGATCATGTACACTAAGTTTTAATACTGGAGTAAATTTTTACAGCCGTTATAAAATCCAAAAAAGCGGGGTTTATAATGGAAATGCTGACAGATCTTTAACTATAGTAGTGTGAATGGGGCTGCTATAATGAGAGAAACTATTGCTTGGAAGCAGGACAACTATATTCTTCTCTGAGCTTCTACAGTCCCTACACCCCTGGAGTACCATTCAAGACAATGATGAACTGTGGTCTCAATTCCCTTATTAGCTGTAAGACCTAAAAATTATATGTGCAATTAAAAGGCAAAATGCTGATATTACTCATAGGAAGCCCTTTGTACATTAGCAAGGTACAAAAGTCTGCTGACACTTTGCAACAGAGAGAGTCAGCAGGGCAGAAGATTAATAGAGCCTCATAAATTTACAGGGTGAATACAGTAGATAGGGGCAGAATAAGCATGTTGTGTTAGAGATAAATAAAGGGCATGGTCATCATGACAAAACATTTAACAAGGAATACATTCCCTTCTTTTAGGCAATTTGCTTGGCTAGCATTAGCCTGCTTTATATAACTACATATAATTACCTCACAGCAGTTCCAAGTAGTATCACAAAGGCCATATAGCACTATAAGCTGAACAGCATCAGGAAGAAGCCTTTTGTAATGAACTGGGTTGTCTCATTTTTATTTTTTGCTTTTGTACGGAACATTCCTCTTACTGTTTTCCTGGAATGGATTCATCCAAGAAATAGCCCGTTCTTCCTGATCTTTTTTGTTTTCTGGGGCTGAATTCCTAGTCGTAAAATGTGAAAATAAGCAGTTTCTACTAGATAATTTCCAAAGGCTGAATTAAGTACTGACAGGAATCCATGTTGTTTTCAATAAAGAATTGTGCTGAAACTTCAATGACACGAGATTGCCCCAAATCATTTTGCATTGGCTTAAAATGATGGGCATTTGCTAGCATGTCTTTTGTTTTACAGGTGTAAACATCCACACAGTAGCGCTGTATTAGTCATCAGCACTTGAGCTCAACTCTGAATTCCCTGAATTTTGTTATACAAAAATATCTTTTCTGTACAAGTAATATGTAAACCTCAGAAAGTGTAGATGATCAGAAATAACCAGAGCAAACTTTCTTGCTATATTTTCAGTTTCTCTTTCAGTGCCTTTGGTTTGCGTCAGATAAAGGTTTTGAAGAAAGTTGTAGGTAAATTCTTTTTCTGTTCTTTTGGTGAATTGATTTACCCATTCCTCACTTGTTATTACTTTAAATCTGGCTTTGATATATAAGTGGAATGACAGGAGAGTGTGATTACAGATTTTCCTATTAAGGCACAGTTTGATTACGTATTTGTTGTATCATTGCCATCGTGAGTATGTATAAATGCTCTCACACTTGTATCACTTCTACTTCTTATTCTGGTCACGATTACTCTTGGAAGCAGGTTGTTTCATTTTAGCTGATGCAAGCTTAGTTGCCTTTTTAAGCTTTGTGTCAAACATCTCTTCAACATTCAAATAAAAAAAGGACTTACCCACTACAAATGCTGAAGATTTCATAAAATTTAGATTTAGATTTCAAATGAGTCTTGACTTACCTGAATGGATTATTCCATCCTCCAGTTGTTTTTTGTCCTGTAAGTAAAAAAGAAAGGGCAAATTCAATATGGTAGAGATAGGGCAAGGGCTGTCCCATTTAACAAGCCCATTATTTGATGGGAAATCACGTGAAACTGCCTGAAATGAAGCTTTGTCCGGGATGAACCTGAACAAATTCGCATTTTCTCAGTATTGTCAACCTCAAGCATTAAAAAATCCTAAATCAGCCTCTAAAATATCATGATACTGGCTTAAAAATATTCAATATTAAATTTTAAAAATAACAGATTTTAGGGTCTTTTTATTTGACTTCTGCTTTCTGAACCTTTATATTGCTCTCACTTCATGTCTTCAAGCTTTACTCCACAATAACGAGGGCTGGAAGATTCCTTTTTTTTTTGTAAAGTACACCCTAATTGACACAACATGATAAAATTATGTGAGATGTTAACACTGACTACTGTAAAAATATAGGGTGCATTTGAGTCTCTAACTTTCTTGTACCTATGACAGCCATTTAGTTGGATTCACTGATAAAACCTTGTGTGTCATCTGATCTCTTCCTCAGTTTTGCACTGATATTCATGTTTCTTGTTAGTTGTAGACTTGTTTATGGTGCTTTATCTGCTGTTACAATTTTGTGTGTCAAGTGAGGTACAGACAGTAAATCTGTGAAAGGAGGGCATCACATCTGCAGTCTGAGCATGTGGTGGTGAGGCCTTGAGCACTGCTGACTGCCGATTTAAATGTGCTCTTGTATTGGTAGGCAAGGTCCTTCGGGTAGAAGTGATATTTTTTATTAGACCAACTGAGTTGGTGACATCATTTTTGCCATACTAATCTAAAGAACATTACAACATTAGAAGCTCATTTGGACTGTATACATGATGGGATAGAATGTCACCTTACATCTTATTCAACCAAAGAGAGGAGTGAGAACATTTTAGTAGGAATTTGCTGAGACCTCACATACGAAAGATAGTGAAAGTATTGAATGCTCTTTCTTGTAGCCTTGTCCCTCCGCTGAATGCCTGAGTAGTGAGATACTTGAACAAGGCACATTTCAGCCCATGGATAATTTTTACTGATCAGTAATGACATTTTCCTGAACCGTCTGAAGGATCTACAGGAGAAAATAAAGGAATACAGGACACCCCTATCATAGATTCCTTGTCCTTATGGCAATTAATGTTTATTTCTGGTTCTAAGTACTGAGGAATCAGAAATTTTACATTCACCTTTCTAGTAAACTTGCCTTCCTTTTTAATTCACTGACTGCTCCTTGCTCACTGTGCCATGGGCAAGATTATAATCTGTGAGGATCAGAGGCGTAACTGGACACTTGAATGGCCTGTGCGGCAGTGGCATATGGGACAGCATCAATGACTTGAACAGGGCCGCTGCTGGAAGTGACTGAGCTGGCTGTGAAAAATCTGATGTTTTTCAAGCCTTACCCTGTTCTTATGTTTGCCATTATTTGTAAACAGTAAAGATTTTTAAAGGGCTTTTTAAATTTATGGACTAAATAATGCAACCTTACTAGGGGAATTGGTGTACTGTAAACTTATTGCGAGTGACATTAAAGAAGAACTATAACAATTTACATTTTTAAATAAGGTTGTTATGCTAAATATAATCAGAGCACGAGTTGATCTACTTGTTCTAGATACTGTTGGCACAATAACTCATCTAAAAATAGCATGGCTTTTCATTTGTAGTAGCCTGGATACTTAATTCTCAAAGAATGGATGCAGGCTGAAAGTCCATTGTTCACTCCTTATGATGATGGAAAAGTAATTCTTTTGATAAAATAATTTATCAAAAATATCTGAAAGATGACAACTGAGAACTGGAGATTACAAGTCTGATGTCCCTTCCCTTTCCTCCATGGCTCCAGTTTCATGCCAGTCTAATTCTGTTGATAATCAATAGCATTACATAGGCATAAAACTAGGGAGTTGCTCTGATGCTCTGGCAAAGAATCAAACAAGCACAAAGAAAGCAACACACAGTTAGCAACAAATAACTGCATTGGCTACAAAAATTGGCATTCTTGCTGGATCCTATTGTACTTCGAGCATTACACTAAAAACATAGCTAGTGGAGTTGAGGACCTGGACAAATTAGATCAGTTAATTGAGAGATCTTCAAGTATTAGGATGCATACCTTTCTGAGTGTTTTCTTAAGCTGTACCAGGGAGTTCAAAAGACTGACTCAGAGAGAGCCTTTTCAGAAACAATGGATTTGCCAAGTTTAAGATGAAACTAGGGGTGTTGATAAATCTAGGATTTTTGTATGACCCGCTCTACAGTTTATAGCTGTGATTTGGATATTAGCTTTGTCCCACAAAATAGGAGCTGTTTTATAGTCACTGAAATTGTGCTAATTTTGCAAGTGGATTAATCTTTGAGCCACCTAATTGAAATAGTTCAAATGACAGTCTGGAAGGCAGAATAGAATTAAAGACTATATAAGATTCTTTGACGTTAGCCATTAGCACTGCAGGAAATACCAAATAATATTTTTGGGAAGAGGATACAAGGAGAGAAAAGCAAATTCCAGCTGAAGAAACTAACTTAGCTGGACTGAAAATGTGAAACTTCATCCCTGACTGGAGAGAATAAGCCCTGGCTTCTCTCAGATAATGTTCAGAATGCCACCAGGAGTAGTACCCCTCTCTGGCATATTCACCTTTACTTCTCCTTTCTCTTTTCTGATGATAAGTCAGGTGATTCAACAACACTAGAGACCTCAAGCAACCAAAAATCATGGCTCATTAAAAAAAAAACAGAATCAAGATAAACTTCTCACCCTTTACAGTTGTCTTCTGGTTTCTGACCTGCAGGATGAACTTTCAGGACATGTCAAGCATTTTTCTGCAACCCTGGATCCAAGGTGATTATTTAAAAAAATAAAGAAATAAAAAGCTTAACTCATGCAGTTTCTTGGGTCTAGCTGCAGAAACCTTAAGTATGAGAAAAACTCACTCAGTATTGTGAGACTCATATTACAGTCATGACAAGTTGTAACTCTGATGTCCTTGAATCAGTTCTTGAAGCAACAGCCCTTACACGTGACATACAAGGTGACATTTTGGTGAGAATCATATAATCACACTACTGGTATTTTCTGTCTATTACCACATTTTTCTCATGTGCTACACACCATCAAAAAAAAGATGAGTATCTTGTCTTTGGAAGGCAAAATGTAGGAAAAAAAGATTTTTCCAGAGTTACAGCTGACAGTTTGACTTGGGCTAAGTCCTCCCAGAAACAAAGGCTAGAGACAGAAGTTACAAACAAGCCAGTTTAAGTTATCAAAAACTGGTTAAAACTTCTAAAATAGTGTAAGTTCAGTGCACATAAACTAGTTGGAAAATGGCTGAAACTGGTTTGAGATAAACCTGGTTGAATGTAGTATCAGACTTAACTGACCGAGGTCAGTCTGGTTTATGGAACTTTTGTCCCAGACTCCTTCCTGGTTTAAGTTAAATCAGAGTCCCCCAGCATGCTCTGCAGCCCTGGGCTGGGCTGGGCTGGGCTGTCTGTTTCAGTCAACCAGGGTGGGTGCTGCCTCCTCCTCCCTAGCCAGAGCACTATCACTACTCCTGCTGGCTGAAAAGGGGGTGGGGTGTGTAACCCTGATCTAGAGTGCAGCTAGATCTGCCTGGTTAGGGGGGCAGAAGCCCTTGCCAGACATCCCCAGATCCCACCACCCCACCTCACTGCTCAAGCAGCAGGAGCGGGATCATGGCCAGAACCCAGTAGCCTGAGGGGAAGGTGGGGTTTAATCCCCACATTGAAGAGGAGGGTGGCACTGGCAATGATAGGTTCCACTTGTGCATCTGGGGCCGTGGCAGCCAGATGCCAGTAGCCTGAGGGAGAGGGGAGTTAATACCCCCATTGCAGACAGCTTTGGCACAGGCACTAACATGGAGTTGGTTCCACCCCATGAGGAAGATCCCCTTAGGCAAGGCCCACGCTGTAGCACCTGGGCCGAATCTCTTGGAGGAGTGGTGCATGGCACCCAATGTCGAGGCAGGTCCAGCTGCAGGGAGGGTGTGGAAAGGTGTGATATGACCTGGCTGCAGGTATGTATGGGGGGAGCCAGGGCTAATCACAGAGCCTGACTCACCGCTGCCTCCTGCTATTGCAGTGTGGGCCAGGCTGGGGCAGCCCTAGGGTATGGGGGGTCAGTGCCCACCAGACCTCCCACCTCCAGCGCTTTGCGGAGTCCACAGTTCGCAGGAGGACTGCAGCTGGAGCTTGGCTTCCCACTCCCCTCCCTCTCCTGGCAGCAGCAGTGGAGCAAACCATTGCAGCAGGCAGAGGTGAGGAACCTGTCACCTGTTGCCTGCTTGTCGCAGCACTGCATGCTTAGGGCAGGTTTCTGGGGGCCAAGGTTGAGGGCAGCAGCAGGGGGAGCCAACGGACTGCTGCAGCCCAGTCCAGCCTGGCCCCACAGCCCAGGGACGTGAGCAGCAGCTGGCCCATGTCATCCCACCCTCAGCACCCAGCACTGCAGCGAGCAGGCAGTGAGTGACAGGTGCCTCACCTCTGCCTGCCATGTTGCTTCACTCCATGACCACCGAAACCACCACCAGAAGAGGGAGGGGAGCAAGGAGCTGTGCCCCAGCTGCAGTCCACCTGAAAACTGCAGCCCTTGCATGGAGCTGGAGGCAGAAGGTGATGGGCACTGACCCCTGGCCCCTAGGGCTGCCCCAGCCTGGACAGTGCTCCCGTGGCAGGGGGTAGCAGTGAGTTGGACTCTGTAATTAGCCCTGGCCCCCACCCACCCTGAACACACCTGCAGCCAAGTCACATCCAAAGAGGTGATATTTCCCCTCTATGTAGCATTAGTCAGACTGTAGTTGGAGTACTGCATCCAGTTTTGGGCTCGTAGTATGGAGAGTAAGCAGGAGAAACTGTGCTTCCTGATTGCAAGTAAGAACCCAGACTTAGTAGGGCTCACAGAAACCTGATGGGACCCTACCTATGACTGGGCGGCGGGCATTCAGAGATACACCCTATATAGAAGAGACAGGACAGAAAGGAAAGGTGGGGGGGGGGTGTGCTCTATGTCAAAGAACACCTCACATCATCAAGGATTAGCTTTGGGTTAAAGGAGGGTCGGGCAGAGACACTATGGGTAAAACTATAATGGGGGTGTGGCGAAAGGGACCTTACGGTGGGTGTCTACTACAGACTACCCAACCAGGCGGAAGAGCTGAACCAGGACTTCTCCAGTCAGCTTATGGAGGCAGTTAGGTCAAGGGATGTTATTGTCATGGGTGATCTAAACTACCCATACATTTGCTGGGAGGAGCAGACAGTCAGATCTGACCACTCACGTAGGTTCCTGGCTGTATTACAGGACCTTCACCTTATCCAGGAAGTGCACAGTCCCACTAGGGGTAATGCCTTGCTGGACCTGGTCCTGGCCATGGGGGATGACCTGGTGAGGGGACTGCAGGTCCTTGACCACCTGGGCAATAGCGATCATCACCCGCTGGATTTCACTATCCAACGCAGGGCATCAAGGGCTCACACCAAGGCTAAAGCCCTTGACTTCAAAAGGGCCAACTTCAATGAGTTTAGAAGACTAGTGGGGGAGGCACTGAGGGCCCAGAAGGTAGAGGAGATGGGAGTCCATGAGGGATGGTCGTACCTTAAGGGGGCGATCCTCAAGGCCCAAAGGATAACAGTCCCTGAGAGAAGCAAGCAGGGTAAGAGTGCTCAGAAACCCCCTTGGCTCAGCAAGAGAATTCAGGAATGTCTGAGGACTAAAAGGGGGGTGTACAACCAGTGGAAGGAAGGAGCTTTCACCAAGGAGGAGTACTCCTCCTTGGCCCATGTGTGTTGGAGGCCTATTAGGAAGGCCAAGGTAGAGATAGAACTCAGTCTAGCGTCCAGGATTAAGGGCAACAAAAAGTCCTTTTTCAAGTACATTGAGAGCAAGAAGAGGGCACCAGACAATGTAGGGCCCCTGCAAAACGCAAATGGTAATCTTGTGGCTATACCAGACAAGAAAGCTGATATTTTTAACAGTTTCTTTGCCTCTGTTTTCTTGAACAGGGACCGGGATATCCCACCTACCAGAGGTAGGGACAA
>NW_017729032.1:100318560-100319052 GCF_001723915.1 Gavialis gangeticus
TAACTAAATCTTTGGATGATGGTATCACCATGGAGGTAGTCTTTCTAGACTTTAAGAAGGCCTTTGAAACTGTCTCTCACTCCAGCCTCATCAATAAATTAAGTGACTGTGGCATTGATGCCTGCACAGTTGAATGGGTAAAAAACTGGCTGATAGGGCGCACCCAGAGAGTAGTGGTGGATGGGTTGAACTCAGCCTGGTGAGATGTGAGCAGTGGGGTACCCCAGGGCTCAGTCTTCAGGCCCACACTGTTTAACATCTTCATCAGCAACTTGGACAAGGGGGGTGGAAAGCACGCTGTCCAAGTTTGCTGATGACACTAAGATGGGGGGCAAGGTGGACACACTTGAAGGGAGAGAGAGGCTGCAAACAGATTTAGACAGACTACAAAAGTGGGCAGACAAGAATAGGATGGGGTTCAACGTAGACAAATGCAGGGTGCTGCACCTTGGGAGAAGGAATCCACAGCATAAATACAGGCTGGGGAGTTCC
>NW_017729032.1:100319490-100331231 GCF_001723915.1 Gavialis gangeticus
GGGACCTGAACCTGTTCAGCCTCAGCAAGAGGAGGCTGAGGGGGGACCTGGTGGCTGCCTACAAACTCATCAGGGGAGATCAGCAGCAAATAGGTAGAGCCCTTTTCTCCCCAGCACCACCTGGGGTGACAAGGAACAATGGTAATAAACTGATGGAGAATAGATTTAGGTTAGAGAACAGAAGGCAATATTTTACGGTTAGGGTGACCAAATCTGGAATCAACTTCCCAGGGAAGTGGTCCTTGCCCCTACCTTGGGCAAATTCAAGAGGGGGTTGAATGATCACCTGTCTGGGGTCTTATGAACCCAGCATTCATTCCTGCCTCTGGCAGGGGGTCAGGCTAGATGGGGGTTCAGGTCCCTTGTGACCCTAGCTACTATGAAACTATAAGGACGCTGATAGACTCGAGAGGGTCCAGAGGAGAGCCACTTGTATGATCAGGGGCTTACAGGACAAGCCCTATGAGGGGAGACTGAGGGACCTGGACCTCTTCAGCCTCTGCAAGAGAAGGCTGAGAGGTGATCTTGTGGCCACCTACAAATTCATTAGGGGGATGCAGCAAGGGATCGGAGATGCTCTGTTCACCAGGGCGCCTCTTGGGGTAACAAGGAACAATGGTCACAAACTTACAGAGAGCAGAGTTTGGCTAGATATCAGGAAAAACTTCTTCCCAGTAAGGGTGGTCAAAATTTGGAATGGGCTTCCAAGGGAGGTGGTGCTCTCCCTTACCTTGGGGGTCTTTAAGAGAAGGCTGGATAGGCATCTGGCTGGGGTTATCTGACCCCAGCACTCTGTCCTGCCTAGGCAGGGGGTCGGACTTAATTATCTGTTAAGGTCCCTTCCAATCTTAGCATCTATGAATCTATGAATCCCCCCTATCCTTCCCCCTCCCCCTTCTTGTAGCCAGACCTGGCTTGGCATCGGGTACCGCTTGCTACTCTTCTGAGGGACTCAGCCGGGTGTCTGGCTGTTGTGGCCCCAGGTACAAGAGCAGAGTCTATCAGTGCCTGTGCCACACCCCCTACCCTGCAATGGAGGGATTAAACCCTCCCTTCTCCTTAGGCTACCGGGGTCTGGGCATGCTCCTGCCGCTGGAGCAGCAAGTGAGTGAGCAGGGATGGGAGGACTGGGGACCTCTGGCAGGGGTGCTTCTCCTCTCCCCCTCCAGGCACACCTGGGCTGGGGTCTCTGCAGGCCAGGGTGAGGGTTTAAACCCTTCCCCAATCATACTTTGTCTTGCCAGGGTCTGGCTATGTCTTCCCCACAGCTCAGTTTCCCTACAGCCAAGAATTCCCTGTAGCACCCCCCGGCTTCTAGCCTGAGCCACTGCAGGCATGTTTCTGCATTTTGGGAATGAAAAGTGAATGATTATTCACTTGCAAATCAGTTCAGTCTATGCAGGTTAAACTAACCTGCAGAGATTGAATCAATTCAGGCTCAGGCTTTTTGAATGTCTGTCCCTAGCCAGTGTCCAGATAGTATGGCAACCCAGGAGACAGTCTGAGTGAAGCAGCAGAAACTTCCTGGCATGTTCTCAGCCAATAGTGGATACAAGAGGGTTAACAATGGACCCTACTCCTGCTGTTTCCTGAGTCAAAAAAAAAAAGGGCCAGCTATTTTGGCAGCCATTGGAGCATAGCATCTCTATGCTTCTATTCCAGCAAAGAAAAATTATCTTTGCCACTTAAGACATACACCCCAGTTTTGGAGGGCTGACTTAGAAGGAAAGAATGCATATAGTAATGCAAGCAAATATGGGATTTCTTCATGTTTTCTTCTCCTGTGTTTTTCTTCTGTCCTCTTCTCTGTGTTCTTTCAGGCTTAATCCTGCTAAGTGCTGAGTATTCTAGCCCCAGTTCAGCAACCATTTAAGCAAGTGATTTGCTAGGTCAGTGCCAGTATGTTCAGTACCCTGAAGGATCAAGCCTTTAATCTCTACCTCTATTATTCTGCCTTGCTTTCCTTTACCAGCCCAGTTCCTTTCAGTCTTTCCCCAGCTGCCTTCTTCTTTCTTCTTAGCTGGTATTATAGGAGCTTAGGTAGGGGTGAGCAAGTCACACTGGTAGGATGGAGCCAAGAGAAGACAGACAATTAAAATGAAACATCTATTCAAGCTAGTGCTCAGTCAAGGTTTTTATTCTGCATCTCAAAATGGTCAGTTCCAGGAGGTTCAAGAAATCCTGCAAGAGGCAGTTATGGAAAAACCTGCTATGACATGGAAGGATCATTCCAAAGTCATATTTGTTAGAGATTGACTCCATCTCTGATGCATATTGGTACATATCCCTTCCAAAGTTTTTGGGTGGAAATACTCTCCTTGTGTTAGAGCACTCTAAATCAAAGCACACTGAGTAAGGAGCTGCCTAAAGTCTAAGCATATCCTGCTGCTCTAGGGAGCATAAATGTTTTGCTTTTCAATTTGAGATCAACAGGGACCCTGGTTTTATCTGATAAAAAAAAAAACCCCAATTTTTAAATTAATTTAATTTTTAACCCCCCAATCCACATTTTTCCATGATTAAAATGAAACACCATTATGTGTGTGTGTGTGTGTGTGTGTGTGTGTGTACACACACACACACATATAATTTTAATTCATCTCTCTCTCTCTGTCTCTCTCTCTCTCTCGCTGTATATATATATATACACAGGGGTGTAGGTTGTAGCCATGTTGGTCTAAGGACATAGGTAGACAAGGTTCTTTGGGTGTATCTGATATCTTTTATTAGACCAACTAAATAGTTGGAGAACAATTTTTAAGCAAGCCTTTGAGTTCAAAACCCTTCATCAGAGAGAATCTCTCTCTCTATATATATAGGGAGATTGAGTGCAAGAGAGATGAATTAAAATGTTATAGATATAGAGTAGTGTTTCATTTTAACCACAGAAAAATGTGGATTTTGGTTACTTTTTTAAATAAAAAAATTGGAGATTTTTTTATCAGAGAAAACCAGGATCCCTGGAGATCAATAACCCATAACCTATTCCTGAAAGGAGATATTTAATACTTTCTTTCAAGAACTGGACAGAGGTAATTCTTATCTTTCAAAGAGCAGGAGCAGGTATCTTCTCCCTCCACAACTTCATAGAGTAGTCTAGTGGTTCAAAAATTTGTTCAGGATGTTGTGGGAGATGCAGGTCCCATTCCCTCTTCAGCCTGAAAGGATTCTAACCTACATCTTTCAACATCCTGGAGAGTGTTTACCCTGTATTAACCACTAACTCAGGGGTTGTCAACCTTGGGAAGGCCCCAGGGGGTACACAGCAGTGACATGGTGGGGGGGGAGGTCCACCAGTACTTTGCGCCACTCGTGCTGTTGTGTGCCATGTGCCACTGGCGCTTTTGTTTTTGCCGGTGCTGTGTGCTGCCGGTGCTTTTGTTTTCCTGATGCTATGCACCACGTGATACCAGTACTTCTGGTTTTTCCAGAACCCCACCTACCTGCTCTCCCGGTCACCCATCAGCTGCCAGAGGACGCCCTCTACTCCCCGCTCATTGACCGGCCACTGGGGGACTCCCCACTTCTTGACCAGCTCCCAGGGGTACACTGACCAAAAAAGGTTGAAAACCCCTGCACTATCTTATAAGCCAGCAAACCAGGTGAGTGCCCTAAACATTTGGCTACAAAGTCATGCTTCTTATCATACACTACCTCTCTTTTCATACTGGCCCTGTGAATCTTAATTATTTGTTAACAGTGGCATGACTTCAGAGGAAGAAAGGGGAGTGGTCCCTCTATCTGCACCAGAAAAGCCAACAGCCTGATGATAAGGCCACTCTTTAGGAAGTAGAAATTGGTCTGAATCCGCTCAGGTAAGGGATGAATTAAAATGAGGTCTCCCACATCCTGTGTAAATATTCACCTTATTATGATCCTGAGGGAGTTTTTTCCCCAGTGGCACTTGTTTAAGAGAAAGTGAGAGATGAAGGAAGGAGATGTTAGACAAGCTTTATGTGGCTATTTCTGATACATTTTTCTGCTCTACAGGTTTACTGCTTTGTTTCCCTTCTCTAATTTTCACTGACTAATAGAAACAAATGAGATTGTTTTACCTGGTATTTAGTTTAGGCTGTACCTGTTTCTTTGCCACATATGAAGAAGGGAATTTAATTTACAAAAGCTTGTCAAATATATCTTCCAACTATTTAGTTGTTCCATTAAAGACATTACCAAACAAATCTTTGCTTCATCTTAGTGTCATGGAAGTGCTGGGATAGAGAAAGAGAAAATAGTGCTGTGGTTTCTGAAATACAAGGAAATATTTTCTTTTGTCAAAACGAATCAAATTTCTTGTTGTAGATAATGCAGTTGATAAGTATGGAAATTTTCTATTTATAAACTACTTGTTATTTTTAAATTCAAGCAGTACATTAATATATTCAGTTTTTCTGCCACTGATCAAATAAGTTATTTACAAATAATTCACAAGCACTTGGCAGAGAAGAAGGTGGTTAGGAACAGTCAGTATGGATGCACCAAGGGCAAGGCTTGTCTGACTAACCTGATTGCCTTCTATGATGAGATGACTGGCTTTGTGGATGCAGGGAGGGCAATGGTTGTGATATACTTTGACTTTAGTAAGACTTTTAATATGGTCTCCCACAACATTCTTGCAAGCAAGCTAAGGAAATATGGGTTGGATGAATGGACTATAAAGTGGATAGAAAACTGGCTGGATTGTCTGACTCAAAGAGTAGTAATCAATGGATCAATGTTTAGTTGGCAGCCGATATCAAGTGGAGTGCCCCAGGGGTCGGTCCTGGGGCCAGTTTTGTTCAATATCTTCATCAATGATCTGGAAGATGGGATGGTGTGCACCATCAGCAAGTTTGAAGATGACACCAAACTGTGGGGAACAGTAGATATGCTGGAGGATAGGACTTGGATTCTAAGAGGCTGAAGACCCTTCCCCCCCCCCAAGTTACTTACCTTGGGCTGCTTGTACTGCTCCCAGAAGCTGTGAATGTCTGCACATACTGCTCCTAGTCGAGGTTAAGGTGACTTAAATTAAGCGGCCTAAACTTAAACTAAATGGAGCAAATGCTTGTTCACACCCACTGATTACCATATCTCAACAAATTGCACTGCTTTGGTATTTGGTCATACACCCCTATTTTCTGATCAGAAATTACCACCAGTTACTTCATTATAAATTTGGCACAATGACCTCTGAACCTTCCTACACTGGGCCAGTTTTCATCCATCTCTAGTATTTAAAAAGGAAACTACAGTGGTTACTATTATTTACATAGAAATGTATTATTTTGCTATTGTATTTTAACAGGAAACTATATCTACATGTGAATATCAATGTGATGCAATAAACTCTGGTGCAGTTTATGCTGGAGTCTATTGCTCCTGGGTGCAGCATTTACACATGCACCTTGGACTGCAACCAGTTGAGCCAGGGCAGCACAGCCCCAGCTGGCAGGGGCCCCAGGGGAGGTCAGCCTATCAGCTTGGAGCTGCTCCGACCTGGCTCAACATGCTACAGAGGGGCTGGCAGGGGCATGAAGGTGCTTCAGTGCAGGGCTAGACTGGCAGGCAGCTCCCACACTGAAGCCTCCTCATGCCCCAGGTAGCCCCATCAGTGTCTACGCATGCATTGAGGTAGAGTAAAAACTCTGCTGTAGGATAGCACTTGTATGTGGACGTGCTAACCTTTGGCAGAGTTAATTAGTTTACTCCAGCCTAATAGTCCTGCATGTGTACACTGGTGATGCTTTACTGCAGAGCAAATTAGTGAACTCTGTAGTAAGCATGTCTTATAGATGTGCCCACTGAGAGAAAACTAGGCTAGCCCCCTGCACCCAAAATATACAGGGGTTTTTTTTTATTGGGAAGTTCCATTTTACAAAACTGACTTTTCATAATTTTTCCTCAAATTTTGCATGCTTATCATATTTCAGTATTTGTTTGACCTGTAAAATACACGGATTAAATTCTGATGTGTTTACTGTCTTTTCCTAGGTTCACTCCCCTCCCCTCCCTCAATGCAATATGTTTTGCTGGAGTAAGGATTGAATAAGGACTTTGGGATTTGGCCCCAGATGCCTAATTCATTCAGTGCTTTCCAGTAGGTGATAAAATCAATGCCTGCCAAATTTGCTTCAGAGAAATGAACTGCTAATCTTCAGTGGGAACAGAACCTCTCTCTATTAAATGGGTAGATTATGGAATAAGAAAAAAGTGGATCAGAACACCTTCACTATTATTATCTGATACAAATTTGTATAATTTAAGTAAAAATTAGATGACATGGGGAAAAATAATCCAAAGAAAATAAATTTTAAACCTAAGCTATTTTTTTGTATTAAAAAAAATAATTAAATTCTTTCTGAGCTTCAAGGCAGCAATTTGTCTTTCTGATGCTGCAGGTTTTAGCAGTAATTAGGTAGTAACATTTGCAGTGTTCATCTTTCAATGGTTAATTGCCATTAGCAGTGTAAATGTAAAGAAAAATGAGGAAATGACTTTGCTAATTATTTATTTCCACAGCACCATAGCTGTGCATGGTGCTGTGCAGACAACCCCCACCCTCCAGAAATAAAAAAAACAGGCTTCATGAGACAAGAACAAACCAAAAACACAGAAAATCCCCACCAAACAAGCACACTGTAACAAGCAATATACTGCCAGAAGTTAACAGTTATCTGTTTCCAGCCATTATTAACTGGATACCATTTAATCAGTCTTGAAACTTGCAAAAGCATTCAAGTGGGAGGACCCATATGGAATCCCAGTGGAGTCCCATTGGCATCAATGGATTTCTGTGGAGGTGTAAAGATGAGCTCAGTAAGAGTTTTCTTGCCAGGTTTGAAGCCTGAATTGGAATTAGGCAAAACCTGTCAATAGCCAGCAAACAACAGATGAGGACATAAAAGGATGGAGTTTTGCTAAACATCATGAGATGGGTGTTGTTGCATAAATATCTTGATGATATGTTTCATTATTATTCTTTATTTGAAATTTAGGGGGAAAAACCAAGTGGGCTGAAGGAGTGAAGCACAGTGCAGGGCTAGAATGTTAGCTTATAGGGAGTGAGGTCTGAGAAAATCTGAATAATGGGAGTAAACACTTTGCCTCTTTGGGGTTTCTCATGATTTTTCGAAACATTTTTCTGCGAACAATTAAACATTACAAATTCCCAACAATGAATTCTGTAAAGAGGAATGGAGGCAGGGAATTCGACAGATACTGTGATTTTTTAAATCAAAATTTAATCCTGAATATGTGCCTATTAAAAGAATCATCTGAGATTGTGATAACTGAAGGAGATCAAAGGAAAAATATTTATTCAGGGTTTTTTCTTCTGTTTGTGCACTTGACAGGATTTTATGTATACTGTACTTACCCAAATATAAGTAGTAACATTTGAATTTAAGATGACCCTCCCTCCCCCAATAATTAGATCCTACTCATGGAAAATTTGCTATAATTTTCCATGCATGGAACCTAATTATTGGAGGATTGTCTTAAATTCATCCCCTCACCACTGCAGGCGATGGGGGTGGGTAAATGATGTGTGGGGGCAGCAATGAGGCAGGCAGTGGGAGGGATAGTAAGCAAGGCATAGGTGTTTTGGGAGGGGGAAGGTGGTGTAGGAGGCATACAGCTTGCCCCTGCTATCTGCTCCCCCACTTATGGTCTTGTGTCTGCCCCCCACACAGACTCAGACCCTTGCACACCCTTCCCCTGCACCCCCCTTCACTTTTCCCCTCTGCCTTGCTTCTGTCCCCTGAAGCCTGGGGCAACTGCTTCCCTTCCCATCTTCCCCCATGCCTGCTCCTCCACCTCCCTTTACCTTTGTTCTGGCGTTGGCAGGTTCTATCCCCACTGCAGTAAGGAGCATGGCCCTAGTTTGGGTCCATAGTAGAAGGTGCAGTTAGGATGCATCATGATGCGGGGGCAAGACAGGGGGTTTTGAGGGCCTGAGACTGCAGGGGAGGAGCAGTAGAGAGTGAATAGTGGTGGGGTAGACAGCAGCTGCAGCTCCAACCCCAATCCAGGATTGGGGCTGGTGCTGCAGAAGCTGCTTGCTTCATGCCACCTCATGCTCTATTTTAAGACAAAAGGTTTTTCAAAAATTTTTTTTTTGCCAATTTAAATGTTAAGGGGGGAGAAAACCCCGTCTTTTACTTGAATAAATACAGCAGTCATTTTTGTTGTTCTTCCTGCATGGTGCATTTCCTATAGTTTTTGTCATTCATAGGCAGGACAAAAAATGTAAGAGAAACATTTAACAAAAGTCAGTTGTAAAACTCATGAAAATTGGTTACGGTACTCAAGTATCCCTTTAAGTGATTGTACATCCAAATTCAGAGATAACAAGCCAGTGCCAGATTCAGGATTATAGAATTTAGATTTTCATTTCCAGTCTTCTGCTTAAAGAAATAGACCAGACCTCTATCTGCTTTATCAAAATATTAGAGCCTGGCCCAAAGCCCACTGAAGTCAATTGAAAGATTATGAATGACTGCAGGCAGCTTTGGATCAGTCCCCCAGGGCTTAACATGTACCCTAGGGTTTATATGCAGGGCTGCTTTTGAGGTCAGAGACAGCTGTCATCATGTGCCTAAAGGCAAGTGTTGACTTTTATTGAATTTACTAGATTTAGCATAATCATTGCTAAGAAGTAGGGGCAAGGGCTAGAAATGTCCAAAAATTAACTACCAGACTTTACAACTTGTCAATGAATATTTGTCCTACTGTTCATGTTCTATCAAAATATACAAGTGATTCTTGAAATACGACCATTGTTTTATGCACCAACTATTCTTAAAATGATGGCAAAATAATAGTCTTAACATTTGCAGAGTTTGCCAAAATGCCAGAGGAAGAGGTCAGGAAATAATTGTATAGGCTATGTTTGCATATGACTTTAATTCATTAAGTCACAAGTGTGTGTGCATTTTAGATGTTAGAACTGAGCAGGAAAGAGTTTTAATGGTCTGAGAAAGCCCTTCAAATTTATTTATTTTTTCTCTTCTGCATTGGGGTAAAGTTCTTCATGAAAAAAGAGAGAGATTTGCTCAGCCAAAATAGCCAATAGCTCAGTGGCAAGGGTACTTACATAAGCTAGAGGAAGGAGGCCAGAATTATCCTTGGTTTAGAGCAGGGACTTTAAATACCACCCTCATGCATTCCAGATGTTCTAAACAGCAAGCTGGTGACAATTACAGTGTATAGTGCATGTTCAGTCTCTCCAGTTAAATCTGTTCTTATCTTGTTTAAATCATTAAATGTTTGTTGGAGCAATGATTTGGACATTGGTCTTCTATGTTTAGTATGATCATCACTGAGGTACAGAATGTTTCACTTATTGGCCTAAAGTATATTTAGTTAAAACGTCAGAACATTTCTGAGCAGTCCTAGTCAGACTGAGTACTTCTCTATTTTCACATGCATTTTCAGTCTGCTTTTACTAATATAAGGATCTGCTTAGAAAACAAGTTCCAAGTAATTTTTTTTATTTGAGATATTGGTGGGAGATCTATTCTGTTTCCCAGCAGTGGAGCGCAGGTTGTTGATGGACTCTTTGCATAGTCAAGTTTAAATTTAGTAGAAATGCAAAACAAATGAAATTTTCTCCAAGTGTAAATTTGATTATGGGGATTTATGGCTCAGTCCTACAAAGGATTGTATATATGCTTAATTTTTGGCACTGAGTGGTCTTCCTGACTTCTTTGTGTTTAATTATTGTTAGGAAGGGTAAGCATGCATGTTGCATTTTTGCAGTGTTGTGGTATTAGCAGCTATCTAGAGCTTATCAGACGTTGCAAATTGTCACAACTTCTTGCTTGATCTCTACTGATTTACAACAGCAAAGAATATGCCCCCTAGTATTGTTGTCCATAGATATCAGTACATTTCACAAGAGATATGAGCACCCTTTGCACCATAGACAAAGTTGTGGCACAGAGAAATTTAACCATTTGCTCAATGTTACACAGCAAGTTAGTGGCCCAGCAGAAATCAGTGTCAGATGCCTTATTCCCAGTCCTGAGCTCAATTCATTCTTCGGTGCTGCTGTCCAGATTATTCCACTGTTAGTCTTGTCTTCATCCTGCACCTCTGGAGATTCTCAGCTCAGCCTTACATGTGAGCTCTCAGCGATTGGCAGTTCTCCAATTTAGTACTTCTTTTCACACAGCCACTCTCATTTTTAAATATTGACTTGAGGAGTTAGCCTTTCTGGTGCCAGCTCCGTTCCTACTTGCTATTGTATTTAAAGCTTTGATTATTATCAAGTGATACAGTGGGTTTCCGGGATCATGTAAAAATCATCATCATCATCATCAACAATCTGGTCTGTTGTGCAAATTGCTTGTATTTTGATTAAATGTATTGCACACATATTATGCAATATATTAGTACATACTGCGTGCGTGTGTGTATGCATCAGGATACCTTTACATCTGTATGCATGTTCATATGAGGGGGAAATAATGTATGCACAAGGGTATGAACATTGAAAATATAGATTTAAAGAGACTGAGTTTACAAAATGAACAATAATACTCGTCTAGATACATTAAAATGTCCCGAACCATACTTTTTGGTATTCAAAATCAAGAATGCTTTTTAAAATGTAAACTGCTAATTTAAATTTAAAATTTGAATGTGTATTACTTTTAAGATTATATTACATGGGGATACAAAAGAATAAAAAACTATGGATAATAGTAATGGAACAATAAATGCTAGGACTCCTCTATTCCTTGTTCATAATGCCTACCTAGGGATGTCATATACTTCTTATCTACTAACGTACATTTTGCTTTTGTTTGTTCACTTATCTCTTGTAATGCTTTGATTCTGACATTTATTTCATAAATCAGCTGTTTTTTCCCCTATCAACATACCAGAAAAAGAAACTTCTCAACCTTTTTAAAGACCTATTACATAATCAAGGATAATTTCAGTCCATTTTTAAATGCCGTTATAATCCACCTGATGGCAGAAAAATATATAAAAAAACCTAGTTTTGATGCAGTTGGGAATTTATTGTTCTATTCTATATGTTTAACATAACATTTCTCAAAAATTATCCCATACTAGGCTGCTGCCAGATTTATCTCTGTCAGACTATTAACCTAATTCCCACACTACCAGAAGTCATCATTTTCTATTAGGACACATTTGAATTAGTTTGCAGACAATCAATACATTCTTTATATGATTTTAAACTGTTATAATTTCATTCTAGACTCACTCACATATCTTGCAGTATATTTCAATAGATTGGACTATGATTTCTCATCAAAGCACACAAATGCATATCTTCCTTCAAGAAAGTGAAGTAAATAATTAAGATTTCATAGTCCAGCTAACATTGTATAACATTTTGAAATTACAGTATAAATGTTTTATATGGAAAAAGCAATAGGAGATGGGTCAGTTGTCCTAGACCAGTAGGAATATAAGTAACTTAAAATTACTATGAAATCTCATTTGTCTGTTCTCAGGTAAATATATGTTTATTTGTTTTAAATCCTGACCTTTTTCTTTCTGATTTACAGTAGACTCTTTTAATTTAGCTGGGTCTTTATGGTGTCAGAAGTTGCCAGTGGCCAATCACCGTCTCCTCAGTCATTGCTTAGTATTTTAGCCCCTTTTCTTTTAATTACTGTAAGAGCATAAGGATTCAAAACTATGGCATTTCTATTTCCCATGCTACCAGACAGACTGTGGGAAATGCCTATTCAATTTCTGAAAAGTTTCCAATTATGAGAGAA
>NW_017729032.1:100336231-100338725 GCF_001723915.1 Gavialis gangeticus
TCTTGTAGTTGTGTCCCAGGGGGCTCTGGGTGGATACTGGGAGTGGTCTATATGGACAAATTGTAGGACTCCAGACTATGACTAGTTATTAATTAACAGAGACACTATAATTGCTTGATCATTGCAGGGCTAACTATACTGCTAAAATTAATTTGCAACAAGTAAAGTGAGAGGACGAATTATTTGACTGATAATGTCTCTTAACCTTTGTTTCTGATCTTTTGTTTATTGGTGTACCCTAGTAGGCATCACAAGTTTCTATTTTTTTAATATTTCAAATATGACTGAAACATGACTAAAGTAGATGAGGAATTATGCTTTGACCAACATACTTTAATAAAAAAGGTACTTTAAAAACAATTGGTTTTATTTCAAAGTGCAGTGTTGTTGAGTAGTGTAAGATCCTGAATCTTCTGCTAAGTGCACTTTACCTGCAAAATGGTGGTTTAAAGATTTTGAGACTTGTACAATCACTGATCATTAGCAATATCTGAATTCAATAGGAATTGTAACTGAATAATCTGTATTGAATGGGGTAATTATAATTATAATTTAAGATCATAATTATGATCTGATACATTTTACTTTCATGTTACACATACAGATGTAAAAGTAAATCATATATTTGATTGAAGAGTTATAGTTTATTATTTGTGCTAAATGAAGATCTTTTCAGAGTTGCACTCAATATGTCACCCATTACATTAATCTATTATGATCCTGCCATTATTTTGGATGGCACTAATGATTTCCATTTTCATAATAGCTTTTTGGCAACCAGTAAGCTCTTGGCAGTAATATTTTGTTCTTTCAGTTCACAGTCTGATTATATTCACTGCCATAACTTAAAAGTATAAAAAAAACAGCTTAAGAAATATCAGTCTTAATGTCCTAAATATAAGCTATGGATTTCTTCTCTGCAAGTTAATGCCTACTCTTTCTTGTAGATGGGTGTGTTTTTATACTGTCATTAGCAATTTTATTCCAAGCCACATGGCTACTTATGTTTGACCATAACAGCTTTTATACATGACAAAAAAACTTTCTATCTTATGTCTCATTTCCCAAAGCTGCCGACTCCCATCTGGCTAGTAAAAAGATAATTGACTTTTTTGAAACTCAGCGCACTGAATTCTTCTACAGGCAATATCAGTTGACCCAAAAGGCGTTATACTAGGAATGATATTTTTCCCACAGTTGTGCTTTTATTTAAGAGTGCAAGATATAGGTACCTGAATTATAATTCTAAGACTTTTATTAGAATTGAGGTCAAACTAGATGATCTAATTTTCCTGTCTGGTTTCAAATCTTTTATCAAGTCTATTTATCTATAAAGTTAGAAAACTTGGATTTGAACCACAATCTTCTTTATTATATAGTCAGAGTGATTACATCAGAGTCCTATGGAAATGATCTGAAGCAAATGAGTCATAGCAGGAAACTGAAGTGGTTCCTGTGAAGCTTCAGTTGCACGTAGTGATTTGCTTTCATTCACCATGGTTGAAGGGAAGCCAGATATAGGGCAGAAATACCCAGCATATTTTCTGTGTTCCTCTTTCATTAATAAGAAACATAAGTTTTCAAGCTTCTCTACTTTATTAGTTGCACCTTTGATAAACAGCTGTCATCCATGTATATGTGTACTAAATGGTATACATATATTAGCTAATTGTGCTGTTGTTGATTTATTTTTGTTACATTATTTATTTGGAATATGTGTATTAACAAAATCCATGCCCCAGGCAGAAAGCTTAGATTGTGAGTTGATTTAGACTGAAAATAAATGGAGAGGTTTAACACCTTCCTTTGTGCAAGCTTTTTTTTTTGGAAGGAGGTGGTTGAACAATAATGTATAACAATAATTTAACTATAATGATAAATGCAATTCCAAATGCTTTTTTTGGAAGCTTTGAGTAGTTGGAGTCAAAATTTGTTTCCAAATTCTATTCTTTTACAAATGCATTTTGTTTCAAAGACTTTTCCTGATTCAGTGATCCAGCTCTACTCTGAATCATACAGATCGTGAATCTGGGTCTTCCAGCCCCAAGCCAATGTGGTAATCACCAGACAAAAGAGCAAGACTCCAACATGCAATGTTATATAACATGTATACTCAGATATTCTCTGTACAAAGTCCAGGATCACACAGATAGGACCTATTCAGTTTGAAGATCAAAATCATCGGGCTAGATGTGTTTAAATCTTCATCTTATGAAAAGTGACAATGTAAAGAAAGCATTTTCTTAGTGAAGAGACTCTGTATGGCCAGAGATATGCCTGCTTAATTTACTGTATGAAGATAGTGTACACTACTTTCCCTTTCCCCTCTCTCCAGTTATCCCTGCAGATTCACAGTCCTCAGGGCCCAACCTTCTCTTTCAAATATCAGGCTGTGTGTGCAGGTTTGGCAGCCAGAAAACCTTTGCTGGTGCTGGAACTACTGCATTGCTAGTGTTTAGTGCATCTGTAAAAAATGTTTTTGGCATTGTGAAGG
>NW_017729032.1:100343725-100347571 GCF_001723915.1 Gavialis gangeticus
CCTTTGCTTAATTTGTAAAATGAGAATAGTTAATCAGAAAGTCACCAAGATGCAACTGTTTTGGAACCAACAATCCGATTTTTAAAAGCTCTGTTTCAAAGTGATTGATTTTAACATACTCAGAGAATCTATGCAGTAAGTTGATGTTGTGTCCAATTTTCTCTTTTATATCATTTTTTATTATACACCTTTTTCATAGACTTTATGAAAATAGAGATGGTCAGTACAATTTCTTATCCATGCAAAGGAAAACTACTCACATTCTCTCTAATTTCATGACCAAGAATACTGTCATACCACCAATCCAGTTTTTACCTGAGGAAAGTCACAGATGAAGGTGTGCTAGGTAAAAGTGAAATGGTAATATGATGGAGCTTGATATGATTGGAAAAGGAAACTACATTAAGGGGGTTGATGATTACATGGTATAGTCACATCTGTTTGAAGTTTCATACCCAGAATTATTTCAGTTCATTTGCAGGTTAGGGTGCTGAACTTTCACATAGGTTGTCTAGCCTTATACAGTCTTATGTTTGGGAATCCTGCCTAGTAAAATGGACTTGTGTGAGCACATCAAATCTGTTTTTACTCACAGCGCTGGTTCTGCCTAGAACAGTATATTAAATCCAAGATTTTGATTCCTGTCATCAAAGCTTTTTATCATTTCAGGCACCATTTTTCCATCTTTGAACCATGACGGTCAGATTACTTCCCTGGCATAATGGGTTTCTATGTTGCAATAGTAAAAACAAAGAAGGATTTGTCTGATAATATTTATCACTGGATTAATGACATTGTTGGGAGAGATGTTAGGGAAATTTTTAGGGCTTTTTTTTTTCTTTTGGGGCTTTTCCAAGACTGTGGAACTTACTTTTTATGAAACAAAAATCATCACTTTCTATTCCAAATGCCGACTGCAATATTTTAGCTTACCTTCACTAATAATTTAACTTAGCATGTCATATTTACCTAGGGATGTAGTGGATTCTCCCATGACATCTTTAAATCAAGAGTGTATGTCTTTATAAAAGATATGCTGTAGCTCAATCTGAGTTATTGTGCTTGATACAGGAATCACTCAGTGACATTCAATGGCCTCTGTTAGGCAGAAGGTCAAAGTGGCTGATTACAATGGTTTCTTATGGCCTCAAAATCTTATAATTTACAAATGTACAACTACAAATTATATATACACATATATCATTTTTAACTTTTTCCATTGGGCAAGAAAACAGGGAAATAACTGAATATGGGAATTATTAGCTACACCACCTACGAGATTAGTAGGATTTGCTGAAGTGCCATGGTGATGATCATAAATAACATGAGACAGAGTGGAAAGTCATTAAAAAGAACTAAAAATTAGCTGAATAAGCCAAATAAACTGAATAAGGACCTTTAAATAAAATAGGATCTTTCTGTAGTTTGTAAAAGCTAGATCTTATACCTGGATATCTTAGGAAGAATTGTCTCCCTCCTTATATAACATTGCACAATTGGCCAGATGCATTTTAGGAGGATTTTGCTTTCTCTAAAGCTGTAAGCTCTGGCCATCACTGGAAGTAGAATGTGGGACTTGATAAAGGATTGTTTTGTACGGCAAGTTCTGTTTCCCCCCAAAGATTGCCATTTAATTTAATAGAAAACAAGAGGTACAGATTAGAATAGCCCCTTCTCTGTCTTTTTCTTATGTAGCAAATAATCCAAAATTTCACCATCATCACAGGATTGCTTCTAGTAACTGTTTTTTCCCCTGTTTATGTCTTTTTAGTCTTTATTTTCAAGTTATAATTGTCTTAAATGAATGTATTGTAGCTATATAAAAAAACCACTATATCTCATCACTGGATATGACTTTTTTTAGTCTCCTACATTATTCATAGGCGTTATCTGGCTACTAGTTACTGTTTTACATCCATGTACTTTTGAGTAGGATTTTTCCTTATGAACTCCAGCACCACCCAGTTGCTGTTATTATTACTTGGTGACCTTCTGCAGCAGTTGCTGCTGCCTTTTGGAGAGTGTAATAGATTTTCCCAATTATGGCATATGGAGCTTCAGAGTGTGCCCCTGGACACATCATCTGATAACTTGATACTGTGTAGTGGCACTGGAGAATGCTGAAGTTGCAACAGCACCAAGAGCATTAGAATAATCAGGCTACAGTGTGTTGAGGGAATTGTTCCCTATGAAATGAAATGCTTGTTTTATGGAGGTGGTTGTTTGGACACTAAATGTAATGTGTGCCAGTAGGCTTGTGTAATAACCTTCACTGACTTTCCACTTGGCCAAAAAGGGTGTTTACCAATATTTTTTAGCCCCTTGTCATAGCTGAAATTAAATGTCAACACCAGCCCCCTCCTCCCATCTGTTTTCTTTACAGCAGCCTTTCTAATATTTGGATATCACCATGTCCCCTTTAAGCTCATTTTCTCCAAGCTGGACATCACTAGTTCTTTCAAACTTTCCTCCATATAAACAGCTCAGAACCAAAAATATCAAGAATATAATGTGAATAAACAGAAATCTTTATTTTCAAATGATAAATTATAAATTACACCAGCCTCCCAAGGGCCTCCCTAAAAAAAGAGTAAAATTTATAAAAGCAGTTAAGTGAGTTAGGAGCCAAAGTCTTGTTTTAAAATTAGGAATTTAGGATTTAAAGGGAAATAAAGTCCCTTTGTCTTTCAGTGAAACTCAATCTTCTTATTGCTTAAGTCCTATTGATTTCAAAGGAATTAAGAGTCCATTCTACATTGGTTAGTTTCTGGCCCCAGGATAGCAATCCATATAGATAGGTCACTAGGCTCCCTATGCAGTCAATGAAGAGACCGAGGCACCTCAAAGGGTAATAGAGAGTGCCAAGAAGTGACTATGACTAGCCAACATGTAACAGAAGGAAGGCTGAGTCTGAAACTCCACCCCTCATCAGACCTTAATTATCTGACTTGGGGCTGGACATTTGGGGCCACAATTCACATATGATTGGTGCCTTCTTCTCTTTGGATCTGACCAGCAATGCTGGGTTACCACCTACGTTTTATATAATAGCCAAGTCTGTAGACCAGCTGCTTAGAAAATGGTAGTGTTGGTGCCTGAGTGTATTTAAATTACATCTGCACTCTTACTGTAACCATACTTCAGGTTTTTTAAGTCTTATCAAGTTCTCTCTCAGTCTTCTCTTCTCTGGACTAAATAATCCTAGATCTTTTAGCCTTCATCATAAGTCTTGCTTCCAAGCCCCTAATAATTCTTGTCACACTGTGCTGGACTCTTTCTAATATGCTGCCATCCTTCCTGAAGTGTGGGGCCAAAAACAAATATTCCAAGTGAAGTCTTATCAGTACTGAATAAAGCAGAAGAATTGCTTTCTTTGCATTGCAACAGATACTTCTGTTAATACAGCCCAATAGGCTGTTGGGTTTTTTTGCAACAAGAGCACTCTTTGCTCATAATCAACTTATGGTCCACTATAACCCACATTTTTTTCTCTGTAGTACTGCAGCCTAACTAATCATTCCCCAGTCTGTATCTGTGCTTGCAATAGCCCTGTTCCAATTGCAACTTTGCTCTTATCCTTTTTTAATCTCATCTGATTGATTGCAGACCATTTTTCCAGTTTTTCCAGGGCATTCTGGATCCCAGCTATACCCCCCAGTGCTACTCCTCCCAACTTGGTGTCATCTGCAAATTTGCTAAGTGTGCACTCAATCCCATCATCCAAATCATTAATGAAGATATTTAAAAAAATCTGACCTGGGCAGACCCCTGGGAACCCCACTTGGTACTTCTTCCCAACTAGACATGGAGCCATTGATGACTACTCATGGAGCACAACAATCCAAG
>NW_017729032.1:100352571-100371425 GCF_001723915.1 Gavialis gangeticus
TATTAAAAAAAATCTGACCTGGGCAGACCCCTGGGAACCCCACTTGGTACTTCTTCCCAACTAGACATGGAGCCATTGATGACTACTCATGGAGCACAACAATCCAAGAAGTTATGTATCTTCCTTACAGTATTTTTATTTAAATTCTAGTCCACATTTCCTTAGCTCGTTAATGAGCAGGTCATGAGAGTGTTAAAATCCTTGCTAAAGTCAAGGTATATCACATCTACTTCTCTCTACCCATCCACAGAGCCTGTCACCTTATCACAGAAGGAAATCAATTCAGATCAAATATTGTTTTGTGACTGAGGGGGGACTGGAACCTGGGTCTCCTACTTCCTTAATTTAACTTCTTACCTATTCAAAAGATGAGAGCCAAAACCACTCTCCCCCATGTTGGGCATGTGTTCTAATGAAACTGGACATGAATGTTATGCTTTGTGCAAAACTCAACTCAACAATGTTTTCATGAGATAAGCAGCTCAGGATGCTTAAAAGATCAGGTCCTTCCAGGGACTTAGATGATTCCCTACTCCCTTTCCCCCTGCCTCCATTCTGATCTTGACAAAGTTTAGGCAAGTGTTAGGCCTAAGTTCCCAAAGTTCAACACTGCAAAGTTTAGAGCAAAAACCAAGGGCTGCCTATACACATGCTCAGGGGTGGGGGGGGGCAGTTTTAATTAGAGCAGTTCTAGGAGAGTTGCTCTAATTAAAATGCCTCACCATCATATGTATTAAGCCTGTGGGTTTAAAAATAGCTGCAGGATGCTTTATCTAAACCTCATTTGATAAAGTTTAGATAAAGTGCCCTACAGATATTTGTAAACCTGCAGGGGCTTATTACACTTGATGCTACAGTGATGCTGGAATGTTCTAATTAGAATGTGGAACAGACTCGATTAATGCCAATGACTACATGTATAGGCCAAGGTGAAAGAGTTGATTCTGGGAGATTTCCTATTTGTGAATGATTCGGCCTTGGCTGCCCACAGTGAATCTTCACTGCAAAATTTCTTGGGCAGATTTTCTGTATCAATTAGTTTCAAGAAAACTCTGGTTGTATACCAAGGGGTGGAAGAACCACTGCCTGACAACTGACTAACAGAATTGGAAAGGCAGCTAAGAATTTGGCGTCATTACAGAAATGTGCATGGGAAAACAACAGACCCTTAACTAAGGTGAAGATATGAATTTACAAGACTTGCATATGATCGTGCTTATGGTAAAATTGGAGAATTGCAGCCTCGATAACCCAATGGTCTAGTGGCTAGGGAACTGGCTCCAAGGTAGGACCCAGAGAGTAATAATAGATGGAACTGAGTCAACATGGTGCTTGGTGACCAGTGGCGACCCTCAGGGTTCAGTACTCAGACCAGTATTTTTTAACATATTAGTTAATGATTTGGACTTGGGTGTTAAAAGTAGACTGGCAAAGTTTGCAGATGACACCAAATTATGAGGGACAGTGGTCACACTGGAGGATAGGCTGGGCATATAGGCTGACCTGAATGGGCTCACAAGGTAGGTGTATCAAAGCCTGATGATGTTCAACACTGAAAAGTATAAAGTGCTCCACCTGGGGAGAAACAACCTGCAACATACTCCCAGGCTCATTAGTGCTACACTTACCAGCACCACAACCAAAAGAGACCTGGGGGGTCTTGATATACCATAGTTTCATAGTTTCATAGTTGGTAGGGTCGGAAGGGACCTGAGCAGATCATCAAGTCCAACCCCCAGCCATGGGCAGGAAAGAGGGGTCAAACAACCCCAGCAAGGTGTCTATCTAGCCTCCGTTTGAAGACCCCCAGGGTAGAAGCAAGCACCACTTCCCTTGGAAGTTGGTTCCAGATCCTAGCCACCCTGAATGTGAAGTAGTGCCTCCTGATATCTAGATGATACAATGAACATAAGTCACCAATATGATGCCGTAGCCGGTAAAGCAAACAAAACAATGGTATGCTTCTACCAATGAAGCATCACCAATCACCAACAAAATTAAAGATGTCATCCTCCTGCTTTACTCACCTTTAGTGAGGCCACAGCTGGAGTACTGTGTCCATTTCTGGGCACCACACTTCAGAAAGGATGTGGAGAAGCTTGAGAGAGTCCAAAGGAGGACTACACATATGGTTAGAGATATAGAAAGCAGGCCATACAATGAGAGGCTGATAGACATGGGTCTATTCAGCCTGGAGAAGAGAAGACTCAGAGGGGACTTGGTGGTAGCCTATCAATATATAAAGGGCACATATCAGGGACTGGGAGAATGTTTGTTTACCAGGGCTCCCCAGGGGAAGACTAGCAGTAACGGTCATAAATTGCTAGAAGACCCCTTTGTTTAGACATAATGAAAAACTTCTTTACAACTCGAGTGTCCAGGGTCTGAAATAGACTCCCCACCACAAGTGGTACAATCACCTACTCTGGATATCTCCAAAAAATGCCTGGATGCTTACCTTGCTGGGGTTATCTGACCCCAGCAGTCTTTTCAGCCCAAGCTCAGGGAAGCTGGACCTTATAATCTCAAGAGGTCCCTTCCAGCCCCTAACATCTATGAATCTATGAATTCATGAATTCTCCCAAGAATATTTTGTACAGCAAGATTTGAGATGGTTCTACAAAGTGGGCTCACCCTCTATGCTGGTACCAAGATGTGTGAAAAAATAATATGAAGTCATTTAACATTAGTGTAGAAAGCTGGGAGGAATGCATAGAATCCCATCCAATCTGGAGGGACTATCTGTCACTGGGTGCAGCTCAGCATGAAACAGCTTTGATCCAATGGATGGAAGCAAAGCAAGAAAGGAGGAAGCAGCTTGCTGTAAACTTGGACTCCCACTCCATAGAACCATAGAATCAAAGAAAATTAGGGTTGGAAGGGACCTAGTTCTAGTTCTAGTTTTGGCCCAGTCCTCCAAATTGTTGAGGTCTCTCTCATACCCTGAAGCATATCCACTACTCCCTCCAGGTTGGCATCATCCACAGACTTGCTGAGGGCACCCTTCATCCTAACTTCCAGATTGTTGGTCAAGATTTTGAACAAAACTGGTCCCAGGAACAACCCCTGGGGCACTCCACTTGACACCAGTTCTCAACTAGACATCAAGCCATTGACTACTACCCTGTGAGTCCAATGCTTCAGTCAGTTTTTTATCCACCTTACAGTCCATTCATCCAACCTATACTTCCTTCACTTGCAAGAATATTGTGGGAGTATTCCATATCAAAAGCCTTGCTAAAGTCAAGGTTCCACTGCTCTCCCTGCATTCACAGAGCCAGTCATCTCATCATCAGGGATCCTGTTTTTATTCTGATTTAAAAAAATCTCCAATTTTCTGATTAAAAGAAGTAACCCAACATCCACATTTCCCATGATTAAAATGAAACACTGCTAATATATATGTAAGTGGTGTTTCATTTTAATCATAGAAAAATGTGGATTTTAAGTTACTTTTTTAAATCTGAAAATTAGGGATATTTTTATCAGCTAAAACCAGGATCCCTGCTTATCATAGAAGGCAATCAAGTTGGTCAGGCATGGCTTGTCTTGGTGAATCTATGCTGACTGATCCTAATCACCTTTTCCTCTTCCAAGTGCTTATAAATGGATTTTTTGAGGACCTGCTCCATGATTTTTCCAGGGGCTCAGAAGAGGCTTACCTATCTATAGTTCCCCAGATCTTCCTTCTTCCCTTTCTTAAATATGGGCACTAAATTTGTCCTTTTCCAATCATATGGGACCTCTCCTAATCATTGCGAGTTTTCAAAAATGACGGCCAGTTGTTCTACAATCACATCAGCCAACTCCCTCAACACCCTCGGGTGCATCCCATCTGGCCTCATGTCCAGCTTTTCTAAACAGACCCTAACCTTTTCTTTTGCTATGGTTGGCTGCTCACCTCCTCCCCAAACTGTGCTGCCAGTTGCAGTAGTCTGGGAGCTGACCTTGTATGTGAAGACTGAAGTGAAAAAGGCATTGAGTCCTTCAGCCTTTTCTACCTCATCTGTCACCAGGTTGCATCCCGCATTTAGTAAAGGACCCACACTTTCCCTGATCTTCCTCTTGTTGCTGACATACTTATACAAACTCTTATTACCCTTCAATATCCCTTGCTAGTTGCAATTTCAATTGTACTTTGGCCTTCCTGCTTTCATGCCTGCATACCTGAGCAATGCTCTTATACTCCTCCCTAGTCATTTGTCCGAGTTTCCACTCCTTGTAAGCTTCCTTTTTTGTGTTTTAGCTTCCTGAGGAGTTCCCTGCTTAGCCAAAATGGTCTTCTGCCATACTTGCTAGTCTTCCTGCACATCGGGATGGTTCATTTTTCCATCCTCAATAAGGTCTCTTTAAAGTACAGCCAGCTTCTCCGCAACTCCATTCCCCCTCAGACTGACCCCCCAGGGGATCATGCCCATCAGTTCCCTGAGTGAGTCAAAGTCTGCTTTTCTGAAGTCTAAGGTCTGTAGTCTGCTGCTCTCTTTCCTTCCTTGCCTCAGGATCCTGAACTCAGTCACCTCACAGTTGCTGCTGCCCAAGTTACCACGGATCTGTGAAACATGTAACAAGCTGTGTTGCTCTCAAATTGGGCTTGTCAGCCACAAGCAGTTTCATCAGACACGTTACTGGACCTCTTACACATGCAACATGATCCATAGGAGCAACAATTGCCTGTACTGGTTCTGAACATGAGGAGAAGCCCAAAGGTAGTCAGCTCAGGGTTCATCCAGATGTGTGTGTATGTTTGTTTCCCTGTAACAACACACCTTGTTACCCTGGGTAGGGAAGGGGAGGCTGAGGCCAGCAATTGTGGTCCAGCAGCTTTACCTAGGGTACTGGAGGCCTCCCTAGGCTTCAAACATGGCAGGAAGCTTGGCTGGCAGCCAGAGTGTGCCTCTGACTGGCCAAGTTCCAGTTTTGGGCATTACATGCTGCTGCCTCATGCTCTGCCCCACTTTTTTGACCCAGGATCTCCCTGGATCAAAAAAAAAAATCCCTGTGCTTCAAAGCAGCAACATGGGGACTTCCTGCATGTGCAGTGTGTGGACTCACAGATGGGTCTGAAGCACCACATACTGCATACCCATGCTTGTCTGGACGCATTGTCAGAGTTTTTTTCAACCCAAAATCAAGTCACCAAGTCCTGGTAAGCATCCATAGAACAAATCTGGTTCTGGCCACATCTGCCTAAATATTTTAGAAGTCTGTCCCAGAGTTACATATAAAAATGTTATTTTATTTCTGAATTCATGTAGCAGTTTTGTTAAATTTTCCCCAATATGATTTTAAGTCAATAATAATTTTAATAATGTTAACAATAGAATTATAGAAAAGTACAGTTGAAAGATACCTGCTCCTGGCAGGATCATCCCTATCCAAACCATCCTAGACAAGTGTTTGTCTCACTTATTAAAAACTGCATAAGCAATCATCTCATGCAACTACCAGAAACAAAGCCCTAAATGTCAAAAACACCCTATTTTTCCATAGGTAAAGCAAGGAATGAGGGCATGTCAATGCCTGGTCACAGCAGGCACAGGGCATAATTGTTAAAATATGTTCGTGAGATCCAAGGAAGAGGACCATGCCCCCATTACAGACGGAGACAACAGCCCCAACAGTCCATACCAGACTGATTATGGGGTAAAATTCCTCTCTTTTACAGATGTGGTGATTGATCCATGACTGAACAGGAGCAAGACCTTTTAGCCAGGAACCTCTCGGTTTTTAAGCCAGAGCGAAAGGGTTTTTAGGTCAGAGTACATCCCAGTCAAAACCCGCAGCCAATGCCCAATGCTTCTGAGAAAGGTGAAAAAAACACTTGACACCTATAGTAGGGGAAAAAATTCCTTCCCAGCTCCATGCGGCAAATCAACAAAGCCCAGAAGCTAACCAGATAACCAAACACCCTCTACTGTGCACTTCAGCCTGGAAACTGCAATTGCAAATACTGTTCCATACATCATATGCCTTGGCTGGAGAGCTAGAACTCCCCTTTGTATCAACTTCTCGTTTTCTGCAGACATGGATCATCATGTCAGCCACATTCGTTTTTGGCTTACACATTCATGATTCTCAGTGACTTCAGTGGGGGCTTCAAATGTATGCCCAAGGGCAACATTTAGCCCTAAATCATTAAATGCCATGAACAATTTTCTTTTCTTCTTTTTTTTTAAATAACGTATTCCATATTTTTTGCTCAACTGTAAATGTAAAATGTAGCTGACACCAATTCACCATTTCAAACCCCTCAGGTTCTTCAAAGGTTTTTTTCCTTCAGTTTATGACCTGATAATTTTTCTCCCAGAGGATAGCCCAACTATAATCAAATGGCTATTCACACCTTTCAAGTGTCTCTTCACACTTACTGCATTCTTTACTTACCCTTTGTATATGGGCACTTCTTATTTACAGTTACTAATCCTCTTAGCCTGCTCATCTTGGTATTTTAGATATTTTTGTATTTCAGTTACTTTTCTCTTACTATATTCAAGCATTTTTACTTCTAATAGTTTAGAGGGAGATTTTCAAAATCACTTGCTGCCTCTAACTCTTTATTGATGTTCTGTAGGAATTAACCTGACTTGGGATCATACCTTTGTGCAGGAGAGGTGTCTATGCATGTTCTCTGGAGTGGGAGGGGGCATTTTAATTAGAGAAGCTCTCAGAGCCACTCTAAGCACCCGCAGCATCATGTTTATACAGCATCCCGCACTCTAAATGGCAGCTCATTCAATGAGCTTTAGCTAAAGCATCTCTGCCCATTTTGAAGTACAGGGATGCTGAATAGATGTGATGCAGAGGCTGCTGAAGCACGTTAATTAGCATGCTCCAGCAGACTCGATTAACTGAGTCTGCTCCAAAATGTGCTAATTAGCACGTGTCAGAGCAGATGTCCAGCATACGTATAGGTGCCTGACAACTTCAGCCAGCTAGACAACTGGCACGGTTTGTGGAGCTAAAATCTGGTTAGGTCATCTTTTAGTAAATTAGTATTTGTAGAAGGTAGTAAAGTGCAACATAATTTATGAAAATTAGACGTTTTCTAAGTATCAGAGGAGTGAGGTTATAGAACAGGCTTCTAATTTGAGAAAGAAACCTAACTGGTTTTAAGAAGAATTTTGATACATTTTTGAAGATTATAAAACATTGCTTGGGATGGCTCCATGACCAAGGAAGATCCTTCTAGTTCTATGCTCCCAAATGAGAAGAGGGGAAAGGGTGGATGAGGGCAGGAAGAGAATTCCAGACATGATATAGATGAAATAAGGCCAGAGACAAGGGTTTGGGGGGATATCCAGACACCACATTTCAGTTGAGGACAGAGGCTGTGGATTGGGTGAGAAACAAAAGAATACAAGAACCAAAAGTCATAAAAAATTGCTTTTGGCAAGGTGTTTTTTTCCCTAATGTGCTCAAGTAATCAGAGTGTTTGACAATGCGTCAAGTTTTCACATACAATTAATTGCAGAAAGCAATTTTTAGATTTTAAATTTGCTTTCTGCAAGCACTCCAGAGATATACGTATCATTTCAGGGGAATAGAAGCAATATGGCCAGTCATGCCAAGATAGGACAGGAGCAAATTGCCCGTGAAGAATGATGGCAGGGATGGAGTTGGGGTGAGGCCAGCGCTGCACCGCCACCACCCCACGCTGCCACCGCAAGATCTCATATGGGCACAAAGGCAACTTTTAAAATACGTAGTAATCTCTGACTAATTAAAGATAAAGTTATTCTAACTTTGACCCCAGTACTCTTTCCTGCCATGGCAGGGGGTCGGACTAGATGATCTACTCAGGTCCCTCCCAACCCTAGAAACTATGAAACTATGAAACTTTTTATAGGGCTTTGTATAGGTCTTTCTCTCACATGATGAATTATATACAAGCAACATTTGATTAATAAGCTGTGAGGCACACAACACAAATATGTTTAAAGTCTCATCTGTTTCCATACTTCAGTTGTTTTTATAGTATACATACCATATTTAAAGTAGTCAGGTTTTTAATTGTTTAAAATAATTTTGATGTATTTGATTTGCTGTGATATGAGACCTTAAGTCATAATCTGTTTCCCATCATTTGGAGCTCGCCCATATTTCTACACCTAAAACTCCTTCAAATAACAAATATAAGCAAAATAAACGTGATTGTTCTGGAGAGATTAAAAAAGCAAAAATGAAAAAGAAATTATGTTTATTTTTGTTATTAATTACTTTCTTATATGTATTTCATGGTTATGAAATACAAATTATGCAGAAATGATTGTGCACAAAGTTATACAAGGAGATGCAGGCTGCAAATTGAAATTTTGTCCTTATTGATAGAATAATTAAAACATTTCTGTTCAGATGGCAGTGGCACACCTCTATTTAAACACCTAAAAATAGCCAGATTTTCACCCATAGCTCCCACTTATTTACCCACTTAGGTACCTCGGTACCTAATTTGAAGGACTTGGGTTTAAAAAGATTGGCCTTAAATTTCATAATTCATCAGTTCAATAGCACAACATTGAAGATTAGTCTGTAATAGGAAAAAAATCCATTATAAGTTGGGAGCTCATTCACAGAAAACAGCTAAGGAAAGGACTGGAGTATAGTAATTGATCATAGGTCCAGCAACTGTGAGCTAGGTGATACACCTGTGAAAAAGGCAGATACAATCTTAATGATGTTTCAGGTGAAGTATTTTGAGCAGAGGCAGGAAAGCATTTGTATAAGTGTAAAAAGTTCTGCTAAAACCTCATTTGTACAGTTTTGGTGACCTAGCCTCAAGAGGGATGAACTCAAATTAGAACAGATGAACAGAACCGCCAGTAATATGCTTACAGGAATGAAGAGCTAGCATATGAAAGGAGGCTAAAAGCTTAGTTTGTTTTCCCTAGCCCAATGAAGGCTGGGAGGGAGTATGGCTTCTCTTTATAAATTCATTATGGGATAAAAACATGGAAGAGGGGAGAATTATATAAACTCAAAGATAATGTTGGCACCAGAGCATTTTGTGTATAATATGCCTGGATATTATAAGAAAAGATTCCCAAGCACTGAAATACAGTAAATACCCTGTTATCTGACACGAGTGGGGAATGGTGGGTGTTGGGTATCTAAAAATTATGATTACTTGGGGCCGACTGTTTGGGAATGGGAGGTGGGAGGCTGGAGATGGTGCTGGCAGTGCAGGGTGGATGTTTCAGATGGACGAGGAGCAGCGGCAGTGCAGGGTGGTGGGGGGTGGCGGCAGCCACCGCATGCAAGCTTTCCCCACCTTCCACCCACCACGTTTGGCCAGCTGGCTGGAAATTCCGGTTAATAGAGTTTTCTGGTTAGTAAAATTCCAGATTACAGGGCTTTTACTGTAGTGGGTTTCTGGAAGACCTTTTCAGTAAGATTACTGGGGGCAAAAACTTTCACTAGTTTTAAAATGGAAATTATTGAAAGCATTATACAATGTGGTTGCCTGCAACAAGCTCTTCCGGTTCTCTGCTTCTATAGATGCATGCAAGTGTTCAAATGAACTGCTGATGGCACTCAGTGGGTGTGTATGTGTGTGTGGGGGGGCACAGTATGCATCCCAGCATGCTTGGCAGACTCCCTAGTCTGCCTGGAGGATCCAGAGGTCAGGTGAGCTGTCAGGCAGGAAAGACAGTCAATTCCTCATCCAGCAGCCTCAGTGGATCTCTACCCCTCTGACACCAGCTGACAGAGCAGCTTGGATGAGTTTGGTTGGGAGCAGGGGCCAATGGGTTGGGTGTTGGTTGCGTGCTGGTGGGTCAGGTGCTGGCAGGTGGGGCACTTGTGGGTTGAGTGCTGCCATGGAGAGTGGCCTGGGAGCTCTGTTCCCAGCAGAGGCTGAGTCTCTGCTGGTTATGGCGGGGTGGAGGAGAGCGAAACTTCACCTACAGTGCTGTTGTGTTTGCCAGCACCCTGGCTCACATTGGGGCACAGGCTGTTGCCATGGGAAGAGCTGGGGCTCTGGCCATAGTGGTGGGTTTTAAATGCAATGCTGCTGGGGTTGCCAGCATCCAGGCTCTCAAATCAAGCAGGTGATGTGCGCTGCAGTTGCTTCCTCACTCCGTGCTTTAAAGTCAGTACCTGCAGCCCTGCACCTGAAGATGTGGGCACAGGGCTATGAAGTACTGCTGGGACAGAGCATCTCCCTTGCAAGGTATATAAAAGCCGGTGTCCTCAGCACACCCTGGGAGTGGAGGGAACAGGGGGCAAAACCCCCAATCCATTCCCCAGACCAGGTAGTCCCTGCAAGAAGTATTATCCCCTGCTTCCTTCCCTTCCCAGACTGGTACCAGGGGTGGGAGACTGGAGCAGTGGGGTAAAGTTGGGTGGCAGGGGCAGCATTTAAAGCCCAGAGACCAGCCAAGGGAGTTGTCAGCTGTACAGCCCCAGGGCTGTGGAGAGGGGCTGGGCTTTCTCAGGCCAGAAGCTGACAGGAAGGATCTGCTCTGTGCTTCGCCGGATCAGCGGAGTCCGGCTGAGTCACAAACTGTCTCTCTGGAGGGGGAATGGACAGAGCAATGTATGATGGGATGCCAGAGTGCAGCATGGACGCTTCTATTAGAGAGGTAAGCATACAATTGTTTGTTTCTTTGGTAGAAACTCTGCTGGGGGTGACTTCCATCTCATCAAATGAGGTAGAAATTTCTACTCACTCACCATTTTTGGTTTGGTAGAAATTGCTTGAATGCTTGTACACTTATGGTTCTTATTAGTGGAACTGAAATTCCATTGGTAGAAATGTAACTCTTTCCCCCATCATCTGAGCTTGTATATGCATTAGCAGTTAACCATCCTGGTAGTTTATGGTCAGTTTCAAGATATTTTTAAAATTTCCATTGTACTTTTCTTTCAGTCTGAGAACCTTGCATTATGCGAATCCTGATCTGATCTGGTTTAGCACACGTTATATATGCATATATGTATATGTATGTGTGTGTGTTGTTTTGTGTTTGTGTGTGTGTGTGTGTGTGTGTATATTATATGTGTTTATGTGTATATATATTATTATCATGATAAGTATTAGCATGATTTATACTATACTTAATAAAAATGATCACAACAAAAAAGAAACAGAACTTTGTTCATTCAATAATGTGTGATGCACCCTATTTTGTGCCTTCTCAGCAGATGACTGAAATTGTAAGCAGATAAGGGACACTCTTAGATTCAGGATTGTAGGCCCCAGACTGTGATACTGTAACTCATATTGAGTAGTACCACTCTCCAATGAAATAGGAAGGTGTAACAATCTATTTAGTCTTACAACACAACTTTCTTTTCAGATATAGATCTTGGCAAAATCATCTGAGTCTCTGTAAATTCTCTTAAATTATTGCAAATGGTTTAGGCTGCAATATCTTTGGAGGCTTCCTTTTGGCTTTGCTTTATCAACATGTATATAATCTGACTCTTAAATTGCACAAAAAGTATAGCACACATATGTTTTCTCCGGAATTGGTTGAAAACTGACTGTCCGTTGAAACTTAAAGATACCAAGTCATCACATGAAAAACCTTGGCTGGACTAGCTAAGGTTATTTTAAGGATTGCATCATCTTTTCTGGCCCAGCATGCACTCTAATTCTAATTCCAGTAACTGCATTCTAACTATATGCACACACACGCACACACAAATATATCTCTATATCTATATATTTCTATGTATATGTATACATATGTTTGTTTGACTTACTGTTGTTAAATTTCCATGAATGATGTGTGTAATGTAACTGATATCTATTTTTAATGGAACAGAGACTATCAATGATATCTGGTGCAAATTTGAGATCTTAAACACCTGACTGAAAAGCGCAAGGCTAGTCTCACCAGCACAGAGGACTGGGTTAATCTGTAAAGTATGAGAAGGTAGAATAGATGGAGAAACAATCTGAAGTATGAAGTAGATGCATATTCATTTTTAGAAGTCTGTTTCTATGAAATACATACATTCACCAAAACTTTCTTTTATCCCATGCTTATCATTAGAGATGTGATGCTCTCTGAGTTACCTGTCTTGATCATTTCCTTCCAAGGAATGAAAGGGAATGGCAGAAACAATATATGGCATCAGAAAGATGCAGTGCAAGTAAATAAACAAGATGCAGTTCTGATGAAACAAATACTATTTTTCAAGGAGTCAGAAGAGATCATTAAATAGCATTTTGCATGTCTGCCATCTCTAATTTGAATTAATGTAATTTTAACAGTAATTAAAATGTGATAAATTAATGTAACTCAGAGAACTGAATTAGCTTCTAGAAAATAGCTAATTTATCTGTATTGAAAGGTTGTCATTGCATCTGCAATACTCGTTAACCCTCAAGGGATGTCAAGCTCTAGGGACAAATACCATCTTTCATTCAGGGTATATTTCTCAAAAAAAGGGGGGGATTTTATCTTACAAAGCTCTAAAGGTTATATTACTGCCTGCCTATTTCTTACGTCATTTTTTAAACCTGTGAATAATATTGAATGAACCTATTAAATACTTTTTGGCAAATTAACAGCAGGCAGCTTGTTGACCTTTCACCTCATATTGATTTATCCTGCAGTCGTTTTTCTTGGTGATTTCTACTTTTCCTGCTTGCCCTTTACTTAGGAATAAAGGAACTCTATCATTTCCTGCTCACCTCTCAGGGCAAAGCAATAATACTTGGTATGAAAGAATACATTATAGGACATTTCGGTCCCACTCAGATGGAATTGTTTTGTTCACGATTTTACAGCAGGATAGAAACTTTGGCAGATTGTATTTTACACAAACCTATCTTCTTTAAGCCACTCTGCTTCCTTCTGTATCATTTCCTACAGGGATATAGTTAACTGGAAGATGAACCAGCAAAATAAGTTCCCCAAATATTACATGCACAGAAAGCTTCTTTCCCAGATATGCAGGATGTCCTGCTGTAAGCAGCTGGAAGTCTTGGCATAAAATGGAGTAGTTTGCTAAACTATTTAAATATGGGTAGTTTGGTATTTTAAGTGTGTCTCTGGAGGGAGTTCATTCCAGAAGTGTGGACATGTTGCTGATGACCATGTCCTACCTTCAGCATTCATAAGCATCATTATTGAGATAGCAAGTTCCCAGTGTTCCAGATTATCAGAGTGCATGCTGGGCCAGAAATGATGATGCAATCCTTAAAATAACCTTAGCTAGTCCAGCCAAGGTTTTACATATTATGCCTTGGTATCTTTAAGTTTCAAAGGGCAGTCAGTTTTCAACCAGCTGCGGAAAGAACATATATGTGGTATACTTTTTGTGCAATTTAAGAGTCAGATATATACATCTTGATAAAGCAGAGCTGAAAGGAAGCCTCCAAAGATATTGCAGGTTAGACCATTTGCAATAATTTAAGAGAATTTACAGGGATTCAGCTGATTCTGGCAAGATCTGTATCTGAAAAGAAAGCTGTGTTGTAAGGCTGAATAAATTCTTGCACTCTCTGATTTGACTGGAGAGTAGTAGTACTCACTGGATACATCTACGTATTGCCCGACGGTGGTGTTGTCACTGCGCCATATTTTAGACTTTCGTTTTGGAAGTACTAAAGCATGGCACAGTAACCACCCATATTGCACCATATACGTGGTGCAGTTATTTTTAGCAGCTACTTCGCTGTAGTAGCACGCTATAACAGGGGAGCATGCCACTATGGCATTGTTCATCAAGGAAACAGCTACCTTTTAATCAGATTTTTAGCCCTAGGCCAGATACAGACATAACATTTTTACTATTATAAGTGATCAGAAACTGGTCTATACCCATAACAGAACAGTTCAGCACACATAGACTGGTTTAAAAATGGTGGAACCTGGTTGAAACCTTTGCCCCTGTCCCCATGCACCAAAGGGTGAATGTGTGTTCTGTTCACTACTGATCTAAACTATGCTACTTACAAAAAAACACTTTCACTTAGGTTGATTCCTCCTTGGGCTTTTTGAACATCTGTATCTAGCCCTAATGTTTTGGCCAAATTCTAATTCCAGTAAGTACATTCTAATGGGCTTAAAGTTAATTCAGGTTTAATAAGACAACAAATTCTTCACCTTCTCAAGTGTTGGGCTCTCTTGCAATATATTAGTACAGTTCTGATGCATTTCATAGAAGTCCTTGGACTTCAATGGTGAGTGAAATGATTCTTGTATATCCTCTATGTGGTTTAGGAAATATCTGGGGTAATATAAGATGCTGTTCTGGGTGGGCAAGAATAGGAGTGAGTTTTGTTTTGTACAGCTAAAAGATGTTTGGATCCAGGTCTAATTTTTCAAGGTTCAGATTAGTAATTTTCATTTTGGTTTAGATACAATGAGCAAACATGGGGTGTTTTGGTTTTGCAAACCATTCTCATCCTACATTGGTATTGTTCCACAAAATCAGCACTTGGATTGGTTGGAATCTTTTTCCTAGTTTATCCAGACTTGCTGAGATGAGATATTTGAAAAAATAATTCTGGCTTTAGTCAATTTCTTAATGCCTTTATTTATTAGTAAATGAACAGAGGCATGTGAGACACTTCAATATAAATGGTTCACCTAGTGTCTTTCTGAAAGGGCAAAACACATGTATTATAATACAAAAATGTGCCAAATGAGCCAAATAAAATAATAATGTGGCACTAGCGCTTAGCAAATGTCTTTCTGACAGAATGAAATCAGGTGGCTATTTCTGGATTCATACCATTCTAATCAGAATGCAGTAGAATCTATGAACTAGCCCTAGGGGGTTTGTTGAGCCACTGCTACAGCTGATATCTTAGGCCATTTTTAATTACGGCTGCTAATTATGCAGAATAATGCTTCCCCCCCTTGCTATTTTTTTAAAATGTAAACTACACAAGCCCAATCTGAGAACACCATCTCTTGACCTATCATAGATTGTGTCTCTGAGCACACTAATGTGTGTGGAAATAATTACATCCAATTTAGCTTTATAGTAATTGCATTATTTAAAAATTCCTAAGAAATATCAAAAAAGAATAACATAAACAATGATTTATTGTGAATGCAATTATTTATGGACAGTCATATCAGGTGATGTAAGACACTGAGTGAGTTTACTTTGATTGCCAGCTGATTTGCATCTAATTCATCAAAAGGAGGAAATGTATGCTTTTGTTGTACATGTTCTAAGATATTTGTCTGAGACATAGCTTTCTCTGCCTTTTGTGCTTGAAGATAAAAACTTTGATTAAGAATGATGGACATTTTCAGTGAAGCAGTTTTTAAATAGCTCTGTTTCCTCAGTCAGAGCCGGCATAATTTCAGGGTATATTATTTCACCATTCACAGTGTCAGTAAGAACAGGAAGAAATATCAAGTTATGCAGCAGCCAAAGGGACAGATCTGTTTACTTGACAATGTTAATTGATTATGCTGAGTTCACTCCGATACAGGGTCATTGAATAGTTCTCTTATTGATGAAATGATAGCCTCTACTGAAGTTATTAACCTTTTTAGTCTTTTGCATTAATTTGCTACATAGTCTGTTCCGAACATAATATAAATGAACTTTTATATAAAATGAAATTGAAAACTTAAGAGATTATCAACTTAAATATTTCAGAATCCTTAAAATGCACTTCTGTTTAAGGAGTTGAGCTGCTTGTACTGAAAGCATTAACATCATAATGGTGTCTAGAGGAGTAAGGTTTCAGTAGCCTCAGATTCAGAGAAATGTGTTGTTTTTGTTTTGTCTGGAGAAATAGCCATTGACTTGAACGGATGCCTGCTTAATCTATGTTTTCATGGGATTCTGCCAGTCTGGCACTTTTATCACTAATTACATTTGCCAAGTGTTCAATCTCTTTAATTTTATACCAAATAGCCCCTTTTGATTTGTCATTGGGGTTTCAGCAATTTTAAATGTGGAACCGTTTTCTCCTTCAAGAATGTCCCATATGTTTGATTAGTTGAGAAAACTTGCCTAAATTTAGATAATAAATGCAAAGAGTGACTTAATAGGTACCTCTGTTTTGGGCTATGTAACTTAAGGTTAGAGCTTGACCAGAACTACATTTTCTATTTTGTAGAAAATTCTGCAATTTGAAAATGTCCATTCCAAAATGGAATAAAAATAAAAATGGTTTCCCAAAAAATAGTTTTTACAGACTGAAATGGTTTAATTGATAACATTTAATAATTTCCTTACAATTACATTTTTTTACATACAGTATTATAGTTTGGAAAAATTGAAATAAGTTATTTTAAAACAGAAAATCAAACATCTCTCTTCCCAAAAGATTGCAACATATTTTCACCCTCTTGGAATGATGCATTCTGGGTGGCAATTAATGTGAAGCAATAAACTCCAGGGTTTAGTGATCCTGGGTTCACGGCTCCTGGGCGAGCTCTTTGAATGTCAGCCTGGGACTGCAGCATGTTGAGCTGGGTCAGGGCAGCCCTGGCAGGCAGGGGGTCCAGCTTTCCAGCCTACAGCTGCTTCCCCTGGCTCAGCGTGCTGCAGAGGAGCTGGCTGGGATATGAGGGTGCTCCAGTGTGGGGCTACCTGGCAGGCAGCCCCAGCAGTGACGCACACTCAAATAAGCCTGCCCACCCACTCCCGTACACATGCACTGAATCCACAAATGTAGTGGTGAAGCTGCTGTGGTATCACCTGAAACTGCTTTCCAAACCATCTCTCAAAGGTGGTTGAGAGCAACTGTAAGGGTGAATTTGAATTGGATTCACTGCTGTATTTCTGGGTTGGGTGTGTAAGAGCAGGAGTGGGCAGGCAAGGCGTGCGGGAGAGGCCAACCTGAAAGCATTGGAAACCTGATTTGGGGAGGCAGTGCAATATAGGTGATGTGTTGTGAGTTCACAGCCCACCTCACTGTCCAGGAACTTCCCCATGGGGAGAATTTCTAAATCAGACACAGAGAAAAAAACAGTCTGGCAGACCTGTCGGAGTCTTGGGTGCACAGGCAGTGCAATTTGAGGGTCACAATATGATGTGGCAATACAAACCACAATGCTGCATTAAAAGGAAGCATTTGTATTTTTCTGATTTTTTTTCAGACTTAAAATCATGAACAATAAATATAATTTTGCCTGAAACCTGCTCCAGGGAATGCCTGAGAACTGCTATTTCGTGGGCTTGTAGAAAAGTATATTTTAGCTGTCTTTTATATGAAAATCATATTTTCCATTAAAGAGAAGAAGTCTAATCACAACTATCTATTTTTGTTCTTTGTTCTATTCCCCTATCCCATATGTAATAAAGGTGTGAGACAGAGGACTACTTGTGACAGATGTTTATTACCTGGCCCGGCGTGTAATAAGTAAGTGTTCATTCATTATACCTTCATCTGTTTGATGATTTTTCTTTTAGGGAGAGTCTTTTATTTCCATGCTGAACTCCCTGCCACCCCCCAAAAAAGGACCAATGCTATCCAAATTAGCAAGTGTCAAACTCTGTAAAACCTTTTTGCAATCCGGATCCAGATTGTGTAACTGGGGCTCGGAAGAAAAGCTCAGATGCTTACCAGCACTCCTGTGTGTCACACCTGTATTGCACTGTGTTGTGATTGCCTCCACATTTATTGCAAACAAATCTGCTCTTGCTGCTGTTTGTTTACCCTTATACTCTGTCTTAATGCCTTGGTATGCATTTTTAATTAGGTGCACTTCTGTTCTTTCACCGCTTGTAAACACTTTCATTGGGGAAGCACATTTTTCACTAGCTGCATACGCTTCGGGGTAGCAAATTATGAGAGATATGGGGCCAAATTCATTGATGAAAGTGAGCCGGACCTCTGCTGTATTTTGCCCCAGATATTTGTGGTAGTATTGCCAGGTGACGAGGGCTTTGTGGTGTGGGAGGGCATGTTCACCCTCTGCTGTTTGTGATACAGTCTCCTTTGCTCCATGCAAGTCTCTGCTTGAAAATATCTGCCTTGGAGTTACTCTTTGCCAGCCTAGATGTAACAGCCTATATGTGCCCTGGAATCTCCTCACCTTAATGGGGAGACTTTTAGAGCAAGTGCTGGAGTGCAGGCTGTATTGCAGCCTGGTCCTTAAGGGAGCCCTGCAGCCAGGGTGAAATGGAGTAGTTCAGAGAGAGGTGTGCCAAGGCCTGCCTGTCTGCGTGCAAGTGTTCTTGTTCCTTGTGAGCAGGTATCTGAGTTGTCTGTTTCTCATGGGTAAATGGAAAAAAAAATATGGACTTTCTCTTTTAACTGAGAAAAACATGGATTTTTTTCCCCCATTTTAATGGAGAAACATGCGGATTTTCCACTTTTGCAAACGACTCTCTGCAGGCTGGCAGGGTTCCAGTTTGCAAGGAGCTGGGGGGGAGCGGGAGAAGGGCAGTTAGGCAGGGATGCCATGTTCACATATATGCTCACACATGCACATGGCCTAAAGGCAGCCTGGAGAACGGGTCCTGCAAGGGAAGAGGGAGGGACTGAGGCCCCCATAGGGATGGAGGGAGGGAGATGGGAAGGGCTGGGGCTGCGACTGCTGCCCAGCCCAGGCGGTGTGTGGGGTTTGGGGCCCAGGGCCAGAATGCAGGGCCCCAGCAGGGAGTGGGACAGGGCTACGGGTGGCTTATCCAGGTGACGGGTGGAGGGCTGCTTCCCTGCTGCTGCACGTTCTCTTGGGAGGGCAGGGGGAGCACATCTGTGTGCAGGGTAGGGGCAGGCTGCCTGCTGTGGACTTGGGCTCCCTTCCTTGCTGCCTTCCCCCCAGGGCCTTTGCAGCCTGGTGGGTGGGACCTGGCAAAGCAGGGCATAGCAGAGCAGGGTGGAGAAGCTTCTTGCCACAGCAAGTACCACGCCACCCTGGTGAAGTGCCCCCTGCCCAGCCCTGCTCTGCCCTGCCACTCTGGGTCCCACCAGCTGGGTC
>NW_017729032.1:100376425-100380940 GCF_001723915.1 Gavialis gangeticus
GACTTGGGCTCCCTGCCTTGCTGCCTTCCCCCCAGGGCCTTTGCAGCCTGGTGGGTGGGACCTGGCAAAGCAGGGCATAGCAGAGCAGGGTGGAGAAGCTTCTTGCCACAGCAAGTACCACGCCACCCTGGTGAAGTGCCCCCTGCCCAGCCCTGCTCTGCCCTGCCACTCTGGGTCCCACCAGCTGGGTCACGGATGCCCCAAGGGAAGGGCAGCAGGGCAGGGAGGCCGCAGCCCACCGTGGGCAGCATGTACCTGCTCCCCTACCCCCCGTGACAGGGTCTGCTCTGCCTGTGCCACCTGTGGGAGAAAGGGAGCCAGGCTCTGCAGTCCATTTTGCCACCGCAGTCACCTCCTCCTGCAGTCACCAGCCAGGCCTTGGGCACTGCTGCAGGGGGCAGGGGGCTGTGGACCCAGATCCCTGGCTTTATAGCTTTGGCAACTGCAGACCCCCTCCAGCAGGGCTCGGAGGGGTGTGGGGAGGATATGGGTGGGGAGCAAGGGGCTTGGACCTGAATCTTAGTCAGCAGAGGGCAGAAGAAGCTCTCAGTTTCTATGATAAAAATCTCAAAACCAAATGCCAAAATTCATAGGTATTTAAAATGTATTTCATTATTGTGATTGAGGCACTGATAGGCTTCCAAATTACTTTAAAATTGTAAATATATCAGTAAAACATTGTATTCAATTGATACCTATATCTATCTATCTATCTATCTAGATTTAAAAATCCCAAATTCTCTGGTTTAGAAACTTGCAAACTCTCTGCTTAAAAAACCCCAAATCTACGCTTAAAATGAAATGACACTGTATCTATTTATCTAGATTTGGGGTTTTTTAATCAGAGAATTTGCAAGTTTCTAAACCAGAAAATTTGAGATTTGTAAACAGAGAAAACCAGGATCCCTGCTTGTGAGCATCCTAGGATCCTTATGCTTAAAAGGTATTGCCTCCTACACATGTTATGGTGGGTGTAAGGTGGTCATCATAGAGGACAGTCTGGTTGTCCTCTGTTCTCTTGAAGAGAAAAATAAAGGACATAAAGGCGTCCAGTTTCATATCAATAGAGGACAGAGGACAGAGTAGCAGAAAATGGGAATGTCCTTGATGATGGCCACCCTAGGTGGGTGAAAGCCAAAATCTGCATACCCAAAGGGAAGATAAGAAGGAAACTACACCCACGGAAAGTTACAGTAGGCTAAGTCATACACAATACTCTTCAGGGGTCACATATGGCTCAGGATTAGTGATGTTACCCAGCCTTTTTCCATTTGTAAAGTAGTGCCCACTTGAAGCTAGATACAACCATTACTCACATTGTAAAAACAAAAGGAATAAAAACTCATATCAAAATTAGCCACTTTCAAGGCATTTGCTAATTTTGTTCATCTTAAGTGATGGCTAACGTACAGTAAATGCTTAAATATACCATATTTATCACAATAGAGGGTCAGAACGTTTTTCCATGACAGTTGTTTTGATGTACCTTTTGCTCTTAAAACATCCAATTCAGTAAACTTTAGTCCCCTGTATGATTCTGTAGGGTTGCATGGTTGATTCAATAGATCAGTGAGGACTAAATGCTAACTGCCAGCTGCAACTCAGTAGCTCTTTATAACGGAAAATCAGCATACTGAATTGCAATAGGGTACCATATTTATTTAAATATAAGCAGAAGTATTCATTGAATGGCTTTCTTTTTCTCAGCTTCTGAAACACAGCATTAGTGAAATGTCAGTTTGTGTTAAGATCATCAGTGGCCTTTGCTACGTACATTCTTCCATGTTTCTGCACAAAGATAGCAAAGCACAGTAGAGTTTCTGCTCTGGAGATTGATCTCCCTTCATGTCAGATATTAACTTACATCACTAGGGCCAGGGTGGGTGTGAAAGAGGTGGGCAGAAATGGTGTTTATTCACTGAACCTTGAGGTAGAACTTTAGCAAATGGCTGAGCTGCTTTGAGTTGCTGAAATGACTGCAGTTTTGGTGCCTTTTTAGGGTTTGCAGTGATAAGAGCAGATCTCTAAGGAGTTGAATGTCTGAGTGATCTAAAACCAGGGCAGTCAAGCTGAAGAGGATGTGTGCACTAACCTGTTTGCACTGAATAGTCTCCATAAATAATTTACAACTATGACTGCTAGCTATTATTACAAAAATACCGGATTGCATTTTGACACATGCATCCAGCTTGTAAGTCAATAGATACATTTCACCTAGTGTATGCAGACAACAGTTTCAGCCATCCATCCATGTGTGTTTTACAACAATGAAGTCTACCATTCCAAAACAATACTGGGAAGGCCCTTCTAAATAAGTTTAAAAAGCCTAAACAATGGTCCGTCTAAGAAACCATTTATTTTATTAATCCTTAGCAGGCCTATGTTTTCCCTTCCCTTTCAGCCTCAAGTTTTAAACACTTGTGATGTTTTATTTAAGGATCTTATTCTGCTACAGCCAGGTGTTATGTACAGTTATTCGGAGATACCAAGGATCTACTGTAAGACTAAAAAAATAATAAAGGATGTGCCTGACATTTCCTTCATTGTGTTTTCCTTTGAGACTTGTTTGAGTCACCAAGAAAGTATTTTATTATAGCTTGATTTAACCTGAAAGTGTCACTGGGTTTTGCCTCTGATTTAGGGGCTAGCAGTGGAAGTGACACAGTTAAATTTCCATTTTATAGAAAACTGTATGTCAAAAGATACATAATTCTCACTTTAGTACTTTGTCAAAGGATTGTGTGAACCAGTAAAAAAAAAATCGCTTCTGTAATCTAATAACGATCTAATACCCTAGACTTGTAATGTGGACTTCAGTTTGTAGAAGAAAATGACTTCTTTTTAAGGGAAAAGAAGTTTTGTATTAAACCATTTTAAAACGAATCAGTGACAAAATCATATGGTATTCTTTGAATAGCTACATTTATACAAAAGCAGGGATTAAATGTATATTTAATAAGTATTTCCAGTATGCAAATATATGCTAGGAAAGAAAAAGGAAAGCAACAATTTAAATGTTCAGATTATCTGAGTAATGTCCTAATATTAAATTCCTCTTTCCTCCCTGGAAGTATGTTTCCTCCATTGAAATGAGGAAGCAGGCCAGAACTGAAAAGTGTCATGTCTGAGTTACAAAGAACTTTTCAGCTATCAAAACATTCATTAGACTTTGAGAGGGGATAGTGGTTTTTTCCCTGAAAGTTTTGTCTTATTAACTACCTAACCCCCTTTGCTGTCACAACTATGAATCCTCCCCCAGTTTTAACATATCTATAATGTCATCACAGATAACGTTTTTTAATTAAATCCATACAACACATTATGTTAAATGAATAATTAGAAAAAATAATAGAGGTGATCTTGGAGGGGAGAGAGAAAAGAGATGGACAGAAGAGGTGGCAGGAGAGCCACAAAAATGTTATCATTTTTACATGTGTCAAACATATCATACTAAACCAGTCTTGGTGTGACAAAGGCATGGATTATGGCATTTTGAAGATATCAGTTAGTTCAAAAAAGATGGGCAGGTGAATCAATGATGGACACTAGAGATGAATTTTAAGCCTCAAGTAATATTTTAATACAGTTAGGCAGTTAGAAGGTACCTAGTACCTATCCCGAGGTCTCTCAAGGATTTAACTAGTTGCAATGCAGGTTACATGGGTTCAGACCATATGACAGACACATGGGGTAGACACCCTTCTTGGCTTACCTGTGAGCTCTTCCTTTCCCTTTACACAAGACTGGTGGGCTGGAAAAGGCAACTGAATTTGGGGGAAATCAGTCTGTAAAGTTTTCTGATCTCCCTCTTCATGTAAACACAAGGTCCACCAAAGAAATCCCAAATCCATCTACCTTTTTGAGCTGGCCTTACACCTCTCCCTGCACTGGACATGAGAGCTAACATTTTAATTTCTTAATACAGGCAACCCCCACTTAGTGGCCTTAATTGGTTCCTGAGAAACCGAGCATTAAGTAAAACAAGCGTTAAGTGAAACTGAAAGTTTTTGATGACCCAAGATGGCAACTGCAAGTGTTTTTAATGACCCAAGATGGCAACTGCTGAGCGCTGAGTAGAATCAGGTATCAATTTAAAATGAGTGTTATAGCAAAATAGCGCTAGGTGAAACAGCGCAAAGCGGGGGTTGCCTGTGAAATCTTACTGCTTTAACACAACTGTGCCTCACTGAGACTATAAGGAAGATAAAACCTCCAGTAGTCTTCTTGCCAGTTTGACTCAATGGGAAGAACTTCATACTCCCAAGCAGACCATTGGTTTGGCCTGCAGCAATACAAGAGACAATTCCTTTGCTGCAAGGTTTCTTTGGTTGCGGCAAATCAGAGGGGCAAAGGTGGTGAGGCAAAAAAAAAAAAAAAAAGGAGTCATTCAGTTGGCTCCATTTCCTCCTTCCCTCTACCCAACCCCATCTAATGATAGAGCCGAGGGTTTGATAAAGGAGTAGGGCCAGTCTCGTCCATTTTGCTGTCTCACTTTCTTCTTATTCTGCCATCCTC
>NW_017729032.1:100385940-100395733 GCF_001723915.1 Gavialis gangeticus
AAAAAAAAAAAAAAGGAGTCATTCAGTTGGCTCCATTTCCTCCTTCCCTCTACCCAACCCCATCTAATGATAGAGCCGAGGGTTTGATAAAGGAGTAGGGCCAGTCTCGTCCATTTTGCTGTCTCACTTTCTTCTTATTCTGCCATCCTCACTGCCATTCATTCCAAAAAACCCACCAATGAAAGAGTGGAAGGAGAAATCTCCTGGCCAAGTTGATGTTGGTTAGAGCCCAGGAATGATTTCATTGTTAACTAATATCTGGGGATCCACCACTGCCCCGGCTTATGAACACAAGATGCTAAGGACAGACACACACGCTAAATTTAAAGTACCAGAATCATTTTGATTAGCTGATCAAATATGTTCCTTTTCTTCCTATAATCTCTGTGCCATTTCTGAATATGCACAATCTGGCCTCAGGAATATTTTCACTCTGAGCCTATATGTGTCCTCATAGTGTCACTTGAGGAGAGGGGGATTTACAGAATATCCCAGGAAAAGACATTGTTATGTGTGTTCATAGTTGCTTTCTGTGATGGCTGACTCTGCTAATCCATATTTCTGATCAAAATAGCTCAGTAAAATCTGCTGCAAGTAAAATCTTGTAGTGTTGTAATGCACAGATCCAACAATTTCTCATTGTGCTTCTGCTTCAAAATCTTAGTCAGTTTCAGTTATTAGCTGAGTGGCTGAGTGATATAGTATCCTAGAATTATCGGGAAATAATTCAAATTTCTTGATTTTACTCTTGAGTGGCATGCTGGGGCTCTGTAATTGGGAAATATCCAAACTTAATTGCTATAAGAATTGGATCAGAGAAAAGGCTACGGACATCCATAGGCATGTGTGATGGATAACTACAAAATGTTGCAGTCATCAATCTTCAGAGGAAAACAACTGTGATAGCTGGATAAAGCATGGCTTGCATCAGCAGAAATGACCACAGAGTAAGGATATAGTGAACGATCCAGTCTGTAATCCATTTTCTCAGAAGGATTTTTCTTATATAGGACAATTGCCAGAGTATTTTAAACTGGGTCTAATTTTAACATCACTCTGAAATGAATAAAATTAGAAATGATCTTTTTATTAATGAATTACTTGGATATAACATGCCTTTTTGATGTAGGAACTAATACAAGTTTAGTACAGCTAGTACGCGAGAGATGTAACCTGATGACAAAACCTTTATCAGATTTAGTAGAAAATAACCCAAATATTAATAGCACTATAGCCCTGTTAAACCAATACTGTATCTCACAAAAGGGCTCTTATCATCCATTATTAATTATTTCTAACTAAAACCCTCATTATAAGTTGAATCTCTTGGAATAATTACACTGAAACAGATGTGAAACTAATTCAGTTTTTTCTCTATGGAATTAAGTTATGTATGTGTGTGTGTTTCAAAGCCCACTATCTCACCCATCAAGAACAGTGTAGCCTAATACCACACAGCCAAAATGTAAAGTTTATTTTGGACAGCAGGATCTCCTTACAAGACCCTACTGTCCAAGTGATAAGCAGGGATCCTGGTTTTCTCTGATTTAAAAAAAATCCCCAGTTATCAGATCAGTGATTTTTTTAAAATCAGAGGAAAAAACCCCCCAATCCCCTGGTTTTCTCTGATTTAAAAAAAATCACCAATCTGGTAACTGGGGATTTTTTTAAATCAGAGAAAATCAGGATCCCTGGTGATAAACAACTTCAGAGACTTTGACATTGGGGCCTGGTTGCAGAGGGAGGCCAGTGGGGGGTGGGGGCAGGAAGGGCAGGGGGAGGAGAGTCTAGGAAATAAGGTCATGTCTTAAAGTATGTGTCAGGGAAGATTTCCAATGACCTGCTCTAAATTTGAGGATTGTCTTCCTGTTGAAGTAATTTGTGTCTTTGGGTGCAAGACCAATGTAGTAACAGGCTCATTTCTTTTTAAGAATGCCATTTGGTTGTTTGCGCCTACCATAAATACCATAAATTGATTTGTGAAGCTCTTTGCCTTGGTATTATTACATCATCATTATTGCTATTATTCCTCAATGAACTGAAAAAATCTCTTGGGAGAAGTTCTGGCAGGCCTGTCAAGAGGTGGCATAAGATGAAGATAATTTTCAGCTTATCACTGTCATGGAATGCCAAAAACGTGAGAGACAGATAGTGAGGGAGGTCATTTAAAGAAGCTTTTATGCATGGTAGGGTCAGAACAGCTTTTCCCCTGCTACAGTAAGAGGATTGGTAAGGAGCGGTTTAGTCTTATTTCAGTGTAATTGCATTTTGACATTGTGTACTGCCTTTGTAAAGTAAGCATATACCAATCTTTGACCAAATGGGATAATCTTTATAAATTTTACATACAAAAGCCTGATCTTCTAGAACCTCTGGTAGCAGGACTGTCATTGAAATCAATGGTATAGACTATAAAGACTTTATAGGCAGCAAACTTGATTTTTAAAGAAGAAAACTATTGCTCTAAAGTTAAAAAAAATGTCTAAATGTTGAACTAGTAATTATTATTCAACACAAAAAGCAGTAGTTTTCAGAATAAATCAAAAACTTTGTAGCAGCACCTAGCTACATTTATATGTAGAAACCACATCAGTATCAATCCACTGTTAAACTAGACACATGGGATAGAGCTCATGAAAACCTAGGTAGACTCATCCTGGATCAGAACACCCATCCAGCTCTTGGCCTGTTCCACCAAAACTAGGCTTTTATTCATGTTTTCAAGAAAATTTCCCCTAAAAAGTTAGGCTTAATATTCAGTTTTTTAAACAATATTGACCAGTTTGGAAATCATATATCGCCGTCTCAGCCATCTAGATGCAGTTGGACTATTGAAACAACAACAAGATTATCACCACTACCATTTTTAGCAGTATAGGACGTGGAACTAGGGAGAAGGTGAGGTCAAAGTTAATATCCAGGTTATGTCCTGATTGAGAGAGAAATTATAGGATTTTCAAAGGTGATGGAGAAGAAGAGAGAGAGGAGAGGGCTTGCAGAAAAAGCAAAAGGATTTCTTTTTTTCCATCTTAAGTTAAAATTGATGACAAGGCATCCAGAAACAGATGTCAGAAAGGAAAGATGACATGCAGGATTAGATGCAGGGAGACAGGTTAAGAGTAGAAAGATTAATTTATGAGTTGTCAGTGTAGAGATGGTAATTGAAGACTTGTGAGTAGATGGGATATAGAGGCAAAAAAGGTTGGGCAAAACTAAGACAATGCCCTCTGGGATACTTGCAGGAAGTGGGGAGATTAGGAAATGACCAGAGAAGAGAGGTGGTGTAGGGCGCTGTAATGAAGGCCAAGGGAAGACAAAATTTCAAACAGGGAGTTGTTAATGCTGTCAATGCTATGTCTCTTTGGGAGGATGACAAGAGAGGCAGAATCCTTCCTTACCCAGGTTACCAATGGAAACCTTGGTGAAAGCAGCTTCTCTGGAGAATACAGGGCAGAAATCAGACTGGAGGGAACTGATGATGGAATGAGGGGAGGAACTTGAGACAGTGGACTGTCAAGAGGTTATTCAGTGTGTTTAGAGATTAGGGGGATAAAGAGAGAGATGGGAGTAGTTGGGAGGTTTCTATCAAGTTAGTTTTTAAGGTCTGGAAACCATATCTATTGTGATGGAAAGGAACCAAATGAAAATGGGGTTAAAGAGAAAGGGGATATGAGGGGGAAAAAGGGGGAGGAAAAGAGGTCATGGATACTTTTGGGGGTAGATGGAGGGGTTAGAGAAAGAGAACAGTAATAGAAGTAATGGAAGGATGAAAGGGAATAACAGGGAAAGGAACAGAGTGGATCAAGGAAATAGAAGAGGAAATGAGGTCAAGTGACACTGAACTTCTTGTTAGGTAATGGCAATATCCCGCATAGAAACAGAAGCAATGGAGAGAGCTTGGGAGATAGTTATCCACAAGTTTACATAGCAAGATTCTGTATGAATAGGGACATAAATATGGGTTGGTCTAAAAGATGTCAGAACTGAAGAAGAAAAGAACAAATTAGTAGTAAAATAAAAATTCTGCAAGGTCATATGCTTTTCTCCATAAGCACCCAGTAGTGCAGGAGTAAGAACAGAGGAGGCTGAGAACTGGGGAAATGACAAGAGAAGAGATTCCTGATGAAAATGTCTTCCAGGGCACAGAAAAGGCAAACAATTATATTTTTCTGTTGGATCATACATTATTATTATTTTTGTTATTATTATTATTGTTATTATTATTATTATTATTGTTATTATTACTACTACTACTACTACTATTTTCTGTGTCTCCACTATAGAATTTTCTGGGTGATTCAAATGACCTATAAAAACTTTGCATTTCCTATTAGTTATTTCTATACAACTGTATTGAATTTCTATAGAAAGCATTTGGTTTAATCCCTATTAAGCTCCATAGGATTTTTTCCATAATAGTTCAAGTGAATGCAGCAAAGAGATGTATCCAAGTCTTACACTGTTTATTTTCTCCAGTAGTTGAAATGTTCCCTCAGTTCTGTTACATGAAATAATTCCTGTGCTATATTTATTTGCATGGTTTAACACATGGTCTGTTACCTGTTTTCATGAATTGTTGCTTGGTTGCATGAATTTGCTGAATACCAGCTGAAACAAAAATATATAACATTATTTATTCCATTCAGAAATGGATTTAAAATGCAGGAGTCAGGGGTATAATAAAATAAATGACAGAGAGAAATGTATCCTATTTAGTACAGAGATCAACAGCAGAATGTTTCTTAGGTATTTTGTCAGAATAACAATTCCTTTTTTCCCCACCCCAATACAGTGATCTGAATCAGTGTCCCTGATATGTAATAAGATGTAAGTGGAGTTTATTCTATTGACTTTTTCAAACAATTCTTAGTATTGCTTATAAAATTCTCCCAGAAAGTACTCATTTTAATCATCAGTCAGCAATTTTATTATATTATAATCCTTAATTGATTGACGTTTAATCACAGTCTTTGTATTTTACTATCCCTTGTCTCATAAGAGGCAATTTTCTCTTTACTGTAGTTTAACAGCTGATGAAAAAGATTTAAGGAAACCTATAAACTTAAGATTGGTTAATGGTCCCTTATAAAAGAATATTACACTTCTAGGATCCATTGCACAGATGTGATACTCAATTGTAGAAATGTGCATGGGGTTTATTAAATTACAGCACAAATCTTCAGTCTTCTGAATTATTGTTCATGTTGGTATTGTTAGGCAAATGGGGAGACACATTATTGCTTCCAGTTGTTCACATTACTGTGGTGTAATACAGTCAGAGACAGCTGGCACATTGCTCTAGGCAAATGTAGAGCTAGAGCAGCTGCAGAGTTCTGGGCCCCAAGTGAAAGTCCAGCACCGCTGAGTCAGTACTGGGTGGCTCATCAAAAGATGTCCAGAAATTAAAAGAAAGAACTTGCTTCTCCTCCAAGCTAATGTGCTGTAATTTGTGCAACTAATTAACATATTCATTTTGTTTTATACAAAACTGAGTGAACCAACAAAATAACAGCAAAACTGTTGGTCCTAATATTATGATAGAGGGTGAATTGCATTTTTTTCTGGATGGCCTGCCATGTGGAAGCACACTGAACTAAGAAAAGTTTTCAATTCAGCATTGCCAATCAACACTACATTTTCAGTTTTGGAAGTGTCAGTGATCGGTTCTTATTGTTGCTCTCCTTATCACAGAATGCTTCATCTCTCTTAAATTAGTAAAGACATGTGGGGCACATTTGACCAGATCCCAATGTTATCTAAGTTTCTTAGAAATCATCAATAGATTTCAAGGCCAGGAAAGACCATTAGGATAATCTAGACTGACATGCAGACATAGCTGGGCTCACCTGGATTTTGCATGGTATTTTTTGGTATTTAGATGAATAACTGTGGTTAATCATATCTTCCAGAATGATAAGCAAATATTTCAAGTGCTGGGGCACTGAGAACATCCCTTGGTAATCTGTTCTGATAATCATTCACTGCTAAAAATGTACCTCTTTTTCCAGTTTGCATTTGTTGACCTGGATGCTGTTATAAAGAGATCAAAGCAATAAGAGGTTTTGCAGACTTTGTTCCTCTTGCAGATTTTGAATGAGGAAGATATTGTGCTAAACCCCAGAGCCCTGGAAAAACTGGCATAGGAAGCCAAAAAGGAAGTTTCCAAATGTTTATATAGGGAATGCTGTGGGATTAGGGTCACAGGCCAATGGGCTAAGGAGATAGGGAAAAGCCCAGGTGAATAAACACTGGGGTACATACATGCAGGATAAATGTAATAGGTGATAAATAGTGAGTTAGTGGTGAAACCATTCAGGAGCAGATAGCAAGGTAACAGATAGGGAACATTAACATCATGGTATATACACTGAAGAAACACTAGACCCTCCCTCCATTCCAAAGAGAGCTCCAAACCAGTCTTTGGTCCCAGAGAACATGGGCACAGACAGAAGTGCAGCTCCCCACTGTAACTCATGACGCTTTGCAGGAAGCATTCTGAATTACAACGATCCCCCGGACCAAACAGAAGTTCACTGTTGAGTCCAAGGGGGAGGAGGAGTTGGGTAATCCAGCTGCTGGCTGTGAGCCTGCAGCTGGTTTCCCCTAGCAATAGCCCCTCCTCCCTCCCAGCCTGTGTGCTGTTTTCAGAATGGGAAGGGACAAAGGGATCAAAGGAAGCTTGTTTTAGGGGTTCCCCTGCCAGTGCAGGGGGGGAGGGTCCAATCCACTAAGGTAGCAGGGGCTCCAATCCACCCATCCCACCCTTCAGTGTGGGCTGAAAAAAACCCAGACCAAACTCCCTCTGGCCCCTTTCCCCCCTCCCATTCTGAAAACAGCTCCATGGCTGGGAGGCAGGCAAACACAAGTTACTGAAGATGCTACGTTTTGAAATGTCTTTATCTGAACCCTCATATAATGAAGGTTCAGAGTCTCACAGGATCAAGCCATTTTAAAGTGCTTTGCAGCCATGCACTTCTGTTTGGTCATGACTGTACAGGGGCCAGATTTGGTGAAAATTGTCACTCTGTATGTACCTTTAGGCTGCTGACAGACATGAAAAAAACCTCCAAAGAGCACTTTACTGGAAGAGGAAGTGTATTAGTTCAACTTGTTAGTTCAATCGGGCATTTCAGTGGGGCTTTTTGGCACTTTTATCTAATAGCTGATTCAATCAGCTATCAGATAAGTGTCAAAAAGCCATGATCTATATAGAAGTTGGGTAAGCTGGGTCAAAGAAGCATGATGTTTCTCCTGGATATGTGCTGTACTTGGTGTGGGCGTGTACTGAGCTGAAAGTACAGCACTGGGTTTTTTTGGTTTTTTTCATGTTTGTAAGAGCCTTAGTTACTATCTACCTGGGCTCCATGCCTGAGCCCTGCAGATTCAGCTCCATTGATGCTTTAAGTCTGCCATGAATCTCTCCAGATGCCACCTCTCACTGCTGCTCTCCAATTGCCAGCTGCTTTCATGTGCCATCCCAGCTCTCCTCTGCTTCCTCTCTTCCCCAGCAATCTCCTGGGAACCATAGTTCATGTTACAACATTAAGTCCAGCACTCTTCTACTTCCTCTTCTGTCCAGCAGCCTTCTGGGAACTGTCATTCATACTACGACAATACGGTCCATTACATCCCCCTCTTTTAAGTGGATGCATCCCTGCATCCACCCCAAGTCACACCATATAATTGCTAAGCCACCTGGGAATTTTCTGTTCCCTCTGTGGTCTACCTGTGAATTTAGGAGTGGGGGCCTCCCTTGGCTCAGGTAAGTGTTGGGTACCCTCAAGTGTGCTCATCCCTGGTTTCACCACTTGTACCCATCCATCCTTGCTGTCCTTGTTCCCAACAGGCCAGGGGTTCCATTCTACCTCTGGATTTACAAGCAATTAGTTGGGCCTATTTGGGACTGTATTGATGGCAGTTCAGTTATGCAGTCCCTGGGAATGTCTTAGTGGTTGGCAGGCAAGCCTCCTTAGTTCAATTGTTGAGGTAGGTCTTTATTACCTTAGTGCATATATGGCTTCATCCTGTTATAGCGTATTACTGAAGTCTGTCTGCCAGGTCTGCTTGCTAGTTCATGTAATACCTCAGATAACTTCTTGATAACAGTATAGGGACCTTTTGCATAGTTTTTGGCACTGCCCCCATCTCCTTGTCTGGTTCTATACCCAAACCAATTCCGCCAGTTCATAGAGCTGTCCAGTAACCCTAATGTCATAGTGTTCTTTCTGCTTTTGTGTGGCTGCAGCCTGATGTTTCTTAAAAGCTTGGCTAACTGGACTGAGGTATCCTCCCATCTTCATGACATATAGAGAGGGGTCTTCAAATTCCTCAGATACATTTATCCCAGAGATGACATCAACAGTGATGCAGTGGTGAAACCATTCAGGAGCAGATAGCAAGGTAACAGATACGGAACACTAACATCATAATATATACAGGGAAGAAAACTTAGACATTCCCGCAGCTCCAGAGGGAGCTCCAAACCAGTCTTTGGTCCCAGAAAACACTTAGTTACTATTTACCCAGGCTCCATGCCTGAGCCCTGCTGTGGTGTCTTATAGATTCAGCTCCACTGATGCTCTGAGTCTCTGCCATGCATCTCTTTGGTTGCTGCTTCCCATTGTCACTCCAACTACTGAGCCGCTTTTGAGCATCATCCCAGCTCTCCTTTCCCCAGCATCCTCGTATGAACCATAGTTCATGCTACAACATTATAGTCCAGCTCTCTTCCACTTCCTCTCCTCTCCCACAGCCTTCTGGGAGCTGTAGTTCATGCTGCAACATTTCAGTCCATTACAATATTTGTTCCCCAGGAGAGTTATCTATCATCTAACTACCATCAATGAGATCCTGGCTGCTTGAAGTCTATAGCAAAAATCTGATCCCCAGTGTTGTGCCCAATGCATGTTAGATCAGAAACAGTACCAAGGACTTCTTACTCCCAAGCAAGAATAAATGAGAACTAATAGGTACATCCTCCTACTTACATTTCCTATGGTGCTTTAATTGATGTATTGTCCAGTGTAATTTTAATCTAGATATGATTGTGACGGGCTGGCTGGCAGTGACCTGGCCCAGGGGTTTTGAAAGGGCAAAAGATGATTGGAGGACTTGGGATTCCCTTTCCTCACCAATTTGGTAATGATTTGACCCAGGGGTTTTGAAGCAGTAAAAGATGATTGGAGGACTTGGGATTCCCTTTCTGCACCAATCAGGCCCCAGAGACTCACCCCCCCCCGTGTCCCGATTGGCCCCCTGGGTCACTTGGAGGGGGATAAAAGGGCAGCGTGGGCTGTCTCAGGAGAGAGACCAGTGAGGGACAACAAGGAAGGGGCTTCACAGAGCTGGTAAGACCTGAGCCAGCGGGGCAGGAACAGTGACCCAGAAGAGCCTGAAAGAGCAGGACCTGCAGGCAGCAGTGGAACCCTCAGCAGCGCAGTGTGCGGCTGGCAGGAGAGCTTCCCCACTGGGCTCCAGGATCCCCAAGGAGAAGCTGCAGCCAGCAGGAGAGGCTCCCCAGCTCCAGGAAGGATCTGAGCAGCGACCTGAGGGTTGCCCAGCTCTGCATCCAGCTTCTCCAATCAGAGGCCAGGTAGCTGGACGTGAGGCCGGGGCTCCAGGAAAGTCAAGAACCCTAGCAGACAAGAGTAGTGCACCCAGTATGTACAACTGTGTGGCAATGTTCCTGCTTACTGTATGGGAGATTTGGGTTCAAGTCCCACCTGAAGTAACTTGGGGTGAGTAAGTTAACAAGAAACAAATCTTCTTGCAGTGGAAAGGGGCCATTGTGTTT
>NW_017729032.1:100396194-100399757 GCF_001723915.1 Gavialis gangeticus
AGAGAGCCACCAGGAGACATGTCCAATGCTGACCAGTCTGCCATACCCTCCAGGAGTGATGGGACTGTGCAGGGGGGAGAGGGGCAAACTGTTGGTGCTGAAACTACCCCGGAATGGGTGGGGGTTTTCCAACAGATTCTGCGGGAGGTGACCCATTCCTCCAGTGATCAGGCAGCTTATAAGAGACTCCAAAGTTTCTCGGGAACCCTGCCAGTCCCTGCAGGGGAGGAAGGATTTGACTCTTGGCTCTCCCATATTCAAGAGGACTTCACTGATTTGGCAAATACCTGATGAGGATAAACGATGCCATCTGCTGGAGGTTCTGAGGGATCCTGCCTTTGGGGTTGTGAGGACTGCCAAACTCTGGAACCCCTCTATCACCACCCAGCAATGCTTGTAGGTCCTTCGGGATGCTTTTGGCCAACTCACAGGGAGTGGGGGGGTGTACTGTGAATTGCTGGGAACTTTCCAGCGCAAGGGCGAGACTCTTTCAGCTTATGTCCTTCACTTAGAGCCTGTGCTACAATGCCTGGTGACCCAAGGAGCACTTAGTGTCACTGATGCCAATCAGATACAGCTCCAGCAAATTCGTATTAGGGCACGGTATAGCTCAGACTTACTCCAGAACCTCAACTTAGCGGGGAGCAGGAGCAGCCCACCTGACTTCAGTCACCTCCTCCGAGAGATTCATGAAGAGGTAGAGATATCCAGACTCTGAGAGACTATGTGGGTCCCAGAAGATGTTTCCCCCGGAGAGGACCCATGGGTCGGGTGCTAGCTGTGGCTCCCCATGAGGACACCTTGTTGGGAGTGGAGGAGAAGCCTGTGGCTCCAGCACTAGCAGCTGCCATGTCCAGAACCCCCCAGGGGTCAGCTGTTGCCCCATCCTTGTACCTCGGGAGGACCTCAGCCCCATACCTGCTTTAGGACCCCGGGGTTCTGCTATAGATGTGGGGAGCCAGGGCACATGGCTCGGGAGTGCACCCAGCCTGAGAACCCTGAATTGGTATTTGAAAGATTAAAAGGGCACTGGGCAGTGGGAAATGAGGAAGGGGCAAAGCAATGGAGTCGGCTCTGCTCCGGACCCAGACAGACTCCTGCACATTACCCTCAGTAAATTCACTGCCAAAGGAGCTAGTGGGACCCCGTGCAGAGGTCCCCGTGATGGTGAATGGTCACCCATCAGGGCCGTTCTAGACAGCGGGTCCCAGGTTACTATTCTATTTGAATCCTTCTATGAGGAACATCTGAGACACGTGCCTTTGCTTCCCCTTATGGGGTTGGGACTTTGTGGCTTAAGCCAGGAACAGTATCCTTACACGGGTTATGTGAATGTGAGGCTAAAACTCCCTGCTGAAATAGCTGGGGTGGAGGAAGAAGTGTCAACCATCGCTCTAGTGTGCCCTGATCTGGGGTGGATGAAAGGGGCCACCCTCATTGTAGGGACCAACTCCAGCTCTTTCCAGGTTCTTGCTCACTACTGTAAACAACAGGCTGGCCCTGATTACCAACAATGGTTAACGATGCATGAATTGTGCTCAGAGGCATATGACCGATGGGAGCATAGAGAGATGGGTCACCCTGAGGTTGTGGGGACCCTGCACTTATCTGGAGCAAAGCCCCAGTGAGTTCCTGCATAGGGCCAATGGGCTTTGCCTACTGCTTGCAATTGGATTGAGAGGGATGAAAAGAATAAGCTGCTGGTGGTGGAGACCCCCACCGGGAGAGAGAGACCTGGTGCGCCGAGGGTCCCTGATGGTGTGATCGAGACAAAAGGGCTCAACCAAGACCCGGTTAGTGTGACAGTGGTGAACTGAAACTTGAAAGATATTGTGGTCCACCCAGGACAGAAGGTGGCCTTGATAAAGGAAGCTGAAGTGGTGAACCCTGAGCAGGAGGGAAACCCCCCTCCAATTGACCCTTCAAGGTTCTTTTTTGGGAACTCTCCAGTGCCTGAAGCCTGTAAAGCTCAGCTCAGGGACAAACTCTGGGCTCGAGCCCATGTTTTCTCCCTGCGTGACTGGGATGTGGGGGAGGCTAAGGGGGTGGAGCATCACATTCATCTGAGCAACCCACGATCCTTTCGTGAAAGGTCTTGGCACATTCCCCTCGCTGAGATGGGGGAAGTAAGACGTCATCTGCAGGAGCTCATGGACCACCGCATCATTACAGAATCTAAGAGCTCTTATGCCTCTCCCATTGTGATTGTGTAGAAGAAGAATGGCCAACTCCGTATGTGTATTGATTACCAGACTCTGAACGCCCAGACCATCACTGATCAATACACTGTGCTGCAGGTGCAGGAGGCTCTGAACTGTTTAGTAGGGAGCAAATGGTTTTCCGTACTAGACCTCCACAGTGTCTACTACCAGATACCTCTGCGGGAAGAAGACAAAGAGAAGTCTGCTTTTATTTGCCCCTTGGGATTCTATCAGTTTGAACGAATGCCCCTAGGGATATCCGGGGCTCCTGCCACCTTCCAGCGACTAATGGAGAAGGTGGTTGGGGATATGCATATGACCCAAGTACTGGCTTATTTAGATGATGTTATTGTTTTCAGAAAGACCCTGTTTTCAGAAAGACCCAACACAAAGAACAGCTACTCTGGGTACTCAATTGGCTGGAAACCGCTGGACTTAAGTTGGCCATTGATAAATGTAAGTTTTGCCAGGCCTCTGTGAAGTACGTAGGACATATCATATCACAGGAAGGGGTCAGCACTGATCCAGAGAAAGTAAGTGCTGTGACCACCTGGCCTCAACCCAAGAACTTTAGGGAATTGAAAAGGTTCCTGGGATTTGTGGGTTTCTATCGGCGATTCGTTAAAGACTATGCTACAATAACCAGACCTTTAAATGCCCTAACTCACGGACACCAGGTGGGAAGGTTGCCCCACAAGAAGGGGCAAAACAATGGTGTAAATGGGCTTCCTGTGACACGAAGCCCCATAGAGCTTTTTAGTCCCCGGTGGGACTCACGGTGTGAAAATGCTTTTCAGGAGGTGATATGGCGGTTGACTCAGGCACCTGTGCTGGCATATGCTGATCCCAACCGCCCTTTTATTTTGCACACAGATGCTAGCCTGTCGGAACTGGGGGCTGTACTGTACCAGGAACATGAGGGACACCGGCGACCAGTGGCTTTTGCCAGCAGGGGATTGTCACTCAGGGAGACACACTACCCAGTACATAAGCTTGAATTCCTGGCCCTCAAGTGGGCTTTCACTGAGAAATTCTGGGACTATCTGTATGGGACTACCTTCCAGGTGTGGACAGACAATAATCCCCTTACCTATGTGCTCACCAGCGCTAAGTTGGATGCAACCGGCCAACGCTGGATCACAGCACTAGCCAACTACACCTTCAGCCTGCACTATCGAGTGGGACGAAAGAACATGGATGCTGATACCCTGTCTCGACAACTCCCCAGCAACCCCAGGAGTGTTTGGAGCCCCAAGACAGTGAAGACCATTTTTGACCTGCAGATACAAGATTCTGTGGGGATGAGAGAAAGTACTGTTTGCATGGCTGAGGTGTTGGGGTTGCCCCCTGAGGGGATCCCAC
>NW_017729032.1:100404757-100405727 GCF_001723915.1 Gavialis gangeticus
CTTCGCTTGTTTGATGGAGTGCTACATCGGGAGGTGCAGGACCCAGAAGGACGGGAGTTTTGGCAGCTGGTCCTCCCTCGGAAGTATAAGGCCCTTGCGTTACGGGCCTTGCATGATGACTTTGGGGACATTAGGGTGCAGCGCACCCTGGCGCTAGCCCGTGAGCGATTCTTTTGGCCCAAAATGGCTGAAGATGTAAGGACTAAATGCTCAAACTGTGATTGGTGTGTACAGAGGAAGACCCTGCCGCTCAAACTGCCTATCTACACACCATCCAGAGCTGAAAACCCATGGAGCTTGTGTGCATGGATTTCCTAGCCATAGAAGGGAAGGGGCACCAAAAGGGGAGTGTGCTGGTTGTGACAGACCACTTCACCCAATATGCCCAGGCCTTCCCTACGCGAGATCAAACAGCAAGAACAGTTGCCAAAGTACTGTGGGAAAAGTACTTCTCCATGTTTGTGCTGTCTGCAAGAATCCACTCTGATCAGGAGTGAGATTTCTGAGAGCCGGTTGTTGCATAAAGTACTGACAGTGGCTGGCATACAGAAATCAAGGACTACACCCTACCACCCCCAAGGGGATCCCCAACCCGAGCGCTTCAGTCACACTGTCTTGAATATGCTGGGTACCCTCCAGCAGGAACAGAAGGCCGCATGGAGCCAGCATATCGCATACCTGGTGCATGCCTACAACTCCACTGGGAATGATGCAACAGGGGTCAGTCCGTATTTGCTCATGTTCGGGAGGGAGCCCCGGTTACCCATAGATTTGTGCTTTGGGGTAAAACGCGTCTACCAACAACATTTGACTCGTGGTCAATAGTCACAACAGCTTCGGGACCGTCTCCGTCATGCGTACCGACTGGCAGCTGAAACTGATGGAAGAAACCAGCAATGCCATAAGCGGCTTTATGGTGCTCACGTGCATGAGCAAGGGTTACAAGAAGGAGACCAGGTGCTGCTGCAAA
>NW_017729032.1:100415901-100420751 GCF_001723915.1 Gavialis gangeticus
AACCTCCTGCTGCCTATTGGCGAATTGGTGGGGCCCCCTCTGCCTGAGAGAGACCCGCCAGAAGAGAGGCCTAGGTCTCCCCGTAGAAGGAAGCCTCACACCACCCAGCCAGCAGTTGTACCTGCAGCTCCCTTGGAGGACTCTGACTGGTGGTACCCTGCTGACTTTCACCTGAACTTAGGACCTGCCACTCCTCAGGGCAAAGGGGAGACAGGGACTGCTGTTTGTGGGGCCCCCCCTGGCAAGACCGAAGGAGAAAACATCCCCATGCCTTTACCTGCCAGTGGGGCAGACTCCTCCAGTGAGAGGGAACCTGAGCTGCCGGGGCCCTCATGGAGTCCTGCCCCAAACTGCACCCCATGACCAAGGCGGGAGCTTCAGCCAGTCCATCGCTTCACCTACGATGCCCTGGGGGTGCCGGGGGAGGTCCCCATCACTGCCCCCTGGGACCAGTGGTCCCCCAGGCTGAGGCCTGCACTTCACCAGGGCCGGTGAAGGGTTCCACAGGAGAGGATGTGACGGGCTGGCTGGCAGTGACCTGGCCCAGGGGTTTTGAAAGGGCAAAAGATGATTGGAGGACTTGGGATTCCTTTTCCTCACCAACCTGGTAATGATTTGACCCAGGGGTTTTGAAGCAGTAAAAGATGATTGAAGGACTTGGGATTCCCTTTCTGCACCAATCAGGCCCCAGAGACTCACCCCCCCCGTGTCCCGATTGGCCCCTTGGTTCACTTGGAGGGGGATAAAAGGGGCAGCGTGGGCTGTCTCAGGAGAGAGACCAGTGAGGGACAACAAGGAAGGGGCTTCACAGAGCTGGTAAGACCTGAGGCAGCAGGGCAGGAGCAGTACCCCAGAAGAGCCTGAAAGAGCAGGCTCTGTCCTTTTCCTGTCCTGTTTCCCCTATCCCCAGTGGGATGGCATTTCTCTGCCCTCCCTTGAGCTGGGGCTGTTCTCGTTACAGCCCTCTGTACAAGTTTAGCACAAGTCAGCTGGCTGGCTCTTTAAATCCTCAGGGTCACAGCTTCTGTAGCCTTCTAGCTGCTCTGGCAGCGGCATCTCTCTGTTTGGGTTCCCCACCTCCAGACAGATGGGTGGGAATTTACTGTCCACTGAGCCACTCCTCACTCTGGCTTCTGCTCTTATACACATAGGTGAAACCCTTCCATGGCTCTGCACTTCCCAGGCTGTTCCTCCCAAACACTGCCTCCTTTCCTTGACCCCCAATAGGTACCTACATCTGCATAGTAGCTCTGCTCACCAATCTGGGCTCGCTTCTCACTGCAGCTCTACTCTTTCCAGTTGGCCCCTACCCCTGGGGCAATCTGTTGCTTCTCTCTGCTTCCATTTTATCTTCCAGCTTCTCCCCACTGGAACCAATCCACACTGGCCCTGGTCCCACATGCAGCCCTGTGGGAGTCTGGGCAGCACTTCATTGGGAGCACCTGGGTTCCCAGTGCTCAGCATTCTCCCACTTTTCTCGCTTTGGTCTGGCTGTGGGTGAGGTTTTTTCTTTGCTCCTGCTGGCATATCCTTCTTTCTCCCCATAAGAGAAACTGTATCAAAGACATATAACATACTTTATTAGTCCCACTGTAGTTACCCAATCTGAGCTATGCCTGATGGTGGCCTTTCCTTTGGATTGTGAAAAATGCTTCTGGCCTTTCCTTTTTGATACAGTTCTTACCACTGTTAGCCATTATCTTGTATTACAACATGATCTGAATTAAGAAATATCTTGAAAATGTTAGAGGACAAGCTGGTGCAAAATGCGGCAGCCCTTTTATCATATAGGGTTTCTGACTAGGAGCATTGAGAGATAATACTCTGGGATCTGTACTGGGCATATTGATGCCAATTGGTCTCTAGGTGGACCAGTGCAACAAATACCTTCAAGGCCTGGGACAGGACTAAGTAGGGAATCCTCTTTTTTCCCTGTGCCATGCTGCTATAACTGCTATCAGCAGGGATATGCAAGCTGGATCCACCTCACTCTTAGATATGGGGGTGGCTTCTAGGGAGTTCCCTGGGAGAGCTGAAGGACTTAGACTTTGTTCTCATTTTACATGCCAGAGTATCTACATGTGCATTAACATGTTTTAGTTAATGTGCATTAAATCTAGTACTTCCATTGTGAGGTACTAGGAAAATGTACATTAACCTGTCTTAATGTGCATTAACTAAAGAGCACAGGGCATTTATACACGTTTGTCTGCCCCAACATGTCAGAAATCCAGCACATCAGAGCAGACTCAATTAATTGAGTCTGAGGAGCACGCGAACTGTCGCACATGGTGCTGTGTTGCATACATTTGTATAAATGGCAAAATGCACATCAGCACTAAGAAAATGGCAGTGTTGTGCTTGGAAACTAAAACACCATCTATGTGTTTTAGTTCAAAAGTGCACAATTACCATTTTCTCAGCTCTGACGTGTATTTTGCCATATATACAAATGCATGAGATGCAGAGCCAGATGCTTTTAAAAGTTCCTGGCACTGCATCACATACATGTGTGCATGTACCTATGGTTTTTAAGTGATGCTTAATAAACATTAGCGTATTTTAATGTGCATTAACTAAATAGCACATTTTGGTGATGCTTTAATGTGCATTAAAGTAAGCTAATGCACATTAAAGTGCATGTGTAGATGAGCCCAAAATGGATTAAATTTGATGAGCTTCCAGTTGTGCACCCTGATTTTAGAAGGCTTTGGAAAAGGTCTGAAAAGGGTGTGCTTCCCACAGTGTTGAGAGAGAGGAAAGGAATCTGTCAAAATAGCTGGCTGACTAGCTGACTGAATTGCTGATGAAATGATTCTTTTAACACTGCTGCAATTTTATTTTTTAAGATCATTCAGTATATGTTTGGGAGCTTAGAGACATATATACAAGAGTCCTGTTAATTATTTTAGATCAAAATAAAGAAGCAAAACAACCTTTTCAGTTGTAGGTACTCTCAAAAAACCATAACTTTCCAAGCTTGTATGTTTATAATGGGTTATCTCCCTATCTCTATTCAGATCCCTCCCAAACTCTCACTTCTTTCTAAAAGACCCACAAAAAGTGAAAAATCACAGCACAAAAATAAGATAGTTATGATTTCTATGGGTATCCCCTCTTCTGTGTCTTTTAAACTGCAACTTCTTTGAGGTAAAGATTGTCTAATTTTGTGTCCTTTACAAATATAACTCATTGTTGTCACTTGAGGGAGTAATTATGATAAATATAATATATATATATATATATGAATATAATAAAAGATCACATCTTATAATCTATATAAATATGCATGCACACTCACAAAAGATGTGCTCCTTCCATAAACATTCTTACAAACTCAGATTTTCTCACTCTCTCAGATTTTATCACTTTCTCAGATTTTCATGCAAAGTGAATAAAAGCCCTTATAAGTACCACTGAAGCAAATCTGCGGGTTTCATACACACAAATGTTTGCAAGTGCTTATTAGCACCCAGATCAACTCCCTACCCTGTAAGAAAACATTCAACTATCAGTGAACAAAGACAAAAAGCTGTAGTGGTTCAGTTTGAATTTGGCATGCATACTATTCAGCAGGTGCGTACCAAATTGCATTAGACTTAACACCAGGAATCAGATCACTAATTGGGCACCAACCTAAGGAATTTTTCTCATCTGGGACCTGAATTGCAACACTTACATCCCTTTAGGCAAACCATCGCAATCTTCCTATCCCAAAGCAACAGCGCTACCACTTGAGCTAAAGGAGAATCTCCATTAGCTAACAGTAGTAGCATTTACTGTATCCTGTTCCTAGGCTGCAAGCCACTATAGGAGGAAATCATTACAATTCCTTAGTGGTTTATAATCGTTATGGCTTTTAGATTCTGCAGTTTGTTCCTTTTATTTTTTTTTTAATTTTCTGTGAGAAGGTCTGAATAAAATAAGTAAAGAACTCATCCTTTTGCAAAGACCAATCAAAATGTAGAATCAAATTTTAGGGGAGTTGGAAGAAATTAGTCATTTTTATTTTTTCTTTATTTCTTAACATCTTCACACTCCTTTACTTTTGAAAGGCCAGACTCCACAATAAAAGCAGTTAGGATGTCTTAAACTGAACCTAACTTCACTAAACAAAATTCCTCAGAATGCAATTTTTTTAAAGTAATTCCTAGGAGGCTTGAGTTCAGAATTTTGTTTCCAAATCCGCCACACACTCTTACCATGAGAATGTGGGCAAGTCTTTTAGATCAAAATTCTCTGCATCTTGAAATAGAGGTATTCAGTCCCTTGCAAAATTAGACCATTTGCCTACATGCCTAAATCTGAGTGAGTTGCTTAACTTTAGACACAAACCATAGTTTTAATCTCTCTGCACCTCACTTTCTTTCCTGTAAAAGTGAATAGCAATATATCATAGGGGTGTGCTAAGCTTCATTCCTTCATGTTTCTAACATGCTTCATGACCTGCATCTGAAAAGCACATTGTATCACGTAAATATACATTGTTATTATTGGAGTTGTTCTGACTTGTGCATATCACTATCTTATTGTTATGGATAAAGGTAATTTTTCCTTTTTTGGGGAAAACTTTTGTTATACTGTATGTTTACATTTTAGCTCAGGTAATCTGCAAGGTACTCATTTCCAAAAAGAGGTTGCCCTTTCATAGATGTTAGGGTCAGAAGGGACCTCAATAGATCGAGTCTGACCCTCTGCAGGAAAGAGTGCCAGATGACCCCAGCCAGATGCCTATCTAACCTCCTCTTGAAGACCCCCAGGGTAGGGGAGAACACCACCTCCCTTGGGAGTCCATTCCAGATTTTGGCCACTCTGACTGTGAAGAAGTTCCTCCTAATGTCCAGTCTAAA
>NW_017729032.1:100425990-100446300 GCF_001723915.1 Gavialis gangeticus
GACTTAAACACATCCAGTCCTTCCAAGTGACTCTGCACCATCTCAGGGTCAATGCTTGGTAGTCTGGCACCCTGCTGTTGCCTCTCTACAATCCCATTGTGAGACTTGTCTTGCCCCTCATTTAGGACCACTGAGGCAAGGAACTCATTGAGGAGTTCTGCCTTGTCCCCCCTGTCTGGCACCAATTGCTTTTGCCCATTCAGTAGTGGTCCTATACTGCCCTGGGCCTTCCTTTTACTCCCTATATATCTGAAAAACAATTTTTTGGTGCTGTTTCTGTTTCTCTCTCTCTCTCTCTCCCCTTTTTAAATTGTAGCTCAGTTTCTTTTGCTTTTTTCCTGTGACATGAGCACTCCCTTTTGCCTATAATAAAAATTAAAATCTGACCATGCTGAAAATGCTGAGTTTGGGTGTTTTAACCAATAAAGAATTTCTCTTTAAACTCTTCCAAAATCTGAAGTAAATGACATTGCGCTGGTATGAAGGCAAAGAAAGTACTTTGTCAGTAAAGTGATGAGGCTTTGGCTTTGAAATAAAGGAGCTGGCTTCTGAAAGCATTTAAGTATAACTTTAAACATCTGCTTGAGTCCAGATGATGTCAGAGACTTGAGTTAGTGCTTAGGAGTTTTGCTGAGTCAGACTGTAGAACATTATAAGAATATACTAATTACACGTTTCTTGCATTGTTGTCTTATTAACTAAACTATGTATTCTGAATAAGCTTAACTGTTGCAGAGCTGCTTTACTGTTGATTCCATTTCTCCTGCTGATATTCAACAGTCAACTGGGTATTTCCATTCCATGGGAGAGTCCAACATTTCTAAATGATCTTGCATCCTGATTTCAAATACAGAGTTTAACACTTTAACTTTCACACAATAAAACTTCTGGAAAATTTAATTTTAGAAAATATTGAAATGATCTCACTGAAACAAACAGCATAAAATCAAAATGATAAAACATAAATTAAATGTTTTGACTTGGTTGAGGTGAAGTGCTTCAATAATATTTCATTTATATTTTCAATTAAATTGACATCTTCCTACGACATGTTTCAGTCTGATCATATTAGCATTTTCTGATGGAAAACAGTTCCACTGGAGAATTTTTTACCAGCTCTACTTTTCAGGTAGTGTTCACTAGAGAAATGAGCTACCTAAGTCGGTACACTAACAGCTTCTAGGGATTGCCACATTTTCATACAGGAAAAAAAAAGAAGGAAAACCTTTCCTGAGCAACTTCTGTATCTTTGGGAAATGACACAGTCCCACCTGCCACTTGTTTGTGGCTGAAAATTGTCAGCAATGCCAAAGAAAAAAGTCAGACGAGATTAATTTCAAAATGGGAACAGGCTGGTCCTACTCAGTGACTGCAAAGTCCTTCAAGGAGATCTCCTTGGTTCTGAGTGCCCAGCCATGCCTACCTCCCAACACATTCATCATCAAGCACCGTTGCACAAACAGAACATAGAGCCCTTCTCCAAATACATCATTTTTCCCACTTATTATTGATGAGTTAAGGGATATCAATAACTCAGGGAAATATAGTAAATCATGTATACTTTGTCACCCCATTACATATTCTACATATGTCCTGTAGTTATAATTAATTTTTTGTCGCTCACTTTTGGTATAATATGTGCATCTCAATTAGTTTGTGGGGAGAAAACTCCTAGCAGCTCAACCTTGATCAAGTGACTTCAGTCTTCAGAAACATACTCCTTCACTAAAGCATTTAATAAAAAAGAAAACAAAAACCTACAATACCAGCATAGGCATAACCCTTTCCTCGCATTAAAACTGTAGCTACATCACAGAAACCTTAATCCAGTACAGTCCTATTTGGTTTTTGAAGCTTCTTTCCTGCTGCTACATTTCTTTTTTCCTTTACCCATAATGCCAGGATGTATAAGTATCCCTCAGAGAGAAATTATATGGCCATCCATTTCTAGTAACACATGGAGGAGCCACTAATTAGTGGAACTACTCTCCATTAAGTGTCTTCCTTTTTCTCATCTCTTTCTTCTTAACTTTAAGAATACTTTGATATCAGAAGTGGGTGACATTACATGGCCCCTGAATGACAGAAAGTAAAGAGGGTGATGACAGACTGATAAAACAACCTATGTTCAATATTTTCTGAACACTTCTAAAGCAATCTTAAATTTGTAGCTCTGTTAGCTATAGGCCCAGTCCAACAAAGCACTTGAGCATGTGCTTAACTTTACACCTAGGATTTGGCCTAGTCAAGTTAATGCAATTATTCAGGTGCTTACCATTAAGCACCTCCATTCAAATGCTCTGTTGGATGTATTGGGTATACTTTCAGATGATGACATGCTTCAAAATTCAAGAGATGTACCAATTTACCCTTTTGTTCCTGTTCCTCCTGACAGTGAAGCTGAGAAGCATTTAAGTTAGGAAACAGGCACATGCTGTAGAGAAGCAAAAGTATTACAGAGGAAAAGACAGAGGAAAATCCTGTTCTCTGTGTGGCTCATATAGAGAAGCAATGTCAAACCAGTGGAATGAGGAATAATTAATGATAGTTTGTGGGAAGGAACTAAAGCAGCATAACTGGGATCTCAAATGGCACAAAATAATGTGTGGGGCAGAGTGTTTTGGAGGCATCTAGTGGCTTATGTTATCCCTCAGTAGTGTCTATGAAATGTGAACAACATAGAGAACTGGGCTAAACTGTTAGAAAGTGACTTGTGGCATAGGCTGTTTCTAGAGAGGTTGGATGATGAGCAGGTTTTGAAGTTGTATAGTCCTCATATCTGTTAAACTGAACACCCTAAAAGCACTAGTATTTTTGAAAAAATCTTCACTTTGCATCTGATACACAATTGTCTTCTGAATTCTTAAACTGCATTTAAAAATATTAGTCTGAATTTTTTAAAGTGCCAAATACTATTTTAAATGCTTGATGAGTCTGGATCCTTGTACTCACTCCTTTCTCTTCTAAGAAACTATTAATAGCAATAAAGTTTCTATTAGGGCTGTGCGAAACTTTGGTCCCTGATTTGGCCCAATTCAGTGGCCATATTTCCAAATTGAATCAGAGGACCCTTTAATCTCTCTGAATCAAATCAGAACCCTTTGGACATAGACACAGCTTTAAATGTTTTTTCTACATACTTCTAGGTAGCAGGCAGCTCACGAATGCTGCGATGCTGGGGCACATGGAGTGTCCCATAGAAGCATGGGGGGGTCCCCAGCACACTCGGCAGCAGACCCGGAAGTGGACCAGAAGCACATCAGGTCCATTGGAGAGTGCTTAGCCCCCCCATGCACCCCTCCAGCTTGGCGACTGGTGCCTCCTGAGTCTCGGGAGGCACCCGGGGTCCCCCTGCAGCCAATCGCAAATCCAGGGGAGCATGGGGAGCCCCCCAGCATGCTTCACAGCAAACCCAGAAATCTGTGTATTTCCAGTCCGCTTCTGGGTTCACCGCCAAGCATGTGGGGTGCCCCCCTGCACTCCTGTGGGATGCTCCATCCACTCCAGCATTGCAGTGTTCACGAGCCTTACTGATACCTCAAGGTATGTAGAAAAAACATTTAAAGCTGTGTCTATGGCCGAATCGGTGATTCTCTGAATCATCATCGAATCTTCAGCTTCGGATTTGGCCAAATCGAATCAGGGGCAGTGATCCAAATCAAGAAATCGAATCACTGTCCCTGATTCAGGCTGAATCCAAATCTGAATCAAATAGGGCCCGCATTTCATACCCCTAGTTTCTATTTCTCGTATTTTGTCTTAATCAAAACTTTTCCTCCTAAAGACAAATGTTAGAGACCATGAGTATTATTGGGAAAGTCTGGCTATTTTATACAAATACCAATATCATTTCAGAAGTGATAGTCATAAACCTTAATAGGTTAACAAGACTATTTTACTTGGACAATAAATCTATAGATTCATAAAAAGGAAATGAACAGTGTAACTACACTGCACCAAAGAGGTCTCTTTTTCTCCCTATTACTTTTTTCAGAGTCACAGTAGTATCACTGCAACTTGAAAACTGTTGCCCATAGGTCTCACAGTATATGTGCCCATAGCAAGACATCGGTGCATTTTAAAAGCTCATTCTGTAGTAGCCAATGAAGTAGCAGAGTTCCATACACTGTGTTGGCATATGCCTGGGGATATGTTGTGATGCTCTGGACCAGTGATTCTCAATAGGGTGCAAGGGCACTCTGGGATGCCTTATTAACAGGGATCCAGGTTTTCTCTGATTTAAAAAAAAAATCCCTAATTTTCAGTTAAAAAAGTAACCCCAAATCCACATTTTTCAGTGATTAAAATAAAATACCATTATATATAGTGGTGTTTCATTTTAAAATCACTGAAAAATGTGGATTTGGGGGGTTTTTTAACTGAAAATTAGGGATTTTTTAAAATCAGAGAAAACCAGGTTCCCTGCTAATTAGGGTTATGTAGGGTACCACACAATATTAGCATGACTATGTATTCAAACACCCATACAGGACTCACAGGATAAACCCAGAAATTGCAAATGGGAATCCATGGTATTAAAAACATGCTGGCCTTTTGCAGTCTTCCTGAGTTGTTTGCAATAGAAGAATTGCAGCCATATTATTTTTTTATGCACTGTAATAAATAAATTTGATTTTGAAAAGTTCATAAACGTTATGGAGGGGTACCAAAAGTCCAAAAAAGTTGAGAACCAGTATTCTAGAGCATACTTGAGAGGAAAGAACGGAAAAGCCGAAAATGGGAAAAGAAGGAAGCAAAAGGAAGAAAAAATAGAAAAGAATTGGGAAAAAATGCAATGTTGTCACTTAGATTGTTGAAGACATTGCAGTGTGTTCATAATGACATGCAACTTTACATTGCTATTATCCATGACTGAGAATCATTGGGGAAACAGCCATATAGGGAACTTAGAAAGAAGTACACAATCTCAAAAAGTCTGTGAACTGCAGACGCATCCCTGTGTAGGGATCAGAATGCTACAGCTGTTTCAAGTAGCGGGTTGGAGTCTTCCAAGGCAGACCCTGGATGATTAGATATTTACTCTAAACTAATGTAGAGAGAGACTTCTTTTCTTTGAAGCATGTTTGTTAGCTAAAATATTTAGTAGATGAAATTATAAGTAATAGTGCTGGCACAGCCAGAATTTACTGTTTCTATTAGCCTCTTTCAGCCATTTTACCCATAGCCTTCAACTAATCCTACCCTTTACTAGTTTTTCCCATCTGAAATGCAAGGAAAGACAAGAGAAGTCGGTGACAGATATCCCTATCTAAGAGTCATCCTGAATTTGTTTTCACCAGCAATGGCAATTCTTAGGAATGAACTTACACAAAAATCCATTGAAGGCAAATAGCCATAAAAGAAGTTTAAGCTACTCTGTGAAAGTACTACGCTATGGTCCTCAAAAGGAAGTGTATAGAAACACCATCTCACAAACAAACCTCTCTCTAAGGTCAGAAAACACATTTGTGATATTTCAGCTAAGAAGTAAGTAGGAAGGATTAACTACTTTTCAAGAGATTTAGTAGTAGACGTACCAAGAAAACAGTACTCTTGAAGCAAAACCTGAGAAGAAATATAAATGTGACTTGTTCAAGGACAATATGGACTTAACATTTGGTTTTCAGAGGGAAACCTGTCTGGCCCACTTTTTCTGTTCTCTTGTGTACTGTTTGTGAAGTGGAGCATAAGGAATGACTGACTGACCAAAATCAAAGGGTGAAGTTAGGAAAATAACAGGTAAAGTGGGCAGTTCTTATTATTTGTTGTTCTCAGATGTCTACTTGGAAACTCTGAGCCAGGAAGCCAGTTTACTATTTCAGCTTATGATCAATTCTGTCAAGGCACACAGAATTTATAAATGCAGGACTCCACATTGTCTGAAGGGCAATAATTAAGTGGGTTTTTGGTTGCCCCAGGCAGCCAGATAATAGGAACTTCCCCAGCTTGATGAGCTGTCCCAAAGGATCCATTCTTTCGGTACCTCTAGATTTGATTGCAGCAACACACTCTATGTAGGACAACCTGGAAAACTACTAAAAATGTTAACTAAAGGAGTGACCTGCTTGGCTGGTGGAGTCCCACAAATGGGACATCTCTGAATGGCTTGTGTCTGAACTGTGGGTATTGCCTGTCTGTGTACTCAGCTAGAGAGATTCTGGGTAACAGCCCTCAGATTTGGACTTGGAGGAGATAGAGAGAGGCAATGAAATCCTGGCCCCGTTGAAGTCAAAGCAGGTAGGGTTTCAGCCAGGTTCTTGCTCTAGCATGACTTCAGTTTCTCTATTGGCAAAGTCCAACTTTTTCACCTCTGATTTATTTGGGGTTCTAAGAGAAGCTGCCTAGTTGTTGAGTCTTTTGCGAGTAAAATGTTCTTTGCTGAGTTTTTGCTACCAGATATTATATCACAATAAGTCATAGTGAGCACATAAATGTGCATAGTAAAACAACAAACAAAATCTCCAGTCAGAAAAGGCACAGGCAGTACATTTTCCAGAGTAGATCTACTTGGTTTTAGGCAAAATTATGAAATTGCCAGAGATATCCAGGGAAAGAGGGAAAGCTAAAAGCAAAAGGATTAAATTAGCCTGTAAGTGTTACCCAGGGAAATCTTGCCTAATGGTTGAAGCATGGCAGGTATTGCTTCCTTGTGAATTCTTTCTAGATTTTCTTTATCCTGTTCTTGTCCAAAATAAGGTTGGACTAGATGCTGTCTTACAGTCCCTTCCTGCTCTACATTTCTAGAATTCCATGTCATAGAATCATAGAAAATTACAGTTTGAAGGGATCTCAAAAGGTCACCTAGCCCAACCCCCTGCTCAATGCAGGACCATCCCCATCTAGCTCATCCTGGCCAAGACTTCATTTAGCTGGGTCTTGAAAACTTGCAAGACTGGAGATTCTGCAGCCTCTCCAGCTAACCTGTTCCAGTGCTTTCCTACCCTCCTAGTTACAAAGTTTTTCCTAATATCTAACCTAACCTTCCCTTGCTGCAACTTGAAACCATTGCTCCCTGTTCTGCCATCTGTCAGCACTGAAAACAGTTTAGCTCCATCCTCTTTGGAACTACCCTGAAGGTAGTTGTAGGCTGCTATTTAATCTCCTCTCAATCCTCTCTTCTCCAGACTAAAGAATCCCAGTTCCCTCAGCCTCTCCTCATAAACAGGGATGCTGGTTTTCTCCAATACAAAAAATCCCCTATTTTCAGATTTTTAAAAAAGTAACCCAAAAATGCACATTTTTCCATAATTAAAATGAAATGCCACTAATACATAGATATAGATATAGTGGTATTTCATGTTAATAATTGAAAAATGTGGATTTTGGGTTACTTTTTTAAATCCAAAAATTGGGGATATTTTTTATCAGAGAAAACCAGGATCTTTGCTGGTAAGTCAGGTGTTCCAGCTTCCTAACTGTTTTTGCTGCCCTCTACTGGACTGTCTCCAAATTTGTCTACATCATTTCTGTAGTAGGGGGCCCAAAACTAGACAGGAAACTCCAGATGTGGCCTCACCATTGCTGAATAGAGGGGAGTAATCACTTCCTTCTATTTGCAGTCCTACTAATGCAGCCCAGGAGGCTGTTAGCCTTCTTTGCAACAAGGGCACACTGTTGGCTCATATTCTGCTTATTGTCTATTGTAACCCCCAGGTCCTTTTTTGCAGAGCTGCTGCCCAGCCAGTCAGTCCCCAGGCTGGGATTGTTGTGTCCTAAGTGCAGGAATTTGCACTTGTCCTTACTGAACATCATGAGATTTCTTTTGGCCCAATTCTCCAATTTGTTTGGGTTTCTCTGAATCTTAGCCCTACCTTCCAGCATATCTACTACTCCCCCCAGCTTGGTGTCATCTGCAAACTTGCTGAGGGTGCACTCCATCCCATCTTCCAGGTCATTGATGAAGATATTGAAAAAAATTGGCCTCAGGACTGACCTCTGGGGCATTCCACTTGATACCAGCTGCCAGCTAGACATCAAGCCATTGATTATTATTCTCTGAGCCTGACGATCCAGCCAGTTTTCTATCCATCTTACAGTCCATTCATCCAACTCATACCTGCTTAGTATTCTTGTGAGAATGCTGTGGAAGACGGTAAAAAAATATTGGCCAGTGAATCTGCAATCACGTTGCCTAAGTCCTTCAGCACTCTTGGATGCATCGCATCCAGCCCCATGGACTTGTACACATCCAGCTTTTCTAAATAGTCCCTAGCCTGTTCTTTTACCATTGTTGGCTGTTCACCTCTTCCCCAAACTGTGCTGCCAGGTGAAGTAGTCTGGGAGCTGACCTTGCATGTGAAGACTGAGGTAAACGGCATTAAGTACTTCAGCCTTTTCCTCATCATCTGTCACTAGGTTGCCTCCCTTATTAAATAAGGGACCCACACTTTTCCTGGTCTTCTGCTTGTTGCTGACATACTTGTAGAAACCTCTCTTATTGCCCTTCACATCCCTTGCTATCTGAAATTCCAGCTGCACTTTGGCCTTCTTGGGCCTTCATACAAATACTTTTTGTCCTGTGACATGCCAGAGATGCAGCACATCAGAGCAGACTCAATTAATCTAGCCTGCTCTGCATGCAAGCTGATGTGCACCATACTGCATCTCTTGCAGTTGTATAAGTGGAGAAAATGGCAGTGGTGCGCTTTTGAAATAAAACAACTTTGATGTGTTTTAGTTCAAAAGTGGACTGCCGCCATTTTCTATATGTTGATGTGCATTTTGCCTTTTATACAACTGCATGCATCTCAGCACTGAGCTTTTCAAAGCACCAGGCACTGTAGTGCATGAATATATAAAAATAAGCCTGGATTTCATCCCTACATGCCTGAGTAATACTCTTATACTCTTCCCTAGTCATTTGTCCAAGTTTCTACTTGCACACTTCTTTTTTGTGTTTTTGATCACTGAAGAGTTGAGAAGGCTTCCACTGTGACTTTCTCCTGCTTGCACTTCTTCTAGGTCACCTGCTTCCCCACTTACCTCAGGGCTTTTGCCTCCATCCCCCTGTAAACCTAGTTTAAAGCCCTTCTCACTAGGTTAGTAAGCCTGTCTGTGAAGATGCTCTTCGCTCTCTTCATCAGATGGATCCCTTCTCCTCCTAGCAATCCTTCTTGGAGTAAAATCCCATGGCCAAAGAAAACAAAAACCTGCTGGTGACACCAGCTGTGCAGCTATGCATTGATCAGCAGGATGCATCTGCTCCTGTTCGAGCCCTTTTCTTTGACCAGAAGGATCAAGGAGAATACCAACTGAACCCCTGTCCACTTCACCCTTTTACCCAGAGCCATGCAGTCACTTTTGATTTGCTCAGGGTCACCCCTAGCAGTATCACAGGTGCCCACATGGGTATCTTAATCCTCCACCTCTCTTCCTTCCCCTGTTTCCCAGCAGAACTTCCCTAGCAGACTCCCCTGTAGGCTGGCCTGTTCACTGCTCCTTGGTCCCAAAAGGTTCCCTTTTCCCCACTAACCTGCGTCCCCTCACTATCTTACAGTGAAGGAAAGTGAGAGAGTTTCCAGGAAAACTCCACAGCAAACTCTCCCTTACTCTGGACTCTAGTTAAACAAAAGGTTCAAGTACTGGTCTAACTCCTGAGTTCTGGCTACTTATACTAAATATATATAGGCTAGCTACTCCTAAATAAAGAAAGTGCTTATCTTAAAGGCTCCCTGTAACAGGGAGCCCTAACCCTATTAAGGGAATGGGGGAAGAATGGAGAGCAGAAGATATTCAGGGTGGGAATGCAGCAGTTCCTTTAAGAGGCTTCAGAGAAAAACAGAATGGGCAGCTGCTAATTAAGAGAGGGGTCAGTGCAGGGCAGGCAGATAATAAGGAGATAAGAGGCAGCTGTTGGTGGTTTGAAAAGGGAAGCCAGAGGTAGCAGCTAGAGGGAGAGGGGAGCTGACAGGCTCAGAGAAGAAGCTGGTGCAAGGCTAGTAGACTTCTGGTATTCACAGATTCTGGAGGTCCTGAAAAGACTGACCTTGCTGGCAAGACAGCTCCATGCAGGGGTGAAAGGAGCAGTGGCAGATTAAGAAGCAGGTTAGGAAGCGAGGTCTCTGCAGGACTATGAAGAGGAGCAGCTGATTTTTGGGAGCTAGGTAAGCAGAGGAACAGGAAGGTGACAATAGAGATAAAGATTTTGGCAGAGTGCGAAAGACTGTTGAAGAGATAATGCATCCTATCCACCAACTCAATCAACAGGCAGTGAAGCCCGAGTCAGATAAGACAGAAGATAGGAGGCTAGCACCCATATTTCAGTTGTGGGTTTTTTTTGTGTTGTTCATTCTTCAAAGAAGGACTTTGAATTACAGGGGTGAGCTTCAAGTTGGAAGCTGCCGAAGGAAGCCTGCAGGTAATGGGGCAGTAAGAGTACCTGAAATAGGCAAGGTCAAAGAAGAGGAGGAGATCCCTGAGACTGGAATTTCATGACAGTAGCCAGAAGTCTGCTGTAGCAGGTGAGAACACAGAGGCAGTAAAGGGATAGGGCTAGGCATAAGGATCACCTCCTAATCTAGCGCACTCTTGTCAAAAATGCCAAGAAGATATCCCAAAGGGGAAAATCAGTCACATCCCCTTCAAAGAGGGGAGAGGCATACTGACCTGTAAACTGCTCTCAAACTGCCCTATTTTCTGTCCCTGTTCACTCACTCCAGGGTCACTTGCAGAGTCTCTGTTTATACCCTGCTGGGCCTGGATTGGCTCCATCCACTTGTTAAGGATTTGTCAGGCACAGGCAGCCATTGGGATGCTTAAGGGGTGCACACACACGCACCCCCTGAGATTGGTGGTGTACCTGCAGCAATTGGCTACTGGTGGTACCTGTGGGTGGTTGCCACTCGCCCCCCTCTTCCCCCTGCCCCGCCATTGCCGCTGACACTGCCAGCGGTGTGTGCAGGTGGTTGCCAATTGCCATTCGGTGCTCGCCAGTTGGCGCTCACCCTCCACCTCCCTGCCGCAGATACCACGGCAGCCACCTGCGAGAGGTCCCCACTTACCACCACTGCTACTGCCTGTGGGTTTTTGCCATGCCCCTCCAGCCTCAGGATGCACACAATGTTCATGCAGGCAGCAAACCTCCCAGCAGTCACTCAGCTAGCAGCACTCACATGTGCTCAGAGCACATGCCCAAACAAACAAGCAGCCTACTCTTAGATGAATGTGGGCTGTGGGTCTAATATAGATTTCTATGGCCCAAACCACTAGTACCAGATATTAGGCAAGATCCAACATAAAAATCTCAATCCCTTATACCAGTGATGTTCAAACTTTTTGTCCACAAGGCCAGATGCAGGTTGCCCAATACTTCTGTTTGCTAGCAGGTGGACCCAATCTGGCTCCTGAGACATCACAGCAGGGCTGTAGGGAGGGGCAGGGATGGCAGCCCAGCCTCAATCCAGCCATGTGGAGAAGGTGGCTTGGCCCAGCCCCAAGCCAGCCAAGGGCAGGCAGGGCATGGCCATGACCCCACAGAAGGAAGGGGGTGTTACCTGGCCCCAACATGGCTGGGTGTGGGGAAGGGGACATGTCCCAGCCCTGAACCGACTATGCAGGGGGAGGATGCATCGCTTGACCCTGTGGGAGGAAGCAGGCATAGCCCAGACCTAACCTGGCTGAGGAGAAGGAAGGGGGCAGGCTTGCCCCTAAAACCAGCTGCACAGGGGGAGGGGGCATGGCTCAGCCCTGCCCTGGCCATGAAGGAGATTGGCCCAGCCTTGCCATACAGGGATTGGGATTAACACCACTGTCACCCACAACCAAAACTCCCAACCCATGGGAAGTTGTGCTTTACACTATTTGTCTCATGTTTGGTGATAGGAGAGCCTGTCACATTTGATCAGGTGATTCTTATAATTATAGAAGTCTTCTAAAAGACTCTACAGTAGATGTCCTGGAGTTTTAAGACGTTGGACCAAATAATGCAAAGGCTCAGGATTGCAGATCTGTTATGTCTCAACCTTATCTGACAACCTTTTCAGTAGGTCACATGTTTCATACATATCGATCTGAAATCCGATATTTATGTGCTGTTAGCAAAATTTTGAAATGAATTTTGGCATGCCTCTGTTAGAAACAGTCAAATTTCCAAAAAGAAATCATTTCACTAAATCCCAAATGTTCATGGAACTGTTTCTACAAAAAAAAATTATAAATAAATAAAAGCAGCTCCTGGTGGCAAGATGGATGTTTTGATCAAAATATGCAGAAATGAAAAGGCTGTCCTTGTGGTTAGGGACTTAACAGGGATGTTAGAAGCTAAGGATGGAGATTCCACAACCTTTCTATGTAGCCTGTTCCAACATATAAGGCAATGTTTAAACTCTTCAGGGCAGTACCTTCTTCTGGGCATGATTACTTGAGATGCTTAATGCCCAGTAGACTCAGTGCAAAAGCCGTGCTAATGTGCAGCAGAATTAGGCTACTGCACTTTCAGCATCACAAAAAGGTCCTGCACTTTCCTACTGCATAGTAGCACCAGCTATTACACATATAGTTAGTACATCGTATTAGAGGTACTAAATTGAGTGCGTCAGAGCAATGGTGCATTAATGCACGTGTGGATACGTGCTCTGTTTGTTAAAACTGATCTTCAATATTGCCATCTTATTTCCCTCACAAGGAAAAAAATCATTATTCACCATTCTTCCTACTTCTAATTTTTAGCCTACATGAGCATTGTTTTTGTTTCCTTCCCCTTCCCCAGTTTTCCATTAAGTAGAGCTAGTTAAAAACCAAGTAAAAATAAATATGAAAAACTTCCCAACATTTTTTTTTCTGGTTGATCAAAGAATATTTTTTTCAGTGGCTCTGTAGCCTTGCAAAAATGAAAAAATGGTGAGGAAAATTCTCCTTACTTTATTTTTCATTCAAAATTTGGATGAATAATTGTATGACAAAAAAAAATAGAATTGTTTTAACTCTGTATTTATTAAGTTTATTTAAGGTTAGACATCTGCTTCCCTGGTATCTCTGCAACTATGAATGAGGTAATGGGTAGGGTAAGGTGCAACTAAAAGTTTATTGTTTTCCCCCTATGTCTGTAGAGTGCTGTATGCACACTACTGTATGGTCCTGGTCCATGACCAAGGCTCCTGAGTGCTATGGCAATATGAACAGCAGCAGCTTTGGTGTTTATTTTCAGTACCCCTTCCTTGCCAGACTGAGCAGGGTAATAATTAAACTTGGATTCTTACAAATCCTATACTGTTACTTAGTGCTAATACGGTATGTATATATGTCATGTGTTGATAATGACAGGTTTTTTTCCAACTCAAAAACTTTGTGATCTACCACCTATTATTGCACTGAGCTCCAAGGGACAGGACCCATACTGGCTCCTGTGAAAACCATTCTGAAATGAACGTGAATCCACAGTAATACAGGGGTCTACCCAGGTAGGGTCCCAGAGAGGGTGCAGTGGCACAGATTCACCCACATTTTGAACCATAGTGCAGGAGCAGCAGCCAGGGGCTTAAGAATCCCCCCACCACTCTCAGCACCCCATTCCTTGCCCTCTGTGCTCAGGAGCACATCCCCCACTCCCATCTGCAAATTCACCCTGTTTCCTGCCCGCCCCTGGATACCCAGGGGTCAAAAAAACCTGCAGAAAAAAAAGCAGAGCAGTGCATGCACAGGCAACACATACCGCTCAAAAGCAGTCGGGCCTCTTGGAGCCATGCTGTGGCAGCCAGCCAGGCTCTACATGGCAGAATTGCCACTACTGCAGCTCCAGGAGGCCCCCAGGACTCCAGGTAAGGCTGCTGCAGCCAGCCCAGTGCTGGTCCCAGCCTCCCCTACCTCACCCAGGGTAACTTGCCATGAACCAAAACACGCATAGCATGGGCATTCCCTGGGGACAGATAGCAGTGGTGTTAAGGTGCATCTCTGCTACTTGTCCCCAGGGCACCAAACATCCACCCCATGTGTGGACACGCCCCAGGTGGTGCTTCCAACGTGTGGTCTGGGAGTGGGGATTACAGCCACCCCTGCACTACCGGTCACAGTTCCCACAGTTTTAAAAATCCTGGATCTGCCTATGGGCTGCCCATTCATAGTGAAGTGTAAAGTCAGTGCCAGATTTAGACACAAGTTGGCAAAGGGTATGCTAAAGAAGGAACATGGAAGGAAGAGGCTCAAAGCAGTCAGAGATCATGATATATTGCTTTTGTTATGGATAATTATAATTCTTATGAGTATTTTTGTTAGTTACTCTTTGTTCTTTTTTCTAATTAATAAAAATGCTATAAACCAACTGCCTTTTTCTAGTTTGAGTACCTTATAAAATGGGCCAATCTATTTCTCAATATAACCAAGCTGAGTAGGAATAACCAACATTAAATTTCCCTGGGTGCATCTACACATACTATTAGTGTGCATGAATAAACTCCAGAGCTTATTGCTCCTGAGTTTATTGTTTCCAGGTGCTGCGTTTGCACATGCACCTGGGAGCACAACACATTGAGCCTACTCACGGCAGTCCCTGCTGGGAGGGGCCTGGTCCCCTGGCTCAACATGCTCCCAAAGGGTTGGCTAGGGCACAAGGGTGCTTCAGTATGAGGCTAGCCCCAGCCAACTTCTCTGCAGCATCTACATATGTGCTGCTGTGGAGTAAAAAAAAACTCCACAGCAGGATCATACTTGTATTTACAAGCAGGTGAGTTAAATTAGTGAAGATAAAGAAATTGAATTGGTAGGTAAAGTACATTATGTCTTTTTCACACAACATTTTATTTCTGTGGTGTTGATGGTGTATTTCATTCAGAGGTGATTTAACCATGGATGAAAATATTCATATTTATGTAAGAAATGGATTGTGCATTCAACTCAATTTATATTTAAACAGCTTTTATACCAAGAATGTAAAGAGAGAATTAAACACAGAATCATCCTTGCATTCTAATCGCAGGGAGAAAAGTAGACAAGACATATCAGGAGGAATGGGTAGATGTTGGGACAGAGATAAAGGGTTGAGCAACCCACAAACAGTTTTGAAAACCATTTCTGTAATTCTGTATTGGCTTTGGACATAGATGAGAATCCAGTCAAAATGACAGGCAGGCTACCTGAAGTGAGATCAATTGGAGTAATGGAGCAACCAGACTAGAATCTATATAGAGTATGCAAGTTGGCATCTATTAAGAGGTTCTTAAATGTACCTCTAAAAGCATCTGTGCATGGTACATGTGTAGCGGAAAAAAGAGAAAGAATGCATCTCCAAGACAATCGAATTCTCAGGACCCAATCCTGAAAAATTCCCATTGTTTTCAGTGGTATATGATCAGGGCCATAATTAATATGAAGTTGGTCTGATACAAAAGACAGGTGAAGATGAGTCTGAATTTTTACCTGGAAAAATGTACTGATACATTAGTGGATTGCAATTATAAAATAGTTACATAATGGCATTATTTAAGCATGTATAATGTTGTAAAAGGCTCAAAGATTGTAATGGTGCTGCAACAAAGGCAACCTTGAAGATGGATCAAACTTTAATTGATATAAACAGAGAGTGTAATCAACTGTAATATGAGAACATAGATAACATCTTCACTTGCAAAATAAACCTGCTTTTTATATTTAGCAATGGAGCTGACAGACCTCAATCAATGTAGAGATTATGCCACCTTCTGGTTGTCATGCAGATGACAGCTGCTTGTATTGTTTGGGGTCTGATGTATCAACATTTCATGCAAAACCTTTTTTGAAGCAGACTTGTCACTTGTGCAACACATTATATTCCTTGGAGATATTTCACAAATGTACTTTAATAAAATAGGTTAGTGCTTCAAAATCTAAATGTGATATTTGTATATGATAAAAAATAATATGTATATGGGCTAGAACTATGTGTTAGAAATATAGTAGAATGAAATGACTGGTTTACCTATTCTTACCATATTGCTCATTTCCTTGAATTGCTGAAATCTTGGTGTGCTTACCTGTTTATAAAAAAAAAAAAAAGTGTAACTCGTTCAAATTAATGTAATCCATCTGCCTGGTGTTTTCAAGTTGGCTAAAGCAGATGGGACAGCATGACACTGTTCTGTATAACATCTCATCACAACATTGTAATCCCTGGACAAATGTTAACTCTACCATCCTGGTCAAAATCCAAGTTGGATAAATTACATTTTGTCTACTTAATTTCCCCCTACGTTATTACCTAAGTTCCCTACTAAATATTGCTGTGTGGAGCTGTTGGTGCAAAATGGATGCTGTATTCCATCCCAGGAGTAACTGCGTTTCACAGTTTTTTCAGACAACGTATTCAAAATGCCACGTCTCAGATTTATTTCAATTATGTGTCTTTGCTAAGTAATAATAGAACATCTCAAACATAGAGCTCCTCAGCCTAATAGAGGTTCTGAGGCTGAATCCTTTGGAAAGACTCTCAGAAATTATTATTCTCTCTCCAAATCTGTCTTTCCTTTAGTGTCCAGACAGTCTTTGGGCTTGATCCTTGAAGTCAACAAAGCTTTTGCCATTCATTTAAATAGGAGCTAGAACAAAGCAGACTTCCCTTGTTTCCTGGACTTGACCTTTCTCACAAGACCTTTTGCTTATAAAGTTTTCTCTTTTCTTTTTTAAATTTTTCCCCCACATTACCAACACTATAGCGTTGTGTCAGAGTTACCTGTGTAGTTTTGCTACTAGGTTAGAGAATAGATTTGTATAGGATGGTTTGGATAGTGATGGCCTTGCCTCAAAGAGGGGGTTGGACTAGTTGAACTCTGGAGGGGCCCTTCTAGGCCTACTTTTCTGATTCTGTGACATATCATCCCTTCCTTTATACCCATCCCTTTCTGCTTCCCCTTTTCCTAGGCCAGTCTTCCTATTGCTTATTTTAGTGCCATCACAAAATCCGCTGCTTCCCCTCAATGTTTTCACTCCCTCTTCCAAAGGTCCATTCTCTTGCCTTCTTTCTTCTACTTTTGCTTCTCATCTTTGAACTTGTGGGTTGACAGTGAGTAACATTCCCTCCAACACGCTACCACTGCTTGGCCTTCCTTCCTCATCTTTGTCTTAGCATTTGATAAAGTAGGCTGTTGTCTAGGAAAGCTTATAGTCTCTAATGTGTAACCTTGCACTGCCTTCTGTGTAACTTCAGGTGACCCTGTCTCATCTTCTTCTAGCACTACTGTAACCTAGCTCCCTGCTCTTATTGTGAACAGTAGGAGTAGAACATCAGTCAGGCTCTTTAAGACTAGTTAGTAGAAGAGATCAAAATAAACTGAAAAAAAATTAAATCCCATTTTGGTATTTTGGATTTCATACTCTCCAGATATATTCCCCAAAATACAACTCTGCAGTTCTTAATTCCCATTTACTTACCATTCTTCTTCCTCACACGATGGTAATATAAGACAAACCAGTGGTCTGATTTGTACAGTTATGAAGCAAAGCCATTATTTTCAATTATTTTTTCACATTGTAGACTCTTGTTTATTTTTATGCTTAATTCTGTTAATTAGGTTAAAAGCCTCTAGTTGGGAGCCGTATTTTATTTCATAGTGTTTGCAACTTATTTTGTGTAGACTGTCACACTGAATTTATAAATTAATAGAATATAGCATTTTAAAAAGGTTAGCCAGTATAAAATAAAATAGAAAAGCTAAGTATTTTTAACTACTACTACAAAAAAGACAATCTGTTGAGTAGAGTATAGAATTTGCATAACTGTCAGATAACAAATAACTCAAATAGGCTAGCAAACAGAGTACTGAAGTGATATTCAGATAACACATTTCTCATTTCAGCTAGGCTACTTAAGGACATGTGACTTAATAAGAGCAACTAAAGTGGCATTTTCATGTATTGTGCTAGATGATATGCTTTTGTACCAATTGTTACTTATAGCATTCTTTATATACGTCCAGAATGGTACTGTCCAGAATAAAGATAGATTCCTTCTTTGGAAGAACTTAAAATCTCAGTAATAAGATACTGATTTGAAAATGGATACATGAGAGAGGTGTAGGATAAGTGAAAAATGCTTATTTGGCTATTTATAATATTTTAGTAAACATCTTGTCCAAGGCACAAAGGTTTTGTTAAAGTTGAGCTTTAGGTAGGTTAGGGCATATTATACAGATATGAACACAACGCTTTTTATTTGAAACTATCCCTGCATTTCTTGTATCAAAAACATCAAATTGCATTAAGAATAATTCAGATTAACTGAGGACAGATGGCTCCTATAAGAAAATGAAGCTTCCAAGCAAAGCTGTTTCATGGGAGTTTTGATTATTAAGCTAGATTAAGGTGAAATCTTGGTCCCATGCAAATCAATGGCAATACTTCCACTGAATTCAAATGGGCAGGGATTTTACCCATACTCACTCTAAATTACACATGTTCCCTCCTCTTTATGGTTCTTTGTATGGTATTTGCAATTCATGGCTTCTGGCCACATTAGTACTCTTTATACCAAGAGGAGAGCACTTTAAAAAAAAAAAAAAATTTCTAAGAGAAGTTGTTTCCAAATTAAACCTAAAAGTATTACCACAAAGGAGACAAGTTATTTAGGGCCTGACACAACGCCCACTAGAACCAGCCAAAGTGTTTTCAGACACTTTAATGAGCTTTCAGTTAGGCCACTTACTGAGTTACCTGAGCAGAAATTGCAGGATTCAGGCTCAGTGAAATGATCTGCTCTATTCTTGAGATGTGAGACTTTGAACCCTGGATAATTATGAAGAAAAAGGTGAGAGATCATTGAATGTCCCAGAAGATTCCAAGTTCAAGGGTTAGTCAGTTTTGAACTTGTTATAGTTAAAAATGTAGACAGTAAAACAAATATAAAGTTCTTAGAATGACGCAACATTTTATTTTGATATGAATTTTCGAGTGGAAACAGTGCATCTTGGCACAGAATTATACAACTATAAAGCACACCCAGGTCATTTTCCTGACAGTCTTATTTTTCTTGTGAATATGTGAAATCATTCCGATTCCTTCACATGAAATATAAAATTAACCTAAGAATATTCTTTTTCTGATCTCTCTGCCTTATCACTGCTTAAAACTACGGTTCACATTCGATACATTATAGAAAACTCAAAGGCCAGAAAACAAGCAGGGATTAATGAAACCTTTACCAAGTGACGAATTTTAAAGGAGTAGAAAACTGGCATTTTGCATTCTGCCAAGATCATAGCAGTTTTTAAGCTGTTAAAGTTGTGATTATTTCCTCATTTCCTTGAAAACTAATTGTAGATCTGAAATTGCAGTTTTTAAATAATTCATAAAAACATAAATCCAGAGGAAAGTGGCAAAGGTATACAGGAACCCAGTGAAGTACAAAGAAAAGGGTCAAGTCAGCTCTAGTTAGCTGAGTGCTTCCCTTAGTCCTGGAGTACTTAATTAGGCCTGTCTGACTGTTTGGCCCTGGGTTGATTTTTTTCTTTCAAGAGAGCTGTTGACCTGATAGTATATTAAAACACACGGAGCTGTAGCTTCAAAATGGTTACTGAAAACATTTGTAAATGCTGTTATTTTTGGCAATGGGAAAAAAAAATGTAGGCTAGCTAGTGAAACTCATACATTTATAATTGTTTTGTTTTTTTCATGTTACTGAGCAGCCTTTTAGCTCTACCAATTACCCAGATCAGTTAGACAACAGTGTTTAATGTAGGCAGCCAAATGCCCAGAAGATCTTTATCTGTGACAATAAGAGCTTCCACAAATTTTGGAGGGTCTCCCAATCATGGCAATTAATTGAACTAATTCAACTCTGCCTTTCTAAAGTTTATAGCTTCTGGAATTATTGCTGAGCGTACAAAAGCATTTTAAAGATTACATCCTCCAAACTTCTAAATCAATTATTTTATTGTAGGAGTAGATTTCTTGTTTTAAAGTGCTTCTTTGTGCTGATCTATCATTTTTTCTTAATATAAGCTGTTTTTGTAGAACTAATTAGTAACTTATGCCCTGGAGAAAATTTAGTCTGTTGGTTTGTCCTCTTCAAAAAACAGAAATGTCATCCTTTTACTCGCATAAAGAAACTCATCTTGTGTGAAGCTATGCCATTAATAAGAAATTGACTCAATAGAGCTACAAGAAGAAGAGAAAGATTTCTATCTTCCACTTGCTCGGCACTCCAAGGCTTTAATAGTAAGAGCTGTTAAAATGTGCAATCTCCCAATTATTAACGGCACCTCTTAATAATTCTGATGTGACTTCTCCCCTCTCCTCCCCAGCATGATATCAAATATGTTCCTGTTTTATATTTTGTTATTGAAAGAGGGGCTGTCAGAGTTGACATTCTAAAATATCCATCTGGCTCCTTAAATGCTATCATGTCTCTTT
>NW_017729032.1:100451300-100471851 GCF_001723915.1 Gavialis gangeticus
TCTTAATAATTCTGATGTGACTTCTCCCCTCTCCTCCCCAGCATGATATCAAATATGTTCCTGTTTTATATTTTGTTATTGAAAGAGGGGCTGTCAGAGTTGACATTCTAAAATATCCATCTGGCTCCTTAAATGCTATCACGTCTCTTTTGTTTTCCCAAGTCTCCGATGAGAAGATGTTTGTCACTTAATTGCTGCTGAGGATCACAGATGATGGTTTATAGGTTTAGGCAAATTGCAGGCAGCACTTTGTTAACAAACGGAAGAGCACAATGGTACTTCATAATTATCCTATAGAGCTCAATTGGCCCTTAACGGCACCTGCATGTACAGCATCAGGGAGCCTTGTTTCAACACAAAAGCTCCTTCTTGTTAATTAACCTGTGTGCACTTGTTACAAATGAAACCTATTTGTTTCCACTTAATATATTTGCAGCTAGTTTAAATATTCATTTATTATTATGCTTGTTAAGTGAGGAGTGGAGAAGAATAGTTTGGATCACTTTCATTAGTATGCATTGAGCTTAAAAGAGGTAGCAAATAGACCAATATGTCAAGTGTGTTTCTTTGTGCTTTCCTTCTTCCTACTCTGTAGGTCCCCAAATTAGGCTAACAAAGATGTATAACCATTACTGATTGAAATAATACAAAAAGACCATGAGGTAATATGTACCTTGTTGAAGAATGAGAAATATAACTGATCCCAAGCCAAAATTTCCGAGTTCTGGATGCCTACTTTAATAATATAAATACTGATTCTTTTTTGTGCACCTAAAGCTGTAAAGTAAAATATCATCCATTTAAAGCTTTTCTTTGACTAATGATTTCATTTGGCGCACACTGATCATTTACCTAAGACTAGGCTTGTATTTTCAGCATCCTGAGCAAAAACATTATCTTAACAAAAATGGGAAACAAATAAAACACCTCACTTTTGACACTATTGCACATATATGTGCTGTAGTGTAGCAAAAGATAATAGATTATATTTTTCAGTTGTACTCTGAGTTATTTCTGCATGAAAGTCAGCTTTTCTGTCTCACTAAAGAATAATTTACATGCTTTTATTCCTGATACTTAGGAAAATTTCTTTCAGATACTGATTTTGATTATATGCTTTGGTTCTTGAGTAACTTTGTGGTCCAAAGGTTTTTGAAGCCTGTGTTCTACTATGAGAGTAGTCCCCCAAACAGCATAGATTGCAGACTGTATGTATCTGAACAGCAAGAGAAACAAAAGATTCATGTCTCCTCTCACTTCTGATTTACACTACTGTAACTCCATTGATTATTGAAGTTATCTCTGCTTACACCATTTAAAAGACTGAAGAATCACACTTGAGATGTTAGAGTTTCTGCTGAAAGGAAACACTTTTATATTCAACTCTCCAGTTATAGCAGTGTGAATTCTTGAGTAGTTCTATTGACTTCACAGTTATCAGGGATTTATAACAGCAGAACTGAGATCAGAGTCCAGCCCAAAGATTTTTGTATGTTCATTGTTTTGCTTTTTATTTTTCCAGTTTAAATTCTGTTTTATTTTTTCCAGATCTAGTTTTAATACATTTACCAAACTGAACATCAGCTCTTGTAACAGATCATGTACCAAAAGCTGTTCAAAATACAGTCAACTATTGATGCAGGATGCATTCCAACAGCTGCTAATCAATTGCTTTGATTCTTCTGTTTTAAAATTGGTCTGATAATGCATTTTAGAATAGGTCAATATTACCTTCTACATAGAGTAATGCCAGCCAAACAGACTGAAATCTTTATTCACAGAACAGGTACACTACAGGTTAGCATCAGTCTCATTTTTCTGAAGTGCCTGATTTCTTACGTGGGAGGACCTCCTGTAGGAATTAGGTGTTAGCTCCATATTCATTTAATTCTTGACTTTATTGCTGAGACTGCCACTATGATAAGTTGGAAAGGGGTTTCTGTTCTGTAGAAACATCTGATAGGATATGGATGAAAAATGTTCTGCCTCTTCTGTCAAATGGCATTAAGTCAGTAGTCACTTTTGGTTATTATTACTGGCCTGAGATGGATTTAAAATAGTGACCTAGATGCAAAAGGTTCCTTTTCCCATTATCAGTTCAATGAAACATTTTTGGCCCTACTAATCTTTCATTAAAATTATATCTTAAATAATATACATTATATTAAAAATTACCTTTTTGTCCTCTGGGATCCCAAAGCACTTTTCAAACTTATGAGTAGATTTTGTAGGTTATTTTCACAGAATGAAAGTCCATATATATGCACAGATGTGATGAAGAGCCATATTATTTACTTCTTCCAGGCACTCATGGCCCACAGCAAGCAGAGCCCCTTGGTGGTGCATAGCTCTGGCTGAATCCCAGGAGCTTCATGTGGCAGTATGGAGCCTGCCCAGCCCACAATCATGCGCCTTCAAGCTAGACTGGGCTTGCTGTGTGCCAGCATGTGAGGCTCCCGACACTGCAGGTGGGAGTCATGTGCATTGGGCCAAGAAGGGCCAGCCCAGCTCCTTGCCTCTGTGTGGGGCTTCCAGCACTCCAGCAGGGAGCCACACATGGAGGCGTGGAGCCAGCCCGGCCCAATGGCTCATGACTCCTTGTAGCTTCCAGTCTGCACACCATCGGGCCAGGCTGGCTCCATGCCTTCATGTGCAGCTGGAGTGCTGGAAGCCCCACTTGGAGACATGGAGCCAGCCTGGCCCAGCCCGAAGGCACATGGCTCCTGCCTGCAGTGCTGGGTGCCCCAGATGCTGACATGGGGCCAGCCAGTCCAGCTTGAAGGCACGCACCAGTGGGCTGGACTGGGGGGGTTCTGTCCTGCCACATGTAGCTCCTGTGGGGATATGCTTGCCATGGGCCATGAGCACCCCAAGGGCCTATCACCTGCTGCTGGCAGCAGGGCTGTCCAGCATGGGAAGAGAGGCATGTGGTGGCGATCCCACACCCACCCAGAAACCCCACATCCCCCCACACACCCACTGCCTGTAGGCAGGAGCTCCCCTCCCTACTCATCAACTGTCCAGTCATGCACCATTGCACTCAGTGCCTCCACATGGGGCTCCCAGCTGGAGTGCCAGGAGCCCCATGGCAGTGGAAGCACAGAGCTCATCTGGTCCAATGTCACATGACCTCTGAAAGACTGCTGCCCACTGGCTTTCAGAAGGGCAGCCACGGCCCAGTAATAATAGTTTTTTTGCGGGCCTCCACCAGCCAGATAGACTGTATCTGGCCCACAGGCTGTACTTTGCCCACCCCTGGTTTAGCACCTTTATGACCACTTCTTCAAAGCAAAGCATTATGTATTCACTCAAAGGTACATAACATTCAAAGAAGCGAGTTGAAACAACAAAAGGCATTCACACCCAGGCTGTATTCATCATCATCATATACCTATTCTAGGCAAATGCTAAGTTCCACTTAGCCCAGACACCCTTGCATCCTGAAGCATTTTCAGCCTTTCTCTCAGTGTCTCTTCTGCAGCTTCTTCTCCTAACCAGATGCTGCTCATCTCACTTTTGCTCCCTTCTTCTCTAGGCATGGATTTTTAATGATTTAGTTTTCTTTTACTCTAGGATTGGGTCTAAGAAAAATAAACCTGTTAGCCTCACTGGAGCCAGGCAGGTGAATATTTCCCAATTAATAGCTCCCACATTCTTCCCTTACAGTCACTCGGTATTTCCCTAGAGATATCTTATCTCTGTCATTGTTTTGTTTCCTGCTCAGTTATCCCTAACAGCCTCCTTTGATTTAACTAACTCTGTGCACTCAGACAGAATAATATCAGGCAGGTAATCTTAGATTCATGCAAACCAATACAGATAGTTTCCTCATTTGCTCCAATAGAATTTATGGTCCAGAAAATAAGGGCAGTGAATAGCCCTTTCTCATGGGCTAAGTATAGACAGTCAAAAAAACTGAGGCAGAATCGATCCAATCTTCTCATGTTTCTCTAAGGTGCGTAGATTGAACCAATAATGAAGTGAACTCGCATTCAGTTTTCAGTTGGGAAAAGCAGGCAGATGCCTGCACTGACTCAGGCCAGAAGACAGAGGGCACTTGAGCATGCCTCCCAGCCATTGCCAAGCCCAGCTGAGTGGGCCCATCCCCGATTGCTTGTGTGGCACACACCCCTAACCCCCTGCTGTCCCCCCACCAACCTGGTTTCCCCCTCCTCAATCTCTGCCTCTGCTGCTGCTGCAGCTGCTGCCATCTGGACCAGAAGAGCAGACCCCACAGGCATTTTAACCCTTTCTTGCCTGCTACCTAGTACAGACAGCAGGGGCAGTCACAGGGAATCAGGGGGTGAGGGGAAAGTGGGTGGGGATATGGGGTGCTGGGGAAGGTGGGGGTGAACAGTGCGCCAGCAGGGGATGGGCGCAGACCCTGTCCTAACACTGGGATGGAGGCTTTTTCCCCCCTCCCCCTGCAGGTCAGAGACTAGCAGGGGGGGCTCAGCAACCAGCATGGCAGCACAGGGTGGAAGGGGAGAGGGAATCCCCACCTCTTCCTCCCCCCACCCTACAGTCAGGCAAACCAAGACTCAGGGGACCCCAGGCTGGGGAAACTGCCATAAGCATGGGACTCCCACCATGCAAACATCTAGCTTGGGGTGCCGGAGCCAAGATAGTGGACTCCTTCACCCTCACTCCCTCTGTGCATTAGTGACTTGCACCAGTCCATGTGTGTTTGGGGTGGGGGGGGGATGGCAACCTTCACAGACCAGGGCTTGGGGGCAGGGGCTGGGGATCAGAGGGGTCTCTGTTCCTCCCCCACCACCACCCTTTTTGGCTGATAGGCACAGGCAGGATGCAGGGCTGCAGAACAGAGGCTTTGCTGCCTCAGCTCTATGAGAGCCCACTGGAGGGGCTGGCACTGCTTGACTGGAGCAGACGTGTGGGCCAAGGCTAGCCAGTCCACCCTGTGAGGTGAGGGAGAGGGGGTCAGCAGGGGCCCACAAGGTATCCTAGGATGCTGGCAGGTTACCTGATAACTTGTGTTCGAAGGTTAATTCAATAGACCAGTCTCACCCCAAATTAGTTCAATCTGATACTACACACATCCAGGTCTATCTTAAACTGGGTTTGGGCATTTTGAAACTGGTTTACACATGCTGAACTTCCGTTACAGGTTTAGACCCATTTCTGATCACTTATATTGGTTTCTGTGTAATGTCTGTCCCTAGTAATGAAGACTTGTAACCAAAAATAAGGCTGTGGTTTATGATCCTCAACAGGCTAAAGTAGAACCTGAGGTTCATTGGCCCATGTGCTTGACTTCATTCAAGCAGGTTCTTGTTCACCGTTCTCTACAGCTTCAGATTTCTCAGCCCTGCCTCCATGGCCTCCACCAGTGAGGGCATCTCTACCAACAACCTGCAAACATCTTATGTCTTATATAGATTATTCTAATAATTTCCACCATTTTCCCTTTTAAAATCAGTGCCAAATCATAACCAAAAGTTGTCTTGATCTTCCTAGTTGTCATGCCCACTGCTTCCATCCTACTACTGCCGCTCAGTAACATGTCTGAGCACTGTTCCAAATTCAGTCACATCTGCATATTAATTCCATTCTTCTGCCTTCTTTCAACAGTTTTCTCAGCATCTTCAGCATTCTTCCAGACTTTCTTCCAGCCTTATCTAATTACAAACACAGCTCCATGTAGAAAGAGTATTTGATTCTGAATGCATAGAAGTCTGAAAAACTGAGACAGTTTTTAGTGTAAGAGTAAGTCACAGCCACTACTTAATCACCAGCATCTGACATGAAATGAAAAAGCTGTTTATACATTTGAAATTGAAGGAAAATTTGGATAGTCAGAATGCCATTAAAAACATAAGAACTTATCACCATGCTTGTACAAAGCTTCTTATGAATTTTAATGGTTAAGATCTTACCTGTATTACTCATCCAAAAAACATTATTCTTTAGTAATGTCTTGCTAACAGGGACCTTATTTAGCTAAGATGACAGTATGACATACTGGTTGTGCTTTCATGCTACATACTTGTTTTGCAGATTTTAAGATTTTGTTTGAATTGCAGTGTCTAGCTGTGATAGTTGTAGATATGTCCTTCATACTAGGCACATCTACACAAGATGCTTAATGTGCAATAGGATCATTCTATTGCACATTAACTCATTGCAGGAAAAACTGTGCTAATATGCTAATACGTAGTAGAATGAGTCTATTGCACATTAGGCATCTCAAAAAGACCTTGAGCCATTGCTACTGTGCATTAGCACCAGCTACTGTGTATTTATGTAGTACCCCATATTAGAGGTACTAAACTTAATGCGCAGGAGCAACAGCGCATTAATGCACATGTAGACATGCCCACTGTGAGCTGTACTTTAAGCAGAGATGTCTTTTTACATATCTGTGGTTAAAACAATAACTTGGAGAGTCATGGCCTGCTCTGTTCATTTCAGGTGTGTGCTAACTCAGATGTACTTTAACAATGTATCAGTTTAGCAAACTGTGAAAGAAATGAGAGAGACGATCATAATATGAAGATCGAACAATCTACTATTGATGGCTTAATTTGGTACCTTTAGTGGGTACAAGAGAGCACTGCTGCTGTCTTTGTATCCTGGGCTCACATGCAGGCTCAGATTTTGAACATTGTGGGGGAGGTTTTAAAAGAATTATTGCTCCCTCTACAGTATGACCCCCCCTGCTTTATAATCATTAGGGGTGTGCAAAGTGGGCTGTATTTGATTTGGATTCAGATTTGGCTCAAATCGGGGGACAGTGATTCAATTCGCTGATTTGGATCACTGTCCTGAATCTGAAGATTCAATTCTGACTTGGAGAATCAGTGATTCAGCCATAGACACAGCTTTATATATTTTTTTCTACATACCTCAAGGTACCAGGCACGGCTCAAGAATACTAAGATGGTGGGGCGGATGGAGCGTCCCACAGGAGCATGGGGGGGCCCCCCTGTGTGCTCAGCAGTGGACCTCCCCATATCCGTCAGCTTGGTGATTGACTGCGGGGGGACTATGGGTGTCCCCCAGACCCAGGAGGCACCAGTTGCCTAGCTGGGGGAGTCCCCCACGCACTCCATGGCAGACCTGAAAGTGGACCGGAAGTACTTCTGTTCCACTTCCAGGTCCCCAGCACTTCCGTGGGATGCTCCATCCATCCCACCATATCAGCATTCACGAGCCATTCCTGGGACCTCAAGGTATGTAGAAAAAAACAGAAAACTCTGTCTATGGCCGAATCGTCAATCTCTCCAAATCGATTCAGAGGGTTCTGATTCGATTCAGAGAGATTAATGGGTCTCCTGATTCGATTCAGATTCGGAGATTCAGTTACCAAATCTGGCCAAATCTCCTCCGAATCAAATCAGCGACTAAAGCTTTGCACAGCCCTAAGAATTATATATAGGGCACTGGTAGAGAAACAACTTATAATGGATTGCTTCCTCTATTCAGTCATCTCCTGCAGAGCACTTCTGCCACACAGGAAGAGCGTATCCTGTATTGCAGATATACTTCTCAAGGTCCTCTACGGACTTAGGCACTTAACTGATTCCTTTCAAAATGAAGGAAGGAAGTCATACCTTTCTGTTATTACATCAGCACATTAGTATTGTCGGTGCTTCTTTCCCCCTTTATATACTAGCTCATTGGTTAAAGCACAGGAATCCAGAAGACCTGGATTCTAGACTCCCCTCCACAGGGGTTTAAAACCTATATATCCCACTTCCTAAGAAACTACCATATCCCCCAAACTAGAGACAAGACTGGGGGGGGGGTGAGAAAGAGAGAGAGAGATGGGAGGCGCTTGCTTTTTCTGTATCTGTTGAATCTAGGCAAAAAAAGAATTCAAGGGACATTTGGCCAGCAAGAAGGAGTGAGGGGTAGCATAACTGTAGCTCTGTGATTAGAGTACATACCTCATGAAAGATCTGGGTTCTGATCTTTGCCCCAAGGATTCTATGCATTAATCAGAGAATCATAGAAAATTGGGGTTAGAAGGGACCTCAGGAGGTCATCTAACCCAACCCCCTGCTCAAAACAAGACCATCCCCAACTACATCACCCCAGCCAAGGCTTTGTCTATCAGGGCCTTAAAAACCCCCAAGGATGGAGAGACTACAACCACCCTGGGTAAACTTTTCCAGTGTTTTACTATCCTTCTTATGAAAGAGTTTTTTCTTATATCTAACCTAACAATCAGTGCACACAATACACTTCAGCAAAATGAATCTTCATTTCCTTACTCATATATATACCCATCATAAGCACTCAAAATACTTTTATGGGTGCTTAGGGTACAGGCTGTGGGAGTTTTTTGCCTTCATCTATAGGAGGGGGCATGGCCTTCTTCCTTGGATCTCTGGGGCATATTTTAACAACCTTTGCAGCATCAGGACTTTGGCTGCTGTGGTCCTCCTGCTTTACCTATGGCATATTAAGGTGTTAAATTTTGTGATTGTATAAGGGTTGATCATGCACTTTTGTTAAGAGATTAGACAATGGACTTATATAGGCAAGTTTGGATAGGGATGATTCTCCTCAGGTAAGAGACTGAACTAGATGACCTTTGGAGGTCCATTCCAGCCCTACTTTGCTGTAATTCTATGGATCTATTAAAATTTGAAGAAATAACACAGACTCCTACATATGAGAATAGAGCTGATAGATAATATTTTATCAAAATATTTTTTTTCCAAGGGCAAACAGCCTTTTGAATAGACAATTTCATTTTTGTCACAAAAAAAATGATTTGGTCATCAAACTCCCCCCCAAACAAACAAACAAACACCCTCCCAACCTCTCTCAAACTCAAAATTCATTTTTTGATTGCCAGGAATCAAGAAAATTACAGTTTCTTCTTGTCAAAAAACAACATCAACAACAGCAAAACCCAAACAAACTAATAAACACAAACTATTTATTTTGACAACAAAAGAAAATTATGTCCTGCCTAGTTGTCCATGTGAGAAAGGGTTGTTGTATAAGATTGTTAATTACAAGAAGGAAACGAAAAATAAACACAGTATATTTACTGTGGATTCATACACATACACAGTACATGTGGCTGTGTGCGCGCATGTGTACATAGTTATACTTCTAAAAATAACACAAGATCAGACTCTATTTTCAGTGAACTGGTAAAATCTAGAAAATACTTTAATTCAGTATGGAAAGGCTTAGTCCATTTCATAGCAATTACCTTAAACACTTCAAATAAGACTTATGATGGTAAACAAAACATTTGGTTGTGTATACTTTCCCTATAAGATCCTTTCATACATAACAATAATAAGCAGAACAGGTTTATTATTTCCATTGTAATGGTGATTAGGGTCCATATTAAGAGATAAAGACTTTGCAGACATCTAACGTATTTTAATAAATGCCGGCTGAAATGCTGAACCCATTGAAGTTAATGGAAGTTTTGATGTTGATTTCAGGCAGGAATATAATTTACCCCCTTTGCTGTTTTGTTCAGGCATGATGCCACCTTCATGTAAAGTTCTACTAAGATTCTAAATTAATATGCAGTTCTACATTCACTATCACTGTTTACTACTGCCCATGAATTTGCATTGTGCATATTATTGTTTTTTCATGCCAATATCAAAACAAATTCAAATTCACCATCTCATATTTTGTTAAAAATTTGACTTGGTTTAAAATTTGGAACTTGTTCTCTTCTGTGAATTGGGGGCCAGGTACTGTACTGACTTATATCCTATTACCCCTGTTAATAAGATGCCCTAGAGGAAGAAAGCACAAGATTTGGTCCATGTTTGTGAAAAATAAGGTGTGGCGTACTGTTTTGCACAGAACCTCACTGCTCTTCTTTCATAGAAGTCTGTGGACTCACAAAGCAGAAACATTTTTTTAAAACAATAGTGCATTTTCCAACATGTTCAATAGCTCATGTTGGTGATCACAAGGGATCCTGAGTTTCCTTGATAAAAAAAAATCCCCAATTTTTGGATTAAAAGAAGTAACCCCAAATCCACATTTTTCCATCATTAAAATCAAACACCACTAATATATATAGATAGATAGATTAAAATGAAACACCACTAATAAATAGATACATATATAGCGGTGTTTCATTTTAACCACGGAAAAAAGTAGATTTGGGGTTACTTCTTTTAATCTGAAAATTGTGGATTTTTTTATCAGAGAAAACCAGGATCCCTGGTGATCACATATCTTATTCCTGTGTTAGTCCAATACTGCTAAAGGTTTTATTAACTCTTTGTACATAGATGTGTGCAAAGACTTTTTATGTATCTGTTTAGCCTGTCATATGGTTGACTTAACTCTAGTAGCACGTTACAACCAGAGATTCATTTTCCTCAATTTCTTAAGTGGCTAATTATAAAGGTTCACAAAAGAATTGACACAGGGGAAGGACAGAGCCATACTTCTATCAGTGGCCCCATGAGGCCTGTACAAGTGTCGTTTGTAAAACAGAGCACAAATTAAACAATAGCCATAATAAGCTGCTAGGAGCTGGTGGATAATGAAAGAAAACTTCCTGTGTAGATGCAAAGCAGACACTAAATGGGTTGTTTTTATGTTTGACAACAAGGCCCTTATGTAACACTTCATGAATTCAGAAGCTGTTGTTAAGGTGATATCCTTAGCCTAGACTAGATGATAACAAGCTAAATAAAATGACTACTATTTATTTTAAATCCCTGGCTCTGATTTCTAGCTCCATTTCCATGGAATGGTGCACCAGTAAGATTTTATAAAATAGAATAAAGAGGTTGTATTGTTTCTGGAATAAGAAGAAATTACAGAATTTGCCACTAGGTGTAACTGCAAGTGAGGGTTGTTTTATTTTAAGAACAAATGCAATCCACGTGTTAACAAATCATCAGTTCTATTCCAGTTGTTGACTCCTTTTTATGAATAGTTGAATATAAACTAAAGAATAAATTTAAAAGAGCAGCCTTTTCCTTGCCTTGAAGATTTATATACAGCAAATCGAACTTACTTTATTTTGTCGGTTTAAGTATTTAATGAAATTGAATGAAAGACTTTTTTTGCACTGTTTCTCTTTTTTACCACAACGCAGCTACTCTTTATGCATACTGTTTGCATCGTTATGTAAGACATTTGCAAATATGTATGATGTGTTTGCCTATGGGAAAACCCTCTGTTCTAATGTATTCATGAAAGATGAATTAACAGTGCTTCAGGTATGATAAAGAGATTCCTAGTATAGTCTATTATAATGCTGATATTAAAAAGCAAGCTCATCATTTAATAAGAAAAATGTTAATCTTTTACAATGGTGGCAATATGCTTTATTTCTGAGAATTTCTTCCATCTTATTATAATTAATTATTATTATTATTTATTTGTCTTACAACAGCATTCAGGAAACAGTCAGGGTCAGGGCCTCATTGTGTTTGATATGGTATAAAAATCTTTGCCATAAAGATCTTACTGACTAACACCTTGCTTTTGCAGTGTGTTGTCCTCTTCATACAGCTTCTCTCACCTCACCACACCCCCTCCCTCACCCCTCTCAATTGTTTCTCCAGGCTGTGGTTTGATACTTTGGTCATACTGTAAAATGATGTATCATAGAGAACTTTTCCTTACAGGGCCAATACCTGATTTTTGTCCTGCCGCTCTAGGTCAGGCCCATAGGATTAGGCATCACCAATCTGTGTTTTTCTGATGGGCTATTCTGTTTTAAAGAACCAAACCATAGAAATTAAACTTCACTGCTTTATTCTGCTATTTTACTTTACCCTGCAGAGGCACAAGGAAGGGTAAGGGAAACCTGAAATTCACTATTATTTCTGTGAACAGTTATAATAGGACAGATTACAAGAGTCACAGACAGGGATTGTGCTAGACAAGAACAAATAGAAATCCTGAAGGTTGCAGACTTCTCTATTTTTTACTCTCCTGAGAGATTTAGCTTTCTTTTTAATTCCCACATCTGTATCTTTTGGGTCCCTGTCACTTTCCCCCACCTAACAACTCCCTGCCCTCACACTCTCAGCTTTTCCACCTTACATCACCCTTAACCTCTCATTTTTTCATTACAATTTCTTCTAAATTCATGTAAAACAAATACTGTCATACTGAAACTGTGACATTTTGCAACACATTGGTTTCCACCAGCATTATGTCCTGCAGAAGGCAAATCATGCTCTGTAGTCCGGTGATTAAAGTACCCACCCGGGATGTGAAGAACAGAGGTTCAAGACCTTGCTCTGCTGCATTGAAACCACAGTTCTTTATCCAAGATCATTCTGAATCAGGCAAAGCAGGGAACTTGAATCAGGGGCTTTCACAACCCAGTCCCATGCCCTAAACCGGTGGTGTCCAAGCTTCTAGTCCTGCAGGCCAGTTGGAGTGGCAATGGTCAGTCCACAGGCTGGATTCCATACATGTGGGGTTGATCTAAACCTGTGTGTTCAGATCCACCATGCATTGGCCCATGAACTAGCATGACCCTGGATACTGGTGCAATGCAAAGCCACATTACCCAGCCTGTAGGGCTGCTGATAGGGTTGGAAATTTGACAGCAAAGGAGGAGCAATTCATGCTATCACCACTCCCTGACTGCAAAATTTCTAGACCCTTGGGAATTCCCAAGGGCCAGATGACACAGCTTGTTAGGCTGGATCTGGCCCAGGGGTAGGAAGTTAAGCAATCCTGCCACAAACACCAAGTTATACTGACACCAACACTTTCATATCTGTATGTTATTTTCTCACAGCTGCAATGATAAAACTTCTCATTTAAGGAACTTTTGAAAATCGTAACTGTCTGAAGAAATAATAGTTTTAATGGTTGTGCACGTGTTGTGTGTGCTTCTGCTTTTTTATTATTGCAGTATACTCACTCATGGCTTTAGCCTTAGAACCAGGAATACATTGTTCTTTGTATGGCACGTTGACCATAATGCATAGTTTATGGAAATGTAGCAATGATTAATAATGAGTTTCACTCTCATTCTTTTTATTCCGTAGGCTGCCTCCTCTATCTTCCAGCACTTCACATTTTCTAATTGCACCTCATCCTCTCTTCTGCAGGTTCCTACCACCTGGTCCAAGAATCATCCTTCTTATTGTCAGACCCAACTTCACTGCCATTTATAGAGCCCTACTTTAGTTCGAGGCTTTTCAAAATGTTGGCTTGCTCTTTGACTCTTTTCCCCACCTCATATCCTGATGCAAACACTCCCTTCTGGAGTTAATTAATTATCTCTCTGTATTGGGAAACTGCCAGAGTAAGATGAATTGATACATGTTCAAGTGACAAAATGATCAGTCTGATTTTCAAAAGTGCGTCATAACCATCATTCTCACTGAAGTAAGGTATATGAGCAAGGTGGACATCTCTTAGAAAGTCAGACCACTTTGACAACTGAGTATGGATTTAGATACAGTAGGTATGGGTGTTGCAAACAGTTTTTGCAGCCTGGGCATCACCAACGGCTAAGGCAATGGTGGCCCCTGCCAGTTGTGAACTCCAAATCAGCACCTGGGGCTGGTGCCCTGTTTGTCCACTCATAATCATGCTACTGATGGTAGGTACATAGCTTGAAAGGTACATAGTTTGAAAACTTGTTTGCATGAAACAGGAAGCATTTTCATATTCTTCTTCAGAAGATATTAACTCTTTCTAGAAGGGAACTGTTGGAGTGGATGGGATTAATAAAGAAATCTAGTATGGTAAATCTTTTGTTTTTAGTCTCATCACTAGAGCAAGAGAAACCTAGCAAGATGTAGGCAATGCAAAAAATTTTAATACTACTCTAGTCTCACAAAACTTCCTGCATAATTTTGCAGCCCACAGTAATATGCATCAGTCAGTGTCCAAATTTCTGCTCTGCCCATGCACTCTAAGCTTCCAAAACTTCAGAGATTTACCTATTAGTAAATTCAATCTCAAAAAATGGATTTCAAATTAATGGAAACATTTCATAATTGCAGCAAATATTAAGTGAAACTTTCATTAAAATTGTTATTATATACATATCATTTTAATCTTTTGTTTAAAATATCCACATATGTGTGTCTGGCAAGAGGACTAGAAACTGCAGTGGTGCTGAGGGCTTAGTTTTCCAAAGCTCAAGGCTCCGCTGCTTGAATACTACAACGACTGGCACTATATAACTATCAGAGGGAGAAAAAAATCACTCACAACTGTGTGCCTAATTTCCTAATGTAATTACCACAATTGCAGGAGTAAATCAGATATCTGAATGCATAGTTAGACATCTGTTTGGCCATTTGCAAGTGCAGTTACCAGATCTGCATATAAAGTCATGGTAATTGCATGCACAAATTAGACATGTAATGTCACAAACATTTTTGCACATGGTCCTGAAGCCCTAAAGCTTTGAGAACTGTGGCCTTAAGCTTTTGACTAAATGAATATTTCCTGCTCTAAGTTATAGGGATTCATTTTGATTTCATATGTATTCACTATAAATGAATTTGCATTTTAAAGGGTAAAATATTTATCATCCAAATTAATAAATCTTTCATTAAAAATAAATTCTAAATATTCTCAAGGTTGCTTTTCAATTCAGCGTTAATGTGTTTTTTTTAAATGTCATTGTCTATACCATTCATTTTAAATTTTAAGCATAACAATGTTTTTTCTCCCTGTATGAACCAAGCTATTATTAACGAATTGAAGGTTTCTGGTGAATGAAGCAGCCCAACTGCTTTTCATGACAAAGTTGGTAATTAGAAGGCCAATTTAATGGTGAATCAGGCAGAAATATTCAAACCATGACAAATGACTTTAATAATGCAGCTTGCAATCCTTGAACAGAAATAAATTTCACTTCCGAAACTCTCGCCTTTTTCTGCCTGCCTGGAAGATAAAACTGTCCAGGAGGTATTTTGTACCCTTTATTCAGTAAAGCTTTTACTAGATTTTAAGCGGGCCAAATAGCTTGCAAATGCAAAAACATCATTCAAGTTCTTATGATTTTTTTTTCCTGAAGGTAGACTGTGCTGAGAATTCTGTATAAGTCAAAGATTTATTTTTCTTACATTCTGCTTAGCCACTGCAATAGTGTTTTATTGTTATAACTCTGACTTGAAGCATTAGGAAGAGGCTACATTGGCCTCAAAATTGAAAGCTAATTTCAGTGTTTGTCATAAGTTTGTTAAGACCACATGCATTCCACAGTTTGAAAAATTTCATTATTCTGTCCATGCTGGGGCTTCGTAATTGGATAGTGAGGATGTTCAAAGACTAATTTAGTGAATTGCACAATATTTTAAATGGAATTATGCAGGTTTATGGGTCCTCAGGGGATACAGCTAGGAGCCTCTTGAGAAAATCTGTTTATCAGTAAATGATATTAGCAGCTTTCACCTAGCTTTTGTCTTCATTAAATTGCTGCTCCCCCAATTGAGGGTCACATCTGAGGCCTGCTTTGATAATTTGTCATTATTGTCTTGTTTATTGGAGCATAAAGTTGATACAGCAAAGGTTGTACAGTTTATACACAATGTGCAAAGAAGTTTTTATTAACAACCCTACCAGTCTTTTATCATAGTGGAATGTATTAGGACTCAAGACATCCAAATGTCTCAAAGCTTTCTAATTTAAACAAAATCTACATGTATCCTGCACAAATTTCCTAATATTTTTTATAATCAATAACAACATTTTTTTACAGCAAATCAGTCATTCTACCTGGAAAAAGTCTTGCAAATTTTCAACTGCAGACTAAAAAAAATCTATTTTTAATCACAGTAAATATTTGAGGTCAGATTCTTCAATTAAACTGTTGCAGCTCTTCACTGAAATTACTCTGGATTTACTCAAATGTAAATCGGACCAGGATTTGGTCCTGAGTTGTTGAAATAAAGTTCCTTTTAAGAGCCGCATATAAAAAGTCAGTCAATATTAAAATATTAAAACCAGACTTACCTTAGTGTTACTAGTAATACATCTTACAAGATAGCACTTCAAAACTCCTATGTATGGAAAAATAATTATAAATATATGATACCATCCTATGCATCTTTTGTTTCTTGCTGTGAAAATAGCATTATAGAGGACACCTTTTTTTTTCCCCCTTCTAACCATGAGTGATACACGTGTATCAGGTACAGACAGACAAACAGGCAGACAGAGACAAACCAAATTTAAAACTGACATATTTTATTTTGGTGTTCTAAGCATGTAATTTAGATTGTCTTAAGCTGAGGTGGATATCCACTTACTGACGTGTAACAAATATATTTTTTTGACATATGGAGCAGGATGACTAAGGTTAAGTCTATACTATTGGAAAAGTTTGGCAGTAAACAATACTGGCATAACCATACTGTCTAATATTTCTAACACACTGAAGTGTGCACTGCCAAAAACATTGTTCTTGTTGCTATAGTTTGTGTTGGTCCATTTAAGTATAATTAGTCCTACCACCAGAAGCACCAAAAACTGGTATGTCCAGCTTGAAAGAATGTAACATTTTATTCAGTTTGTTAATTTTAGGGGCCCTGAGTTTTTTGACCAAATCCTGCAAACTTTAAGAAAAAATCTACAGAAGAATATCTTTTAGTCCTTTTCAAACTGTTTCATGGAAACAATAAGTATTTTATTTCTAGCTTTGCTGACATTAATTAAAGGGCAAAAGATGGGATTGCAGAGAATATTTGTTTGAAACTTTTCTACACAAAAGTCCTGATTTGCAAAGATATTTTCTATGGAAACTTAATGCTGTCAGACTTGCATGTTTAAGGTCAAAGGCTTTGGTGTCAGTGCTGCATTGTTCACTCGCTTCAAGCTCCAGTTGACTTGTTATCAAATCCTGGACCAAATCCTGGTCCCTGCTCAAAAAGTACATGGCCTCGACAGAGAGAAACCAAATATGACATGTGTCTTGCACCATTCATACAGCTCCTCCTCTGTTATTACAGCCTTAGCCTTCAGCCAATTCTATGGCCTGCTAAGTATCTGGCCAGAACTGTTTAAATGGATTCATTTATAAAGCTTGAGAAACTGATAATTTTCTAAAATAGGAGTTCCATTAAACAACTTCCCTCTCAACCATGTCAGTTATTTCTAATCTATTACTCATTCATAAATACATTAGCCATCCACACCATATTCCATTGTACCTTTCAGTCTTCAGTTCCTGTTTTTTTCTCATCTGGGATCCTTCTTCCACTCAGTTCTCTTCTCTGTTGAACAGGCACTCTCCTCCCTGTGTTATCAAGTCTGTCCTGCTCTCTTTCAGTTCTCCACCTTCTCTACCAGTTCTTTCTTACTCATTGCATCAGTTCTCCATCTCCCAATCTACTCTGCCTTGTTAACTCGCAATTCTTCATCAACTCTTACCCTTCAATCTTCTTTCCTCCTTGTCCTATTACTTCACTCTCTTCTACCCATTCTGGCACCAGGCCAAAACATTTGGGCTAATGAGCATAATGGGGAGTTTTTGTTGGAGCCAGAATGCTAGAGGATGGAGCAATGGATCTATGAGCTTCTTCAGCCATTTTCTGTCCTACTGTCCCCATTTTTTAAATCACAAGCCTGCTGTGATTTCCTCCTTACCTCTCTATATTGTGCTTCCTTTCTTCCTCCTTACCTCTCTATATTGTGCTCTCCTGATGCTGCATAAGCAGGGCTTTGGGCAGGAGGAGGAAGATCTAAAGAATAAGAAATATTTAAACTACATTAATGACTATAGGTTTGCAAGGAAAAAAATGTAGATGGTCATTGCACGAGCATACAAACTTCTGCCATTAAGAACTCAGTGTACCTGTGACAAGACTATCCAATTTTTCTGTGACACACCCTAGCCTCCCACACAGTCAGGTGTACCTTTGAAATTCCCAGTTTCACAGTTTCAGTGATGTTTTCACATCTCTCAGAGTGTCCTTCAGCCCCCAAACTCTCTCTGTTGTCTTTTACTTGATCACTGAGAACAGAATGAGATGCTCCAAAGATCACCTCTATGACAATGGTGCCTCAGTTTTATCTGCCTCAACTAGGTCTTGCCAGCTCTTAGCAGAAGGGCTTTTGCCAGATAGAAGAATCATATTCTTGTCTGGTCATATTCTCAGAAATTTTAGATCTCTTGGATCTCCCATTCCATAGAAGAGGCTCGTGGGCATATGCTCCGAGATCACTGTTATTACTGAAAATAGGTATGTTATAAAAGTTTTATTATAAACATAAGAGCAGACATCAGTAGTCATATGTTGAGATACAAACAGAGATGTAAAATAGAGATATAAGAATAAACAAACAAAAGGAAATGTCAGAACAATAACCTGATTTTATCCTGCATCTTAAACCTAAGACTGCAGCTTCTATTCAACTCAACAGGCAACAAATAAGAAAGCAGCTCTTCCTGCAGGGCCTCCCAGTGGCTGAGGACCTAAAGCAAGTGTTAGCAACATGTGGCCCACAAGCCAGGTCTGGCCCACTGAGCCACTGGATCCAGCCCATGGAGCCAGAGGGTTTTACTCCTTGCTGCTCATGCTCAAACTGGGGCTGAGCAGCAAGTACCTGCATCATAGCTGGCTAGTTGGGAGCTATGTCCCTGCTATGATGATTCTTCCCACACGCACTGGGTACATCTGGAAGCTCCCTCACAACTGTAAGTTGTGCCTCTACCACTTCTGTCCCGCTCCCCCCACTCTCCCTCCTCAAGGCTGCAACAGGGGTACAGCTTCCAGTCAGTGGGGAGCTATGCTGGGGCCAGGCTGCTTTCAAATGTACCCATGCTGCAGCTGAGAAGCAGGGAGAGCAGGGCCAGGGAGAAGCAACAGCAGCATGAATGCAGCTCCCATCTGCACAACTCTGATACTGTTCTTTTCTCATTGAAAGCTGCACTTGCTTCCCAGCTGAGGAGCAGGGCGGGGTGGGAGGTTGGCAGGGGGGTTGGGAAAAACAGCGGCAGTTCAAGCACAGTTCCCAGTTGTCTGGCCCCACTGTGTGTTCAGGGAAGGCTTCCCATCGTTGACATGCTGCCGAAGCTGCCCAGCCCACATCAGACTGGAACTAGGTTGTTCTAGCCCATGGCTTGATAAGATTGTTGGCTTCTGGCCTAAAGCCATTCCCCATGCCTGGGAGCAAGCTAAGCACAAACACTTGATCTGGTAAAGCTTAAGTACAGTTTCTTATCTGTCCATTTACAAACATCATCCACTGGGTTATAACATATCACTTCCTGCCCCCCAAAGCTGTGGTTATTTACCAGACAAGAAGTCTTTCATGATCTAATGGTGACCAAAAGAATCTTTACATCCTTTCAAAAATAAAGATTACTAATCCAGTATCCTGGGTGTGTATACAAGTGCTCTGTGCACATTTTGCAGCACTGTAATTTAGAACACGTTTTTATAGGACTATAAAGTTACAGAGCTCTTAAATGTGATAAAAGTGCAGTGTTCGGTTGGGAGATGGGGGCTCTTAGCCTCCCTGCACTTTCTAGGCTAGAAGGCAGGGGACACTCTGCAGCCTCCTGAGGCTTCTCCATTAGTCAGAAATTTAACCAGTGTACAGAAGTTATTTAAAGCACTGTAGGTTGGTAGAGTGCTGTAAAATACAGCACTTCAAACTTAATACCACATTTAACAAGGGTTAATCTAAAGCACAGTATCCATTTTTAAAGTGCTGTAAAGCTGTACACTTCTGTTAAGTCATGGCAATGAAGCACTTTAAATGGCAAAGAAAAGCAATTTCTCTATACACTTAAGTTCTCTGCACACTTCTCACATAATTTCTCCACTGTGAAAAACATCCTTTCCTGAATAGCCTGGATAGCCAGTGTTGTTCTCACCACAGGCTTCTCCTTTTAAAATGAGAATTCAGCATTGTCTGGAATGGCTTCACTCATGCCTTGTACCGTGTCTGTAGTGGTCTACTTGATATACATACATTCACAATTCATATAAAGATAAAGATGATAAGGCTGAATGCAGCTTGACACTACCTAGATGTAGAGACTATACATGCAACAATCAGCAAAAACAAACTCAAGAAACCATGCATGGTATTCCATGAGTACAACTACTCAGTTGGTCTAATAAAAGATATCACATCTACCCAAAGATGGCATGGAAGCTGGGAATATTGCTGGTGGAGTTTAGAACATGCTAACCATTACTATGCTTCTGTCACTTAAAATTTGCTTTTGACACAGTCCACTTTACAGATCATTAGTCATTAACTTGGATGAGCTTGAAGCTGAGCTCGCATAGCAGACTTTTCTATCCATGTAGAACAAGCTGCTGATTCAAATTTCAATTGTATTTATTTGACTAGAGTTGTTTTCCTTTTATGCACATTTGAAGTAGAAATTGTTCCTATCAGCAGCTTGTACCTAGAAAAGCCTTCTCTCTGCCTCTCTGAAGGCTTATCTGTTCCCATGAGTAGGTCCTGGGGACCTTAAGTTTGAGCACTCCCCCATCTGGCTGCTTCAGGCTTGTCCCCAGTTCAGTAGTGTTAAATGTGAAGAGTGTGCTGTGTTCCATGAGTCAAACTCCCCGGGAGAAATATACTGAGACATTGGGATGTCAACCTTACCATATTGTTTACACTTGATAAGAAG
>NW_017729032.1:100472687-100476567 GCF_001723915.1 Gavialis gangeticus
CCCCCCCCCCCCCCCCAGACCCATGAACCCTGCCCCACAGACCTGCCAGCCCTCCCATGGACCCGTTAGGCTTCCCCAAACCCACCTGCCCTTTCCCCACCCTGACTTACTTAGATGAATTTTCCAGTGTGGCTCCAAGCACTGGTGAATATTTGCATTAGCTGAAATGGAGCTAGATCACACAGTTTAAAGCAAGCCATCTTATTGTAGATCAGGTATTGCAAATGTGTGTGCATGCCCCTCGTGTCCTAAGTGAGATTAGGATTCATATCCTGAAAACTTGCCCTATCCTTAGGCACCTAAATCACGCCCCCGCCCCATCTCCCACAAAAGCACCTTCATCAACAGGTGTCAGAGGGAAGACTGAAATAGAAGCCACTCTCCACCTCTCCTGATGAAGCTGTGTCACTGTGCAGAGAATGCAAGATTCATAGAGACAGCAAGCAAGAGGGGACATGACTATGGAAAGAAGTGATGAGGGCATCTGACTGGCAGTGCAAAGTTCTGGTCTCTGCTTATGTATTTTCCATTAAGAATCAGTGAATAAAATGCATAAACAATGTTGGGAGCAGGGGCTAGGATACAGGACTCCTCCTTCCTACCTGAATTGCTGGGAATAGAATTCATTGCTCCCTCTTACTTGCTCTTGTCTTTCTGTTTTTAGAAATCCTGAATTATACCCTTATTATAACAAGTTAAATCTGTCTATTCCTCTGCAGCATATTTAAGACTGTGTGTACACTACAGCTAAATGTGTGAATGGAAGTCACGCAATGGAAGTCTAAGTTAGATAACTCAGGTATTGCTAACAGTTTCATGGCACTTAGCCAGTAGCCTGCACTACTGCTGTCCATCCACTCTTGACTGCAGTATAGACATTCCTGCAAAATCCCATTTGTGCAGGGTTCTTGAAGAAAGAATAGTTACCAATGAGTAGCTGAGGAGATTCCTAGCACAGAGCAAAGGTTTGCTAGGCATTGCACATGCTGAATTGTGTTTCACATTTCATATAGTTTCTGTAATGTTCTTTCACTGTCCTTTTTGTATTTTAGAATAGCAGTCCCAAAAATTATAAAATACAACCTTTGTGTGTATGTAATAGTTTTCTGTTACTCTAACAAGGTATGTCTGAATAAGTGTGGGATTACAAAGGAAGGATTTTCTCACTGGGTAGTCAAACAGTGGAATATGTTCCCCAGTGGGGTCATACAATCTCCATCCTTGGATACCTTTAAAAGCAGGTCAGGCAGACATTCAACTGGGGTAATTTAGTCAGGGTTGATCTCTGCCTCATGCAGGATGTTAGATTAGATGTTCTTCTTGGTAGGGGTGTGCAAAGCAAGCCCTATTTGATTCAGATTTGGCCAAATCAAATCAGGGACAGTGATTCGATTAGTTAATTTGGATTAGACAAAATCTGAATCTGAAGATTCGATGCTGATTTGGAGAATCAGTGACTCCAGCATAGATGCTAGATGTAGTTGTGGCTGAGTGGTTAAGGTGATAGGTTAGAAATCTGTTGAAGTCTTCTTGTGTAGGTTCAAATATTGCTGCCTTTATTCTCTTAAAAAATTGCTGACTGTGGCATTGATGCCTACACAGTCAGATGGATAGCTAAATGGTTGCACCCAGAGAGTGGTGCTGGACAAGTCATTTTTGATCTGGAGGGATGTGAGCAGTGGAGTCCCCCAGGGCTTGGTCCTAGGGCCTGTACTGTTCAACATCTTTGTCAGCAATCTGGATGTGGGTGTGGAATGCACAGTGTCCAAATCTGCTCACGACACCAAGTTGTGGGGCAAGGTGGGCACACTGGAGGGGAGGGACAGAATCCAGCTAGATCTAGACAAATTAGAGAGGTTGGTGGATGAGAATAGGATGGGATTCAACGCAGACAAGTGCAAGGTACTGCATCTACGGAAAAGGAACCAGTAACACACCTATAGGCTGAGGAATACCCTTCTTGTCAACATGGTGGCAGAAAGGGATCTTGGAGTCATTGTTGACTCTAGGATGAACATGAGCTGCCAATGAGAGGAGGCGGTCAGTAAGGCTTACTCCATCTTGTCGTGCATCTACAGATGCATCACAAGCAGGTCCAGGGAGGTGATCCTTCCCCTCTATGTGGTATTGGTCAGACCACAGTTGGAGTACTGTGTCCAGTTCTGGGTGCTGCACTTCAAGAGGGATGTGGCTAGCATTGAGAGGGTCCAGAGGAGGTCCACTTGCATGCTCAAGGGGCAGCGGGGCAGGCCCTACGAAGAGATGCTAAAGGGCCTGAACCTATTCAGCCTCCTCAAGAGAAGGCTGAGAGGGGATCTGGTGGCTGTTTACAAACTCACCACGGGGAACCAGCAGGAATTGGGGGAAACTCTGTTCCCCCGGGTACCACCCAGGTTTACTAGGAATAATGGCCACAAATTGTTAGAGATAAGGTTCAGGCTGGACTTCAGGAGACATTATGGTTAGGGCTGCCAGGCTCTGGAATGGGCTTCTAAGTGAGGTGGTGCTCTCTCCTACCTTGGGGGTCTTCAAAAGGAGGCTGGATAGATATTTGGCTGGGGTGATATGATCCCAGCACCTGTTCCTGCCCAGAGCAGGGTGTCAGACCTGATAATCTGTTTAGGCCCCTTCCAACCCTATATACTATTATATATGATATAATACAGCTTTAAAAGTTTTTTTTACACACCCTGAGGCAGCAGAGTGGCTAGTGAATGCTGCAATGTTGGAGGACATGGAGCGTCCCGCAGGAGTGATGTGGGGGGGTCCTCCATGTACTCGGTGGTGAACCCAAAAGTGGACCAGAAATACTTCCAGTCCACTTCTGGGTCTGCCAGGGAACGCGCCGGGGGCTCCCCACCCCCCTGGCTCAGCAGTCGACCACAGGGGAACCCTGGGTTCCCCCCCAAAACCCACAAGGCAACAGTCACTGAGCCAGGGGGGCACAGGAGGGGCCCCCTGCGCACTCCCCAGTGGATCCGGAAGTGGACTGGAAGTGCTTCTGGTCCACTTCTGGGTCTGCTGCTGAGCGCACTGGGGGAGCCCCCCCGTGCTTCTCTGGGACACTCCATGCACCCCAGTATCGCAGCACTGACAAGCCCCTGCTACGTAGAGATATGTAGAAAAAACATTTAAAGCTGTGTTTATGTCTGAATCGCCTAATCTTTCTGAATCTCTCTGAATCGATTCAGAGGGTTCTGATTCGATTCGGAGAGATTAAAGGGTCCTCTGATTTGATTTGATTTGGTTTCAGAGATTCGGCCACCAAATTGGGCCAAATCTCCACCAAATTGAATCAGGGACTGAAGCTTCGCAAAGCCATACTCCTTAGGTCCCTTCTGGCCCTACCCTTCCATGATTCTATTATTTAGCGTTTGATATGATAAAGCACTGACACCCAATGACTGACATTAATTTCTTGCAGAATATGAGCTATTGCATAGGAATTTGTCATTTGGTTTCAGTACATGTACTTTTGTTGTCCGACTGCTGATAAGCTAAAATAGGTCCAATACATACGTACACACAAACCAAAGATTATTGTCCAAATGATTTCCCATTCTCCACAAACAAATTAGCAGAAATCAAAAGAAATGTTAATACACACATGTTCTGAACAACTATACAATAGAGAAGTTAGCCATAGGTTATTTTAGAACATATAATTTATATTATGAAGTATAATCCTGTTGTTGCCTTCAGAGAATTTAATAACTGCAGCATAGATTAACAGAGGGGCCAACATAAGATGGAAGCGTGTGGCTCTCATTTAGGTCAAGGCAGCATTGTGTACACGAGTACTGGGGCACAAACTGGTTCTACATGTTAATCTACTCTGTGTTTATGTAAGTATTCTCAATTCTCTCGGGGCATCGAAACG
>NW_017729032.1:100481567-100500386 GCF_001723915.1 Gavialis gangeticus
ATTTAGGTCAAGGCAGCATTGTGTACACGAGTACTGGGGCACAAACTGGTTCTACATGTTAATCTACTCTGTGTTTATGTAAGTATTCTCAATTCTCTCGGGGCATCGAAATGGTAATGATTTCCCATTTTTGTAAACAAATGGAAATGCAGCCCTTCATGACAGCTGTTACTTTAAAAGTGATCTAAAATATTTATGCAAATTGCAACTTTTTGGATCTTCTCACTGCAGAAAATGTTCATGCTTGAGAAATATGACAATTAAAAATAAAAATAAAAAGGCTTTACAATGACACGTTATTGTTTAGTCCACAACAAAGACAGCTGTATATACCCTTATTGTGAGTCTCTTTTATCTGAGCAACCTTGCTTAGTAAAATTGGACAATTTATCACATCAATGCCTGCAGCAGTATGCTGTACATGCAAGTGATTAGTTTGCCACTTCAGCTACCAGCTTTGATACAGCACTAAGAAACTGGTAGTCTGAATGAAAAGGTCAGTGTAACACTTAAATGAACTCTTGGGGACTGGCTGGCTCAGGGGATTAATAATGGGCTATCGTGTCTTTTGCCCATCTCTGAAGTGACTGGTAACTGATAGCATTGTATGGCGTAAGTTCATTGGCCCATATAATATGAGTTGGTATGTATACTGACCTCCTGGATAAAAACTGTCCCTGTAATTGCCACTCTTGTTGATTGTTTTGTCAGAGACCAAGAACTCAATAGCTGTGAAGACCAAACCCATCTTTAACCCCTGTAGGTGGTCCCTCCTGAGTCAGACTGTGGGACCATGAGAGGAAGCTTACTTGTTTAAAGGAAAAAAAGACTTTAATCTCCAGAGCTCTTTAATCACAATTACCACATTCAATTACATATTTCCTAACAATATATGTACTACAGTTACATAATAACTAATATAGTAATTTTCAACTTGTCCCTTCATGGCTAAGTATATTATTCACAAATAAGTATCTGTTAAATAGCATAGAAAAAGTTCTAAGGAACTCTTTACTCTGTATATATATGAAAATAATAGATGAAATAATTATTCTGATGATCTCTGATGTATAATGGTGATCACTGATAAGTCATTTTTATTTCTACAGTGGTAATTTAGATGAATACGGCTGGAAAAAAAAAAGAAATGCCAGTATTCTTTAACATTTGTCAGAGACTGGCAAGCACAAAGGATGCTTTAATTTATTGAAAAAAGTCTGCAAGAGTCCAAAAGCTACAGACTATTTTAATTAAGTTAAAATCAAGAATGATTTTGTTTTTCATAATTTTTCCTAAAGTAGAATCTGTTCTTCCCTCACATATTTTATTTGCCTGCAATATATCTTATTAATAAACAGATTTCTGAGTTTTGATAGTTGATATAACAGGCATAGTATATTTTAATAGTAGGAAATCATTCCAGAAATGTGGACATTTACTTAGCAGATTATTTATTATTGTACATTTAAGCTTCAAATGTTTGCAATGCATTAGAAAGATTTTCTGTTTAAACGCATACTGCAACTGTTCACTGATTTCCAATTAGGTTTCAGGGATTTTTTTTTCTAAATATAATGCTGAAAGAGCTGTTAAATTTAATTTCTACACAGATTCTTCCTCATAACAATTATCTGAATAAGTTTCCTATTGTCCAACTTACATAGTAGGTTGACAATTTAACAGAGCATTATGATACACTGCAGTTTTTTGGGAGAGATATGAACACTGAAGCTGAACAATGAAGCTTGTATACAGTTTCCAGATACCAAAAGCTTCTATGACAGATTTTGTATGTAGAATTTTTGCTTCTTTAGCAGGTCTTTAATATTTCCATATTTAGTTTCATCAGAGCAGGAAATTTCTTTTGAATTTGCTCTTTAGAAAAAGGAAGTTTTAGCCCCTCAAAGACCCAATAAATTACTAAAACAGGGCAATTTATGATCCTCCATGTATCTCTGCAAAGAAAATTCTCCCTGCAGGTAGATTCAGTCTGTCTAAGATTCAAAGATATTAGAGGCAATTTTATGAAAGGGATCATTAATTATAACCCATGAAATTTTAATAGGAGACTTCTTTCCCTATATCTTGCATAAGCCAAGATCAAAGTAATTCCCATATGTTGACCCAGTAAGTGTTGTAACTGAAAAGTTCAGATTCTTTGGCCATCTGTCCATCTCTTTCTCACGACAGATAGACTCACACATACGTGTTTAGAGAAAAGCTGTATTTTGTCCCTGTATAATCATGCAAGATAGGATAAATGCTTCTGTTCTTACAGGAGATGATAGAATTGGATTCAACCAATAACAACTGTGGCTATTCATCGCCATGATTAAAAAGTATTTTTGAAGCCTTGTCAAAATTGACTATAGTTACAAGTTGTGCATCATTTCTCTCCACTAAGTTTAAATAGTCAGCTTCTTATCTACTGTTTTTATTATCTGATCACATGGAATACTTTGCTTCTGCATCATACATGCGTAGATTCTAAGACCAGAAAGAACTATGGTGCTTATCTACTCTGTCCTCCTTTATAACACAGGTCACAGGACTGCTCTGAATCCATTCCTGTTTGAACTAAAACAAAGCTTTTAGAAAAAATATCCAATCTTGGTTTAAAAATTGCCAGTAATGAAGAATCCACCAAAACCTTAGGTAAGTTATTTCAATGAATAATTAATTTTACTGATAAAAACATGGTACTGTAGTTCTAATCTGAAGTTTCATATAGATCTATGTATTTATCTCTGCCTGTTTGCTTTTATACAGCACGCCAAGTGATCAGTGTCACACAGTATTACTAGGCTTCCTTTATATGGTTTACCACTCTCTCAAACTATTGTGTCATCTAGAAACCTTATCAGTGATAACTGTATACTTTATTCCAGGTCATTGGTGAAAATATTAAATGTTAAATAGCGAGATTCTACTAGAAACACACTTGCTTGATAACACTTCCCTGTTTCCAACCATATTTTAAGACCCATCACTTAGCCAGTTTTTAAACTATTTAGTGTGACACATAAAAAAAGTGTATGGCTCTGGCTTCTTAATTAAAATGTCATGCATTATCAAATCAAATGCCTTAAAGAAGACTAAGTATGTTACATTGCACTTTTTCAATTAATTTGTAATCTCATAAAAAATCAAATTTAGTTTGTTATAGCAGAGAAATGTCTAAAACCCGTAATACAAACCCATATTGATTGGCATTAACTATAATCCCCCCTTTAATGCTTGATTAATTAAGTCACATATCATTAATTCTGTTCTGGGACAGATATTAGGTTGACAAATCTATAGTTACTGGGGCCTCCCATTTACTCCAGCTTTCTTCCAGGTTTTTTGGAACTTCTCCAGTATTTTAAGAGGTATTAAAAATCCATATTTAACATTCACCAATATAAATGGCATATCCTGGATCCAAGTCAGCTGTACCCACAGGTGGCTCTATGGATTTTAAAAGTGTGCGAGTTAGGAGCAGTGACCTGCATTGCAGAGGTAGCTGTACTCCCCTGCTTACAGCTGTTACCCCTGCAACTGAGGCAGGCAGACCATACTTCAGGAGCAGCAACTAAAAACTTTTTATAAGTTCGCAAATCAGGTATGAATCTTCCCCTCTCCTCTCTCTTGGTACCCCATCCCTTCTTCTCTGTGGTTGCGGCACCTTCCATTCCCTTCCCTTCCCTTCCCTCTCAATCTCACCATCTTGACATCTGTATTTATTAGGGGTGTGCAAAATGGGTTGTATTCTATTTGGATGTAGATTCAATCTGAATCAGAAACAGTGATTTGATTCATGGATTCGGATCACTGTCCCGATTCGATTCGGCTGAATCCAAAACTGAAGATTCGATGCTGATTCAAAGAATCAGCAATTTGGCCATAGACACAGCTTTAAATGTTTTTTGTACATACCTCAAAGTACCAGGTACAGCTCGTGAATATTGTGATGGTGGGGCAGATGGAGCATCCCACAGGAGCAAGGGAAGGCCCCCACGTGCTCAGCAGCAAACCGGGAAGTGGACTGGAACTACTTCCGCTCCACTTCCAGGCCCCCCCCCATGCCTCCCCAGCTCAGCGATTGGCCATGGAGAGACCCTGGGTATCCCCCAAACCCAGAAGGCACCAGTTGCCAAGCCGGGGGGAGGCGGGGGTGCTCCCTGGCAGGCACGGAAGTGGACCGGAAGTGCTTCTGGTTCACTTCTGGGTCCACTGCTGAGTGTGCTGGGGACCCCACTGTGCTCCTGTGGGACGCTCCATCCACCCCAGCATCTCAACATTAATGAGCTGCCTGGTACCTTGAAGTAACTATAAAAAACATTTAAAGCTGTGTCTATGTCTAAATCGTCGATTCTTTCTGAATCTCTCCGAATGGCTCTGATTCAATTCAGAGAGGTTAAAGGGTCTGCTGATTCAATTTGGATTTGGAGATTTGGCCACCAAATCAGGCCAAATCGAATCAGCAACCAACACTTTGCACAGCCCTAGTATTTATGTCTTTGGATGCAGAAGGAGATACCCACCCACCTCCATCACTGCTGCCCTGGTTGCTCAAGCCCCACTCTAGCTAGGGCTGTGTGAACTGGATGCCAGGGAAGTTGGGCTTGGCCAGGGACATCATGGAGATGACAGGTTGATTCCAGCAGCTTGTACCTCCTCCCATGCTAATGAGGAACACCCAGGAGGACCAGGCAAGGAAGGAGAAACTGCCTACTGCTGTTGCTGGTCCTGATTGAGCATATCTCCCCACACAGCCCAGCTGGAGCAGAACAGGAGTAGTTTGGTCACCCCAGCCCCAGGGCAGCCAGGGCAGCAGCAGGTGGGGGAAAGGGAAGGGAAAAGAGGAGTTGCTGTGCATGGAGAGGAAGGGAGTGGGTGCTGAAAATGGAGGGGAGTAGGTTCTTATCTGATTTGGCAACTTAAAAAAGTTCCAGGATGCTGCTCCCACAATGCAGTCCAAAAGAAGTGTGCAACCAGAGCACTGCAACCCTTTTGGATCTGCCCTGGCTGAACCTGTTGATTTTAAAACCCTAATATTATTAATTTCTGTTTATTATCCTCTTGAACATCTTTTGAAATGACGGTTGTTTCATCATGTTAAGACTATAAGAACATAAGAAATATCATACTGGGTCAAATCACAGATCTATCTATCACAGTATTCTGTTATCTCACCATAGCAGAGAGTGGATGGGAAGGGGAAGATTATTTATGCAGGGCATATCTCTTCCCTTACAGCTTCCATCACTGAGAGGCCTAGGAAGTCCTAATTTGGAGGTTGCCCCTAAAACTCTTGTGTTTAATACTGACTGATGAATCTATCCTGTGTATATTTTTCCAACCCTCTTTTGAACTTCTTATAAATTATCAGTATCAGCCTCCATAACAGCTTATGGCAATAAGTTTCACAAGTTAATTACCAGCTGTGTAAATAAAGAACTTCCTGCTGTTTTAAATCTGCTACCTCTTAATTTCATTGTATGTGCTCCTGATCATCCTTGTGGCCCTTCTCTGTACTTTTTGGATTTTTTTAGGATATGTGCAGAACTCCATACATCCTGGAATGCAACTGTCTCATCTGGCTTTTTTCCAAATATATGAGAGTGAGATTTATATAATTACTTTTTCTGTGTTATTGTTGACAGTTCTACTATCTCTATCTATAAAAGGCCAATACCAATTTTAGTATTTTCTGGCTCCTAGTATACTTACAAATCCTTATGATCTTTAACTCTGCCGATAGAGTACCTTTTGCATCTGTTATCCATTTCCTATGATTCATACTATTTATTTATATTCATTATAGTTTCATAGTTTCATAGTTTCTAGGGTTGGAAGGGACCTGAGCAGATCATCTAGTCCGACCCCCTGCCATGGCAGGAAGAGCACTGGGGTCAAATGACCCCAATAAGGTGGTCATCCAACCTCCTCTTAAAAACCCCCAGGGTGGGAGCCTGCACCACCTCACATGGAAGCTGGTTCCAGACCCTAGCCGCCCTGACCGTGAAGTAGCGCCTCCTGATGTCCAACTTAAACCTTCCCTCCGCCAGCTTGTGACCATTGTTCCTGGTCACTCCTTGCGGCGCTCGGGGGAACAGGGACTCCCCCAGCGCCTGCTGATCCCCCCTAACCAGTTTATAACAGGCCACAAGATCCCCCCTCAGCCTTCTCTTTTGAAGGCTGAACAGGTTCAGGTCCCGCAACCTTTCCTCATAGGACCTACCCTGCTGTCCCTTGATCATACGAGTGGCCCTCCTCTGGACCCTCTCGATGCTGTCCACATCCCTCTTAAAGTGCGGCGCCCAGAACTGGACGCAGTACTCCAGCTGCGGCCTGACCAGTGCCGCATAGAGGGGGAGGATCACCTCCTTGGACCTGCTCGAGATGCATCTGTGGATGCACGACAAGGTGCAGTTGGCCTTCCTAGCCGCCTCCCCACATTGCCGACTCATGTTCATCTTGGAGTCAATAATGACTCCCAGATCCTTTTCCACCTCCGTGCTGACAAGAGGGGAGTTCCCCAGCCTGTATGTATGGTGCCGATTGTTCCTCCCCAGGTGCATCACCTTACACTTGTCTGTGTTAAACCCCATTATTGTTATTATCAGCTCCCTGTTTTCTATTTGCATTATATCTAGGTTAATGCCCAGAAATCTCATACATTCCAATAATAGTAAATAATGATGGCTAAGCATAGGTGCTCCAGAAGTCCAAGGCAGAAGCACTCTAACTTTCAAGCTTTACTCTAAGCACCCATGGTTAGACTGAGAGCAAAAAAAACATGTTAGCCCTTGTGGGGAGGAGATGGCTGAGAGCCTGCCTGGATAGGCTGAGCCCAGCAAATGAAGAGGCTCTTGCACGCCTCCCAGCATGTCCTGTGGGCTCCATGGGGTGCCAAAGATGCCTGAGTAGACCCAAAAAACTAAGCCACCCCTGATTGGCTGATAGGGACATGAGGGCTGCCCACCTGGACCTGATGCAGAAGCAGCATGTCGTGGCACACACCCTCATGGCCATGAGCCAGCAGCCAGTTATCCCGCACATGCCCACCCAGCACATCATGCCCCTGCATATGCATGCGAGTGTGTGAGTGTGCGTGTGCATGTGTCCCAGATCCACGAGTTTTGTGTTTGTGTGGATGTGTCCTGGATGCATGGGTTCTATGTGTGCATCCATCCATCCTGGACACAGTTGGTTACACCCCAGCTATGAGGCCAAAAAAAGCTTTTGTGTCTTTCAGGGTGTGTTTGGGTGCTGGTTTGCATTAGGTGGATCTGCATCAATACGCTAGACTCTCACAGGAAAGCAACATGACCTTGAGGAATGAGGCAGACAATTGTCAATTAACCAGATTTATGGTCCTACTCAATATAATACAGACTGATAATCCCCCAACAACAGTAGGGGGTAATGACCCTGATGCCTCAGCTTCATTCCAGGCCAGTGGCATGGGCTTAGATGGGGGTATTTGAAAGCTGCAGAGTTAGCAGGGAGCATCAATAAATCAGTATAATCAGTCTCCCACATGGACAATCATTGTGCCAAGAGCATGCTGAATGTCAGAGTAGGCAACCACATCATTCCCCATGAGCATATCCCAACCTACCAGCAAGTCACATTAGACCATTCTCTCACCTATACACACCACATTCAGAAGGTCAGCAGGTAGTCTCGGCACAGGTAGATGCCTTAAGATATTTAGCCAGCATGACATGGGGTGCCAACTTCAAAGTGCTCAGAACCACTGCGCTTGAAATGGTATATGCCCCAGCAGATTATTGTGCTCCTGTATGGTCCAGAAGTTGTCACACTAGAAAGATCGACACTGCATTTAACAGTGTGCAGAGACTCATAACAGGCTGAAAAACTTGTACACACACAGCTGTATTCCCTGCACTCTAGGGCATTAGACCAAGTGACATAAGAAGACAAACCCTATCCACTCCCCTGCTGCCAGGTTTTTGGGCCTATGGAGAGCCTGGCAGGCTGGGTATTGTGGCATTGTGCTAAATTTAGATAAGGCGTGGGGCATATGGAAATGAAGGCTGCTTGTAGATGTTAAAAAACAAAAACAAAACAGCACTTTAAACTTGGTGCACTGTGTCACTGAGCACAGTGCATGCCCAGAAGAGGCAGAGCATTAGTTGGATCCAGTTTGCCCAATATCTGTATAGATTCAGCACTTTATTGGATCTTTTTGATGCTTTTATCTAATAGCTGATTGAATTGGCTTTAGATAAAAGCACCAAAAAACCTGCTGAAGCACCTGATTTATACAGACACTGAGGAGCCAGGTTGAAGTAATGCACTACTTCTTCTGGTAAAGCCTGTTTGTTTGTTTGTTTTTTAACATCTACAAGCATCTGAAATGATCATTCAGAGTAATCTGGTATGAAATCTATTCCTATAGCAGTTTATGTCAACACCAAACAAGTATCCCATTGGGCACAACCTTGACAGAGAAGCGTAGGTCAAGCTGAACAGACTGAGATCTGGATACAGACCCTTTAAAACATCACTATAGAAAAGGAACATCTGGGACAGCCCCCTGTGTAAATGTTGTGTCCAGTAAACAGCACAGAACTTAATCCAAAGCTGCAATCTTTACATATGCCCAGATGGGTTAGATGGAATCTGCACATTGGGTGATAATGCTAGGTAGTGACTTACAGCTGGCTGGATGGAACAAGGGAGGAGTTTGGAAACAGGGGCTTTGCCACCTCAGGTCACTGAGAACCCAGGGGCAGTGCCAGCCAAGCTCTGGCTTAGACAAGACAGCCATCCTGCAAGGGAGGGTGAGTAGAGTGCCGCAGTCCTCCACAGGATGTTGGCACAATGCAACCTACTATGCGTTGCAGTAGGATCTGGTACAGACGTTCATTATGGTGCTGTAATCTACACTGCTGAAGTCTGACACCACATCCATCCATGGTTATCTTAGAGCTGAATCTGCCATTTTTACAGCATTCAATGTTTTGTAGTTGTTAGGGGCTGGAAGGGACCTTGCAGATTATCAGGTCCAGCCCCAGCTGCACTTGAGCAGGAAAGACTGCTGTTCTTTCTGTTCTTTGTGACTGCTGTTCTCCAGATGCCTAGAATTATATTTCTGTGCCAGTTTTTCAGAACTGCTTTGATCTCGAAAGCCCAACACCTATGTCACTCCTAAGCCCAACTGGAATTCTGAAACTAAGTGTTTCCCTGAGGACCTCCATTTGGTACATGCTGGGTGCATCTACACATGCACCATAATGTGCATCAGCCTATTTTAATGTGCATTAACACATCACCAAAAATTGTGCTCTTTAGCTAATGCGCATCAAAATAGGCTAATGTGCATTTTTACAGTACCTCACAGGGAGGTACTAGATTTTATGAGCATTACGTAAAGTGCATGAATTAAACATGTAGATGCACCCACTGCCATCAAAATATACCAACAAGATCAGGCTACCTGCAAAATGCAGTAAGTTACATCCAAACCTTTCATATAATAGCTCTAGTGATTTGAACAAATACACAGGAAGTGGGAGATTTGGGTTCTTTGGGTTCTAGGATCATAGCAAACATTACCATGTCATATTAAATGTTGGAATGTGTTGTGAGGAGTCTCATGATAATTGTTATTACAGTTTCCCAGACCATAAAGTGCTTCAAAGGGAGGTCTGGCAAGGCAGGTCTCTGGCAACCAGGGGGAAGGCACAGAGATCTGAGACCAGGAGTGTATGCTGTCCCCGCTGCTGAATTCTGCTGGTGCCTCTGGATGAGAGCTAGTTGAGACTCTAGCATAGTCCTGGAGCTGGGACCAACAATCAGCTGATTGTCAGTCTCAACCACAAGACTACACTGGAGCCAGTTTGAAACTGGATCAGAAAGAGAGCAAAGCAAGTATATGACCATGTTAAACTACAGGCTGGGGAAATCCTAATTTCCACATCATACTTCCACTTTAATATGTTCTCCAAAGATTGTTTAATGCAAATACAGAAACTGTCTGGGAGTGCTTCCCAGCATGGTGCCTTAACCACTAAACTAAATACTTATTAGGGCTGTGCAAAATTTCACCATCTGTTTTGATTCAACACTCTTTTCACTCATTTCAAGCTCAAAACAGTGAAATCAAATCAAAACGAAGGGCTTCAAAACAGCCTTGAAACAAAACAAGGCTAGTCAAAATGTTTTGAAAGTTTCAAAACATTTCAAATTTTGAAGTCAGCAGCGAGGTGGTGGGAGAAAGGGGAGAACCAGGCCTGCACTCCCAGCAGCAGCCTGGAGCACATCCCTGGCTCTCCCCATCTCCTGCCGCTGGGCTGTGGGAATCCAATCGCAGCACAGGGGAAGGGAACTAGGCCCGGGCTCAGTTCCCCTCCCAAGTGCTGTGATCAGGCTGGGGATAGGAAGTCAGCACAACTGGCCTGAGTTCATTTCCCTAGCCCCAATTATTGGGCTCGAGTTGGAAACTCAGCCCATGTGGGCTGAGTTCATTTCCCCAGCCCAACTATCATGTGCAATGGTTGGGCAAAATGTCACTGTTTCAATGAGGCAAAATGGAACAGCTATTTCAACTCGAAATGAAATTCAAAACAAAACGCTGTTCCATTCAAACCTTGAAACACAAGTTGAAATGGAACAGTGCCATTTCACATAGCCCTAATGCTTATGCTTACTCTTGCGTACTCTCTCTCTGACCCAAGTGAATCTTGAATTGTGTACTTCATGGAACTGCAGTCTTATCTGGTGCAGTACCAAATGCCATTCGCTCACCTTAGAATAGCCTTTAGCCTTGTGGCTAAGGCACTCTTCAAGAGGCTGGAGATGTGGATGTGAACCTCTTCAGATAGAGGAAACAGGTGACTCAAGATCTTAATACTTCCTGGGTAAGTTCTTTAACCATTATAGGCTATTATTAAAAAAGTGAGTGGCAGCACCTCTGCCAACGTCTTCCAGTAACTGTATTTATTTCTTTCAAACAAAAGTTGTAGGCACCTACCCACAGAAGTGAATAGTTGGGTATTGATTCCAAGTGCCCAGAGACATCTCACTTTACCTCTCAATAAGCCTCAGAGCAGGGAAAGATTCAAATGCATCTTTCTGCTGTTTTCAACATTTCTTATTGGCTAACTGGAGCTAGCACTCCATGCAGCATGCGATCTTGGACCCCATTCTGAGGCATTAGGTCATACCTACATCACCTCAGTACTATATAATAAGGTACATCAGACCTGGTACCTTCCAAACAAATAGTAATGTAGTCACCATAGGGGCTGGAAATGAGCTAATGAACTGTCTCTTGAGAGAGAGGAATTACTTATTGGCATATACCCTCTGCTGTACTAAGGTAATTAATTATTTCTAATTTGGGATGTAGCATGGATGGAGCAGACATAGCATGCTTTCTTTCACTGGGGAAGTACTGATGTCTGGCAACAGTGCCCAGCTCTCCATAGGCATGGTATAGAGAACCTAGGCACTTAACAGTTAGGGCCATGCACCTGCTAGACAAGTAAGTCTTTTATTGAATCTAGCCCTGCATCACTACTTCCATTAACATTGGCTCTGAAAGTAAAGCTGCCAGCATTTGCTCAGCAGATGCTTCTGCTGAGCTAGCTGTAACTGGGTCCTCTAGGGTATTGTACAGCTACTTCCAAATGTAATAATTAGGACTCTTTGGACCAATAGGACAAACTGATTGCCATTAGCAGTGCCCCTTTCTCTCTGCCACCACATGTGCACTGGTGTTTGTTTTTTCTATTGTAAAAGTAAAGTATGTCTTTATTTTCCTTCTCATCTTTCCATTTAATGCTTAGCTTGCCTCTGAACTTCAGGCATTTTGCATTGTTTAATATCAAACAAATGCTCTGCTATCTACCTATCTATCTGGAGGTAGCAGCAGCTTTGCTCCTTTCCAAATTTGCTAAGATAATACTATTAATTCCTCTTCCTCCTGTCACCCTTTGAATGTTTTGGCTGATCTGGGTTAGATTATTTCTTTTTAACTGTTTATTTTTCTCCCATTTTGTCTTTTTTTACTTTTATACCCCTCCTTCACCCCTGGCCTGCTGATCCAAACTTAAGCCTATGGCATCCTCCTCCTGGCCCTAAATCACTTCTGTTCCCTTCAGGATTTTCTGCCACTTTTACCTTATATTCCTTCCAACTCTTCTTGCCTTTTTTTTACTGGTTTTTAAACTTTCGCCTTTACCTTCATGCCCCCCCACTTCCTTCTCCTCCTTACCCCCAAACAGCCCTTCATGCAGCAGCTGGAGACTTCTATCGTTAACACTTTCCCTACCACAATGGTCGTCACTAACATGCAGCCTCAGTCTGCAAAGAATCTTCAAATCTCTCAAGAATCCATGGCCTGTGACTCCTCAAACCTCATTCAAGCCCCCAGCCCCCAACCTCCCCTACCCAACCAGGGGTAGCTTGCTGCACACCATCTTGCTCATGGCACAGGCATTCCCCGGGGACAACTAGCAGGGGCACAAGGTGCACCACTGCTTGTTTTCCCCAGGGAATCAAATATCCACGCACATCTGGACATGGCCTGGCAGTCCAGAATCTGGGGGACTACAAAAATATCACGTATGCCTTGCAGGACAACACAATGTCCATGGTTTTCCTGAGCTCCCCAAACCTTGTAAGCAAGGTGGTGGAGAATGTTGTCACAGTTAGGGGAGTCTTTGTCACCATGATAGCTTTGTGTAACCTGGGTATACCCAAGGGTGTGCCTTATTCTCAATTGAAAGGGATAGGTAGGCAGGAGGGGGTGCTGTGAGAGGGATGCCAGAATTTCAAGCAGATCCCTCTTTCCTCTATAGAGTCAGCCAAAGCCCAAAGTTCTTAACTATATACAATTTAAGTTATAATATACATAAACATAAAACTAAATATCATATACATATATTTATACAGTGAACACTAACCAATAACCAAGGTCAAACCCTAAATAGCACTATTTACAACATCACAATAAAACATTTAAATTACAAAATATAAGGCGCAAACATGAACAATCTTAATAACATCTATTTCTTAATATAGTTCCTGACCCATGGCAAGAGATAGTCCTCCTTCCAATGGGGTCCCTTGGCGGGGTGTCCAGGAAGCACCAGGGGCCCCTCCCCTTAGAGCCTTGACTAGGAGGGGGGATGTTCACCCAGCCCCTTCTCTGGGTTTGCCTGCCCCAAAAGTCTTTCCCCTGTGGGACCCAAGGGCCCAAGGACTCACGCTCTCTCAGGTGGCAGTGGTCAGGGCAAAGCTCGATGGGGTCTCCTCTGTTGGAGCGCCTCTCCAGGCCTTTCCTGCACTGCTGGGCTCCTCCCCACCCTGTGCCCCTCTCTGGGCACTGAGGGCTCAGCTCCTCTCAGTTGCTGCACCACTGCTCCTGGCTCCTGGGTGCTGGGCCTCACACTGCAGCACCACTGTTTCCCCATGCCCTGGCTTGATACTGAGGGCTCTCTTAGCACAAGGCCGGGGCCTTCAGGCTCCAAGCAGCCAACCTCATGCTGGGTGGCTAACCCAAACAGCCTTCACTGCTCCCTGGCTCCCAAGGCTCAGGCCTGTGCGCCGCCATGAGCACCATGGGACCTGGCCTCTTGCTGGGAGATGGGGCCTGAATCGCCTCACTGCAGCCCCAAGGCCTTTGCCCCATGCACTGCCCTATGCACTGTGTGGCCCACTGGCCTTGCCCAGGTTGCAGGCTCGAGCTGCCACTTATAGCTCTCAAAGCCTGGGCTCTGTGCACCAAACCATGCACCATGATGGGCCCAAGTAGTCTCACACCACTCCCGGGGCCAGGTCTCCACACACTGTTCCTGTGTGCCATCAACAGCCCGAGCAGTCTCACAACACTCCCAAGGCTGCTCCTCTAGTGGCAGCTCCAGGAGCCTTGGATCTATTGCCCACTGGGGGAGAGCTCCCCAGCTTTTCTGGGCTCCACTCATCTTGATTCCATCACTGCATCTGCCCCTCGTGCTGGGCATGCAACTCCTTTTATAAGCTCCAGGGCTGAAGTCTTCCAGACCTGACAGTTTACAGTCTTCAATCAGGTCTAGGGGAGCTCTTCTCCACCTCCCCTCAGGAAATGGGCGTGACTTTATTTCTCCTGCTGCCTCCTGATTTGTGGATGTGTTCCACCAATCAAAACAGCAGGATCTCAAGCCTGGGACTCAACCCAAGCTCTGAAAGGTGAGCCTGCTACATTTGGATACCCTTACCATACCCTCACCTGCCACATTTGGATACCTCGCCCCCTTTCTCAGTGTTGACAAACTGGCCAAAGACAAGATAATGAGTGATCATTGGTAAGATAATGAGCCCAATTTGTAGACTCTTGGTACATTGTAAACGTCTGAGTTTAGGCATGTCCTGTCTTTCAGAAGGCAGGTCTTTATAATCCTGAAGGATGGAGCCAACTCCTTGAGAACAGTCCTGAGACACACACTATGTGAGCATCAGTACAAAGAAGTACCCACATGCTTTCTCTACAATAGTCCCACTCACCTAGCTGATCATCAGTATCAGGGCTGGACCAGGGACATCCCAATCCACATGGCAGAGGACCAGGCCAACCCAAGCCTAGGTGGATAGAATGAAGTTTTTCCTGGATGTGTTCCTGGGGAATCTGGCACTACAGGCCAGACTCTCATTCACTACCCAATCCCATTAGGAGGAAATCTAAATTCCTACAGCTGGGGCTGAAGATGGTGAAGAGAGCATACTTTGGCCAATGCACCACTCCCCCCAGGGCCTTTAAATTACCCCTGAAGGGGCTGATGTCCTCAGTGAGAAGAATCCCCATTTCTTGTTGAGGGCATCCCCAATCCAATACCATCATCATAGTCCAGACAGTAGGCAGAGGCAAAGCTGTCCTGACTGGTCATGCAGTCTGTGAAGTAGTGGAGGAAGAAAGCAGTGTCTTCACCCTCTCACCTCAGATATCTGAGCCTAGAGACAATGAGTGAAATAACTCCAAGAGTTGGAGGAAATTTACCCAGGAAAAATGAAGCCTCTAAGAGAGCTGGGTTTGAGAGAGACCTTACTGAAAATGCGCCCCCCCCCCCATGCAAAGAAGGTAATACAGATGGGAACTTCTCTTTTGGCTCAAACCCCTCCCCTCAGAGCTGGGGGATGGGAGGGAATAGGGGGATCCCATGAAGTCTGAAGACTTTGATGTGTCAAAGGGCCTCCTGCCCACAAAGAGGGCCTGCAATCCCGTGGTGGAATATAGCCATCCTGGATGTCTCCTCTTGGGATGCATTTGGGGCTGGGGGAGGAAGGGAACAGTTACTGTACACCACTTGTACCTTTTTTATCCCAAAATCAGCCCTCCAAAAGTTAAGCACAGAAACGATTTTTCTCTGCTGAAATTGAAGCATGGAAGAAGCATGGAGATGCTGTGCTATAATGGCTGCCAAAATGACTACTACTGTTTTCTGGACCAACAAGCAGAAGGTGCGGAGTCTAGTGTTAACCCTTGCACTGCCACTATGGAATTTGCAGTATCCATTGGCTAAGCACAGTAGCTTGTGCCTGAAGCAGCAGATGAACTGGCTCAGAGCAAGCGAGCAACTGCATACAGTCTATAGTATCTTGATGAGACTTGGGCGTGGAAACAATACTCTAGTAATTACATGAACTTATATAAAAAAGATGTACTGTAAAGAAGTAACAGACTAGTTATTGTCCATGCAAGGGCCTGGGGACAAGCCTTGTTGCTGTCCTACCACACCAGGTAGTTTCTCCTGTGATGGCACACTTTTGGGACACTGTTTCCAGGAGGGCTTACACTTTATCAAACAGCCAGAACCTTGGAAAAATCTTTTGTTTACATTCTGCCTTCCAAAACCAAGGTGAGAGACTTAAACAGCATGTGGTATGCAAAAATATAGGTACTCCCTTGATAACATCATTAGTTTCCTTGATGAAATGAAAGGACAAAAAAATGTTGGGAATTATATAATTGAATGTTCCTCTGACAAACTTTTCTAGTCTCAGCTCAAAATGTGGCAAAGCAGCTCACAGAGGAGGCAACAAGACTTTATGTGTTTCAGCTGGATAAGAAAACAAAGAAAACTCTTCCTTAAGTGGGAAGCCAAGACCCACAAGGGTCCATCTTATCAGTAAGGAATAAGCTCCACACTTCCTAGGGGCAACTTTCCAGACTACACAAGATAAACCATGAACCTTCTCTTCTTTTTCCCTTTTCCTCTTTGTTTTTTCTGTCTCCTTCTCAAATCACTCGCAATGTTGATCTTTGCTTTTGGACTACTCAGGTGAATGGAAATGAGTATTCTCTAGAAAATGAGCAGTCTTCTTTGAGGCCCTAAACCAGAAAAGTTGAGATTTCACTTTGTTGCAAGGGATGCACACAGACAAGACCAACCAGGAATACTGGCACACTCCCTGGAGGAGAAGGGTCTTTCTCAGACATGCCACCAGCTCCAGTAAAGGAGTCTAGGTCCTGTTCCCACAAAAACTGAAGTCAGATATAATGGTTGCCCAAGAAGTTGTCCCTGATCACCTGCTAATGATTAATGCCCCTTTGGAGGGAGTGGTGCCACCACTTCCTAATTAAAAACTATGTGGCCACTGTTGGTTGGAAGAAGACACTTTTTCAGGGTGCATATATACAAACTACAACCAAAGAAAGTGACCTCCTCATCCTGGGAGGGTGACTTTAACTGCACTCTCTAGGAAGCAGTGGACAAAAATGAACTGGAACCCCATTCACTCACCTTTCAGCAGCTGCCGATCATCCTGCAGGTGGCATGCCAACCAACGTTTGGAAACACTTTCATCTTATATTATCAGGCCTGGGTAAAGGCAAGCCCCAGTGGGCTCTCTATGGCTTGGCTGGATCAGGTCTATATCACCAGCACCACCTGTTCCTGCTTCACTGCAGCCATATTGTTCTATCAGTGCTCTCAAACCAAGATTTGGTCCAGTTCAAACTGGGCTTTCCTGACTTGACTGACACAAAGGCATCCTACTGATGCCTCAGTGTCAGTCTCCTTCAGGAGACCACTTTCAGGACTGCTTTGCCTACTTCTGGGTAACCTGAGTATCCTTAAAAAGTGACTTTCCCTCTTGGAATCAGTGGTGGCTTGTGGGGAAACACAATGCAGAATTTTCTGCCAACAATACACAGAGCAGATGACCCAAAACCTCCACCACAGTTTGCCAAAGCTTGACAAGGTTATCACATAACTCAAGATAAGCCTGAGGAATGCCATTAATAAATAGGGCTATACGAGAGCCTCAAGCTCCAGAAAAAGTACTTGAGACAGCCAGTGGAGGGTGGAGCCCAGGGCATGCAAACTCAGGCTCCTTTTCAAGAACTTAGGGAGTCTGATGCCCCAAACCAGAGTCTTGGAGAAAAAGCGTGCAGAACAGATCTTTGACTTTGGCAGGCAAGGGCTTCCCAGACTCTGACAAGATCCAGGAACACACTGTTAACTTTTATACAGAGCTATTTGCAGCTAAGTCTGGTGTCCATAGGCCATTCAACATCTGCACTATGGCTTCTCCAAAATCTCTATATCATAAGCTGATGAGCTTAAGCAGGAACCATCCCAGGCAGAGCTGAGTGCTGCCATTGAAGGCCTCACCACAGGGAAGGTGCTGAGCCTTGAAATACTACAAGACCTTCTGGCCCCTCCTCAGTACTGACCTTCTGCGTGTCTTCCAGAAAACCTAGAGAATGAAATCCTACCAGTCAACTGACAACAAACTGTCTTCTAACTGCTGCTTAAGAAAAGGGATCTTAACAACATTAAGAACTGGCAACTGGTATTACTACTGTGTGCCAATTACAAACTTCTGGCTAAATCCATGGCCATCTGTCTCACAATGATCATGACCTGGGCTGTGGTCCCTGCGCATAGCTACTGTGTACCCAGCAGAACCTGTTCCTGCTGTGAAGCCTGCTGACATCCATGGAGCTCTTTGGCCTGAACATTTGTCTTGTTTCCCTCCATCAAGAGAAATCCTATAGGCAGGTCAACCATACCTTGTTACACCAGACTTTGGAGGCTTTTGGCCCTGCTTCACCTCTACCATCCAGCTTCTGTACCAGGACAACATTCGACCTAAATATGAATGGAGTGCTCTGTGCCCCATTCATCCAGGTAGTGGAACAGGCAGGCTTAGGACTGCTTTCCAGCTTCATTATGCCCAGCTGTTGGGTCAGGGAGGTCCTACTCCAGACAGCAGTAAATGTCTTTTTTTTAAAATCCCCTCTAGCCCCTGAAACAGTTTGTCCATGTGACTCTATACCAAAATCCTATTGGATATTCATTGCTGTCTTGGCTCTGTCATCTGAGGGTAAGTTCTTGGGTAACTTCTCTCCATCCTCTTCCTACTTACCCACTAATGTCTCTAAAGGTGCTTACTCCTTCCTCTCTCCCACCACACAGGCCTTTCAGGGCTCAGCCAGAGGGACATGCCCCATCATATTGTTGTGATATTTATTTTGAACATTAGATTGTATTTTATTACTTATTTCCCATGTATATTTACCAATAATCAATCCTCTAGGTCTATAGTTTTCCAAATGTCAGATAGTTGTACACATGCACTATACACATGTAGCAGTTGTATTTTTTTAATTCAAAACCATTGTACAACCATGTCACTGACTTGCCTTATGCTTTTATGTAATACATGATATGTAAATATAGTATGCATACACTGCCTCACTAATTGTTGTGTTTTCCCACAATTTCCACAGTCATCTTCAATGTCTTCCCTCACATAGGTATCCACACACACACACACACACACACACACACACACACACACACACACACACACACA
>NW_017729032.1:100500471-100503302 GCF_001723915.1 Gavialis gangeticus
ACACACACACACACACACACACACACACACACACACACACACACACACACACAGAGAGAGTCTCACTCTCTTCACTGCTTTCTCCCCCCTCCATAAATATTTTAAGATCCCCTTCTGCCTATGGAATTCACTATTTTTCTGTCTTTATTACTTTTCTACCTTTTTTATGTCCTTCCCCCAGCTTCCCCTTTGCTCTCTAAATATTTGTGTCACTCTCATGGAAGAAAGGAGCTCTGGGGTATGCTGTCCAGGCTGTTTATGTATTTTGCACTAGTGTTCCTTCACTCCTATTTAAAGACCTAAGTACTTAAGGCTAAGATGAAGACTCAGAGCAGAAGGCACCCACTATCCCTCCTTTAGGAGTGGACTACAGGGTGGAGAGAAATGCAAGCATCATCAGGCCAAAAAGACATCAAGGAAGAGGAAGCATGACTATGTAGTGCTGTGAGAAAGACCCCACTCAGCTGTGTTTAGGTCATGGATTGGTGATTAAGATACTCATCTAGGAAATAGGAGATGTGGGTTCAGCCCCACTCAGGCTGTGTGGGAGCCTAAAAATCTGATTTTCCCCTTTTTGGGCAAATGTTCTCCCCAGTAGACAACAAGACAAAAGGACAGAGAATCATCCTTACATGACAAAAATGTGAAATATGCAACTCTGAATCAGATGCTGGAGGGGAAAGAGTTCACACACACACTGTTCTCTTCTATTACTGAACTACAATAATTAATACAGCACCATTATTAGTCTGATTCACATATCTCAACCTAATTTTTAGCTCTGTATATGTATCCAATTTTATAAAATGTCCTATTCTATTGTCTAGCATATTCTTTGGAAAGTATAAACATGGACTTCATATATATACGAATGCATGTGTGTGTGTCTATGTATGTGTGTGTGTGTGTGTATAAAATGTGAAGCCCACATTTAAACTTTGTTTGTATTTATACACATATATATACACATATAACGGTGTGTATTTAGACACATACACACATACATAGATACATGCAAACATGCACATAATTTGTAGAGTCACGACATAAAAAGCTAAAGGTAAATATGCATTTAGAGAGAAGGCAATAAAGTGGTCAGGCATTACTGGAATTGTAAAATTTAGAGAAGGGGTACATTAAATAGTATGAAACCCTGAGATACTTATTAAGCCATCAGTGGGAAGCTGGATGATGATGTCACACCTAGCAGAGGGAAGAAGACTCATGTAAAGTTGGATGAGATCCAGTTTGTGCTGTAGATTTATGCAGTTAATTTTGTCCCTTGACTGCATTCAGATGAGCATTTCTCTTTGACATACACCAAGAAAATTGCTGCATTATAGCTGTGTTAATGGTAATCAGCATGCTAATGAGCACCAGAAGGTCGTTACAGAAAAGAGAGGTTCAAAGATGTATAACCTAGAGGAGAAAAGAAAGTAATTCTTTAGGGAACACAAGTGCCTTGTTTGTAGGTCATAGATTATTTGTTTTGGTCATTGTAGAGCAAAGGGAGTTTAATTTAAGGACAGAAAAAGATTAAGCATTTTGAATTTTAGAAATAGTGTAACTTAATTAAATGTATGCTTTTGAAAGAGACAACAGCAGCACTAGATTTCTTTTTTCTAATGTGTTGTTTGATAAACATAGTAGCAGTAAGGTATATTTCTTGTACCATATGAAGTCTAATATTGTTATTCACATTTAAAGTAAAATTAGAACTACAGGGTTTTGTAGTTTGCTAATGACAGTAAAGGAAAAACATTTTGCACACTAAGAATCACAGAAAATATGTCAAGATAGAAAATGAAGACACAAAGAGGGGGGAAAAACCAGAAAAAAAAATTATGAAAACATATCAGTCAGGTTCAAGATGTTAGAGAGATAAAAGAAACCTCCAGAAAGAAGTTAGTCGAGTTTTTGCCAGTTTATGTCAGTGATACAAGTTACAGGGAACATACAAAATGCCAAGTTGGTAAATATCTCCTTGTTTACATCAAACACTCATTTCTATTTCAAAAGGTTAATGAGTGCACTTCTACTGACAAAAGATGTATTTACAATCAGAGGAGCATCTCAGATAAGATAAGAGAGTGGGCCAGACCTAATTGTTCTTGTAGACATCTAAACAGGACTTCAGACAAATGTAGGCACTTAAATCACAAACAGCTATCCAGATCAACCCTGTTCCAGGAGAAACAAAACCACCTAGGCAGCTAGAATCACTAGCAAGAGTCACTAGAATAGGCAGAAGGGCAGCTCCCCAGGGATCCTGGTATTCTCTGATAAAAAAAAAAAATCCCCAATTTTCAGATTTAAAAAAGTGCCCCCCCCCCAAACCCCAAATTTTTCCATGAAAAAAAAAAACCCCCTATTTCCATATTAAAAAAAGCCCCCCCCCCCCAAAACCAATAATTTTAAAAAAAAAAAAAATCCCCAATTTTCAGATTTAAAAAAGTGCCCCCCCCCCAAATCCACAATTTTCCATGATTAAAATGAAACTCCACTATATATATATTTTTTCATTTTGATGTGTTACTTTTTTAAATCCAAAAATTGGGGATTTTTTTAAGTCAGAGAAAACCAAGATCCATGCTCATAACACTTAGCAAGAAGCACTATGAGTTACAGTAATCCCCTGGATCCATGTTGGGTCCCAGAGGTTGGGGGATTCAGCTGCAATTTGGAGCAGCTGTGAGTCTGCAGCCACTTTCCCCAAGCTCCGCTCCTGCCCCTCCCAGCCCTGGCTCTGTCTTCAGAATGGGAAAGGGGGGAAGGGAGCAGAGGGAATTCAAGCTGAGGTTTTTCAGGTGGTGATGAAGGGTGGGAGGGTG
>NW_017729032.1:100503469-100503719 GCF_001723915.1 Gavialis gangeticus
TGGGGAGGCTCCAATCCACCTGCCCCACCCTCCAGCTCCAGCTCGACAGCCCCCAAACTGAGCTTCTTCCTCTCCTTTCCCCCCTCCCATCCTGAAAACAGTGCTGGAAGCTGAGCTGCCCAGCCCTGCCCCTGGCACATGCAGACAGAAGTTAATGAAGGTGGTCTGCTTTGGAGTAGGCTTTCTGGACTTTAGGAAGGCTTTCGACACTGTCTCTCACCCGATTCTCATTAAAAAATTAGGCAACTGT
>NW_017729032.1:100503817-100508803 GCF_001723915.1 Gavialis gangeticus
GATGTGGGCAGTGGGGTCCCCCAGGGCTCAGTCCTCAGGCATGCACTGTTCAATATCTTCATTAGTGACTTGGACAAGGGGGTGAAAAGCACCTTGTTCAAATTCGCGGATGACACTAAGATGTGAGAAGTGGGCATGCTGGAGGAGAGGGAAAGGCTACAACTAGATCTGGACAGGTTACAGGGGTGGGCGGATGAGAACAGGATTGTTTTCAATATGGACAAGTGCAAGGTATTGCACCTGGGGAGGAAGAACCAGCAGCATACCTACAGGCTGGGGAACTCCCTTCTAGTCAGCACAGAGGCAGAAAAGGATCTTGGTGTCATTACTGATTCCAAAATGAACATGGGCCACCAATGTGGGGACGCGGTCAGGAAGGCTAACCGCACCTTGTCATGCATCCACAGATGCATCTTGAGCAGGTCCAAGGAGGTGATCCTCCCCCTCTATGTGACAGTGGTCAGGCCACAGTTGGAGTGCTGCATCCAGTTCTGGGCACTGCACTTCAGGAAGGATGTGGACAGCATCAAGAGGGTTCAGAGGAGGGCCACTCACATGATCAGGGGGCAGCAAGGCAGGCTCTATGAGTGGAGGCTACAGGACCTGAACCTGTTCAGCCTCCACAAGAGAAGGCTGAGGGGAGATCTGGTGGCCATCTACAAACTTGCCAAGGGGGACCAGCAGGCTATGGGAGAGTCCCTGTTCCCCTGAGCCCTACTGGGGGTAACAAGGAATAACGGCCATAACTTGACTGAGAGTAGATTTAGGCTAGACATCAGGAGGCGCTACTTCATGGTCAGGGTGGCTAGGATCTGGAACCAACTTCCAAGGGAAGTGGTGCTCGCTGTTACCCTGGGGAGTCTTCAAAACGAGGCTGGATAATCACTTAGCTGGGGTTGTTTGACCCCTGCATTCTTTCCTGCCAATGGCAGGGGTCAGACTTGATGATCTACTTAGGTCCCTTCCAACTATGAAACTATGGATCATCTTCATCTGAACCCTCGTGTAAGATTGTTCACAGGATCAGGCCTTTTTTAAGTGCGTTGCAGCCATGCATGTGTGTTTGGTCATGGCTGTAGAGCATTTTCAGGGGCCAGATCAGATGAAAATTGTTTCTACTCTCTTCACCCTATGTGACTTCATTCTGCCCTTGGGATTCTGAGCATACTCAGATGCAGCCTGGATCAAATAATTTTGCCCCCAATTCCTATCTGAGCTTTCCTGCAGTTCATATCAAAGCTAAAAGGTACCTAATGTCTGCTAAGTTTCCAGTCCATCAGGTACTAATGGAATATGCCTAGACACTGTACTGACATTCACAGCATCCTTGTGCTGAAACTATAGTATGTGGTACTTGGATTATATACCTCAAGGCCTTCTTGCAATCTGTTTCTGACTAGATATTTTGCTTAATCTAAGCTACAGATTCCACTACCTATTCAGATGGGTGTGTTAATTAATTTGTACATTCTGTTGAACATATCAGTATAACATTTGAAAATATTCACTTTGCAATCATTCAGAAACAGGTTTCTGGCCATTTGCCTTAGCCATACTCCTACAGTTTGGCCCAGACCCCCTGAAAATGGCAGCATTCAAGCAATCCTGGTCCAACTTCCATATGGCCCCATATGCTATCAGGGGCAGAGGGAGATCTTTAGTAAAGAGGTCTGGGGACCTTGGACAAATGGCTACACCAGGGTGTGGCCTAAGTGCTGCAGGCTCAGCGGGTGTCTCACTCCCCTTTTTTTATATCTTGCGTGCCATGACTTTGTGTAACCAAAAAAGGTATCAGGAGGTGGTACCTGCTTGGAAAGAGTTGGCTGAGACTGGTGTGGTTCACAATATCTATGAGTCGTCTGTGGGGCTCCACCTCCACTACACCCACCCCTTTCCACATGGGTATTCTTCTGGGTGTTTGGTATAGATGCCTGGCCGTACTGGGCATCTGGCCTCATTGTTCAGGCAGAAGAGTCTGTGATGGAAGGAAACTGCATTTTCTTGGGTCAGCATACCTCAGCTGAGCCCTCCAGTCTTTGCTGCAGTTCTGCACTCAGTGGCAGACCACATGAAGAAATGAATAAACTAATATAACTTAAATAATCACATCCATGCCTGTTTCAGGCCTTTCCTTGGCCCAATAGGATATCTTGGCCACCTTTCTTCAGGCAAACAAAGCTCGTCAGGGCTTGTCCTTTATATGACCCCAATCCAAGTGGACCAGTCTGTCTTGGGTTGAACGCTTTGGGTAAAGTGGGGCCAGAGGAATAATGAACCTCTGTGTAGCCCCTAAATGTACCTCCTAGGGTAGAGAGGCAGTCAGGATTCCATTAAGATTGCTGGAGTGGTCCTGGCCCTCAGCTCCTGGTCTTCAGTTTCATTGGAGAACACTGTGCAGGGCAGTGCTGATGCTGGCATTCCTCCCTTCCTGGGGTCAGTGCAACCTTATATGAGGAGTACCAGGTTGGTCTGGGCCAACCTGAATTCCTGCTTGCCCCCACGTGTGCTGCTGCCACCAAAAGGAGGAGGAAGAGCTCATCAGTCCCTGCACCTACCAATTCCAGGCCCTAGGCAGCACCTCCTGTGCTGGCCACCTGTCATCTTCTCAGGCTGCTGCCCATGTCCACATGGAGCTGAGGTTCTGGCCCACACCCCAGTCTGGGAGTGGAGCCTGGGGGGTGTCTGCTGTGCACTGGCTGCGAGCCTGGCCGGGGATCTGCCACATAGTAAGCATGTCGGCAGCCATTGCCCTGGTGAGTACAGGGCTCAGCCGGATCCCTGCTACAAGGTCATATGCAAACCTCATATAAACTAAAATCAACACATCATGGTAAGTATTACTTACTACTGGAGCTAGATTTTGAGAATAGTATCCATTTAAAAATAACCCAATTTTGAAGTATGTGCAGATACTGCAGCTCATGTGAGAACAACAAAAGCCACACTTTTGAAAATCTAGCCATTCTATTTAGGCGTCTGAATGGGACTTGTTGGGTGATGAACCCTTCTAAAACTCTGGAGTCCAGTAGGCTCACTAGAACCTGGTAGTAAACAAAAAAATATCACCACTAGGCCCTACAGAAAGGTGTTTATTTTATTTCGTATTTACCATAGTTTGGTGAGAATAAAACCAATGTTTTAAATAAACAAATCTTACTTGGATAGAGGAAGATATCTGTGCAGACAAAATAATTCCAAAGTATGGAACTGAACTTTTAAGCTACCTTGGTTTGGTCTGTCACTTCTGCCACCCTTTAAAATTGGCCTCTTTTATCATTAAGCCAAAAAAAAACCCTTTTCTGAACTTAAGTAATTTAACCAAGGCCACACAGGAAATATATAGCAGATCTTGGGGAGATCTTATATTTCTTGAATTCCACTTTCATGCTTTAGCTACAGGGCACAGGAAATGCCAGACTGGATCAGTCCACTGTCCAATTTAATGTAGTATGCCATCTCAAAAATATTAATATCAGATACATAGGTAATCAGACAAATAGGTAAGATTAACATAGGATAATAGGATTATGTATTTTAATGGAAAGTAAGTCCAAATTCCAATAATTAGAACTGGTATTGGTCATAAACAAAAAGGTTTGGGTACTATCCAGAACCCTTTACTGCTTATATCTGATCTCCAGTGTCTAATGTCCAATTTTTTTTAACACTTTTGAGCTCTTGGACTCAATCAAAGATTCTAAAATGAATTCCAGAGACATTGTATGAAAAGGTTCATAGGCCAAGGTTTTGTTACTATAAAGATTTAAAGTCATTAAATTAAAGTTGCCACATGCCTTTTTTAAATAACTATTCAGTTACTACACTTCCTTTTGCTCATTTCTTCTCAGTGTAATGTTCCTGAGTTAATTATTCAGCTATGTTGATTGTTAGAATACCAGGTTCTCATTTGTTTGTATTATTTTCTCACTCCAAATTCAGCTGAGTTATCCTGAAATCACTCATTCTTCACTGAAAACATCACAATATCCTGTGCAGAAGATGACAGAGTATTGGTGAATCCAGGAAAAGAAAAAACACCAGAATGGCAAATGTTTAAGGTATTTGTGTTAAAAATTGGTATAAATTAAATCAGGGGAAGATTACTGGTATTCTCTAATGGTCAACTTCCCCATTCACTATGGGGAAGTTGATTCAATAATTGTACTGTTTCTTATAGTATCCGCAGATGCACCTGAGACAGACCATTCTCATAGACTGCATACCTCTTCATGAGTTCAACCACAAATCTGTTGGCAAGTACTTGTATTCATATGTAAGGTCTAATGACAGTTAGAGGGATTTTTTAAAATGAGAGACATAAGGTACAAGTAGAAGCTCAACAGCCAATTGTCAGCAACAAATACATTCTTCCAGCCCTGAAAAAAATAAGCAATGCATTGTAAAACTCTAAACACATCAAGAAATCTTATTTTAGGCACATGCTTTAAACCTGATCTTACATTAAATAGGGGACACATAGTCTTCTCCTCAGGGTTTTTCTTACCTTATGGCAACACTTTTCCCACTCAATTTATTTTAACTGAGATTGAATATGAGAGCTATGGAAAAGTTTCAAATGACATTTTGTATATATGTGAAAGCCACAGAATGGAAATTGCTCTTTCTCCCAGGTTGTGGTTAGTACAGATGCACTATATATAGATAATAGATTCTCCATTGATGAAGAGGATGCGGAAAAAGAAAGTAGGGCTGTTTGCAGCTTTGGTCTGTGATTTGATTTGGCGGAGATTTGGCCCAATTCAGTAGCCAAATCTCTGAATCCGAATCAAATCAGAGGACCCTTTAGTCTCTCTGAATCAAATCATAACCTTCCAAATCAATTTGGAGGGATTCAGAAAGATTTGGCGATTTGGACAGAGTCAGCTTTAAATGTTTTTTTTACATACCTCTAGGTAGCAGTTGGCTCATGAATGCTGCGATGCTAGGGCTCATGAAGCATCCCACAGAAACACTTTGTGGGGGAGG
>NW_017729032.1:100513803-100514739 GCF_001723915.1 Gavialis gangeticus
AAATGTTTTTTTTACATACCTCTAGGTAGCAGTTGGCTCATGAATGCTGCGATGCTAGGGCTCATGAAGCATCCCACAGAAACACTGTGTGGGGGAGGTGGGCAGTGCTCTTGGCAGAAGACCCAGAAGTGGACCAGAAGCACTTCCAGTCCATTTCTCGGTCGAATGGGGAGTGTGCAGGGGGACCCTCCTGTCCCAGTTTGGTGACTGGTGCCATCTGAATCTAGAGGGGCACTCGGGTCCCCCCCTTGGTTGATCGCTGAGCCAGGGGCATGCAGAGGGGGCCCCCTGCATGCTCCCTGGCAGACCCAGAAGTGGACCAGAAGTACTTCCAGTCCATTTCCGGATTCACCGTGGAGCACATGGAGGGGCCTCCTGTGCTCCTGTGGGACACTCCATCTGCCCCAGCATCACGGCATTCACAGTCCATGCCTGGTACCTCAAGGTATGTAGAAAAATCTTTTAAAGGTGCATCTATGTCCAAATCACTAATTCTCCAAATCATCAAATCTTCAGATTTGGATTTGGCCGAATCAAATTGGGGACAGTGATCCAAATCAATTAATCAAATCACTGTCCCTGATTCAGGCCAAATCCAAATCGAATAGGGCCCACTATGCACACCCCTAAAAGAAAGTATTGGAAAAATTTAAGGATGATTGTGTCTATATGAAAATGTCATAGATGAGAGAGGCATTTTATAGAACAGCACCTGGAAAGAAAAGGAAACAGTAGAGGAATTTATGACTAATATAAAATGGAAACATTAATCTTATGAATTAGGACAATTAAAAGATTCCTTTATAAAGGCAACATTGATTTCAGATGCAAAAATAATAAGGTACATGAATGATTGCTAAGGAAAATTGACCTGATACTGAAAAGGCCTACAGTGTATAACAAGCTGCAGAAGAAACAGAGAGGGAAATGAAGGCC
>NW_017729032.1:100519739-100540806 GCF_001723915.1 Gavialis gangeticus
GAAAATTGACCTGATACTGAAAAGGCCTACAGTGTATAACAAGCTGCAGAAGAAACAGAGAGGGAAATGAAAGCCATGCCAAGAGAGAAGTATGGAACATCTGATGAAAAATACTACATTGAGAAAAGAAGGAAAAGGGCCACAAAGAAGAGTTAATCAATACAACACGTGGAACATGATGTCGTTGGTGTGGTATCTGGTACAAGGTGACTCAGGCAAGCAAGCAGAAAATAGGGAAGTAAACCAATAATATTCAAAGCAAACAGGAAGGTGCAACAGTTCAAAACTGAATTGTACTTCTTCGAGCACACTATAGAAAACTTGTTAATCAAAAGGGCCTATAGAAATAGACACTGAAAGAGAGCAGTACAAAGAATATATGTCTTGTATTTAGATATTTAGAATAACTTGGCAATTTGAAATCTTATGGAAAACAAATAAGGTTTGGGAGGAATCAGAATCTGGCGCTAACATACAAAGGGAAAATAATGAGAAAATAATTTATTGTGCTATATCTCAGGCAGAAGCAAGAGGACATATGTCTCTGTTAGTTTTCACTTGTTTCTTTAATTTTTTCATCAAAATTTCTAGTGAAATTTCAGGCTTTCATTTTTTCTACCAGTCTATTTTGTACACATTAATTACTTTGAATTTAATCCAAATCTGAGCACTAAATTTAAACTGAAACACCATAACTAAGAGAAATACTGACTACAAAGGACCAATGCCTAAGAATCTAAAATTCAGAGAACCAGGATAAAGATAAAGTGAATTCAGAGACCACTCAGAATGTTAAGTTATTGGCATGGTACGAATCATAATGGGCTCTTTTAAAGTTTTTGGAGATACTATTTTGAAACTTACACATGTCATAGGATATCAGGCAGGTCAAATTCATAATTGCCCATCATGGAAAAGTGGAATCGTAGTAATTTATAAAATTTAGGAATGGGTAATTCCTGAACACTATTTAAACATAAATTTCATTATAGGACATCTAAGAATATAAGACAACCTACCTGCACCCATGGAATCTTCCAGGTGTAGCTTTTGTACTATCCAATATTGCTTAAAGTTAAAGTTGTCACTTTTTACCCAAATAATTTTCCCAGTTATGTTGAGTAATGTATTTTGACACATGTTTCATTTGCCAAAATTTGGGTGCTATAAGTTAGACACCATGCAGAATTGGAAAGCATTATGAGTTAGTTCCAAAGATCTACAAATGTTTATCTATATTTTAAAAAGGCACATATTGAGGCTAAAATAGCATACTAAGTAACAGAACAGTGTGCACCCTACAGATCACATTATCTCAAAAAAGATACACAGTAGAACCCAGATCCAGGTAGTTTGCAGCCTGCTTAGTTCCAGCAGGAACTAAGTGACTCAGCTGTTTGCTAGGGCTTTTATTTCAAAAGGTGCTACTTTTCCACAGCTGGAGCATAAGGATAAGGACAGACATTCAAAAAACCTGCATCTGAATTGATTCAATCTTTTCAGGTAAGTCTAACCTGGCGAGGCTAAATCAGTTTTATAGCCAGACAGACATCCCAGAAATGCAGACACGTGCATGCAGTGGCTCAGGCTAGAGCCACTTCCCTTCCTTCCACAGCATGGAGCTGAGGGGGACATGGCCAGGCCCCAGCAGGATGCTCTGATTATTCCCCCACTTCCTAAGCAGCCCAGCAGGGAATATTTTTCACCCCTAACTCAGTGTTTATCAACCTATTAAGAAAACAAAGCCTCTCTCCATTAACTAATGGAGCACTTCTTAAACAGCTCTTCCAAGGAAGGACATTAAGCTACCTGTTGATTATCTCCAAAAAGCCTGTCGTCTCCCACACCACAGATGGTAGCCAACATATGGTCTGCTAGATAATGCTGAGGTGTCTACGTAAGGCAGATGGGAGGGGAGAATAATTCCTGCTTAGCAGGGAGAAGCCAGGCAGATGCTCTGTGCCTGCAAGTCCCTGCCTGAGCTGCAGCCAGGGAGCAGAGGGGAGGGGCTAGCCCTGCTGTGGAGCAGAGAGCCCTGCCCAGTTCAGCCCAGAGAGCATGCCAGGATGCCTGTGAAGTCTGGTTTATTTTAAACCAGCAAGGGGTCTGGGACAGACATTGCATAAAGCAGTATGACCCAAATCAGCTAAGTCTGATACTACATTAAAACGGGTTTATCTCAAACCAGTTTCAGCCATTTTCAAAATGGTTTATGTGCATTGAACATCTGCTCTGTTACAGGTTTAAACCAGTTTCTGATCACTTAAACTGGTTTATGTGTTATGGTTTATGTCTGTCCCTAGCCTAAGAGTAGTTCCATCCAACTGTTTGCTGCTCCAAGCTAGTTCATGAACCATCATCTACACAGGGATGTTAGGCCCCTGTGAAGTATCTTTGTTCTAGTGTAGAAGTATTAGAGGGGGGTCAGAAAAATGTTATGAAAGGATCCAGGGCTTTAAAAACTTAAAGTAAGAAGAGGATGAACAGGTAAAATGATGAAAATATAGAAAATAAAGCTACAGAGAAAGTAGATTAGGCACATCTATTTCCCATGTTTCATAATGCAGGTATTGGACAACATTTAATGAAATTAAAAATCTGGCATAATCAAAACAGTTAAATGGTACTTTTACACACAATATTTAAGTAGACTGCAGAGCTTATGGATACAGGAAGCACTTGAGGCCAATAATTTAGCCTAAGTCAAAGAGACTGACCATTTATATGATTATTAAGAATATCCAGAATGATTAATAGTAACACACATTTTAGATAGGTTATTAAACTTCATGCTTCAGGTTTTAAGTCAAAATTTAACCAATAGAAGACAAGATATAACCTTGTATGGGAGACAGTTTATTCCACCTCTATCTAAAATGCATTTTCACTAGTAGCATATCTAGGAGCAGGTGAATGGGATACTAGCCCTGAATGCCAATTTAGTAGGAACACAAGAATGGAAGCCACCACTGCCACCTAAGGGAAAGAAATTATTTGTTTTGTTTAGTACTGACCGTGGTTGTGGGATATTGAACTAAATGAAACCAAGGTGTGATCCAGAATAGAAATGACCATGTTCCTATGTCTCGAGAAAATCCTTGATATATTATTATTAAAAGACAAAATTTAAGTTTCTGTATATAGCTTCTATCACAACATCCCCTACCTCACTCTGAAATATCTTAACTCTCCAAAGGCCTGAACTTCTGCATAGAGAAAAAACCTGACAAGATTGCAATATGTGGATAATTAGAAGACTTCTTCTGTAGACTTTGCCTGAAAAAATACTTCCACAATCAGGATACAACCAGCTCTGATAACCCTCCTGTTGCAACTGAGAAAATAAACAATAATAACATATCAGATTGGACATCTCTCAGTGGATATAACTGAACACACATTGAACTACTACATTGACTGTTTCAGGAAGCCAACATTGAAATTCTCAACAAAAATGAGGTCCACAACAACCTCTGTCCTTCAGAGAGAAAATCAATATAGTCCTGAAGATCCAAAAGGAAAATAATAATCAAACCAGCAAACAAAGGCGGAGTCATCCTAAACTGTCAAGATTACATCAGTGAAGCCAACAAACAACTCTCTGACACCAAATACTAAAAAGAATTTAATGAGGTCCACAACAACCTCTGTCCTTCAGAAAGAAAATCAATATAGTCCTGAAGATCCCAAAAGGAAAATAATAATCAAACCAGCAGACAAAGGCGGAGTCATCCTAAACTGTCAAGATTACATCAGTGAAGCCATCAAACAACACTCTGACACCAAATACTAAAAAGAATTTAGGGAGGACCACACACCAACATTTGCTCGAGAACTGGAAAATATCATCAAATTCTTCTCTCACTTGCTTTAGCAAAAACTACTTTCAGATATCCCCAGAAACTTCCTATATTCTCTCAAAGAGTCACAAACAAGATGACCCTGGAAGACCCATCATATCCAACTGTGGTAACACTCACTGAAGAGCTATCAGGATTCAGAGAACCTATCCTGAAACCACTTGTCATTCAAAAGATCAAGTTTTCTACAAGCCACAACAGACTTCATCAACAGAATCCAGAAAATCAACCACCTTCCCAAGAAGGCCATATTTGCAACTATGGATGTAACCATCCTGGACAGTAAGGGCACCTATACATATGCAGGGAGGCTGCTCCAACATGTTGTAATTACACTGCATTGGAGCAGATTTAATTAATTGAGACTGCTGGAGTGCAGTAATTACATAGGGTCACATGTATCAGTGTCCTCACACTGAACAACAGTGGCAGGGGCACTTTAACTAAAGTTTGTTCAAGAAGTTTTAGTTAAAGTGTCCCTGCCACCATTTTTCAGCATGGGGATGCTGATACACATGACACTCTGGGCGCTTTAATTAGAGCGGTTCTCAGAGCCATTCTAATTAAAGTGTCCCCCAACTCCTGGAGCATGTGTATAAACACCCTAACATCACACACTATGAAGGCACAGTTGCCTGTCTGAAATACCTACAAAAACATGGAATACACTCAAATTTGCAACATTTTGCACAAATTATCCACTTCATCCTCACCCACAACAACTTCACTTTCAACAACCATCACTTTCTCCAAACTACGGGTACAGCTATGGGCGCAAAGATGTCTCCTTAATATGCCAACCTCTTCATGAGACACCTGAAAGAGGAATTTCTAGAAAATGTCACCATCAAACTTGCACTATACCTGTGTTATATAAATGATATTTTCATCATCTGGATTGAACATTTGGACTCACATATTGACTTTGATAGTTTAACAGCTATTGTTGGCACTAGATTTATGACCCAGATACCTTGTTTCAGGCAGACCCAAACCCTCAGACTGACCACAACCTCTCCATTTGATAATAGGCAAATTTTATTGATACTCAGTGATAGCAGATAAGAATAATGCAAACAACTCAATATCTATCAGTCCTAGAGCTGTCAGAGTCAAGGTACATCTGTCTAGTATGCGAGCCTCAGTCTGAAGTTCTTTCTTGAATGTCAGATGTCAGCAGCCTGGAGGTTGGAAGCTGAGGCCCACCCCCCCACAGTGGGGTGGGTGAAATGGGCTGGTGGTATGCCTTCTGTCCATAGTGGCCTTGGGCTCCTCTCTCGGGACCCTTTGCTACTCTGAAATCCCTTGTTTTGTATTCTTTTCCCCTCCTGATGACTCTTTATCTCTGGCCATCACTGATAGGTCTCTCTGTGGTTGTCATACTGTCCACATTCTGTACTGTCAGCATATTCCTTTGTTTCACAAACCCATCACATACATACATCTTAATTTAGGTTTTACCAGTCTTCTAATTTCGTATGTCCCCCAAAAACAGAAATTTCAAGGGCTCTGCACTTGGGCATTGTGACCTGGTGCCACCGTATCTCATGTTATGGAACAGTGTAGTACATGGCTTCAACTTCCAGCCTGTATGTCTGCTTGCTGCCTGCCTGTCAGACACAGTGAGCCTTAAAGAAACTTTGTCACAGACAGGCTTTTAAGAAATCAATTAATCTTTGCTGTTTCCCTGGACCATTATTTTAATGCATATCTACTTTACCTATAAACCAATTCCCACAAGCAAACCTCTAAATACCATTTTATAGCCATCAACTATCACCCCTCAATCAAACTGGAATACTCCTACACTAACTTCAGCTTTCTAGACACCAAGATCCACATCTGGGATGGCAAACTACCATATAACAACACATACAAAGAACATAGAGACCACAATCTTTATGTTGAGGAGACCAGCAATCATTCAAACACACTAAAAAGTCCGGCACTCAGATATCATTGCCTCTCCTCTGAGCATAATTTCAACACCCACCTGGCCAACCTGAAATCTGCCTTTATATAATAAGGATGCTCCATTAGATAAACAGATTGTTATCTTTGAAAGAACCACCCAAATACCTTGCAGTAACCTGCTGCAATATGAAAAGAAGCCCTCTTGTGACCACACACTGTGGTGGTCACCTACCACTCCACGATGGAACCAATATGCTAAATCATCAAACTACAGACTATCCTCAAGAAAAGATCAGACTTTGAGACAAATATTCCCAGACCTTCTTCTTCTGTCTCTCAAACAGCCTCTTAATTTGGCTCAAATCTTCATCAAAAACAAACCCCACTGCTCAACAGACATCAAGGTAGACACTGACTTGCCTTCACAATATATGCTTAACCTGTCATCACATCTCCACAGCTACAGAAATCATCTCTATGAACCCCCATGATGAACCCATCAGAATCCTTTCTCAAAATGTGATATATCTGTTTCAATGCACCGAATGCCCTCATGGTAAATATGTAGGTAAAAATAAACAGCAGCTATGCATCAGAATGAACTCTCATTGAAAAAATATAAAGGACAGAGATACACAAACACCAGTAGGAGCACATTTTTCAGAAAACAACCACTCTGTTTCTGATCTCACTACCCTCATGCTCAAGGGAAATCTACCAAACACCTCTAAAAGGCAAGTTTGGTAACAAAAATTCATAAGCTGGCTGGACACTAGAAACCAAGGACTGACTATCAATTGATTTTATGACATGCTGTATCTGATTCCTGAAATGTATCCTACATAATACAGGTGATAATGACCCCCCTGCCCTCTGACAGGTCTTGATCTCCCAGTAATCAAGTTTCTTTTCCTCTGTTGCTTGTCTGCTACCCCTGGGAATTCCTCCCCACCCCCTCCAATTTCATAGCTCTACCCACTTTTCTTAAAAACCTCTGTGCTTTCTTTCTTCCTCAGACCTGAAGAAGAATGCTTTGCATTTAAAGCTTGTCTAACTTTATACATTTGGTCTAATAAAAGATATCACCAGGGATCCTGGTTTTTCTCTGATAAAAAAATCCCAAGTTTTTGGACTAAAAAAAGTAACCGCAAACCCACATTTTTCCATGATTAAAATGAAACACCACTAATATATAAATATATAGATATATATTAGTTGTGTTTCATTTTAATCACAGAAAAATGTAGATTTGGGGTTACTTCCATTAATCCGAAAACTGGATTTTTTTTTATCAGAGAAAACCAGGATCCCTGAATATCACCCAAAAATATCCTTGTTTCTCACATAGCTCCTATAAATACATCAAAAAGAGATGTTGTAAGCTTGTGTATGTGCAGAAATGTATTTATAAGGAAACATATTTATATGGGAGTCTAAGATGGGTGGTTGTTCCTCAAGATGATCCTCCAAGCTCAAAGGGAGTTAGTCCCAATGTGTACCAAGGCGGGCAGGAGTGCTAAGAAGCCCCCATGGCTCAGCAAAGGCATCCATGGATGTCTGAGGGCAAAAAAGGTGTACAAACAGTGGAAGCAAGGTGTTATCACCAAGGAGGATTACACCTCTGTCTCTCAAGACTGCAGGGAGGCTTTTAGGAAGGCCAAGGCAGAGATGGAGCTACAGCTAGGAACCAGAATTAAGGATAATAAAAAGTCCTTTTTCAAATACATAGGAAGTAAGAAGAAGGTACCAGGTAGAAAATTCTTTGCTTCCATTTTCCTGAACAGGGACTGGGACATCTTCCCCACTAGAATTGCAGACGGACCCAGGGGAGGCACCACCAGGCCTAGGGTCAGGAATGACCTAGTTAGGCAACTTTTGGAGGGGCTGGACATGTTTAAATCAGTAGGTCCAGATGGTGTTCACCTGAGGGTGCTGAGGGAATTGGTGGGGGTCATAGCAGGGCCCCTGGCATGGCTCTATGAGCACTCATGGGGCACTGGTAAGGTACCAGAGGATTGGAAAAGGGCCAGTGTGGTCCCCATTTACAGGAACGGGAGAAAGGAGGACCCCAGCAATTATAGGCCAGTCAGTCTTACCTTGGTCCTTGGGAAGACCTTTGATAAAATTATCGAGGAGCACATCGACAAGGGCCCAGCAGGGGAGGTAATGCTCAGGGGCAACCAACATGGGTTCACTGAGGGCAGGTCCTGCCTGAGTAACCTGGTTTATTTTTATGATCAGGGCACAAAGTCCCTGGATGAAGGTGTTGGGGTGGATGTCATCTTCCTGGACTTTAAGAAGGCCTTTGACATGGTTTCCCACCACATTCCTGAAAAAGACTAGGTGACTGCAGCATTAATACCTACACAGTCAGATGAGTGGCAAATTGGCTAGATGGTCACACCCAGAGAGTGGTGGTGGACAGGTCATTTTTGATCTAGAGGGATGTGGGCATGGAGGGCCCCAGGGCTCAGTCCTGGGGCCTGTATTGTTCAACATCTTTATGAGTGATCTGGATGTGGGTGTGGAATGCATGCTGTTCAAATTCACTGACGACACCAAGTTGTGGGGAGAGAAGGGCATGCTGGAGTGGAGGGACAAAATCCAGCTAGATCTAGACAAGTTACAGAGGTGGGGGATGAGAATAGGATAGAATTCAATGCAGACAAGTGCAAGGTACTGAATCTAGGGAGAAGGAACCAGCAACACACCTATAGGCTGGGGAACACCCTTCTTGTCAACACGGTGGCAGAAAGGGATCTTGGAGTCATTGCTGACTCCAGAATGAACATGACCTTCCAATGTGAGGAAGCATCAGTAAGGCTAACTGCCCCTTGTCGTGCATCTACAAATGCATCACAAGCAGGTCCAGGGAGGTGATTCTTCCCCAGTATGCGGCATTGGTTGGGCCACAGTTGGAGTACTACATCCAGTTCTGGGCACTGCACTTCAAGAGGGATGTGGCTAGCATTGAGAGGATCCAGAGGAGGGCCATTCGTATGGTCAAGGGGCAGTGAGGCAGGCCCTATGAAGAGAGGCTAAAAGGCCTGAACCTATTCAGCCTTCACAAGAGAAGGCCGAGAAGGGATCTAGTGGCTGTTTACAAACTCACCAGGGGGACCAGCAGGAATTGAGGGAGGCTGTGTTCCCCTGGGCACCACCTGGGGTTACTAGGAATAATGGCCACAAATTGTTAGAGAGAAGGTTCAGGCTGAACATCAGGAGATTAATTTACCATTAGGGCTGCCAGGCTCTGGAATGGGCTCCCAAGTGGTGTGTTACTCTCTCCTACCTCAGGGGTCTTTAAGAGGAGGCTGGACAGATATTTGGCTGGGGTGATATGACCCCGGCACCCATTCCTGCCCATGGCAGGGGGTCAGATCTGTTTAGGTCCATTCTGACCCTAAACACTATGTTACTATGAAACAAAATATTGTGGGGTAATCAACCATTTGTCTGCTTCTTGACATGTCCTTTCAGCTTTCTCATGAGTTTGCAGAATTTTTGTACACATAGACAATGTACATATAACATTTCCATGGAAAATTTTTAATGTTGCCTGGATGTTTACCCTTGTTTCACACAGCAGTTTTCAAATAGGCCTTTTATGGTACTTGAGAATTATTCTTTCCCTCTCCTAACTACAACTGCAAAAACTGAAACACCTAAAAAATCCTCTCCTTCCTCCTCTTCTTTCTCTTCTTTTTTTGCATATTTTCTATATTTAGATAGAATCTGAATTGAAGAAGGAAAGAGAATACGTGGGTCTAGTCCTGGAGCTTTATTCTCAAGATCTATTTACTTTCTATTTCTACTCTTGAAAAATCAAAAACAAACAAACAATCAATCAAACAAATGAAAAACACAACAAGAAAATACTGAAAGATTCCTGACTCAAGAAAGTTCTTAGTTATGGATATGAATACATCCCTGCTCTGGGTGTGTTCTAACATGGTGGGGATGCCTTCATAAAATGGGGCCTACAAGTAGAGAAACACTGCCAGATCTGTGCCTGTATTAATAAAAAAGGTGTCTAATTCTAATCAAAAGAATTTCTTTTTTGTTCTTTTTTGTAAATTCCTATACTTAAAATACAACTACCTCATCCTTTTCTTATAAATAAAACAATACATATTTTGGACATCAGGCACTATGGGTAAAATTATTCTTATTACCCTTATTATGAAGGGTGTAATGTTTACTTTAATGGAAAGCAAGAAAAGAGACTATAACTAGCAGCACTTTTCTCCTTTTTCATTCTTTTTTGTGGTGAAGCTAAGCACAATGTCCTTAGGTTTTTTTCACTATATATGTAGATGTGGAGAAAAAATCAGCTACATCTGCACAGGTCTAGGGACTGGTTAAATTAAAATGGTTACAGATAATTTGTTGATCTTTTATACATAGTATTTATTATATACTAGAAGCATCACCCCAAATCAGTTATTTTAACATAATGTAATTCAACAAAATATTGTTTTTGTCACAAAGACATTCTATAGAAGGAAGCATATTGGATAAAGTATTGCTTGTGGTATAATTTTAATTCTGAAAAATCTTGCTAAGAGGGCTTATTTAAATAGGTTCTCCTTGAGATGAATATTTTGAAAAAATTCCTACAGGATGATTTATAGAAAAATTATATGAACAGAATGAAGGACAGAAGAATTTTATTAGAAAAGAGTCTCATTTCCACAAAATATAAATTATACCTTTTAGAAAATATATTGAATTTTATTAATATTCTGAAGACAGCCTGCAGTGTTAATCTCCACCCCTACCTATAAGATTTTCATTATGATGTACAAGGTGTATTTACCCTTTAACCAAATAATTTTAGAACCGTTCAGTGCAGCCTTGACTACAATTTACATATTTTACAAAATATTTTCATACTAGAGCCACTAACTGTGTGGGTATATACAGTGTAAAACCTTTCATGGAATATATTTACATGTGTACTCAATATATACATTTTATATATGGAATTTTGTATGTGTGTATACATGTACATAAATATATATTTACACATAGCTTATGTATTGGTTCTGTCTTCACTTGTGGTCTACTGCTAGTTTTTGTTTGTGATACTATTACTACTGCTTTTATCTTATACAGTGCCTAGCACGATGGTGCTTGCTAAGTATGTACATGTCAAGCAACCGTAAGTACCTTAAGAACCTGGAAAACATCAGGTCTGTTTATGTAACTGGAAGTCAGTAGGCAGGGAGACACTGTGATACTTCATTAGATGGAGAAATGTGGATAAACAATATTCTGTTTACAGTGAGGACAATTACATTTTCTTCTACAGGATTCATGCCTCATTTGGGGCTTGGAAAATTAATCAGGTTGTGCCATGAGTGAATGAGGCACAACCTGTTATCTGTAGGGGCACTGCCTCTCCCTCTGTAAGTTAGAAGACATGTAAGTTATAGGCGCAGATAGAAGTAAAAGTTTTCACCTGATCTGCCCCCTGAAATTGCTCTACAGCTGTGACCAAACAGAAGTACATGGCTGCAGAGCACTTTAAAAGGGTCTGATCCGATGAAAATCTAAACCCTCATTGCATGAGGGTTCAGATGAAGATGCTTCAAAATACAGAGGCTTCAGTAACTTCTGTCTGTACCACCTCTCAGCCCTGGAACTGTTTTCAGAATGGGAGGGAGGAAAGGGAGAGGGAGTTTTGTCTGCAAAGAAAGTCTGAACCCTCGTTGCATGGGGATTCAGATAAAAACTATAGCATTTTCAGTAATTTGTGCCTGCCTGCCTCTCAGCCTTAGAGTTCTTTTTGGAATGGGAGGGGGGAAAGGGACCTGAGGGAGTTTGTTCTGAGGTTTTTTCAGCCAGTGCTGCAAGGTAGAGCTGAATGAATTGGAGTCCTCCCCAAGGTGAGGGGACTCCAATCCTCCCACCCCACCCTTCAGCGCCAGCTGGGGAACCCCTAGGATGAGCTCCCTCAGCTCCCTTTCCCCCCTCCCATTCTGAAAATAGTGTCCATACTGGGAGGGAGGAGGGGCTGTTGCTAGAGGAAACCAGCAGCAAGCTCATAGCCAGGAGCTGGATTTTTCCCAACCCGGCCTCTGCCCTGGACCCAACAGTGCACTTCTGTTTGGTCTGGGAAATCATTGTAACTCAGGACACTTCCTGCAAAACATTATAAGTTACAGCGAGGAGCTGCTCTACTGTCTGCACTTTTTGAGGACATCTGCAAAAAGAAAACTAATAGTCTGAAGTATTAATGTCCTTGGGAAAGTGATCCCATGCTCACCTCTAGGTTCCACACTAAGAATGAAGTACACCATTTGGGAACGTACACATTCCCCACACAAACTTTTCTTTTCTTTCCCTCTGGGTTTGCCCTTGCTTTACAGTTAACCAGGGTAATGATGTCCACCATAGTCTAATCCTATCAATACAGCAACACTCTACTCTTGTTACTTTGACATCATGGGGCACGTCTACACAATACATTACTGTGCAGTGGTTACTGCGCATTTATTTAGTACTTGTATAAATATATTGAACTTCATTGAGATTCACAATTTACTTAAAAGGCACTCATGAGTGCTACTGTGCAGTGACTGTGGTATAACCTTGCTTATACAAGTCCTAAATAAATGCACAGTAACCAGACTTACTGCATAGTAGCACTGGTGAATGCCTTTTAAGTGATGCTACTATGCAGTAGCCTAATACTACTGTGCAGTTGCATCTCTATATGGTTTTTGCCATGCAATGCTACTGCACAGTAGTATGAAGCTACTGCACAGTCATTATCTTCTGTAGATGTGCCCATGGTTTCTGCACTTACCCATATTTATCTAAAAGTTTATTTTGTGGTTCTTTGTACTAGGATTATTTCCCACTAAATTCTATAAAAGTAAAATGGAACAGAATGCTACATGGGTTTACCAAGGTTAGATTGTAACAGACTAATCTTATTTCTTTCTTTGACAAGACTAATGCATTTAGGAAATGAATTAGACCTAATGTATCTGAAATTCAGGAAAGCTTTTGATATAGTGCCACATGGTAGATCATAAGTGAAGCTGAAGAAAAGGGGGTTCAGCATAAGAACTATAAGGTTGGTAAGGGGAAAGAATGAGTAGTGTTGGGTTGGGGGAGGGGTGATTACTAGTGGAGTGTATCAGGGATTGATTTGGTAATGTTATCATTTTATAAACCACTAAATAACCTTGTTGTATGAAGTAGGATATGGTAATGAAATTTCCTGAAAACTCACATTTCATGGGTGCCCTTAATAAAGAGGATCAGAATATCACATAAGAATAATTTCGAGGACTGGAGTAAGAGAAATCTCATGAGGTTCAATAAGGACAAGTGCAAAGTCCTGCACTTAGGATGGAACAATCCCATGCATTGGTACAGGCTGGGGACTGACTAGTTAAGTAGCAGCTCTGCAGAAAAGGACCAGAGGGATACAGTGGACAACAAGCTGAATATGAGCCAACAGTGTGCTCTTGTTGCCAAGATGGCTAACGGCATACTGGGCAGCATTAGTACCAGCGTTGCCAGCAGATTGAGGGAAGTCATTCTTTTCTGCTATTTGGCACTGGTGAGGCCATATCTGGAGTACTGTGTCTAGTTTTGTTCCCCTCCCGTCCCCCCATAGAAAGGTTGTAGACAAGTTGGAGAGTCCAGTGAAGGGCAACAAGTTGGGGCACATGACTTACGAAGAGAGGCTGAGGTAACTCAGCTTATTTAGTTTGGAGAAGAGAAGAATTGGGAGGCATTTAATAACAGCCTTCAACTATCTCAAGGGTGGTTACAAAGAGGATGGGGCTAGATTGCTCTCAGTGGTGGCAGGTAACAGAACAAGGAACAATGGCCTCAAGATGCAGCAAGGGAGGTTTAGGTTAGATATTAGGAAGAACTTTCTCACTAGGAGCGTAGTAAAACACTGGAACAGATTACCAAGACAGTGGTGGAATCTCCATCTTCGGAGGTCTGTAAGACCCAGGAAGACAAAGCCTTAGCTGGGGATAGTCCTGCTTTGAGAGGGGGTTGGACTATATGACCTCCTGAGGCCGCTTCCAACCCTGATTTTCTATAATTATAAGAAATGGGATTAATTCTATTTGTGTAGATTGCTAAATCATACATACACCAGAATTTCAAATATCTGATATATGCAGAGAACTTCTCCCTTTAAAATGACAGAACAAAAGGAGCAGTTTGGCCTATTAGTTAATCATAGAATGATTGTGAGCCATCAATGTGATGGCACTGTGAAAAAGCTCTATGACACAATCCTAGGATTCATCAGAAGAGGCATCTCACACGGAGATAAAGAAGTGTTAAATGACATTGTATCAGGCACTGCTGAGACATTATCTGGATTACTGTGTACAGTTCTGGTCAAGAAAGATAAATTAAAACTGGAAAAGGTGGAAAGAAAAGTTATTGGGATGGCCAGAGGAATTACAAATTTACAAGAGCTTGGCTTGTTTAGCTTAACATAATGAAGGCTGAGTGAAGATATGATATATATATACATGGGGGCACACAGCAAGGAGATAAATAAATTACTTAAATTATAGGACAAGGGTGGCACAAGAACAAATGGTTGTAAATTGGTTATGAATAAACCATCAAGCTGTGAGGTTTTGGAACTGCCTTCCAGTAGGAAAAGAAAGGCATGAAAAAAAACAGAACACCTGTTTTAAAATGGCCAAACTGGATAACTTTTTCAAATCAAGACACCTGAATTTCAGGCCTTGGGACGTTTAAATGTTAGCCCTTTCAACACCAGACTGGATCTGGCTAATATCTAATAACATCATATTAAAACTCTTTATAAACTGACCTATGCACAAGATTCAAGTGTTTAAGCATAGAAATACTGAAAGAAACATGGGACACTTGACCTTATATTTCAAGGGTCAATCAATTTATTGGAAACCTTAAAGAGTTTAATAGATGTATTTTTCTCTTTCTTAAAAGAAAGAAAGAAAATGAAGGATCCTGATCCTACTGAGATTTTGTAAATCAGGACTAATTTCACAGAAGGCAAGAGTTACAATATTGTAAATGCAGAAGTAATGCGTAAAAGGTCAGTATTAGGTCCCAAATCTATGCCCTAAGTTGTTTTAATTTCTTTGGAAAAAATATATTTTTCTCATACCTAGCAAAGGTTTAAATCTTTCTTTAGCCAAAAAAATGCAACATGTGCCTGTGAGGCTGCTAACCCTTTCTCCATAATAGCCCCTCTACACATTTCAACCACAGTTGCCTTATTCAAAATGTACAAGGCATTTATTATAATATGTACAGTCAACCCATTGAATCAATGCATTTACAGCAATTGAATATATAACTGATCTGTGCTTTACTGTAAATGCTTTATATGATTATGTGGAAGAGATTTATAGATTTCTCTATGCTGTTATGTGTAACATGATTATGTAAATGTATGACAAACTTAGTATAACTGTTGCAAAGGAAATCCTTGAAATGAAGCATGAATCATTTAACAGCTGTTTATTGTATATTAGGAGTCAAATCCTGCTCCCGGTGCCAAGTGTGAGGAAACCAGGATGATGTAAAGGAGTTCTGTATAAGTAAAGAACACTGCTGAATTTTCCTTCCCTGGGTTGTAGACTTCTAGAAAGCCTTCAGAACCACCTTCTGAAAGTTCAGCAGTCTTTATACAGATACATTGGTACAGGCATTCAGCTGTCAGTCCCTGTTTTGACTACTAGCCATGATGACAGTATGCATGATTACCAAGCATCCTGGTTTTCACTGATAAAAAAAAACAACCCAATTTTCAGTAAAAAAATGTAACCCAAAATCCACATTTTCCCATAGTTAAAGTGAAACACCATTATATATATTTGATGACAAAATAATGGATGAAAGAAATTACCAGGTCTGATCTCATTCTCCTCTGTCAGAACATCTAGTTCTATACCTGTTTTTGGAAAAATTTAACCTCACTGAACCAACTAATTCTTAAACCATATGTAGGAAGTAAATAAATATTGTTACTACTGTTTTACAAAATGGGTAAAGTGAGATACAGGTAAACACTTGCCCTATATCAGATGGAGTAAAAGTCCATACCTACTCATCTCTTCAGTTGCATAGTTTCGTAGTGCTTAGGGTCGGAAGGGACCTAAACAGATCTTCTTTCTTTTATTCCCATCTTCAATGTACTAGATTATGTGCCCACCCAATAATGTTATTAATAAAAAATACATCTAAAAGATATAAGTACAATTATTTTAAAAGTGTGTGTATATATATATCAGTGGTGTTTTATTTTAATCATGGAAAATTTTGGATTTTGGGTTACTTTTAAAATCCGAAAATTGGGTTTTGTTTTTTTTTATCAGAGAAAACCAAGATCCCTGATGATTACAAATCCACCCGCTAAACCCAAAGCAGAGAAAATGGGACCTCAGTGGAAGTCAGCACTATACAACTTTTATGTACAGACACCACTCAGTTTCCCCAAGATGAGCTTATCTTGTTGACATTTTTTTTTCTTGAGAAGCTCTAGGATTACTATATATTGTTGAAGGAACTTAAAATTTGGAAAGAGCTTTGCTTTTGAGTCTGCAATTAACTGTTTGCTGTTCCAGTAAAAATCCACCTCAAATTAGGTCTTTTGAAAGATCAGTTGAGACATTATCAACTTAAAACTTGGATTGTGTCCTCATAGCTTCTGGTGCTGGCCAGATGGTGCATGCACTATCCCCACAATGCAAAGGGAAATAGGAACTGATTGAGCACTAGCAGGACTGGGGACATACTTGAACTCAGAGTGAGGAACATTGGCGAGTAGGGCCATGAGCAGGTGTTATATTTGTGCTGGGAGAAAATCCTAGTTTTTCAAGGGATTTCTTGCAGAAAAGAACTGACTATTCCGCAAGACAGTTAGAATGAACTTTCTAGGAGGAGAGAGATTCAGGAGGAAAATCTCCCAATCTAACCTGAATAGCTGTACACTCCTTTTGGATATCGAGGACGCCCAATATCCCATAGTTCTCTGCTTTCCCTCCTAGGGCTCCCTGGCAGTGCCTTCCTGATAGCCTGCCCAGTGGTAAGCTGTCCAGGAGCCCTGGGGGAACCCTGCCTTGAAAATTCCCACCCCTCCACCACTAATTGTGGTGAACTGATTTGTGGGAGGAGGGGACATCCTTCTGCAGGGAGCCCTCTGGGAATTTCGTAGATTTTACAGACATTAGGGACTGGAAGGGACCTCATAAGATCATTGAGTCTAGCCCCCCTGCCATAGGCAGGAAGTCTGATGGGGTCAAATGATACCAGCAAGATAAGCATCCAAATGCTTTTTGAAAGAGTCCAGAGTAGGTGCTTGCACTACCTCTGGGGGGTAGTCTGTTCCAGACCCTGGGCGCATGGACTGTAAAGAAGCTTTTCTTATGTCCAGTCTAAATTGGTTTTCCAGGAGTTTGTGGCTGTTAGACCTTGTTATCCCTTGGGGAGCTCTAGTGAACAACTATTCTCCCAGGTCCTGATGCACCCCCAATGCTGGGGTGGATGGAGTGTCCCACAGGAGCCCCCCCACATGCTGAGCAGTGAACTCAGAAGTGGACCGGAAGTACTTCTGGTTCACTTCCGGGCCCACTGGGGAGTGCACAGGGGGTTCCCCTGCACACCCCCCGCAGCTCAGTGATTGGCCGCAGAGGAGATGTGGGGGGTGGGGGGGCATGTGCTCCCTGGTGGACCCAGAAATGGACCGGAAGTAATTCTGATCTACTTCTGGGTCTTCTACCGAGTGTGCTGGGGAGCCCTCCACGCTCCTGTGGGACCCTCCATCCACCCCAGCATCTCAGCATTCACCAGCCACCTGCTACCTAGAGGTATGTAGAAAAAACATTTAAAGCTGTGTCTATGTTTAAATCGCCAAATCTTTCCAAATCGATTTGGAGGGTTCCAATTCAATTTGGAGAGATTAAAGGGTCCTCTGATTCAATTTAGATTCAGTGATTCAGCCACTGAATCAGGCTGAATCTCTGCCAAATTGAATCAGCAGCTGAAGCTTCACACAGCCCTAATATGCAGTTCTCCAGCCAGGGGGCTGGAATGCATATACACTTCAGCTCTTGCACTATTGTTCTATCAGTAAGAATTATAGAGTAATGTTTATGACTAGGAATGAATGCCTATCTGTGCAAGAGACCAGACAAAGAGCTTGTAAGGGAAATTAGGTGGGGGAGGAACTGTGGCCCAACAGATGAAGAGGAGAGGCAAACAAAAGTTATGAGTAAACTAGCAGTGAGAGGACAAGAAAGCTGGGAACAAGAACTGTTGAGGAAGGAAAGGAACAAGGAGGACACAACACAAATCTGATGTGAAGTCAGGGTGCAAAGAGGAAATTACAACTGACTGGGCAAAGGGAATGAGACAAAAAAACTAAGAAGGGGGTTAAGAAAACTCAGATGGCAGGTTGAGGAACTTGAAGAAGAAATGGGAACTTGGAGCTTGTTAAGGAGATGCCGGGGTAAAGTTGAAAAGAGACAGATCTAACAGAATGGTGAAAGGTCAAAGCACTCACAGCTGCAGTCAAATAGGTTGCAGTCTAAAGCTCATCAAATGAGTTTTCATCAAAGTGCCTCTGCCGCCATTTTTAAGCGTGAGGATCCTGATACACGAGATGCTGGAGTCTGCTGGAGCACAGTAACTGCCATGTTCCAGCATACTCAATTACAGTGCATGGGAGCAGCCTTGCTGCTCATGTATAGGCGCCCATTGTGTTTGGCACAATCAAAGCACAGAACAACATGGTCTCTGCCTCAAAAAGACTAACTCCAAGTTCTACACAAAATATCAGTTTTCATAAATACAATGGCATTGTGCAACTTATTTCTGTATTTTAAATTATTCAAAGTTGATTCCCCATCCTAGATATTTAGAACACTGCGTGAAAGAGAAGTCACAACTGAAGAAGATACAAAGAATGAGGGAAGAGTGAAACTGAACAAAATGAGTAGAAAACATGATTCATGAAAGAAAGCAATAGAATTGTTTTGGAAATTTGAATGTCCAGCACAGACAAGCCCTTAGGCAGGCCTGACTTGCATAATCAGACTTTATTATATATGGCAGATGTAGAAACAGACCATGACAGTGTTAGACGTAACAGTTTCACCAGGCTGAATTGTTCTTGAACAATTATTATGGTGTACTGAACTAAGCACAAACAAGTGTTCCTTCAGCTTCCAGTGGGCATGTTTCTGTTAGCTAGTATTTTCTGTCTCTTAGGAATGGAAATGGATGTTATTGATTTTGGCAAGTGAGAATTCCCAATGTGTTTCTTGCCATACCCCTCAAAGGTGTGGTGGCATTATCAGAAGATCAAAAGAAAACAAGGCTTATGTTATCCAAGAACATCATTTGGTAGAGCCTAATTTGAGAGATTTCTCTCACAGTACTTTGTAACTAACATGCGCTTTTCACAATGCCATGTGTTTTTTTTATTAGTTAACGGGTAAAAGTAGCATGCTGCAAGTGGTTTGATGGATATCAATTGATTACTGGTCAGTTAACTGGCTATTGCATTTACTCCTTTATCAAGTTATTTATTAAATGATTAAGAGATTGTTTATAGACAATCCAAATGAACTTCATTAGCATAGTACTAATTTAGAAGAGAGAAAGAGAAAGAAAGACTTTGACTTTTAAGTACATTATTCAGCGGTTCAGGAATACAACAATGGTGGCCGCTTGCAAAGCAAAAACACAGACAAATTAACCAAACCAAACCAAGAATACCATATCGTTGCATCCAACACATCACACCGTGACAGACACCTTCGCTGAATTTCACGTCGTGTTTTACATGCTAGTTATGTGGTCGGAGTGCCGGCCACACACTCATAACTATATAGATAAACAATTCACACCCTGCTCCATCCCATCAAACACGTAACAAAACTTTCAACTTCGCACACAAAAAGAAAGCAAAAAAGCAGCCTGGTGAGGGCCCAGGATGCGGCACGAGCTGGAAGTTGTAGTTCAACACCGAGCCAGCCTGGTCGCCCAGACCGGTCATGACATCAGAGCGCATATTAGAGACGGCTGTCCTCCACATGGCACAGTGCTCCCTCAAGGGCCCAGTGTGTCTCAAAGGTGGGCACCGCCCGCCGGAGCACAGCATGCTCAAACTCCAGCGAGAGGCTTGCCTGCACCAGGAGGCGGAAAAGCTGCAGGACATCATCTGAGCTGGTCCTGGCAAGCCAATTTCAGCAGCTCTTGAGAAGAGCCAACTTGGCCTGCCCCAGTAAAAAGTTGGCCAGGCAGACGGGGCCCTTCTCAGCCGCCCGATATGGGCAGGAGCACACATAGGAGGTCTCTGAAAAGCTCCTGCCCAGCGCCTGCAGCAGTGGCCCGAGGGTGACAAACAGCAGCTGCAGGCGGGGACAGTCAAGGAAGGCATGAAAGAGGGTCTCGTCAACACCCCCCGGGCAGAAGGGACAGGCTGTTGAGGCGGCTGGGTCCAAGTGGGATGCAAACGTGCCAGTGGCTAGGATGCTGTGCAGCAACTGCCACTGCAGGTCGTCAGTCTTCTTGGCGGTTGGCGGCTTATACAATGTGCACCACGCCGGGTGGGCCGGTGGAGAATCTGGCGGCCCCAGGCGCCGTCGCCGTTGTGTATCGGGGCGGCCCACCAGCACTTGGGCATGGCGGACGTGAACCACTCAGGCGTATAAACTTCTATGCAACAGAAAAGCAAAAGGACAACCCGTGTCACTGTCAGGAGGCACAGGAAGCATCAGCAGGGTGCCAGGGCCACCGGCCAGATCGTCGGCCATGGCTGGGGTGACTGGTAAATCAGGAAAAGCCTCACTCGGGGCATCCTCGGTGCAGTGGACCTGGCCCACCCGGAGATCATCCTCCAGGGCGGCTGCCACCTCCAATGGGAGGGCAGCCTGGATGTCACACAGGAGATGGCCCACACTGCGAATGGAGCGCATGCCCAGCCGGCTGCTCAAGGCCTCGGGCAAGAGCCAGGCTCACTGAGCGGGGTCAAGGAGGTGACTCAGGCAGAGAACACGTGCCTGAATGAGAGTGGCCGTGAGACTGGCAGTGGCCAGGCTCGGCACGGGGCGCCTCAGCACTGGGTTGTGCACCAGGGGTTCACCCAGCAACTGTGGGAACTGTAAGTGGTGGACCTGGGACTGGAGGTGGAAAGTGGCTTGCCAGGCTCGTACCACGCTATGGTAAAAGGCTGGAAGCACCGCCCAGTTCAAAAGCGTAAGGTCCAACAGGAAGAGCTCCCAGTCAAAGCCAAGGGCCCCCAT
>NW_017729032.1:100540989-100542538 GCF_001723915.1 Gavialis gangeticus
CCCGTCCCAGAAGAAGTCAACCAGGAGGCGCTGGAGTCTCTTGAGCAGGTCCTCTGGCAGATCGAGTACGGTGCACCAATGCCACAGGGTCACCGCCACTAGGTTGTTCATGATGAGGACGCGTCCCCGGTAGGAGAGGTTGGGTAGATGCCAGTGCCACCTTTGTAGGCAGGCCTTCACTCCTTTCTCAAGGACGTCCCAGTTGCGCACCATGAAGGCCAATGGCCCCAGGAACACGCCCAGGATCCTAAGGCCCTCGTGGTGCCAGGTGAGGCCCCCGGGCAAGTCCAGGGGGATCGTGGTGATCCACTCTCCAAGCAGCAGGGTATTGCTCTTGGCCCAGTTGATACGGGCCGAAGAGGCGCGTTTGTAGGCTTGCTGGCAGGCTGTCAGGGCCTTCACGTCTTCCTGCGTGTCAAGGAATATGGTCACGTCATCTGCGTATGCTGAAAGCTGCAGCAGAGGGGCAACGGACAGGCCGACGGCTGGTGGCAAGGCCACCCCGCTCAGGCGGCGCCACAGTGCATGCAGCAGTGGCTCAATGGCCAGGGCATAGAGCATGCCCGACAGGGGGCAGCCCTGATGGATGCCTCTGCATGCGGGGAATAGGGCACAGAGCACCCCGTTCACCTTGAGCAGGCTGGAAGTGTCTTGATACAAGACCCGGAGGGCACCGGTAAAGAGGGGCCCAAAGCCAAAGGCCTCTAGGGTCCGAAAGAGGTAGGCGTGGTCCACCCGGTCAAAGGCCTTCTCCTGGTCCAGAGAGATAAGGCCAACATCCAGGCCAAAGAGTTCACTGGCTGTAAGTAGGTCACGCAGCAGAAACAGGTTGTCTTGGATGGTTCTGCCCGGCACGCAGTAGCTCTGCTCAGGCCCAGTGATGGAGGCCATGACAGTCCAGAGGCAGGTGGCCAGCGCTTTGGCCAGAATCTTGTAATCCGCGCACAGCAAGGAGACCGGCTGCCAGTTCTTAATGCAGCCAAGGTCTCCTTTCTTGGGCAGCAGTGTGAGCACTGCATGGCGGCAACTGATCGGCAAGACCTTGTCGACAAGACTCTCCTGGAACACACACAGGAACCAGGGGCCAAGAAGAGGCCAGAAAGCCTTGTAGAACTCTGCAGGCAACCCGTCAAGGCCTGGGGCTTTGCCGGAGGCAAGGCCAGCTGCGGCCGCCACTAGCTCTGTCAGGGACAACTCCTTCTCAAGCTGGCCGGCTTCCAGGGCACCAAGGTGCGGCAGGACCTCATGGAGTTCCCACGTGGCGTCAGGGCAGCCGCAAACAGGTCACAATAAAAGGCAACAGCATGCTCACGTACTTCACCTGGGTCAGTGATGACCTGGCCCTCAGAAGTCTGGAGGTGATCTAAGACTTTGCTCGCTGCCCGCTGCCCCTCCAAGTTGAAAAAGAAGCGGGTCAGGGCATCCATTTCGGCCAGCTCTTGGCAGCCAGCACAGATCCTCACTCCATGGGCCGCACTCTCCACCAAGTCACGCAGGCACTTCTTACGGAACCGGAGGCTCTCGCGCAACACCGCATCGCTGCCAGCCG
>NW_017729032.1:100552673-100553081 GCF_001723915.1 Gavialis gangeticus
ATCCCACCATAGCTTCCAGGAGGAGTAACTCGGTCTTGTGGCCTCCCAGCCCCGCCAAAAGTTGGCAAAGCAGTCCCGGAAGTAAGAGTCTTGAAGCAGGCTGATGTTGAAGCACCAATAAGGCGCTCGTGCACAGGTTCTCCTTGGCAGGCTCAGTTCACAAAAAGCCAGGCCGTGATCTGACAGACCCGAGGGCACGATGCGACCACTGCGTAGGAGTGGCAGGTGCTGCCTGGTGACATAAATGCGGTCGAGGCGGCCCATAGTGAGCCCCCCAGCACTCATCCTGGCCCAGGTGTACTGGCGTGCAACGGGGTGCGGGGCTCGCCAGACGTCGACGAGGCCTGCAGTCTCCAAGATGGACTGCATCTTGTGAGCTGAGGGCAGGTGAGGCTCGGGCCCCGTACG
>NW_017729032.1:100553092-100559205 GCF_001723915.1 Gavialis gangeticus
GTCCGGTGCGTCCAAAGCGAAAGAAAGAAAGAAAGAAAGACTTTTTGACTTTTTATAAAGGTTTATTAAGGAGAAAAGGGGATAACACTCCAACAAAGTAAACACTGCTCACGCAGGGGCCCAGATACAACACACAGAGCCTAGGGCTATAGCCTGCAAGCCCTGCCCTCACAGTCTAAAAACAAAAATATTCAGTGCACCATCAGGTTGCTGAGACCCCTGCCTGTATCCCCGGAAGGGGGCTAGCCGTATCACAGTATGAGGACTAAATGGCCACCCTCAATACTGCAGAGCACCCCCTGAATTGCCCAAAGTGCCTGGAAGATGGGCACTGTCTGCTTGAGAACAGTGTGCTCAAACTCCAGCGACAGGTATGCCCGCGTCATAAGATGGAAGAGCCGCAGGGCATTGTCTGAGCTGGTCCCGGCAAGTTGGTTCCTGTGGCTCTTGTGGGTGGCCATCTTAGCCTGGCTGAGTAAGAAATTGGCCAGGCAGATGATACCCCCATTGGCCACCCGGTACAGGAAGGAAAACAAACAGGTGGCCTCTGAGAGGTCCAAACTTAGTGCCTCAAGCAAAGTGCTGAGGGCAGCAAACAGCTGCAACAGCCAGGAGCATCCAAGGAAGGCATGGTTAAGATCCTCCTACATTCCCCCCAGACAAAAGGGACAGGCTGCTGACACAGCTGGGTCCATGTGGCAAATGAGAGTGCCGGTGGTCAGCATCCCATGTAGCAACCGCCACTGGAGGTCACCAGTCTTTTTGGAGATCGGAGGCTTATAAAGCGTGCGGCTCATGGGGCAGGCTGGCATGTGCACCAGTGCTGCTATGTGCCTCCACCACACTGTGTCAAGCCAAGTGGCAAGGACACAGGTGTGGTGGACCCAAATCATCCACAGATACAGGGCCCTCTGTGGGAGTTCATCAGAGAGGATCCCAGTACCACTGTCAGGAGACATGGGGAGAGCCAGTAAGGTGGCAGGCCCACCACGCAGGTTACTGGGACAACAGACAGTGGTGGAAAGGGCTCGCCCAGGACATCCTCAGCAGAGAGGGCTCTCCATGCTCGGAGGTGCTCCTCCAGGGTGGCTGCTGCATCCTCTGGGAGAATGGCCTGCACATCCCTTAGGAAGTGGGCAGCACAGCGGACTGAGCACATGCCCAAGCGGGTGGCCACAGTCTCAGCTGACAACCAGTCTGACTGGGTCATGTTGAGGTGGTGTCCCAGCCAGATGGTATGTGACCAAATGAGGAATTTGACAAGACTGCTAGAGGTGAGGCTTGGCAGACTGTGCTACAGGGCTGTGTTTTGGACCAGGGGCTCCTGCAGTAACTGCGGAAACCACAGATGCCTGGCTTGGGGCAGAAGACAGCTTGCCAGGATCACACCATGCTTCAATAGAAGGGCAAAAGGACACCCCAGTCCAGGAGGGTGGGGTCCAGAAGGAAAAGCTCCCGGTCAAAAATAAGGCCCCCCACCCAGTGCAAAAACAAATTAGCTAGCTGCTGCCAGGGGAGGGGGTCCTCGCAGCAGAGGAGACTTTGGAGGGCCTGTAGGTGGAAGGCTGCCACCCTGCCCACCAGGTCAACCAAGCCCTGGCCCCTCTCAGCCACTGGCAAATAAAGAATGGCTTGGGGGAGTCAGTGATGCCCATCCTAAAAGAAGCCCACAAGCAGTCACTGGAGCTTCTCAAGCAGATCCAGCATGGGATCCAACACAGCGCAATGGTGTCACAATGCTGCAGCTGCCAGGTTGTTGACAATAAGGACCCATCCACAATAGGAGATGCTGGGCAGATGCCAGCACCATCACTGCAGGCATGCCTCCACCTCAGCACCCAGGTCCTCCCAGTTCCGTGCTGAGAAGACTGACAGCCCAAGGAACACCAGGGCCTTGAGGCCCTCTTGATGCCAGGTAAGACCCCCAGGCTAGTCGGGGGGGGAGGGAAGTGATCCAGGAACTAAGGAGGGTGTTGCTCTTGGTCTAGTTCATGTGAGCTGAAGAGGTGCACTCATAGGCTTGTTGCCAGGCAACCAAGGACTGGATGCCACCCTGGGTGCTGATGAGGACAGTTGCATTGTCTGCATATGCTGTCATCCTGACTGACAGGCAGCCCACTGAGACAGAGGCAGATGGAAGAGTCAGTCCACTTAGGCGCCACTGCAGTGCATGGAGTAGGGCCTCGATGGTCAATGTGTATGGGATTCCTGACAGAGGGCACCCCTGGTGGATGCCCCTGCAGGCCCGGAACAGGTCACAGAGCATGCCATTCACTTTCAGGATGTTCAAAATGTCCCGATACAGGACCTGGAGGTGAAGACAGGCCCAAAGCCAAAGGCCCCAAGGGTTCAAAACAGGTAGTCATGGCCAACCTGACTGAAGACTTTTTCTTGGTCCAAGCAGATGAGCCTGATCTTGAGGCCAAAGAGGTCTGCAGCCATCTTCAGGTCTCAAAGCAGAAATAGATTTTCCTGGATAGTCCTGCCCAGCATGCAGTATCTTTGCTCAGGGCCGATGATGGAAGTCATAATGGTGCACAGCAGGTTAGCCAAAGCCTTGTCCAGGATCTTGTAATCGGCGCACAAGAGGTCACCAGTTCTTGATGCAGCTAAGGTCTCCTTTCTTAGACAGCAGGGTGAGGACCACTCAGCGACAGCTGATTGGCATTGCCTAGTCCACAATACTCTCATGAAAAACACATAGGAGGCAGGGGCTGAGGAGAGGCCAGAAGGTCTTATAAAACTTGGCAGGAAACGCATCAATGTACGGGGCTTTGCCCAAGGTGAGGTCCATGACGGCAGCTGTGAGGTCCTTCAAAGACAGTTCTCACTCAAGGTGGTTAGCCTCTAATGAGCAAAGTCTAGGGAGGCTGTCATGTAAGCACCTAGAAGACTCTAGGCAAGTCAGTTTGGCTGCAAACAGTTCCCGGTAGAAGGCAATGGCATAGCATCAGATCTCAACAGGATCTGTTAGCATTTGGCCATCTGGGGTCTTAAGATGGTCAATGACCTTCCGTGCAACTTGTTCTTTCTCAAGGCTGAAGAAGAAGTAAGTTAGGGCATCAGTCTGCAGGCTCTTGGCAGTGGGCGCAGACCCTCGCACCCTGGACTGCACTCTCTGCCAGCTCCCGCAGATGTTTCTTGCAGAGCTTAAGACTCTTGAGCAGCCCCACATCACTGCCAGCATCACACAGGGCCACCTCAAGCTGTGCCACATACTCCTTCAACTCCTGAACACAGTGGCAAGGCTCACTTGTTGCCAACTGCATGTACTCCTGACGGAAAACTCTAATCTGCACCTTACCCACATCCCACCACTGCTTCCAGGAGGGGAAGGTGGCTCTTGCAGCCTACCATATCTGCCAGAAGTGAGAAAATCAGTCACGGAAGTGGGTGTCCTGCAGGAGACTAGTGTTGAGGCACCAGTAGAGTGCCTGGGAATGCATCCTGCCAGGAAGGCTCAGCACAGAGGAAACCAGGCTATGATCTGATAGTCCTGCCCGGGTAATGCAGCTGCTGTGCAGGAGCAGTAGGTGGTCCCTGGTGACGTACAGGCAGTCAAGGCATGCCATGAAAAGCCCACCGGCAGTCGCCTTCAGCCAGGTATGCTGCCTTGCATCGACATGGAGATGGCGCCAGACATCAATAAGGTCCGCTGCCTATAAAGTGGCCCACAGCTTCTGGGCCGAGGATGGATGGGGCTCCGGCCCATTCCAGTCAAAACGCTCATCAACTGTGCAATTGAAGTCTCTGCCCAGGAGGAGAAGGTCATCACCATCAGCAGCACTCTTTAAAAAGTCAGGGTCTCAAAGAAGACGGTTCGTTCTCATCCACGGTGGGTGCATAGATGTTAATGAGGAGGTGATGTTGTGCAAACTGGATGCAAATGGTGAGCAGGCAGCCAGGGATGACCTCTTGGACTACCTCTGAGTCAGGCATCAACTGTGGTGATAGAAGGATTGTGACCCCTGTGCTGAGGGAGGTGCCATGACTGAAGAAACTGCGGCCTTCCAGGTGGCATGCCAGTCAGCTTGTTTGGCTGCATCAGTGTGTGTTTCCTGCAGAAAGGCAATGTCCAGCCTTTTCTGGTGCAGGAAATCAAAGCGTGCTGTCTGCTTCACAGGGTCTCTGCAGCCTTTGGCATTAAGAGAGCTAAAGGTTGTGACAGCCATGTGTGAAGGCATAGAAGAGGGGACAGGCAAGGTCAAAACAAAGGGAGAGCCAACAGAGAGGAGCAAACATGCAGGACAGGGAAAGACCAGGCCTACAACTCCCCAGCTGGCACTTCTCATAACAGGTGCCCAACATCACCCGCAAGCTTGCTAAGGCATCCCTGGATTGGAGTGCAGTACCACTGCTGCGGCCTTAGCAGGCACCACAACTGTCTCAGGGTCTAGGAACCATTTGCATATGTGCTGTGCAACCCTCCAGTGGTACTTGGTCTAGTCTAGAAATGCAATGAGGTGTTCAACAGAGTAGCCAGCACAGGGAGGTTTCTCCGAAGCAGGAACAGGTTCCGCCTCTGGGGTGGGGACACTCCCTATTGAGGGGGGCACTTTAGCTGACTCAGGGGGTGCTGCGCCCTGAAGGAGGACTTCTGTTGACTCATCCTCAGAGGCAGAATCAAAGTCTGACTCCAAGGAGGAAGAGGTGTATACATCAGGCACTAAGTGCTGCCAAGTCCCAGGTGGAGCACTTGTCCCCTCACCAGGATCCTCAACAGCAGGCCCTGTGGGAACAGTGTCATCCAAGGGATCCTGGGGTGTGACATCAGTCCCTGATCTCTTTGGCAGAGTGCTTGCGGCTTGCGGCTCCTAAAGGGTCCAACCTCCGTATCAGTCTCATCAGGCTCAAGGATCTGAGAGATGGGGCAGAGCCATCAGACTCCCCCACCCCTCCCCTTCCCCCAGCACACCCCTGGCCACTACAGGGTCTTGGAGGAACTTGGAGGAGGCAGACATAGAGGGGGGACCCTCCTCAATAACCTCACCTCCCCTCGAAGTGGTGGGGAGGTCTTGAGGGGATAAAGAGACCTTTTTAGAAGACCCCTTTTCTTTCTGGGACTTGCCCTTCTCAGCAGGAGGGGCCAAATCCTCCCCTGAGGGGGGAGGAAAGGGGGGGCTAGGTCCACTGGCACAGAGCCAGCTGACTCCGATGAAATGGGGTGTGACTGGGAGGAAGGCCCTTCCCCAACATCCAACGGAGCTGCCGCACCAGAGGTGGATGAGCCACCATCAGGCACAGCCACAGGAGGATCTGCTGTGGCCAACTTCTTCAGGCACTGGGTAACCTGCTGGGACCTGCTACCAAAGTGAAGACATGAGGTGTCCCCAATGGTGAGGTCAACCTCATACTACTGCCCATCAATCATGAAGAACATGGACTGAGGCAAACTAGTTCCTCAGTCATCCCTAGAAAATATCAATCAGACACTACTTGTCCCTGTATGAAAGATTTGGCTCCTGAAACAGCACTCTTCCTTATCTGGCTAACTGTTGCCCTTAGCTCCTATCCTGGGTGGTGCAGCCTGGCCTAATGTACTTTATGCACTTACACTAACAAGGGTTAGGAGTTCATTAGCATCCTTGTTTGTATTTGCACAGTAACATGGACTTCTGGGAAGGCAAGGGCCTTAGGATAATTCTGGAGTTACCATGTACCAATGCACAAACTGTTTAAAGTTCCAAGATTTGTTAACTTGCCAATATGTTTAAAACTAAAAATACTGAATGTACTTTTTATAGTTTTTATCTTCTGTGTTAACAAGAATTTTATTATTTTCTCAAACCCTTGTGATCTCTATAATATCTAATTTATTTTAGTTGATCTTCTATTTTACCTATTTGTAGCACTGTAGTTAAATCCTAGATCAAGATCTTATGCCACTACCCATTTTGGAAAAGAAGGTTATGAACTTGAGAAGGAAGTTATCATTTTAAATTTTCATAGATTTAATAGATTTCATAGACATTAGGGCTGGAAGGGACCTCGGAAGATCATTGAATCCAGCCCCCTGCACCAGGGGCAGGAAGTCAGCTGGGGTCATAGGATCCCAGCAAGAAAAACATCAAGGTTTCTCTTGAAGGCATTCAAAGTAGGTGCTTGAACCACCT
>NW_017729032.1:100564205-100573476 GCF_001723915.1 Gavialis gangeticus
TTGCTGTGCCCTCTTGCTGCTTTTCCTTCCAGACAGAATAGCTTTAGCTTTTGTATCTAAAATCACTCCCTTGAGGAGCAACCACTGTTCCTGGACTCCCCTCCCTTTGGGGTCGTGGTCCCTTAGGGCGTCACCGACAAGTCTCCTGAGCTTGTCAAAGCCAGCCCTCCTGAAGTTGAGGACCTCTGTACTGCTAACTGACTTGACAGCTTTTTGGCAGATGGTGAAGGTGATCAACTCATGGTTGCTGTCACCCAGCTTCCCTTCGATCGTTAGGTCACTGATTAGGTCATCCCCGGTTGCCAGTACCAGGTCAAGCAGCGCTTTGCCTCTTGCTGGCCCATAGACTTCTTGAGTCAGATAGAGCTCATCCACGCATGTGAGGAAGCTTTGCAACTTGTTCGCTCTTCCCAAGAGATATGCTCTTCCCACGAGATGTCCAGGTAGTTGAAGCTTAAGCAGTGAATGTCATGTTGTATGTTTTTCCCTGGGCCCAACACAGAATGGAAATACACAACAATAAAGTTATGCCTCCATATCTCCTATTGGCCCTAGGAGAGCTTAAAGACCACAAAGGATGTTGTCAGCTCTCATACTGGTAAAAACTGGCAAAGAACCATATACCAGCTGAAGGCAGCCAGAGTATCCCTTTGTCAAGGCTGCAATGTTTGAGGTGGTATAGAACAAGTTATACTGATTCTGTACCTGCCAAGGAATTTCCTCTTCTTTTGACCTATCTGCATGCATGACTGGTACAGAAAATGTAGGTTGGTAATATCTCTATGCCCTTTGGAGGACAGCAAATTTAAAGCCATTAAAAGGAAATACTCTTTCACACAGCACACAGATTGTGAAACTTATTATCACTGGATACCTTTCAACTTTCCAGAAGCAGATTTTTCCTTCAGTACCTACTGCAGGATTTCTTTTACACTCCCATAAAATGTCTAATGACAAAAATTTGATGACAAAATAATGGATGAAAGAAATTACCAGGTCTGATCTGATAATTCCCCTCCCTCAGAACATCTAGTACTATACCAGTTTTTGGAAAAATTTAACCTCACTGAAACAATTAATTCTTAAACAATATGTAGGAAGTAAATAAATATTGTTACTGCTGTTTTACAAAATGGGTGAAGTGAGATACAGGTACACACCTGCTCTATATCAGATGGAATAAAAGTCCATAATTAACTCATCTCTTCTTTCTTTCATTCCCATCTTCAATGCATTAAATTATGTGCCCTCCCAATAATGTTATTAATAAAAATATAAATCTAAAAGATATAAGTACAATTATTTTAAAAGTGTATATGCTGATCTTATCTTTTCCATAGACATTTGCCACCTGATGTTGCCATCTAGTGAGGGGAAGAAGACTGTCTGAGAACTTTGAAGGGCAATTTGGTCAGTCTGTGGAAGCCCTTTAAAACAGGTGAGTGTAAACCCATCATGTCATGGTTTAAAACCCAGCTCCAAGCTATATAATATTTGCCCATCACAACTTCAGAGCACATAAGCCCCTGTTGCATCTTCAAGATTCAGATGCTGCCCCAATCTTGTACAAAACCTCACATAATTCCATAGGAGTGACAGGGGCATTTTGTGTTATTAAGTGTGGACTTTTGTTTTCACAGATGTCTGTAACATGTACTCTCCTTCATAAACTGATAAATCTAATCTTAAATTTCCTGCGCCCTATCTCCTCCTGGAAGAGTATTCCAGAAACTAATTTGTGATAGTTAAAGCCTTCTTCTAATTCCCAGGCTAAATTAATTAACAGACAGATTTTACCTGTTTGTTCATGTGCCAATATTGCCTTGTGCTTAAATGGCTTTCTTCCCTCCCTAGTGCTTACTTCTTGATTTGTGTATAGGGAGTGATCATGTCCTCTCTCAGGTTTTGTTTTGGTGGGGTAAACAAATCATGTTCTAGTTAGTCTCCTTTTTAAAAATAGGGTCTCCATGTTCTTAATAAGTGTAGCTCTTTTCTGCATCTATTCTAGTATGAATTAATGTTTCCTGAGTATGGGTAACCAAAATTGGAAACAGGGGGCACCCCTACACAAGTTGTTTACTGTGTAGTTAACTAATTAACTGTGCAGTAAACATCTCAGCGTCTACATGTGTGCCCTTATTAGGGTGCAGGAAAGTAATAAACTCCGCAGCAAGGTAGTACTGGTAAATACAAGTACTACCCTGCTGCAGAATTTTTTCATGTGGAGCAGCACACATGTAGATGCTGACCAGCTGGCTGGGGCACAAAGACATGGGCGACTGGTGCCACCTTAGTCAGACGGGACACATGCCAGCAACTAGTCAGTGACTGGAGGTGGGGCATCCCCCCTTGACTGATGCAGATGACCGGGGGGGTGGTCCACAGCGCTCTACTCCCTGGCCTGTGATTGCAGGTGGGGGCACCAGTGCTCCTGCCTGTCCCACCTGCCCATTGCCTAAGCAGCAAGCACGGCTGGTCAGGAGGTGCACCGGTGCTGTCAGGGGGTGCATGTGCACCCCCGTGTACCCCCTATGCATTGTCACTGCACAAAGGTGCTTCAGTGTTGGGGCTGCCTGCTGGCTAGCCTACTGACCCACTGGGCCCCCTGGCAGGTGGGGCTGCTCTGACCTATCTCAGTGTTCTGTGATCTGGCTGCACATGTAAATGACACAACCAGGAGCTTCCCAGGAGCAATAAACTTCAGTAAAATAAGCTCCACAGTTTATTGCTGCACATTAATGGCACATGTAGACATGCCCAGGGAATACATCTATGCAGCTCAGTTCAGTGCTGTGTAAAGATACCCAGGCTAGCTATGAACAAGATACCTTGGGCACCAGAAGTGTATTAATACAATATTCTGCTGGGGCTAATATATCTTGCTTCTCAGCAGTATGTAAGGTGCATCTCAGTGCATTGTGCTATTCAGTACACATACCAAATATTGTAAATAAGGTCTCAGTGCTACCTTGTACAATGGAAGTAATACATCCTAGGGTTGAATTTACCTTTTTCATGTCTTCATCACATTGGGGGACCATAGTTATCAACAAAGATCCTGGTTTTCTCTAATTTAAAAAAAATCTCCAATTTTCAGTTTAAAAAAGTAACCCCAAATCCACATTTTTTGTGATTAAAATGAAACACCACTAATATAGATATAGATATCTATATATTTCTATATCTATATTAGTGATGTTTCATTTAAATCCCAGAAAAATGGGGTTACTTTTTTAAACTGAAAATTGGAGATTTTTTTTTAATCAGAGAAAACCAGGATCCCTGGTTATCACATGATTAATTGTAATACACTGATTTTTCTCCTCCTTTGTCATTTTCAACTACCAAGTCCCCACTTTATAGCAGAAATTCTTGTAATTAGTGTCATTAGTGTCTAAATCTAAGAGCCTGTTTTGTATTAAATTACAAAAAATCAATTAAATTACATCTCACTTCTATTTCACTAGGTCATTCAATTCTTCTATGTAATAGTCCTATCCTCCTCTTTGTTGACAGTGCCTCTCAACTTACTGTCATCAGAAAATTTCCACAGCATGCCAAAATCATTAGAGAAATATTAAATAAAGGTCATTCCAATTCCCATTCCTGTTGAAGATCACCAGTAATATTCTCTCTTTCCTTGTGACTGTAGGCATCCATACAATACACATTTCTCCAAAAGAGGTTTACTGTATAAATGAACGTTCACTCTAACCTTTCTTATACATCACAGTGACAAAAGTACTTCAGATAAAAAAGGGTCATTATTACAAAATAAAAACCACACCTTCATTATTCCCACACCTTATTAACCTTATTATCCATCCAACTTTTGTCTTCACAGTCCATGTCATCCTTATTGAAAATATCTTTTCTATTGGAGCTATGACCAAATATTACATGTATCTCTCCCAACTTTTCCTCCCTATTTTTTACCTTAAAGCTTTCCCTGAAGTCATGCCAGCCTCAATGTTATTTGGCTGGTGCCCAAGATTCTCATGTTGTATCTAGCCACTAAGATAAATCCTCTTTCTCTGAATGCATCCCAATTGTTGAACATCCCACCAATTTTAAACTATCTTTTCATTATTTTACTGCCCTTTTACCCTTCTCAACTGAACTCCACAAATCATCTGATTCATTTTTTTCATGTCTTTCCATATTGCATAGCCACCCTTTCTCCATTTCAAATGGATTTAAGCAGCATAAATTGTCCTTATAAGAACATTTTTGAAAGGAAATGAAGAATATTGTAATTGTTTTGAAATAAGTCAGTCACTAAGCAGTATGTACTTAAAACTTGAGCCAGTCAATTATTTTGTCATGAAATTTTGAAAAACAAATGCTAGGCCTGTGCGAAATGGCTATTATTTGCTTCAGATTCGGATTCAACCAATTCGGGGGACAATGATTTGATTTGGTGATTTGAATCACTGTCTCGAATTGATTCAGCTGAATCTGATTTGGAGATTTGTCTGCAGCCGAATTGGCCAAATCACCGAATCGGCCCCATCCCCCACCTTCTGTCAATGGCTGCCCCACCAGCTCTCTTAACTCCCAGCTCTTTAAAAAAAAAACCCTAGTCACCAGCTGCTGCGAGGTAGGAGGCGATCCCCACTGCCCCCCACTGTCCGACACCACATGGAAGGCTCTTCCATGAGCTCCCTAATCCCCACCTACTCTCCCAGGCCTACCCAGGGCTGCCCCACCTGCCCCAGCTCCTGGCCCTTTAAAAAAAAAAAGCCCCCACTCACTGGCTGCTGCCAGGCGGGAGGCAGTGATCTCCGCTGCCCCTAATGTCCCATGCTGTCAGGGGCTCTGCCATGAGCCCCCAGAAGCCCCTGGACTTCTACAGCAGCTGGTGAGTGATGACTTTTTTTTTTTTAAAGCATTGGGAGCTGGGGTGGGCAGGGCAGCCATGTGGAAGGGAGGCTGGGAGAGCGGGCAGGGGTCAGGGGATGGGGCCTGGCAGGGGTCCCCCCATGATCCTCTCCCCCTTCCTCCAGCTTCCCCTCCCCCACCCCCTACTTACCCGTCTGGCTTCAGCTCCCTACTGCAGCAAACAGGGACTGCCCAAATTGCTGAAGCTGTCTGAGTCTATTCCAAATCTATTCAGAGAACTTTGAACCAATTCAGACCTTTTACTTTGTCTTCTGATTCGATTCGGATTTGGAGATTCAGCCACTGAATCGGGCTTAATCTCCTCTGAATTGAATCAGCACCTGAAGATTTGCACAGCCCTAATAAATGCTGGTTTGCCAGAATCAAAATGGGAATTTAAAACAACTGGAAACTTCATTTAAACATTTTATAGAAAATCTTCTTCTTCCCTCACTTGTCTCATCTAAATGGGTTCACTGTTGCAGATCCCAGCTCTCCACCAGTTTCAGTCATATGTTTCTTCTTCTACCAACTCCTTCTCTCTCATGTCCCTCTCCAGTATAATCTCTCCATCTCACCTTTAGTCTTCTGCTTCTCCCCAGCAGTGCCATTCTGGTAACTTCTTTTCCCACATATTCTTCCAGACTCCTTTGAACATGCCCATAGCATGCCAGTCTTTTCTCTTGTACTTTCTTAGATGCCTCCACTGCCTGCACTGATCATCTGATGTAAGTATTCCTCACTTTATCCATCTTCATCACTCTATACATACACTGGAACATTTTATAGAAAACATCAGAAAGTTTTTGTAGAAAATAATGGAAATAAACTATTTTTTTGTGGAGGGAGGTTTCATTTCATTTTCAAATTGTAGCTTATTTTATGGGGTTTCTTTGTTTTTATATATTTCTGTGATTTTTACATTATTCCATTACATATCAGTGGCAGTAATGCATATAATGTCATTACTGCTACTCACATATATAAAATATATATCTTCTGAAATGCTTTAATTTATTTTCAAAATAAAAAGGCAAGTGTTGCTTCATGTTTTTTGAAGCATCCTAACTTTTTTACATTTACTTTGTGTTATGAAGAAATTTGGATACTATATAAAAATAAATTTAAAAAACAATAAACTAGATTACAATTCAGAAGCAAAATGTTAACATTCCAAAGTGGAAAATTCTCCAAAACTGAACTTTTAGGTATTTTATTTGTGATAAATTTAAAAAATGTCCTCCCCTTTCCACCCCAGTTTCCAAAGCTTGAATTTGTGGAAAACTGAACAAGTTTTGACCAGTCCTGTTTTAGGACAAATATTTTTATTTTTAAAGGGAGCAGAGGGGGAAGTTTATAACATCTTACCAGTTGGAACCATGGTGTTTGATCTCACTTGAAGGAAGCATAAAAGCCCAACACAGGCCATCAGCATAATGACTACAAAGCATATTACAAAGCGCATATATATATATACACATACACACACACACACACACACACACACACACACACACACACACACACACACACACACACATACATACACAAAGGCCATCAGCATATATGTTTACAAAGCATACACATACACGCGCACACGCGAGCACACACACACACACACACACACGGTTTAATTATTATATATCTATTAAACAATTAGCTGAAAGCCTGTCCTGTCCTGTCCTGCTAGATGTTGTAACTGGGAAAGAACTTAAAATTTGCTTACACCTAAAAGTGAGAGTAGTTTATGGGATCTGAATATATGCTTAAGTGCTTTGCTAAATCAAGACCAGAGTGATCCAGATCTTTCCGACCTAAGCCCTGAATTACTAATATCATCTTTGTACAGTGTTGAGTCTTTTCCAAGTCTTGCTGTCAAAAAATGACCAGATCCAATACTATGTTACTTACAGCTGATAGGATTATATCCACAAATGCTCTAGTTTTGTGGAGAGCCCATCACAAAGTCTATTATTAACAATGGAAAACATGTTTAGAATTTATTGTTCTACTTGTCCTTTTTTTCTATTTTTTTAATCATTCCCTTAACATATAAATCACAAACACAAAATGCAGTTTAAAGTTTTACATGCAAAGAATCTTTTTCATGTCCTGTTACTCCAGAAATGTACTGCTCTCAGGTAATCTTGTACCATGTTCCTGGATTTGAAGCTTTAAAAAAATAAATAAAACTCACTCTCCAAATATATGCAAAGGTCTTAAAATAAAAAGTCTGAACATTTTTGCTGTATAAGTCCAAAGGTTCACTATATGAACAGCCATTTCAACTGTTCTGAATTGTGTTCATGACTTCCACTGATTTATCCTTCCATTGGCCCTTCTAGGAAAGTAGCTTTTTTTTTCCTTTTGCCCTCTGTCTTCTATATTTCATTTCATGTGTCTATCGAGGCTATGAAAGATAAAGCTATCTGCTTTCTCTTGTAGTAAAGAACTATATGGAATCAGTTCACCTGTCTGTCACTCCTCATTAAATTCTTACCCTCTTCATTCACATTCTGATCTTTGCAAATGAACATTTGCTTAATAAATGTTCCCAAGACTAACAGTGCAGAGTGAAAATCCCACACAGCAGTAAATTATTAACTCAGTCACAGGGGGAGTGCCATATATGACTTTTCAGAATGAGTTATTATGTGGATCATCATGTAATTATGAATTTTTCAAGCCATGATAGAGGAAAATTGAATATTTAATATTTTATGGACATATTCTGCACTGAGGACATCTTTCAAAATTTTATGATAATTTTTGGAGTGAGCAAAGAGCAGAACAAAAGTTACAAAATAATTACAAAGTGGAATATTTAATCACCATGGACATTGTTGGCTATTTCTCAAATTGCGTAATATAAGCAAGGTCATGAACTTTTAATCACGATGTGTTCAAATGGGAAAAATATGTGCATTAAAATTAATCTACTAGTATGTTTTGAGTGTTTAAGAAATGGGAATATGAGACTTAATCTTTTATTTTACTGTAGTCATAGTGATGTTAATATTCATGGCAAGATAGCAGGCTGTCACACTGTCCTGACTGGGCATGGATTGCCCCCACCGAGGGCATTTAGATATGTGGAAAAATAGAAATAAACCCTCACTCTGCATTCTGGGACCGCTTGCTGTGAATAAACAAAATAAGGAATCATCCTGGAAGGAAAGTTTTGAGAATTAAACATCAATTAAGAGAAAATAATCTTTTGTTTTTATTTTGATATAAAAATGCTAATGTGACAAATATTTCTTAAGCCTTAATGGCCAGAAAAATGTAAGGAAGATTGTATTTAGTGCATTTTAAGTAAAATCAGATATTGACTTCTGGCATTTCAACAACTAAGTCAAATTAACACACATATATAGTGAGCAGCCAAGTGATGGTCTTATTTTGATTATAGCCTTGTACAAAATAAAAAAAGCTTATTGAAACACAATAGATGAAAAATATATAAGCTGAAGAAACCAGGAAGGTATATCACAGTATATACTGTAGATATATAACTTTTGTTTGTAATTATTTTCTGATTCATAAATACTTGCAGATGTCTTAATTCTATTTATTTTAATAGAATAATATTTAAATATTTTTTTCCATATCCATTACCAGAAAAAGTTCCTCTCTGAAGCACAAGAAATAGTTTAGTAATCAAAATACAAGATGTGCCCTCTGCAATAGACTTAGCAAGTTTCAATTTCCTTTATCTATCCAGGATGGTTAGTTGGCAGAGGGATTTGCATGTCTGAAACACAGCAACAAAGGAATGGCAACTTCAAAGAGGTAGACCCACATAGTCCTTACATTCTGAATATTATAAACAGGCTTTGTTGGTTTATTAACTAGCAACTCCATCCACTGTCCTGCTCCATAGCAGCACCCATTCGGAAATATCCACTCATGAACAGTCATAGGGGCTAGGGACAGATATTACAAATAAACTGGTTTATGTGATCCAAAACTTGTTTAAAAATGTAACAGAACATAAAGCAGCGCACATAAGCCAGTTTCAAGATGGCTGAAGCTGATTTAAGATAAATCTGGTTGAATGTAGTATCAAATTTAACTGACTTGGGTCAAGCCAGTTTATGCAATGTCTGTCCCACACCCCTTCCTGGTTTAGTTTAAATCAGAGTCCCCCAGCATCCCAGATGCGTTGCAGCCCTGGGCTAGGCTTTCTGCTTTAGAAAAGAGGCTGGCCCTGCCCCTTTCCTCACTAGTCAGAGCTCTGGGGGAAACTGCAGGCACAGCAAGGTCTTCCTGGCTTCCCTTACTGTTCAAGCAGGAATTCCCCCCTCCCTCCCTCCCTCCCATCTCTCACAGCACAGACCCCAGCCCCGTGGACCCTAGCCATAAGGTATGCTAGCTAATGCTGAGAGGT
>NW_017729032.1:100573688-100618420 GCF_001723915.1 Gavialis gangeticus
CATAAGGTATGCTAGCTAATGCTGAGAGGTGTCTCTGTGTCTTCAATTTCCCTGGGACAGGACAAAAGCAGACAGAACAGTATCCACTTAGGGCTTTTCAGAGCTAATCAACAGGTCAGCTGATAATGTCCCTCCATTCCCTCCTTGGAAAAAGCTGTTTAAAAAGAGCTTGAACTAATGAGAGAGGCTTTTGTTTTGTTGATGACCTGATAAACACTAGGGTTTTATCAGGTTCCTGTTGTTTTGCAGCCCTGTCAGGTTGGCAGACAGTATGAAGAAGCAGGGAGAGGAAGATTGAAAAGCTCAGTATCATCAACAAATGCATGCACTGCACGTATCCACTTTGCCTCAGAGTGCTAGCCCGGGGCTGCTGTCTGACAAAGCTCCCTCCCCTTGAACAGCCAGCGGGGAAAAGTGTGTGATGGTGCAGGCCAGGGTTAGGGTTTACACTCCTTTTTAATCAGAGTGTTCTGCCGGGACCAAGCAAGGCCCCCCCCGTCAGCTCAGCACTATGGAAGGGAAGGGTAGGAAGGGCTGGTCTAGTGCCCCCCAACTTCTAGCCTGAGCCACTGCAGGCATGTGCCTATATTTCTTCAGTCCAGAAGGAATGTCTGTGTGGTTGCAAACTGGTTCAACCTAGGCAGGTTACACTAACCTTTAAAGATTGAATCAATTCAGGCTCAGGCTTTTTGAATGTCTGTCCTAGCCTAGGGGAAAACCTAATCCTACAATGTAGTGAGCTCAGTAGTAGAACTTGGTTGGATGCGGGAGTGGACCCAGCACCGATTCAGAAGTGGCACTGAATGGTAGCACTCAAGGAGCTTGTGCTACTGCTCTATCTTATGCTGGGAGCACTTGCACCAAAGTAGCAGCAGCCTTACACAAGAAGGTAAGAATTTGACCCCCCCCCACCTCACTCTATGTCACCCAGCATTCAAGTGTAAAATTCTGCCTCTGGGTGAGCTGTAGTACTGAGCAGAGGTGGCCACATTTTTCCAAATTAAACTGTTTAGCTTCTAAAAAAATTAAATATTTCTGAAAAGCTGCTGACTTCCCCCCCTTCTCCCTCCCCACCCCCCGTGCTATTTTGGTGAAAAATCATGATTTTTTTTTAAATGAGCAAAAAACAGGAAAGAAATCCTATAACTGAAAATGTGAGTTTTGCTAAACAGAAAAAGTTTATGAAGCTTTTTTATTATTATTTTTAAACCAGTATTAAAAGCACAGTCAGGTCACACAAAGGTATCAGGAGGACTGAAGTATGTTCATCATTTCAGAAGTGGGGCTCCATACCTTGCAGGATTATTATTTTAGTGAATTAGGCAAATGTTCCAAAAATCACTTATGCATATATGCGTATACTTAACTTTAAACATGTGAATGATTACACTCCTAATGAGCAAAGTACTTAACCATGCACTTAGATTTAAACATGTGAGTAATTTCATCCTTATGAAGATAAGCATGTAGGTGGGCAAAATGCTTTGCCAAATTGAAGACTTTGGGAAGCCCACAGAGTACACAACTTGTAAATTGTTTTAAAACCAATGTAATAACCACCCTTCCGCACTGGACAAGAAGGGAAGATGTAATCTGTTGAATATAACACCCAGGTACAGCTTTAAATAATTCCGTTTTGAGCTAAGGGTAAATATGGTTTTAAAAACTACTGGAATTCTAAAGTTAAATACCTGCTGCATATATGTCTTTGTTTTTTCTTACAATCTAGGGTACTCTTATCTATGTTACTTTTTGCAGGAGTGTCATTGCTGATGTTAGTGACCTGGCAAAATTGCAATGGTGATGATGATAATAATGATTCCTATCTGTGTAATTATATTTTGTCTTTTCTTAATTCCACCTGTAGAGTCAAACGCATGTAGTGGTCTTTGTTTGCTGTTCCTAATGGTTATGTATATACTACAGTATATTGTTAGACAGTATACTGTTAGACAATCATGGTGAGTTTAAATTTTGAAAGTGTTTTGGGTGAAAGTCCTCTATAAATATATGTCAGTATTGTTAATGTTTTAAAATGCATTTACTTTCTCCTCATAACTCTTATGATGCTTTTATTTATAAAAGAATAACTGGTATTAGAGTGTGAAAAAAATTAGTCAGTTAGTCCATTGACCTTCCAGAGCAAGATTATAGTACATTTCCTATGGCTGTTGTCCATTCCCATTTATACAGCTGTATACAGTAAGCAACTAGGGACATGCCTTTCACTAGTGGAGTCCCACAGTCCTTATTTATGCATCATGACAGGATTGCTTGCAACTTGACAGTGACAGAGCTATATCAAGACTGTCCATTGTCCTGCTCCAAAATTCATAGGTCTCTACCCCCTGATTCTTCAGGAGAACACCCATCAGCACTGTGGGGCCCATGACTGAAGAATACTTCTATTTAGTAGGGGGCAGTAGTAATTACACATGCTGGACAGATTATTATAATACCTCCAAACTAATGTGTTCAATTTGTAATGTAAATCGGAAATTACAAATTAAATTAAGCGTAATTTTAACTATTTATTTAAGCTTCCTGTATGTCCCAAATGTACCCAAAGTTCATGTATTTCACTTGACTGCATATTGTGGACTCCACCGCTACACGAATACAAAAGTGACCACTCGTGAAAAGAGAACAATATCAGCACCAGCACGGTTAGTTAAAATGCCATTGGCACTAGTTGAGAAAACAGCATGTAGCCTTGTGCACCAGAAACCTACTAGCCAAAGGCAGCATATCCTATCTGCTATTGCTGAAACTCTATATTAAGGAAAGAAGATCTACCTTGTAACTGATGGGCTGGGGCCAGGATTTCCCACTCCCCCCAGCCACTACAGTGACTGCAGACACTGGCCACATACAGCTGTTATGTTTCTACTGGGAGAATCACTGCACTCCTGCTATAAATTACAAGTGTATAAGTGTTTAGTCAATTGTTCCCAGGGAAAACATGCTTCTTCTTGGAGAAAGACCTTCCTTGAAATTCTCTTGCAAAAATAAATGCTGTACACTCCCATGAGTAGATCCAGGATTTGGAAAAGTGAGGTGTAGTAGATGCTACTGGTGCTGACCCTCATGCCATTGGGGGTCAGGAGGGTATAAACAAGGCACAGCTGAAGGACCCGGGGCCAGTGGAGGACACCAGAAGTGGGGAGGCTGGGCAGGGAGCTGGGGCAGGAAGAGGGACCCACCCACTGTAGCTGCCTCTGCTGCTGTCCCCAGATGAACCTGGCACCTGAGCAGAAACTCCCTCAGCCTGCAGTTGGAGCAGCCCAGGAGTGGCACTGGGACTCACCCGGTCAGCAAGGTATACTGGAAGTGGGTCTCTCCTGGGGTTACCATGTGTCTGGGTTTTCCCAGACATGTCCTTTTTTTGGCTTCTCCATCTCCATCTCCATCTGAGCATTTAAAAAAAAATATCAGCAAATGTCCAGGATTTTGCTCTGCCTCTGTTTTCCCGGCACTTCCGGGGATCACCCCAATTAAAACACATGTTCAATTTGGGAAAATTTGGCCAGCTCCCAGCAAGGAGCTGCTTGGGGCTGGGGGCAGTGGGGGAAAAGTGATTGGAGGCTGGGGCATCACATGCTCTGTGCATGCGTCCTGGCAGCTGCAGGCAGTTGTGTGTGTATGTGTGTGCCTGCTGGCACTGGGGCTGCAGCAGGGCAGAGAGGCAGGGGAAGGGTGTGTGTGTGGGGGAGGTTCTTTTGGGGCAGCAGGGAGCAGTGTGGACATCAGGGCTGGCAGGGGAGGGGGCTGTGGTCAGGAGTGTGGGGTATCAGCAGGGACAGGGGGGCTGCAGGTCAGGAATGAGGGGCACCAGAATAGTCTGGGAAGCAGGGTACTGTGGGTTAGGAGTGAGGGGCAGCAGCAGGGCTGGTGGGGCTTGGCTTGGAAGTAAGAGGCAGGGTGCGGACATATCACTGCTCCCCCACAATAATATACACTCTCCCCCCATCCTCTTTCCTGCCTCCTTCCCCCCACAGATGTCCTCTTTTTTGAAAATGGAAATATGGTATCCCTAATGTCTCCTTCCTGCACCTGGTCTCTGCCCAACCTCCAGTGTCTCCCAGTGGCCCAGGGATTCCAGCTGCAGGAAGCAGCTGCATGGGTGACAACCAATAAACCTCAGGTCTCTTGTATCCCATGTAAATAGAAAAAATATGCCATAGTTTTGCAATTGAAAAGTGAAAGCTTTACTTTTAATAGGAAAAATGTGTGCCTACAACTACAATATGCAGCACAAAGTCTCAACTGACAAAGGATAAGCATAACAGCTTACATATATTTTTTTCTTTGACTAGAAAATAAAATATACTTTGTATATCCAGAGCAATTTATATGTTCCAAGTACTACACTAACTATTACTGACATATCTAGACACTTCTTTTATGCAAATGAATGCAGACATGCAGGCTTTAGGAAATAGAATATTAGAATACAGTATAAAATGAGCAAGAGAAAACAACTGATTTCATTGGCTGGCAAGAATTCCTAGCAGAGACTAGAGATCAGCACAATTGACTGCTCAGAAATCTAGCAGTGAATTGTGCTGATTGCAGTCATGGCTTAGAAGCACATCACTTAATTAACAATATAAATATTTTAAAAATTAACATTTTATAAAACCACAACAAGAGGCTCCATTGTGAAAATGGGGCAGGATTAATTCACAGTTCACTGCACTGATGGCACTCGGCCTTCAGACTCTTGCCTTGGAACAACACACTCGGCGTGAATTAATACAACACAATTCACACCCTGTCATGTCTCATTACTTAATTATGAAATGTCTTTAGCACTTTGGACATTACTGAGCCTGTCTGATTGGCTGTGACTGATGTCATACCCACTTTAATAATAGCCAGAACATGCATGGGTAGGCCTTTTTTCCCCTCCTCCCTTTCTCTTTATTCATGAATTCCATTTCATAATGGTGGCAATATACCCCAGGCAGTGCATTTCTAGGGAATTATTGCGTTTCTCAAGTGGGCAAAGTCATTTGGCCTTTCAGCCTTATGCCTTGCAACACCATTCTAGGTATGTTATAATTGGCCAGAAAGGCACTGTCTGGAGTATTATAATTCTTATATGCGGTTGTTTCACCTGGCCGGCCCAAACAGACTCCAATAGGGAGAGAGACTGTCAGGTGCATGTTTTAAATCTTTCCCTCTGGATGGGCATATAAGAAGGAACATATAAGGCATGGAGTGCCCCATGAATATTTATTTTAAATACATTAATTTACAAATATCAGCTATTTTACATGTTGTATAAAATGTAATAGATACATTTTAATGAAAATTCAAGAAGGCACCGTGTGTATTAAAGGTGGCAGAAACTTAGTCTAAAAATTCACAAAATGACACTCTTGATTTAGTAAGAAAAATAGATGTTACAGTGATTCTTTATGAAAGTTTATAATGCAGCCTTAGGGCATGTCCCCATATGCAGGGGCATTCACTTGCAGCTGCAAAAATAGTAGTGGTACAAATTTCTGCTGCTACTTTTTGCTGCAGTGCACACCCCTGCATGTGAGCTTTGGGCAGCAGAAGCAAGAGTGTCTCTCTGGAGGCCCAAGCCTCTGTGTTTGCCAGGGCATGTTCCTGTCGCATGTATCACACTGCTTTTTTTCTTGCCATTTTTTTTTCCTACTAGGATTTCCCAGTAGCAAAATTTGCCCCTGCACTGCAAATTTGCAGCACAAGGCACATTTTAACATTTCAGGCATGCCATTTGTTGTTGCCGCAAAGAGATTTGTAGCGCCACAAACCGCAAATGCCTGCACATCTGGATGCAGCCTTAAAATCTTATTAAAGAAAGGATAAGCCATTTTCCTTTGTCTGAAATAAACTAATGTTAAGTAAATCCTTTGTTGAAGAAGCTGAAGAAAATAGTTTATGCTTCAAAAATAATTCCCAGATTCAACAGTGCCAAAACTTTACAAAGTGCTCTCTCGAGATTTTGGTCCATTGAAACCAGAAGTGGGAGAAAGACATTCTTCTGGTTTAGGATTTTAGTAGAAATGTCACTCCTTCCCTCCTCCCCCCACCAAAAAAAATCCCTGGCATTCAAACCCCAGCCCCTCTCCAAAGATCTGAAGTTTTGATTCAACTTATTGCATATACTTTGCACTTCACCAGTATATTCTATCCAGAAATATCAAATAACTTTTTAAACATTAGCAAGTTAAGCCTTGCAGCAGCCTTGTAGTGCAAGTCAGTATTACTAGTTATTTAGTGTAGTTTAATGCCAGCTAGAAAAACTCTTCGCTCTAAGATCACTTTCTTTGCGACAATTCCTGGAGAGTTCCCATTGTCTGTATGTAACTTCTTTTCTAATGGCTTCTGCAGTGGTCAGCTAATTGAACTTTCCCCTTCTTTATGCATCTTCAGATGATGAATCTATTAAAACAAAACTACTCACCAGTTCCCTTTCCCTAGAACAGTAATCAAAAAAGTTCTCTGCTGACGCCCTTTCCATTAACATATAATAGGCTATACGCGTCCTCCTGTAGAGGGAAGGAGAGTTTTGTATGCAAAACGCAAGGCTGGGCCTTGGGGAATCTGAATTCTGCTCCTAGCTCTGGTAGAGACTTCCTGTTGCACCCTTAAGCAAGTTTCACAGGATTTCTATAGCTGTACTTCAAAACTTAAACCACACTTTTGAAAGAATCTTCCCCAATCCCCAAAAAACAAAAGCTGATTAGTTCCACACAACTATAATTAGCCAGTAAATGAAATGAAGGCCACAGTCAAAAGACAACACATTTCAGCATCTGGAGTTCGTGTACATGTTTGCACCATCCATGGTGAAAGGCTGGTAAAGCTCAGAAGAGACTGTTGTTAAAGTAACTGGGGCAGGAACAAGCTAAATATTTTAATTTTACATGACATGGAATGTCAAGTTTATAAATAAATAAGAAATGAAAGCTTCCCGTGGTTCTTTTCCTCAGAACTCATGTATACCTGCTGTAAACCAATGTGGTTCTGGAGCAAACAAGGTGTAAGGCAAGCCAAGGCAATATTCCCCTTTGAAACTTAAAGGGGAATGGGGGTAAGAATCCTATCGTGGATATTTGGGGGAAATTATATGATGTGGAATTTTCTCTAGGATTAAACTTTTTTTTTGCACTCCAACCAAATGCATAACTCAAAAATATGTCCCCAAAAGACGGAAAAATGGAGAGGGGAATGTGCAATAATGGACACCTGGTTCTCAAGGTATACCACTGGCCTATTGAGTAAGCTTGTGCAAATCACTTCACTTTTTCATTCTTTGGTTTCTCCATTTGTAAGATAGGGACAATGATCATTGTTTTCTTTATAAAGTGCTTTGAGATCAACAGCTTGAAAAAACTAACTGGAATTTGAGTATTATCGACATCCATACTTTGGGACCTGGCCCTACAGCAATGTTTAATTTAGCACTTTGTTCCTACGTTCATTTTTGATAATGTTGTTGTAAACAGAAACTTCAAAACATGGTGGTTAAATTGTTGAAGAAAAAAAGACCCAGCAGACGATAATTTTAAAAAGTGTTAATAGCTACATCAGCTGCAGCTATTAAATAAATGCATGTCTTTACAAATGGCAAAACATAATAAAAGTTGATTAGTCTTTTCAAGAAGATGAAGGTAGTACTGCATGTCCTTCTCTTTTATGAAACAGCCGAGACCTTTCATCTCTAAATACTTTTTTTAAGACCATATCCCCAGTAGCTGGAGCATTCATCCAGGATGCAGGGCACTTGAGTAAAAACCCCTTCTCCTCTGCCTGCAGGAGCATGACCTACATGTCCCACCCGCCAGAAGAAGACCCTCAACAGCAGGGTATGATGTATTCTGAAGTGTAACTCCATGGGTCTCTCCTGTTGAAGCTGGTTTACACTGCATAAAATAAATATTCATTAAGGCTGGGATTAAAACACAGGTCAATCCTCTCTTAGGTGAATGTCCTAACTACTAGGCTATAGATACCTTCTCATTTTCTTTTTGACGCAATGAGTATTTCATTATTTCATGAAAAGTGGAACAGGTTTAAAAGGGCAGAATGCAGTTAGGGCACTCTTCTGGGAAGCAGGAAATGTGAATTTAAGTTTCCTTGGTATCTTCCATGTCCCAGGTAAGTCTCTACTCACTGGACCCTTAGGTAAAAGGAAGAGAACATCTTTCTCCTGGGTGCAGATGTGTTAAGCATATGTCTACCACATCAGGCCCTGTAGGTGAGGTGCTCATGGGAATCCCTATACTGTATATATTTTAACAAACTATGCCCTGCCCTTGTAATGGCATGGCATTGACAGTGCCCTCTTCCACCACCTTTACCTTTACCTTTACCAAGTTAGGTTATTTGATGTTTCAGGTATTAGGCTTGGTAGTTGTGCAAGAGGATTGTTCACAAAGTTTTTAAAAGTTAAACCAGAAGTTGGCAACCTTTTACCAGCATGGCTGTACTTTGTGACCCACCCCTTCTCCCCCTGCCCCCATTGTAAGACACAAGTCTCTCCCCTCCATTATCTCTACTGCAAAGGTAAACACAGAAAAAATGAAGTAGCAGGCTTCTGGAGGGGAGCAGTGGCATGGCACTGTGCCACCAATCCCCTGTGCCAGATTGGACCTTTGCAGACCACATAAGGCCTTTCTATAGGCCAGATCAAGTATGCAGGCCATAGGTTGCTAACCCCTGGGTTAGGCAAACACTTGTCTAGGATGTTTTAGATGGGGATGATCCTGCATTGAGCAGGGGGTTGGACACAGTGACCTTGTGAGGTCCTTTCCAGGCCTACTTTTCTATAATTCTATGATTTATGATTCTAAGAGATGGGTGCCATTCAGCTCAGAACTGTCAGGACTTAGTTGGCTAAATGCTATTCCACAAGGAAAATAAGCATGAATCTTGGATGCTGCATGAATATTAGATGCTTAGGGTGTGTCTATATATTGCCCTAGAGCAACATTGTTACTGCGCCACCCACAACACAGTAACCACCTGTACTATGGGATACTGGCAGAGCATAGCTATTTTTTTGCCACCTTTTTGCCATACCAGTATGCTAAAACGGGAGTGTGCCACTACAGTGAAGCAGCTGTTGGTGCCGTGTAGATTCACATGTTCACTGTGGCAACATAGCATTTTGCTACAGTGATGTAACATGATGTGTAGACATGCCCATACAGAGTTAGCCATGAGTTTCATGAATTCCAGTTCTGCCTAAATATTGGTTAGAGTCACTTAAATTTCCATTGCATTTTTGGATTTAAATTAGGTGATGATGAAGATCTTTAGCTTGGATGGAATTAATTTTTACAACCATTCCCTATTTGTGTGAAATGCCAAAATAAAATTAACATGTAAATCTTACCTCATCCATCATACTAGATTAGACTATTTTACCAGCAGTGATGCAGGCTTAATGTAAAGAAAGGAAAGGACTTTTTAAATATGCTAAAAAAATCCTAAGCCTGACGGCCTGCCTCCCAGTCATGCAAATAACCCTACCTCCCTCTACAAGAATCATAACTCAATGATTGGTGATCAGTCCCTTTCTAGTAGTATTCATCGAATGGAGGATACAGTAGCATGACATTCATTAAGGTGATAAATCACAAAGCAGTATGAAAAAATAAATAATGGACAAATCATACACTGAACAGTTTGTGAACTGTCAATCAACTGAAATTTGTTTGCAGGAAGCTTTTGATGATCAATTACAAACAGCAGGTACATTTGTAAATCTCAACATCAATTTGAAAATTATTTGTGATAAAGGAGAAAGAATATTTTGCAAGAAATAGTCTATTGGTTCTAGTCATTCGTTTTTGTAAAGATCTTTGGCAATCCTAAGACAGGATTTACTGTGTAATACTACTCAAGACAGACAACCAAACAACTGTGATTATTGACTAATGATTAAATACTGATTGTACAACATGTCATACTATTTATCTTCATACTTCGATTATCAGGATGAGTTCAAAGATCCATGTCCCCTACAAGAAGAAACAGGTTCAGACGGTCATCAGTTTGAGGGTATGCTCATCAAAATCATGATATCATCTATCTTTGACAAAAAAACTGTGTCAACATACACATGACTAACTATATTAATAGGTATTAAAATATCATATCTGTGTTTATTCTGTAGCCATAATAGGAAAATGAGGAGTGTGATAAATTATATTTTGATTTGAAACAAAATGCTATTTATTTCCATTGAAGACATTTATTTTCAGTAGTGGCTTATACATCTGCACTACCAGCACAGTTTCTGTTTACCAGAAGACCTGTCATTCTAATGACAGATTGCCCTACTGATTAAACATAAAGCAACCCATTGTAAATCTTCAGTGATTGCCAAACTATAGAACAACATATTCCAAATGTTTACCATTCCATACTTAACTTTTACTTCTTTATGCATCCTTGTTATTATATGGTCCATATTGCTTTGATAGCTGAGTATTAGGGCTGTGTGAAGCTTCGGTCACTGATTCGATTTGGCGGAAATTCAGCCCGATTCAGCAGCCAAATCTCTGAATCCAAATCAAATCAGGAGACCCTTTAATCTCTCCAAATCAAATCAGGACCCTCTGAATCAATTCAGAGATATTCATAGAGATTCGATGATTCGAACATAGACACAGCTTTAAATGATTTTTCTACATACCTCAAGGTACCAGGCGGCTCGTGAACGCTGAGATGGTGGGGTGGATGTAGCATCTCACAGGAGCATGGGGGAGTCCCCAGCATGGTCAGCGGCAGACCCGAAAGTGGACCAGAAGCACCTCCAGTCCACTTCTGGATCCTCTGGGGAGCATGTTGGGGACCCTCCCCCTGCCCCCCAGCTTGATGACTGGTGCCTCCTAAGTCTGGGGGGGCACCCAGGGTCCCTCTGCAGCCAATCATGAGCCAGGCAGATGTGTGGGGGGGTCCCCTGCATGCTTGGTAGACCCAGAAGTGGACTGGAAGTACTTCTGGTCCACTCCCAGGTTCATAACCGAGCACACGAGGGACCCCACCGCGCTCCTGTGGGATGCTCCATCTGCCCCACCATCTCAGCTTTCACACGCTGTGCCTGGTACCTTGAGGTACGTAGAAAAAACATTTAAAGTTGTGTCTATGGCCAGATCATTGATTCTCCAAATCAGCATCAAATCTTCAGATTTGGATTTGGCCGAATCGAATTGGGACAGTGATCCAAAACAACAAATCAAATCATTGTCCCCTGAATTGAGCTGAATCTGCATCAAATACAGCCTACTTCGTACACCCCTACTGGGTATCTCCCAGTAATATAAAAAGTATACACAAGATATGTAATTTATCTTTTCCGCTTCCATCTAGTCAGCAGGCAATTTTATTTTACTAAAAGCTATGTTGAAGAACCAAGGTTTGTCTTTCAGTCATAGACATGTACAGGGCTCTCAGTTTCAAAGGGAGATCCAACCACTTTAAGGTTGGGGTAGAGTGATTCTTAATTGCTAACTAACCTCTCCGAGCAGAATGAATAGACTCTGCTCTGAAACAGTCATAAATTACAGGAAGAGAAGGGTGTTGCCAGCATAAACCATTGGACAGCTCCCTGGTAAAACTGCTGCTGTGCCAGGGACCCTGGTTTTCTCTGATAAAGAAAATCCCCAGTTTTCAGATTAAAAAAATAACCCAAAATCCATATTTTTCCATGAATTAGTGATGTTTCATTTTAGTCATGGAAAAATGTGGATTTGGGGTTACTTTTTTTCATCCAAAAATTGAGGACTTTTTTATCAATCTAAGATCCCTGGTGATGACTGACTACTAGGTGCAGGAGAATACAAAAGGATTATCTATAAGGTGCTAACTAGGACTAATTAATTTTAAGAGGTCATAATCAGGGATCCTGGTTTATATGTGTGTGTGTGTGCTTATTTAGCAGTGTTTCATTCATAATCATGGAAAAAATGTGGATTTGGGGTTCCTTTTTATATCTGAAAATTGGGATTTTTTTATCAGAGAAAACCTGGATCTCTGTTCATAAGCAAATGGAATCACTGGATTTTTTATATAGTTTGATGGCGAGAGGGGAGGCTGAGCAGGAAAGTGACATTTTTCCAGTTCCATTTACCAGCAGCTGAGCTGGACATTTTCTGAGGCAGCCTTAACATTTCGGCAAAAGCAATATGGTTTTCCATTATGCTTAAAATGGACACCAGTTTCTTGGTCACATTTATTTACTTGAATTTCAACCCATAAAAATTAAAATAGAATGTTTAGCTGAGGATCAGGGTGCCCTGCACAGAGAATTAAGATACAGTTCAACAAAGACAAAATAGCTGTCCTTTTTTCTGCAGAAGCAGCCAAACCATGAAACTACGATTTCTTTACTGCAACCTGTGCAAAACAGAACTGTGGAAAAATACAAAAAACACCATAATTTTAGTCCCATATTAAAATCCATATTCTAATCCAAGTCCTCTTGCAAAAATGCCTTTCTGGGTAGTTGTTGAGTAGCTTGCCTGACATGTCAAGTAGTGAGTGGATTCCAAAGCTGAGAAATTTTGAGGGAATATACTTTTCCAGTACTAAGGAGGGACAGCTCGAGGACCTCTGCTGTTCTTAAGTGTAATTGTAAATAGCAATAAACAAATTCCTGCTTGCCTGGTACTTGTGTTGACAATGGAGAGAATATTGAATTTCTAGTCCTACCTGTGGCATAAGGAAATGGTAATAATTTTATAAATCTGACCTGCATTTCATGCTATCAGGAATATCTTCTATGCTTTAACTATTTGCTACTAAGAGCTGAGCACTTACCAGTCCATGATGGTTGTATTTCCAAAGTATGGGAAGATCCTGCTCCGACAGTAGATACTAGGGCTGTGCAAAATGACACCATTTCATTTCAACTTCTGTTTCAATAGGACAGTGTTTCATTTAGAGTTTCATTTTGTTTCAAAGCACTGTTCCGTTTCGTTTTGTTGTTTCGCTGTTTCGACATTTCACCCATAGGCTATAATAGGGAAGCATGAAACTTCCTATAACTTTGTCATTTCTTAGAAGATTTGGATGAAAACAGCAGGAATGGTATTCCCTTATGAGGTCATGAAGCTTGCCAAGTTTCAAGGAGATAGGTGCAGGGGTTTCTGGGAAACTGAACCTCAAAGTCTTGAAAGCAAAACTCATGTCACTTGTAAGTGTGAAGGCACAGGGGGGTGAAAATAGCAGGTATGGTAGCCCCTACTGAGGCCAGATGCCAAGTTTCAAGGATACAGGTGCAGGGGTTTCTGGGAAACTGCACCTCAAGCTGCTGACGAGCAAAACTTGTGTGTGTTAGGGTGCAGCAGGGTGAAAACTGCAGAGATGGTAGCTCCTTCTGAGGTCATGAAGCCTGCTAGGTTTCAAGGAGTTACGCACAGGGGTTTCAGGGAAACTGCACCTCAAACTATTCAGAGCAAAACTCGTGACATGTGACTCTGTGTGTGTGTTAAGGTTCAGTGGGGTGAAAACAGCAGGCATGGTAGCCTCTGCTGAGGCCACGAAACCTGCCAAGTTTCAAGGAGATAGGTGCAGGGGGTTCGGGGAACTGTACCTCAAGCTGCTGAAAAGCAAAACTCATGACATGGGTGAAACTGTGTGTGTTGAGGCGCAGCTGTTTTTCCGTCCCTCCCCCAGAGCACAGGAATTGGAAAGGACCTCAGGGAAGGATCACAGTCACTGGCCAGCTGGACAGTCAATATCAGAGCACTCCTTTCCCCATCTTCCCCTTCCCTCTCCGTAGTTTCTCTTTAGTTGCAACCAAGCCCAGCTTTGAAACTTGAAACATTTCAAAACTTCCAAAATGTTTGGAGTGCCCTCAGTTTATTTCAAGGCTGCTTCAAAGCCTTTCGTTTCATTTCAATTTCGCAGTTTCAAACTCGAAATGAGTTTATAAACACCCAGCAAAATTTTGCACAGCCCTAGTAGATTTCATTGACATTAGGGCTGGAAGGGACCTTGGAAGATCATCGAGTCCAGCCCCCACACCTGAAGGGCAGGAAGTCAGCTGGGGTATAGGATCCCAGCAAGATAAGCATCCAATTTACTCCTGAAGGTGTTCAATGTAAGTACTTGAACCACCTCCGATGGCAGGCTATTCCAATGAGGTGGAAGATACCCAATGAAGTGAACACTGTGTTACCATACACTAGATTTAAGATAGCTTGAGCATACTACAATTAAATATTTACTTCCAGAAGGGGTGGGGAGGAAAGATTTTGGCTCCCACTTGCCCTGCTTGGAGATTATCTACTTTCTATTTTGAAACTCTGCCCCTGTTCCTCCTCGTGGGACCCATGCTTAGGCTCTGACTTTCATGTAGTCTCTCCAGGTGTATGTCACATTTAGTGGTAGAACCTAGACTTCAATTTTCACTAAGGGAGATATCCATTTGGGTCTCCTTTCAAAACTAGAGCTAATTATATACAAATTCTTTGTTAAGCAGACTGCCCAAAGCAAGTTCTTTGATTTCTACTATGTTTGCTACATTTAAGATTATGCAGACACAATTCATAAAATAACTGTCATTTTAGCAGGTCATATGAAGAATTCTCCTCTTTTGCTCTATATATGCAGACAGACACCTCCCTCTTCCCCCCAGTTTCCCATCACCTCCTATTCTTTTGCACATTCTGAAACATTTTTTTCTCTAAACCTCATATATCAATTCAAACCCAAGAAATAAAGTTCTTTTAAGTGTATATAGTTCCCAAAGTGGTTTTGTCCATTCAGTGCTATACTACTGCAGCTTCTGACTCAGCAAAGGAATGACACTCGGGAATCTATCTGCAGGGGGAACTCAATTCAAATCACAAGGCTTCACACAAGGTTCGCAAAAGAGAGGTATAAAACCTCCACTTCCAAAAGTGGGACAGTAATTTAGCATCTATGATTTCCATGGAGTTGACATACTATAGTGTATCCCCACTTACCACTCCATATACCCTCTTGGGGGATGTCCAAACTGTGGTGGTGGTAGTATGTTCCAATAAAGATGTTCCCAAGCATGCCCCACCCATCCGTTCCAGGTCACAAACCAGAGGTATATCAGTAAAGATGTTCTGAGGCATCTCTCTGCAACTAGGATTGAGCTGATCTCTGACATGCTTCTGAGTGGATGACCCAAGAGTGACTTTGCTGTTGTCTTGCTGGATTGGAAGCAAGTGAGGGTGAGCAGGCATATGGGATATCCTCAGGGTAGCTGTTCTAGGACATGCTACTGCTGTGCTGTAGACATGCCCTCATTCCTCAGTTTCTCAATTCAAGGTCATAGTTTCACTGCTGCTCACTATGTTTTTGCTGTTTGCTCACTCTGTTCTCTTTTTTTCTTCATCTTCCAGTTTCTGCCAGTCCAGCACTTCTTCTGGGGAACCAGGTCTGCCAGGTCTGGAGGGTACCCTGACACTGCTGCATCTGCTGGCTACCTTGCTGTTGTCAGCCTAAGACAACAGGCTGCGGGCAACCTCCCAGGGCAAACTCAGTGGCCCACCCTTCTTCTTCATTATTATTCATTGCTGTCCCATGCTGTTCCTCACAAAAATGCTAGTCTCATGACCTGTCTGCATAGTGATTCATTAATCTGTGTATGCGCCTGCCTGTGTGGTCCAATTTCCACTTGTGAATGTTCTGAGAGTTTACATCCAAGCACAGCAGATTCTACTATTGGTGACTCTCCCTTGGAAAGTGCATCTTGCAAGAGGCCCTCAATATAATTTGACTTGGGCACCCACATCCTAAGCATCTCTCGTTCATCCAACTCTACCTCTGCCTTCAATAGTGCTGAAGAACTGGCCCTCTCCCAGAACCCTATCTGGCTCTGATCAGGGTTCTTTGTCTGTAGCAGGACAATGCTCAATTAACTTTTTAAAGTTGAAGTCTCTTTCTTCATGGCTCTATAATTTCTTTCTAAGAATATGAATTATGTCACATTTTCTTTATCCACCCTTTCCTTTTTTCGGTTTGGAAGAACATAAAACATTTTCCACCTATAGTTTCCTTTGGCTTAGTTTGTTTTCACTGCTGTGGTCATTTTTTAAAAATAAAACACCAGTTTTGCAGATAACATCCCACCACTGATCACTACCAGCATTCATGCATCCAGCCAGGTGAGTATGTATCTGATTTTATGTAGTCTCTCCATTTAGTGTTAGTACCTAGACCTCTGTTTGCATTAGGGGAGATCTCCGGAGCTCCATTGTTTTCAGTCTGGCTAATGTAAAACTGTATAAGAGCACAAGAATTACTATATTAGGTGACACTATCTAGTGTAGAATCCATTCTCTGACAGTAGCAAGTTGCTTTATAGTATAGACTAGAGTCCAAAATGTGGATGACTTCTGGAAACTTATTAATTTAAGAACTATGTAACTAACAGATGCTTGCAATGAAATAGGACAGGATTTTCAAAACAAAATAACACTTACTTCAGGTTAAAATGGAAAAGAGTTTACACATTTGTACATGTAGTCATGATTTGATCTCCCCTGAACTGGACAGGATTCTTATTACAATCTACTCATTCACCTGTTCCTTGCTTTCATTTGTAGTGTTGCTTTTTCACATTTTCTGTCTCCTTTCTGCCTCATTAACAATTAATATCTAGTCCTTGGGTCTTCCATTGTACTCCTTTTGTAACTCCAGTCACATTCTGATAATTCTTTGTAGTTCATCCATACCAAGCCAGACATACCTATGTGATCAGATAAACCTGTCTAAAAAAAAACAGTTTTTTCACAAATTAACCCTGTCAGTTACGATAAAAAATGAGTGGGGAAATTAACCAACTTACATTTCTAAATATTTATGTTAAAAAAGAGTGCTTGCTCCATCATAGCGTACAGTAGACTTAATTATGTAGCTGCATAACCTTGCTGGTGTTAGCTTTGCCCTCCACCCCACCATCTCCGTACTGTTCCCTCTATCTGTACTTTCTGCTATGTCATCCTAGAGCAGGGGTCACATCATTGTATGCTTTATTATGAGCGGAGATCCTGGTTTTCTCTGATAAAAAATGAAACAACACTAATATCTATATACATTAGTGGTGTTTCAATATATTTTATTTATATATATATGTGTGTGTGTATATATATATGTGTGTGTGTGTGTGTATATATATATATATATATATATATATATATATATATATATATATATATATATATATATATATATATATATATATATATATATATATATATATATAGTGTTGTTTTGTTTTAGTCATGGAAAAAAAGTGGATTTGGGGTTACGTTTTTTAATCTGAAAATTGGATTATTTTTAATCAGAGAAAGCCAGGATCCCCAATTGTGAGGCAACCTTTAAATTTTTGTATTGTAAAATAATAATCTGGGGCCAGACATAATGCCCAATATATTTTTAGAACCCTGAAGAGCAACTTTATACAGGTGAGTCAAACCAGAGCTTTCAAAAGATAAAAAAATCTCACAGTGGGAGTATGAACATGCGTGTGTTCTAGTGAGCGAGAGTACACTGATTTGCCACCATCTCTTCAAGTTCCAGAGTTTAAGGATGAGAAGAATAGGCACTGTTTTATTTTACTCTTTCTGAAAGTGATATGAGAACTAATACAAAAGGATGGAAATCTTTTTGCAGAATATGAGAGGCTGAAGCCTTCTGCTGGTTGGGTGGGCCAGTATATGCTTTACACTTACATGCTACTCAGTAGGGGGGTTGTGAAGCGGTCCCTATTTGATTCAGATTTGGATTCAGCCCAAATTAGGGACAGTGATTCAATTCATTGATTTGGATTACTGTCCGTAATTCGATTCAGCCGAATCTGAATCTGAATATTTGATGCTGATTCAAAGAATCAGATATTCAGACACAGACACAGCTTTAAATATTTTTTCTACATAACCTGAGGTAGCAGCATGGCCTGTGATTGCTGCAAAGCTGGGGCACATGAAGTGTCTCACAGGAGTGTGGAGGGACTCTCCATGTGCTTGGCAGTGACCCAGGAAGTGGACTGGAAGTACTTCCGGTCTACTTCTGGGTCTGCCAGGGAGCACATGGGGGGCCCTCTGTCCCCCCCCCCAGCTTGCCAATTGGCTGCAGGGGGACTCTGGGTGCCCCCCGAGACCCAGGAGGCACCAGTTGCCAAGCCAGGAGGCACAGGGGGCCCCCCTGCACACTCCCCAGTGGACCCAGAAGTGGACCAGAAATGTTTCTGGTCCACTGCTGGGTCTGCTGCTGAGCACGCAGGGGACCCCCTCCCCTCACTCCTGTGGGACACTCTATCCACCCCAGCATCACAGCATTCATAAGCCACCTGCTACCTAGAGATATGTAGAAAAAACATTTAAAGCTGTGTCCGTGTCTGGGTCTCCAAACCTTTCTGATTCTCTATGAATCAATTCAAAGGGTTCTGATTCGATTCGGATTTAAAAATTCAGCTGCTGAATTGGACCAAATCTCTACCATATCGAATTAGGAACTGAAGCTTCACACAGCCCTACTGCTCAGGCCAAAGAGCAACAGTAAAAGAAACAATGTCAAAGCAACCTTGATAAATTCTACTTGAAAACCTGTTATTTGCTTTGTATTACACTGGAAAAAATCCCATTGTTTAGACCCCACATTGCAGGCCTAACCAAGAATGTTTCAATTAAAAAAAAGCTAACATCCCATCATCTTTTTTGTGAGGGAATTTTGTTCAGTGTCATTGATAAAACTGAATGCCAGCACCTTTATTAGTGCTAGAAACTGAAAAATTGGCTTATTTTAATTTGTCACAAAGCCCAGGGCTGCCAATAAGTGCCTCACTGTCTGAAGAGGTAGCCTTAGGATATCTTTTGTCTGGGCAGCTATTAGAATGTTCTATATGTACAGTACATCCTTATCCCTAAGTCTAAGGCTCCCATGATTAAAGGAAATGCTCTGAAAACTATTGGCAATCTGAATTATCATCCTCCACCAAGGATAAATAATTTCCTACTTAAAGTTGCAATACAGAAAAGCAAAGAGGTTAGAATTACTGAGCTCTCCTTTGGACAAAGGGGAAAAAAATCTAATTTTTAAATGGCTACTGTCAGGTCCTTTAGATAGTAGTTGAAAGATTTTTGTGTTCAAGACGACATTTAGAGGTTACAAGTTCACTACTGGCTGTAAACCCCCAGAGGCTTTTCAGATTGCAAAGCACTTAGCCATCCCCTGAAGATTCCTTTTTTCCTATATAGTTTTCAAAGCATCTGATATAAAATTCTCTAATATTTCTTTTTTCAAAAGTCCAAATAGCTGCTTTGTTTAGAAGTGATAGGACTGGTATATTTTTGAGCCTGATTTTAAAAGGCACATAGGGCAAAATCCTATTTTTCTTCATGCGCTAGTAAAATACAGATTGACTAATTCTGAGTTGCCCAATTTTTTTATGGGAGATATTCTATTGCCTCTTCTGGGTATATATAAATGTCCCCACTACAAGGACAGAAGCACTCTCTGGAGATGCTTAGGGAGAATCACTACTACGTAATAGTTGGATTACTCAGAGTTAAACTCAAGTTGCACTTTGGTCATCCAGCATGGAAAATAGGATTCTGCCCTTGTAGTTGTCCTAATTTCATTGATATTCAAATGAAAACTGGAAGAACCACTGAGGTTTCCCTATGTATCTTTTGCTTCTTTTTGTAAAGAGGAATCTGGTGCCAGAAGAGTTCTGTTGGCATGGCTAAACTTCATAAAAAAGCCTATCTGAAATAGTTTACGTTGTCAGACTTGCACAGATTTTGGATTTGCCTGTAGAATCTAGGACAGCAGCTTCCTGTTATTTGGACTTCAGCCAAGGATTTGTGGTTCTATACGATTAAGATAATCTTCTCAGGTTAGATGAACTAAAAACCAGTGTAAATGCACTGACTTCAGTGGACCTTCTCCTGAATTATACTGACATAAGGAAGGAGTTAGGCAGGCCCAAAGTTGTCTTAATATCTACTCCCATGCAAAGTATAAAAACAACAGTTGTCCCTGGATACGGACCCCTTCCATATAACCAGTATAACCTTGTGTAATCCTGATCCATCTCATATGAAGAGTAGTAGAAAATATAGCTTCTGACCTGCACTTCTGTCTCAAACACATGGAAATGATTATCAGAGACAATGGTTCAGATATGCATGCCCTATCATTTATTTCTTAAATGGGCCTAGAGGATCTACTCCTTCCATTCTCAATCTCATTTACCATATATCTTCACTGAGAGAAAAACCTGGCAACCTACCCAAGCTTTAAATCAAATCTCCCTACAAATCCACATGGGAAGATCACTGATTTGAGTCTGGAGATTATTTAATCCCAGGCTAATTTATTTAGCTAACATCCTGGTTTGCAGTATTGGTTCCATTTGCCCAATTTGCAGTGAGGATGCTGACAAAACAGTGAAGTGATAGTTCTCCAGGGCCCTTCCCACAGTTACCCCAAAGACGTACAATTTCTCCCACTATTAACTGGGAAAGACTACTAGGGAGTCTCATCACAAAGAAATGTAGAACATGCCCCCAGACACACATCAGCAAATGCAGAAATAGTGAGGACACAGCAAAACAAGCAGAGCTTTGTTACTAAACACAACTTCCATGCAAGGCTGCTTCAGGTGCCAGTTATCTTGTGTGTAGTGCAGGTACATTGCTATACTTGGCAGTTTTATAGCATTGGGACCAAATTGTATTTAGATCAGCTGTTATTCTACTTTTTGGTGGTAACAGTGTAAAGTGGACTGAGGTTAAATAAAATTCAGGTCCATGATTAATCCAGTATTGCTCATTTTAGTGCAAGTACTTAAAAGTAAAACATAAACAAATTTATAAAACTGCGTGCAACACACATTAAATAGAAAGGAGAGTATTACAGAAACTTGAACATCTAAATAATAATTTTGTTCAGCCAAATATGCATTAGGCAGTCAAGATTTAAAAGTAGGACTTGTAAGATTTATTAGAAGAATCTGCGGAGGAAATGTCATGTGAACAAAATGTGAGCTGCAACATGAGAAACCTTAAAAATAGATCCCCCACCCCAACAATGTGATTTCCCAAAGTTATAAATAGAAAGGAGGCTTCCATTTCCCCCTAGTATAAAAGCTCACTTTCATGTTCATCACTACTAGGTGTGGTTTTAAACTATTCTCTTAACTAGATGACAAGAGTCAAATTAATATTTTATTTTTAGTCTTACCATTTTCTGATCCCTACTGTCATTCCCATTCCTCATGCATTCTTTCATTGCAAGAGTTTCTCTGCATATGTTCCTTTCAGTCTCTTGTCCTCTGTTGTAACTGAAACATCCAACAGTGCTCTCCAAATGCATTTGTTTCTGATCTGAGTATCTGATATAATAGAATGCTTTTACATATACAGGTATGTATACTATATACACACTTTGACATATCTGGCCAATTATAAAATCCCTGTATCAGATTATTCATCTTTTTATAACCTATCAATCATAGATTATGAGGCATTTATAAGGCTACATGCCTAAAAGGGAGATTAGAGAGACAGACTGACATGCAGAGAGAGATAGAAGATTGTGTATTATAGGGGCTTTGTGCAAAATCTAGGAGTTTTCTCCATTTTGGGAAAGTACCTTTTTAATTAAAACATAGTCAAATATGTTTACCACATAAACTGATATATGTCTTCATCATGCAACTAACCTTTAAACTTTCACTTTTAAATGTCTACTTCCTACACATACCTTTTATGGAATATTTGAAATGTTCTGTAAATATTCAATGAGCATAACTTATCTACAGTATCTTTATAGGAATGGTAATACAAGGCTATACAAGAGTACCTCTTTTACTCTGCAGGATATATTCTGCTTCTACCAACACTCAGATTTTCAGTATTTCAAGTGTAGTGAGTTTGTTCAATGTGAAAACCCATACATTAGTAAATTTTTGATTTCTAGCTAAGTCCATCTTTATATAGGGACCATAAGTTTGTATTATGGAAAAACTCCCAAATCCTAATTTGTGTAGGGGCAACTTTAATACATATGGAGCTGTGTTTTAGTAAAGGTGAATGTTTCCTCTACTTTATAGTGGACTACTAATCCTTAGTTCTCAATTCATAACTCTTGAAACACAAATTTATCCCACTGCAGCCTTTGGTGAAAATTAGTATAATTCAAAATTTTCTACTCCTACTTCTTTTCATTTTCTGTCACTAGGTGTCTGTGTATGTGTGTTTGTATCTTCCTCTGTATCTCTGTGCATGTGCATATATATAACTAGAGAGGTTTCTGCAATTATCAGTTATTCCCTGCTTCTATCAACCCAATGTTTGAGCCACTCAAACACCACAGCATTTAAAAACACGGCAAAAACAAGTATTGGTCCCTTGGAAAATGATCAGAGCAGAGCTCCTGTCAGTTAAAAGACAAAACCTCCTTTCATTTTCTCCTGTGCCTTTCATGCCCTTCATTTCCTTTTTCATCATACAACAAAAACAAACCCCCTCCTCACTCAATTCAATATCCTCAGAAAAAAAAAAGGCTTTTTTTTGCTAAACCAATAAACCTTATTAGAGGTGTGGTAGCAGAGTGGTTAGGTTATCTGGCATGACTTCTGAGGCATGGGTTTAAGTCCTGCCCCAGACAAGAGCTCAGGGGACTCAAAGGTGGCTGGATATGACACTAGATGTTTGTCCAATTAGCTACAAAAGCTGGAATTCCATCAGCACCCTAGCCCTATAGGCTGCTACACTTGGGACGACCTTTGAGCTTCATGGGTTTTATAACATATCTTTAAGCAAATCTGCCTCCTTCTGGAGCTGTGAACTGTGGTCCTTGGAAGTCTGAAGTGGCGGCTTCGACTGCCATCTCTACACCTTGCTTCAGCATCCACTAATGGATCCAGGAATGGGGAAAGTGAGGAGTGACCCCACACTTCAGCTGCACCATGCATGCAGTGATCTCTGAGCTTGCTGCCTACTCAGCATGGGCTCCTGCAGGAACTCTGTATGAGCAATGAGGTATGAGCTCACCAGCTGATTGAGGCAGGTTTGCCCAGAGTCCCAGCTTTCACATGGCGCCAAAGCCCATGGGGTGTAACAGCTGGCAAACCCACTGGGGAGGCTGCAACACCTCCTAGTGGAACTGTGGCTCCTGTCTGGCTCAAACTCTATGGCCTCTCCCTCGAGTTCGCTCATGTGCCATGCCTTGATCTTACAGGAGTGATCAAGGGAGGTTACCAACAGGCATCAGCGTGAGCTTCAATCTGAATAGCTCCCTCCTGACTTGGCCCCTGTAGGGCACCTGTAGCTTTAGGGCAAAATGCATGGCTCCTTTTCTTCCCCTACACCACACCCCAAGCCTCACGGATGTTATCATAATGTTATTCTCTCCTGTTGGAGCTTCAGCCTCCTCGTCCTCCACCCCTTTATTCTCACTAGGTCCCATGGCGTTGGACCTGGCTTTGAGGCACTAGCATCCATCTCTGCCCCTTTAAGATGGTAAACTATCTTTATCTCTTCATGGGCATATCTTCCCCCGTAAGCTATTCTATACTCGACTCTCTTGGGCTCTCAGCACTTAACCCAGGTGAAAGCAGGTGCTCTGGGAAGGGCCTCTGATATTTATTTGGCTTGGCTTTCTGACATACCTGGCATGCTTGTATGCACAAGACTCATGGCTGGCAAAGATACTAAGCCACTCCTGACAAAAGCAGAAGCCATTTTTAATCCCTTGCTATCAGCTTGAACTCACTCACTTTGCCTGGGTTGAAACCAAGGAAAGAAGGGTAGGTATCATTGGGCACTGAGGATCAGAAGGGAATTATCCTGGCACTGGTATTTCTTTTAGGGAATTCCTTAACTCTAGACCTTAGGCCTGGATAGCTTCATGGCCAGGCAAGTTCTGCTCCTTCACACAATTCTGCTGCAGCATATCTGTCCCACCATTGTAGCCAAGGGCAGACCCAGAGCAAGTCCGTTGGCATAGGGTCTCAGGACATAGGCTCTGAGCTCCCTTCAGAGATGAGGAGCATCAGAAACCGATTAACTCTGACACAAACATATAGGCCACTGGTCCAAGAAGGAAGCAAATTCTTCCAACCCTTATGATACACTAAGCAGATGTGCTGGTCCACCTATGTCTGGGTCTTTTTGAGAACATTTCCACAGCACAGATATCTAGGCCTCCATCACTGATTTTCAGTGGGGAGGATGTATTCATTTGGAGTCTTTTCAACTCTGTTTTTTAAAAATCAGATCATGGTTTAAGGCAACTAAATCATGTAATAAAAAAGGAAAAACACACAAAACTTCAGAAGATTTTCCCCCAAATTTTTCTATAATGCATTAGTGACTTCACAATGGCAAACAGACTACATAGGAGGCTGTATAAATGAGGCATTGTTTTCAAACTAATTAGTTCTAATGCAACAATGATTATGAAAAATAAACTCAAAACAAAGGAAACTGTAAATAGGAGTGAAATTATAAATTGACATTCTTCTTGGATGTAGAAAGACACAGGCAAGGAGATTTCTGTTTCTGACTCAGCCCCCTGCAAATAAGAACTTTGTGTTTCTTTGCGTTTCTATGTAACTCCACTTCTGTAGTTGGGAGGCTGGGAGAGATGAGGCTGCACTTTAGAACTTTACCCATGAAACATGAGCCTGAAACAAACTTAAAATGTTAAAAAGTGGAATGAATGGATCTCTTCCAAATGAATCCCAGATGATGCCTACTGAAGGAAGATTTATGTATATGTTTCATAAATATTTAATGATATGGCCAAAAACCTACTGCCACTTAGCAAAAGGACATATATCACTCTTGTGAAGGATGACTTTTTAGCCAATAATGCTGCAGTATGTAAATGACCTTGAGTGAATTGTATTGTTATATATCAAACATTTTCTATCTTTTGATTGGTTGAGTCACCTCTGATATAGACCTACTATCCAACCATGAGTTATTCCATAAGTACCAGGAAATTAGAGGCTTTATTTTATTTTATTTTATTTTATTCTACAATTTTTCCAATAGATCTTCAGAAAGACAAAGACATATCTTGCATGTGTGATTCATGGATGCTGTTCTCTTTCAATTCTTGATGCTTACAAAGTGTGCATGTTGCTATATAAAAACTACAGCAAACTCCATTTGCATTTTAAAGTACAAGTTTGAAGGTGTATTTTCGCCATCCATCTAAAAAGTCTGGCTTTTCCCACATTGATGTACTGTGGCTTCCATAAAAGTTTTATCATAAAGTGTTCAGATCCATGTCAGATCAGTGGTCACATCAAGGAGAGAATTTCCATTAATTTTAGTGGGCGATGGATCAGGCTCCAAGTGACAGTAAAGTAGCAAAATGAGGGTAAAAAGAATGAAGAGTTCTATCCTTGCAGTTATAGATCCAGATCCCATTGCACCTATCAGGCACCTAAATGGACTTAGGCCCTTAGGTGTGATCCTATTCCATCCTGCTCAATGCCCTAAAAAATGCTAATTCATCAACATGCCATCATTGAGCCTTTATATGAAGTCTCATAAAGCAGCACTGAGGACCCATCCACCTTTGGAGTTACCTTTTTTTCAAGCAGAGAGGAGGAGGAAGATCACATTTAAGCAACTGAGTGCACTAGTGAAAGTGTAATAGGTAGAATAGGACCTAGCCCAAAGTGGATATTATAGCACATTTGCTGGTAATTCTGCTGACTCTTCAAATGTTGTAGATGGCCAAAGTCCTGCTACCAATGCCCAGTTTGGGTTACAAGACTATATCCATGGGATATTTAAAAGGGGACCAGGAAGGAATCCTTCATTTTTAGGCCATATCAGCCCCCGGATCAAAAAAAAAAAACCCACTAGAAGAGCTAGTCATGTGCTGAGAGTTAAACGTGTTGGATTATATAGCTGCTAGCATGGCTTCATGCTTTCAGGACTTGTACTCCTCCTACACACCAATAACAAAGTCTACTACTTCCCCTTTCCAGGGGAAAGTATGGAGTTCCCCTAGTCCATAATATATTTGGTTGGCTCTCTTTGCAGCCAGAGTTGGAAAAGAAGAAATGATTTGGCACAAAGAGGATCAAGTGTTTAACTAGGAGATGATCTGTATGTATACATACAGATTTTTTCAGGCTAGATATCAGGAGCCGCTACTTCACTGTCAGGGCGGCTACAATCTGGAACCAACTTCCAAGAGAAGTGGTGCTGGCTCCTACCCTGGAGGTCTTTAAGAGGAGGCTGGATGAACACCTTGCGAGGGTCATTTGACCCCAGTACTCTTTCCTACCATGGCAGGGGGTCGGACTCGATGATCTGCTCAGGTCCCTTCTGACCCTAGAAACTATGAAACTATACTGATTTGGATGCTAGTCCTTTGAATAGTTGACATTTTCACAACTTAGTTTTAAAAATTAGTAATTTTTTTAAGTATTCTGCTGGTGCCAACTTTGCATCAAGTAATTGTTTCCTGATTATTCCTTTAGAAAAGGTCTACTTCTGCCTGTTACTTACTTTTTAAATTTAAGTTCCGCTTTCACTATGTGGCGGCTCATGAGTTGTCGCAGATGCTTAGGGTATTAACAAATTCTAATTGGTTGTGTAATATGAACAGACAGCATGTACAGTATTAAACCACTTCTGCACCACCTATTTTCTGTATGCAAATCAGACAGAAACAAATGCTTGGCCCCAGCTGGGCGAAATGTCCCATTTAGAATTCTTTTCCCCTTCTTTGTTCTTTGATGTTCTGCAAATGAGCTTTAGAACTCCGCTCTTCACACAATTCAATTTTACAGGCCCATTATCTGAGATATAATGTGGAGGTTAAATATATCAGGGCAGCCATTATGTGAAAATAATTAACAGTAATGAATAATGCACTAATTCCACTGATGAGAGATGGTTATATGTGTAATGAAGTGTTGGGGCAGCCCTGACAAATGAAATTAAAATATTTAAACACTGTTTTATGATATTACTTTGCTCATATAATTTCCTTTACCTACAATGAGCCACTTCGATTATCGTCATTATCTTGACAGCTCTGAAGGATGAAATAGTGCAGGTTAATGTGACAGCGATTAGTCAGAGAGAAAATCCATCACATAAAGCAGAACGGAGTGAGAGAGAAAGGTCCTCTATACTTTCCTTGTTTCAAACATGAGAAGAATGATACTATCAACATCACTTCAATATTAAATGGGTAGAATTATCTTGTCATTCATTTACAGCCTCTGAAGAACTACCTATTTGTACCTGCAAAGGAAAGGTCAGCCCTTCTTAATCATCCATAAAAATATGTTGATGGATTTCTTATATCAATAATAATGACAGAAATAGAAATGAGAAACAAGCTAGAAAATTTAAAAGGAAAGCACTCAAATCCTTGTAGTTTTATATTTTTAAGCTGTGCCATATGCAACACTACAATTCGTTAAAAAATACACAGATACACAATAAATGCAACATCCATATGTATTCCATAAAAATGGTTCCAACGTTGACAAGAAAAAGGAGTAAGAGAATTCAATTCCAAAATACCCAGTATCCCAGTGGTTAAAGCATTTAGGTAAGTCAGCAAGGATCAAATTCCTACTCTTCCTGAATAAAAGCAGGGACTTGAACCCACATTTAGCAAGGGAGTACATGCTGGTACCAACAGGCCATAAAGTCTCTCTCTCTGACACAATAAATATTTAATTATTTATACAAAGTGGAATTGCTCCAATGAGAGACACCCAGGGTCAAATCTTATTTCATCTTTACACTCCTTAGCGTCACTTACACAGGTTTTAGATTTTATTTCCTCCTGTGGTAGAATAGAATAACTGTCCCTCAAGAACAGAGAATGAAAGACCAGGGCCCTTCCATCTATTGCTTAGGGCATTTACACAGGGGAGTGAGACACCTCAGTTTTAGGCCTCCACTCCAGGAGGGTTGGAACCTGTATTTTCCAGTTGCAAGCAAAGGGCTCTAACCATTCACCTCTGAGCCAAATATAGTCAAGAGAGGCTCTCCAAATCCTCATTTGAAGCTGACCTCCTGGACAGCCAAGAGGAGAATATTTATGAGAGACAGAAAAAGCACAAGCGAGAGGGAGTGTACACCAGTAAGATGAATGCTGCTTTGGTTGGGGATGACCTGGATTCCTTTTCTACTCCCAATTGGGCAGAAGCTATTCTGCTCTTGCTAAATTATTTTATCCAACAACTGTTCCATAAAAAGGGCAGGAAGGTTGGAGGAAGGAGATTAGGGGACAGGACCTGATACTCCATTCCAGGGAATCATCTAGCTCACTGAAGCAGTAGGCCAACATCAATAGGAGAGTTGAAGGATATGTCAAGTAATGTTGGAGGATATGTCAACTACCATGGCCTGGTAGTTAGCACATGTTGCTGGGAAGTAAGAGGTACAGATTCTAACCCTTTCTGGGTTGAAGAGAACGTGGAGCTTTCATTCCCTGGGTGAGTGCCCGAATCACTAAGCTACTGGGCTAAAAGGTGGGAGGATCCCCCTTTGCCAGCATTACATAGCTGCTGATTGTGGATTTTGTCCAAATAAAGTTTCTGGGACTTACACTGAGCTATGGGCATACCTCAGCCTTTCAATTCTGCTCTAAGGTATACTCAGCCATATTATAGCCTTCTCAAAATGGGCAAGGAGGAGAGAAGTCTGGCCATTTAATTCCTCTCACTTTCCCAACTTTGGTGTCAAGCAGGGCACTTGGCTTCCTAATATCTGGATTCTTGAGGCCTACAATTGTGGAATGCACCTATGAGGAACCACAAAAGCAAGGTCTTTGTATTTGCCCCTTTTATTTGCCCTAGGTATAACGAAACAACTGCTCTTTGAACGAAGAAAAATCTGAATGTGGCCACTTCTCTCTTTTGACATGCATACAACAAGCCAAATATTGTCCTGAATTACTATACCCTGCTTACCTGCTCCTGATTGCTCAAGCTTTTTTAATGCCTTAGAGAACACATTTTTTTGACAATGTTTTACTTTTACAATTTTAAACATGTCCATAACTCTAGCATTTCCTGTATTTTTCTGGTACTTCCAAGGATGGAAAGCCACTATAGGAGTTTATATACCAAAAGTTGAAACTAAAAAAAATTTGGAACAAAGCAGATTTCCTTATTTTTCTCTAATAAAGAGAGTTGCCTCTAATTTTTATTGATTTCTATAGTGCTCAGAATAATAGCTGACAAGAACTTCACTAGCATTACTGAATTTATCCTCACAACTCCCTGTGATATGTAAAAGCAAAATCAGTTTTACAAATAAGGAAACTGAGGCACATACCATTCAGTATCATTTCAATTTCAGTAGGTCATGGTCATTTTCCTATATGTGAAAATGGACTTGTATTTGTAGCTGCAAAAACAAGGCAGTGTTTTTCCTTCGTGCCAGTATCTGCTCTAACATTTTTAATTGCATATAGGAGCAGGGTGTCTCATGCCATATTCACTTCAGTGTAAGGAATACTTGTGGAGGGGAGAATCTCTATCATGTTCACCTAGAAACCTGAGCTTTAACTGCATATGTAAGGTATCATAATAATAATTTGTTGCAATTTACTGCTCTCCAGGACATTTTGCTGTTTGAGAAATTGAACAAGAGGAGAAAGGGGATTCTAGTAGGTAGCCAAGATGAAACTCTGCATCTGCCTGGTGTTGGAGAAAAGCAAGATCACGGGGTTGAAATCTGAAGAGTTAGTAAAATGGAAGGAAGACTTTCAAAACCTTTGAAAGCCAGAGCCCAGCACCTTTATTCGCATGGAATAATAACCTTTTTCTGCTAATCTGACATGAATGAGATTATTCAGAGTACTACTCAGCATAAATAGAGAAAGCAAAATCTAGAGAACAGCAACACTGCTCCTCATAGCACTTCTCTTCTACACATATCACCAGGGATCCTGGTTTCCTACGATGAAAAAAATCCTCAATTTTCAGTTAAAAAAAACAACCCCAAATCCACATTTTTGGGGGATTTAAATGAATTTCATTTTAATCACAAAAAATGTGGGTTTGGGGTAACTTGTTAAATTGAAAAATTGGGAATTTTTTGTAAATCAGAGAAAACCAGGATCCTGGCATATCACTATGGAGCAAGCATTTACTTGTCAGGAATTTTGATGGTACATGTGCACATACATGAAAAAAACACTTCATACAACTTATTTGTGTACAAGACCTTCCATGAAAGATGTATTTCTTTAGCTGATACATTTTTACAAACTCAATCAGCTTTCAGTAGTTATTTCATTTTGTTAGTTTAAAAAATACAATTTACTTCGTTTATTGGACAATGAAGTGCCTGTGTAATAAATCTAACATTAAAAAATCATTTCCAGCAAATTACTCCAATAAAATCAATGAAGGTCAGGCTCAGCTGTAGAAACAAATAAATTACACACTATTGATAAGCTAGGCGGTCTTAATTGTCATTTTGAAAGGCTAAGAGGGATAAAGAAATCTAATATAAGAAAGATATTTAAACAACAAAAATGGGGAAAAGACAAAAGTTTAAGCTGACAGCTCCTGCCCAGAGGAGTCTCTTGAGTCTATCCCTGTACAGCTATCCAGTTTTTCTAACTCTCAGTAGCCCACTAGTATGTGGTTTGAATCTGTCAATATTTACCTGCTTCTGTGCTGCCTCGTGATCTTTTTACCTTTCCTATATTGAAGCCCCCAAACAGGATTTCTGCTAATAGAAAATGAAGAATTGATAGAATTGAATGATACCATCCTTCAGTTTTTCAGCCAGGTTAAAAGCAGTTTGACCCAGTTCAAGCTTTACAGTTCCTGCAACTATTAAAGAAATATAAAATTTGTCATTCATCAGCAGGAATGTGTATCCTTTGACAACAGAGTAATAGTAACATCCTTTGACAACAGAGTAATAGTTTTGTAGTTAAACTTTTCTTTTAAAACAACATTCTATTTATTTTAAAATCTGTCAGATCTTTTTTCAGGCACCTAAAATGGTATTACTCTGATGTATTTCAACTATAGCAGTATAATCCATTATTTGAGTTTCCAGCCTGTCTTTCTCAAAAATATTTAACTCTTTTTTTTCTTTTAATAAATTTTTATGCACAATCTGTATGGGGATACAAAGGAAGAACTTTGTCTATAAGCTGTTATGACTATAATATTGAACCTAAGCTACTTGGGACTGTGGATGCTGTTGTGAATCAACAACCCAATAATACTGTTATATCCTGAGTGTTTGAGCCTGCGGTATGCCAAGCACTCATGCAATGTGTATAGAATGCAAATCCTATTAACTTCAGTAGGAATAGAGGGCACTCTGCACTGTACATATTTCCTCAGGTGATCTCAAAGTGTTCTTCAAACACCAGTTCTCAGCATTAATCCTTAATAGTAATTGTTTCACTGTTCTAAGGTGGATAGTTTCAAAACATTTCACAGCTAAGTAAATCAAATTAGCCATAGGGGCTAAGTACAGACAGTCAAAAATCTCGAGGCTGAATTGATTCAATCTCTGCAGGTTAGTTTAAAAGTTACGTATATTGAACTGATAAGCAAGTGAACAGACATTCACTTTTGATTCCAGAAATGCAGCCACATGCCTACAGCAGCCCAGGCCAGAAGCGAGGGGCGCTAAAGCATGCCTCCCTGCTCAGCTGGAGCAGACAGCTTAGGCAAAGGCTAGACTGCCCACTCTGTGAGAGGGGAGTTAGCAGGGGAGGTGCAAAGCATCCTGGGATGGTGGGGGGACTGTGAGTTAACTTGCATCTGGAGGGGAACTGGGACAGAAGTTCAACAAACCAATTTAACCTAAATCAGTTAGGTCTGATACTATAGCCATCCAGGTTTATCTCAAACTGGTTTCAGGCATGTTGAAAGCAGTTTATGTGCACCCAACTTCTGTTGCGTTCCAGATTTGAACTGGTTTCTGATCACTTATACAGGTTTATGTGTGATTTTTGTCCCTAAACAGGATGCACAGCAGTCACTGGTAAGAGCTGGGGATAAAGCTATGGATGGATTACTCCACTGGAAGATGTAGCATTCAGCGGACCTGAAAAGTAGCCAGTTACAGTTCTTTGGGCCTGACATGGGTTCTGAAAACCAGCTCTAACATAGCCAGTTCTAGCCTAGTCCAATCTATGCCAATTAGTAATATCCTCAAAATGTAACAGCATTCTGGATATGTCCTTGACATAACTTGCCTCTGATGTATTTCCTGGGACTCTTCTACACAAAGGGATATTTCAGAAAGGAGGTACAGCCAACTTAAAACACTTTTCATAGCTAGTGTTGCAAACTGATCAGCAAATATAGCCTGCAAGTGAACTTTGTGTGGAAGGGAGTGTCAAAGGGGCACTGAGGTGCCCTGTTGCTAGGAAAGAATAAGGACAGCTGCCAATCGACAGGGCAGCTCAGGTGACGGTTGCTGGGGCAACCGTGCTGGTCAGGTGACCAGGAGGGGGCAGGGTCGGGCCTTTATAAACAGCCCAGGCCAAAGCCTAGGTGGCAGTTCCCTTCTGGCAGCCTGAGAGGCAGGAGCTCTGCAGTAGAGCCAAGCAGAGCAGAGATGAGCGGTGCAACCTGATCACCCAAGGGGCTGCATCATGAAGTAAGGCTGGAGGAAACCCTGACTGTGAAGCTTGAAGGTGGAACATAGTGGCCATAGTGGCAGGGCACTTAAGTTATAGCCAGGAGGCTTATTTTAGGTTATAGCCCGTGGGCTCAGGGCTTTATGTTTCTTTTTTGTTATTGCTACAGACCGGAGGACCGGGTGAGGCTGTAGGGGTGCGAGGAGGCTTTGCGGGAGCTCCCCAGCAATCTGGAGGTTCCCGGTGCCCTGCGGGGTACCGTGAGCAGTGCCGGGTAGGCACAGCGGTTCACTCCAGTGTGGCGCTATGTTTAGGGGTGTGTTAACCCCAGCCCTGTGTGGGCAATAGGCGGAGAAGCCCAAGTAGGGCAAAAGGCCCTGATGGTGGTCTAGGGGGCAGGCACAGCTATGGCCACCTGAGCCCCAACCAGGAGAAGTACTGGAGAAGCCTGAAAGGGGAATAAGCTTATTGAGAGACCCTGACGGTGGTCTAGGGGGCCAGGCATGGCTACAGCCACCTGAGCCCCAACCGGGAAAAATACTGGAGAAGCCCCAGAAGGGGAATAAGTCTATTGAAAAGCCCGGTGAGGGCTAAGAGTGCATAAGCACGAAGAGACTGGCCTGATAGGACACAGTCTGTATGAGAGAAGCCCCAAGAGAGGGCGTGAAGCCCCAAGAGTGGGCATAGGTACTGAGTAAAGCCACAGGAGTGGGCATATGTACGTGGAGAGGCCCCAGGAGGGGCAAGTATATTGAGCGGACCCCAGGAGAGGGCGGATATAATTAGCAGGCCCAAGAGGGCTAGCGAATAGAGGGGCGCCAGTTGCGTGACAAGCCCAGGGGCGCCAGTGAAGGGGCGCCAGTTGTGTGACAAGCCCAGGGGCGCTGGTTGCATGACAAGCACAGGGGCACCAGTGAAGGGGCACCGGTTGCGTGACAAGCCCAGGGGCGCCAGTTGCGTGACAAGCCCAAGGGTGCTGGTGAAGGGGTGCCGGTTGCGTGACGAGCCCAGGGGTGCCAGGCAGGGCATATACAGAAATCTGACCAGATAATGTCCGGTAGATCTGCAAGGCTTGGGGTGTGCTAAAGGGGAGGCTGGAGGCACGCATAGCCCATAAGGCTGGGGGTGCACCAGGTCACCCCATATGGAATAGGGGCCAGTACAAATATAGCACCATGTGCAAGGGGATTGAAGGCAGCCTCCCATCTAAAACTATATACCAGCAAGACGTGGCAAGCGAGAAAAGAGGGTGCTGGATCGCCTACTTGACACGGCAGGGGGCGCTAGAGGGATCACGGCTGCTCCTAGGCCCCATTCCATGACAGGGAGCTATTCATGGAATATGTGGCCAATTGTTGATTTGAAGTAGTTCAGCTGAGCTCTATATTTACTCTTTCCTTCCTTTGCAATCACAGAAGAATTAAAATAAAGTTCCTTTTGTTACTAATTTAAGTAATAGTATTTAAGAACCAGTTTTTGCTATGGTCCGTGAATTCAGTGAAATTTGCATCCATTCCTCTAGTTGCCAAGTTCTGAAACTAATATTAAACAGTTCAGCCAGAAATAACTGAGCTTAGCTTTACATTTTTGTAAAGAAACTTTTGTTCAGTTGTATTCCCTTCCTCCCTGCCCACCATATGCAAAAAAAATTTTTTTTTTTAAATCTAACCTTCAGATTAATTAAAATTTATTCAAGGGTAAGACTATAACACACATTCTACTTCTAACATGATCTGTGACAGAAAAAATAAATACTGTAAGTATGCATTGTAGAAGGTTTAGGGAAGTGATTTCCTCTTCACTGAATGAGTTTGCTTTTATTAGTTCTTGCATAAGACAAATGGAAATTTATTGAATAAGGCTTGGATCTTCTAGGAAATATGGCAGCACAGACTTTGCATCCATATGCAGAGCCACCTACTGAAATTAACAGAATTTGGGCAGTCAAAGTTCTAGGCCTGGTTCTGTCAATGATTTGCTAGGTCAGTAGTATAATTACAGGGGTGGGGAGGAAGGGCAAGCAGGCCACCAAATGAGAGAAGGTACAGCATGGCTGTGCTGGATGCTATTGGTACTGCTGCAGCCATCCATGTTCAGAGAGCTTTCAGTGAGTTGGCAGCAGCAGACTCTGTATTTAGAGGTAAATGATTGCTTTTGCACTGTCCCGGGCACCCAAATTTGAAGTTAGATCTGTGTGCTAGTGACTTTGGGGCCTTGATCTGTGTGCCTCTGTTACCACTAAAATAATGGTAAAACTCTTGATATGTGCTGAAGAAAAGTGCTAGCCATTATTTCTCAATAAAAAATAAGGCAATTATGTCTGGTGTCAGTTATAAAATTACCTCATCTCCACCCAGTAGCAGACTGACAGGGCGGCAGGAGAGGGCCATGGCCCCTGGGCACTGGCCTGAGGTGGGGGCACTGGCCAGGACCTTCAGAGTTCTTATCATGCAGGTGGCAGCTACATTTGTTGTTTAGCCCACCCACCCACCCGGTTGGGTGTTTACTTACCTGTTCCGGCTGAAAATTCCAGCCACCACCCGTCCCCCCATGTCCAGTGTGCCAGGACTTTAATTTCCTTCCAAGCCAAAATAGGTAACCAAACAGGGCCTGAGCAGGAGCGGAGGAGTTTCTGGGGCAAAGGTGGTAAAGGGGGTGCAAATACAAGCATTGGCCCCTGGGCAACAGAGGCCAACGGTACGTCATTCTCTCCACCTCACAACATATTCATGAGTGCTTTATCTCATCAAATTTTAAAATATTTTTTAAAAATGTGGATTCCCCCATGTCCCTGGGAAAATTATTCCATGCTTAGAAAGGCCTCAGTATTATCAAGAAGTCATTTAGGCTATATTTGCTTCTTCACCAGACCTGAAGAAGGGCCGGTGTTCCTGAAAGCTTGCCTAACATCTTTCACAGCTATACAGTTGGTTTAATAAAAGATATCATCCAAAAACTTGCTTCTCAGATATTTCCTTGACCATCACAATATTCCACTCATACTTCAGTATTTACAGATTATTTGTTATATTCACCCTCCATTTCCTCTTCCTTAATTTCATTCTGTTACTCCTAGCTCTCTTATTCCACTTGTGCTACCCTAAATATACTATCCACTTACTATGGGCCTGATTCTGCAATAGTTCCATATGCTGAGTAGTTCATAGGAGTTGCTTCATGACAGTGAGTGCACCAGATTTTCAGTGGATATAAATCACTTACATTTTTATTCCAAATGATTCACTGAGAATATGATTCAAAGTCCACTTAAGTTAATAGAAAGACTCCATTGAATTCAGTGAGCTTGGACTCAGGCTGCATATACATGTTCAAATGACCTGAGAGATTATCCTGAATTTATTCTTCTGGTAGAAAAACTTACCTGGAGACACCTGAACAGACGTTTGAATGCTGAGCCCCTGAAGAGCTTGATAATAGTTTGCACTGATGACTCAGCACAACCAGGGGTTCCCAGTGCACACATGGGAACACGTTCCCATGTGTTCTACATGCACCCTCAGTCTGCCTGGTGACAAATGGCAGCAATGCACAGAACAAATCTAATTGACTGACACAGACTGGTCAGAGTCATCATTTGCCTCACTGCAGCACAAGGTGGATTCTGAAGTGGGTGTGTTCTGCTCTCTACTCAGCTGGAACAGTCGGAGCAACACACTATCTCCTGGGTGGGGAGGTATGGTGTGAACAAAGCACCCTGGGATGCTGGAGGATTCCCAGAAGGCTATGCAGTGGCTTCTCTGAGAAGAGTAAGTTATACAGGCACCCTCTGTGAGAAACTCACATGGGAGTCATTTAATCCTGCTTGTTCCCAGGTTATTTTAATCCATGTGGGGCCACTTCTTTTTGCAGCAACTATCCCAGGAGAAACTGACTGTCTGTATGTGATCTCTATCACTTAGTTGAGGTGTCAACTTCAGTGTTGGCAAGTGCAAGGTAATGCACTTGGGGAAAAATAATCTCAACTAGATGTACACAGTGCTGGGTTTTGAACTACCTGTTACCACTCAGGAAAAAGACCTTGGGGTCATTATAGATTGTTCTCTAAAAACATCAATTTATATGCAGCAGGAACCAAAAACCCAATAAAATGTTGGGCATCATTAAGTAGATAGAAAGAAAAGAACATCATCATGTTGTTATAGCATGGTGTACCCACATCTTGAATACTGTGTGCAGTTCTGGTCTCTGCATCTTAAAAAGGATAATTGGAAAAGGTACAGAGAAGGGCAACCAAAATGATCAGGGTTATGGAGCAGTTGTTATACCAAGAGAGACTTAAAAAAGCTAAGACTCTTCTGTTCAGAAAGCACAAGACTAAGAGGGGGTATGACAGAGATCTAAAAAAATCATGAAGAATGTGGACCAAGTGAACAGAGAACTATTGTTCATCCAGTCTTAGAATACTAGAACTAGGGGACATGCACTAAAATTAGTACAAAACAGGTTTAAAACTAACAAGAGAAAATATTTTTTTATGCAACACATAGATAGCATTTTGTAGAGAATTCATTGCCATAGGAGGTGGTAGAGGCAAGTAGCATAGCCAGGTTCAAAATGGGGCTAGACAGAATCATGGATGATAGATTTATTATTAGCTGTTGAACAAAATAATTGGAGATATTTCCTCTGTTATCACTAAACCAATATTGGTGGATGCCAGAGTGGGTAATGAATAGGGGATAGATCACTTTAGATTTATCTGGTTCAGTGTTCTCCCTCTAAATAAATCATCCACTCCTGCCTCTGTCAGAGACAGGATACTAGGCTAGATAAACCATTGGTCTTACCCAATATGGCAGTTCTTATGTTCTTATGTAACCTCCCATTTCAAAAGTCTCCCAGTAAACTCATCCATGTTATAACCCTAAGCAAATTTACTAAAGACAATGAAAATTAAAGTAGATATTTCTTCTTAAATTAGCTTAGCAAGCATAATTAATAAAAAGAAACACCACAACTGGAATCTAAGTCAAGCAAAGAGTCCTGATACCAGTCTTCTTTTATGCTATTGAGTAGATGTCTCAACTATAGGGAATACTACAGTAACATTAAAATGAAGAACTGTTCCAATCTCTGTATTTCTGATTAACTGGTATCGGTGTTGCATGAAGTTTGTCATTGTTCTCATGACTTCTGGTTAGAACACCAGCAATATTTTAACTCCCTGAATTCACCCTCATCAAAATTCCCACAAACACATCTGCAGAGTCAGAATCCATAAACTAAAATAAATGTTAAGGGTGTCCAAACCATCAGTCACATTTAAATTAATGGTCTAAATGCTGCATAAGGTTGTCCACCAGCTTCATTATGCAGAACACCTGGGAACATCACAATAGGGATTGTAAAGCTGCTCAGAAGGGATATCATTTCCATATAGTAGGTCCTTGCTTCCTCTTTTTCCCCCTCAGTTCCACAATGGGAAACCTGCTTCAGTTTCAGGAAGCTATGTACAAAGTTGGGGGGTGGGGGTTGTCCCACTCCACCCAAAGAGGACCCCCATGATGAGACTCTATATAGACTGAGAAACTTTCCCCAACCTACCCCCTCCACCATTGCAGACCATTGTATGGGTTTGTGTGCATCTATCTTCTTTCTTTCTTAGTGTCATGACTCCCCTCCCTCCCCTTCTTGTACCCCCTCCCCTCCCCTCCAGGCTCAGCTGACTAACATTGTATTTTCTGTAACCTGGTTACGTTCCCCTCCTCACCCCCATCCCTCTTATGTTAGGTCCCTTGCTTGGGAGTTCTGTATTTCCCTTCTGGCTTTGTCATCTTTTTTGTTCATGACTCTTAACATCCACTAATAAAATTCAAGCTGAGTGCCTTCAATCCTCAGTGCCTGTGAAATACAGAAGACAAAGTTTGATAGCTCCCTTTGACAAATGGGCAACTGGGGCAGAGGGAGCCTATGGCCGAAATGCTCACTTAGATCTTGCTTCACTCAGCATTGCAGTGCCTAAACCCCTTCACAGTCTGTCAAACAGTGGAATTTTCATATTCAATCTAAATTTCCAGGCCTCCAGTACAAAGCTCAAGGAGGGATTTCAGAAGCTAGGTAACTGAGTGAGGGGCTATGTAAGAAAGCCAGAAGATTACGAGCAACCTTTAAGAAATGAAGGGAAACTCTATTGACTAGCTGAAACAGTTGCTCCAGTTGTAATCAGCTTTAAAGAACTAACACTGTTGAAAATACAGAAACAGAGCACTGTCCTGTGAAATGTGGGGAAAGAATAAAAAGACAGATCCATCTTCTTCCCAAGACCAACATATTGGCATTTTGGACAGAGTACTGCCAGCATGGCTAGCTCTGAACTCAATGTGGAGGCAGCCAACATCTCAGAGGGTAAGAAGAACAACTTGCTGAAACCCAGAGGCTGAACGTGTGATCTCACAAAACACCTTCTACCAACCAAGGAGAGCAGGTTCAGCATCTTTACCATCCAGACTGCATGAAACAGCATGGTCCTGGGATCATGCACCACTGTGCTTATGGCCAGGTAGGCTGATAACCAAGGTAGGCTTGGAACAGCTCATTTCAGCTTTGAAGGTAAACCTGGGCAGGCTGATTTCAGCTCAGACTCAAATAGGTGATGCAGTCATATTGATGACTTCCTGTACAAGGAATAACAGGTTCTGTCTCAGGGGGCATCTAGACCACCAGCCCAGTCTCCCACCTACACCTACCACAGCTATTTTAAGTCTCTTCCCAACTGAAAACAGAGCCCTGCTGATCCATTCATGAATCATCCCCCTTTACATATCTTATACGTGCCATGTTTCCATGCTTTCCACTCATCCTGCTTTTCTTGTTCATCAATCACTGCCCTAGCCCTAGCTTGGAAGGTCCCAGCAGATGTGACTGCCTCAAATCCAGATTTCTTCAGATGCGGCTATAGATCCGAGTCTGGAAGGTGCTGCAATAGTTACACATTGCTTTGGAGACAGCAGCCACCCCAGTCAGAAAGAGAGGAAATGAACAATAGTTGGTAGTTCCTCAGGTTTCCCACAATATTTTATCGCTGATGAAAGTGTCACTTCTCAAAGTACAAACTTGAAAGCCCATCCTGACACAGTACAAAACAAGAACCCTTTGTAGTACTATGATCTTTCATTCTTTGCCGTTCCCCTTCTTCTCTTACATGCACATACAATTTGCTTTAAAAAAAGAAGTGGGGGAGCCACTTCAGCACACATTTCTATGTCTGTTAAAACCCACCTCAGTCACTGGAACTCATGCAGAAGCTGTTCCGATTCTCTAGGCCCAGGCAACTCTGACAGGTTTCTTGAAAATACCTTTTCATGTGTGATCCTTAGCAGCTATCATCTTCTTTCTCTGGATCATTGTCTCCTCACCATTTTCTGTTTCTCCTCTTCACTCCTTACTTCATCCCTGAAGTATCAGGATTCCATGTCACACTATATTATGCAGGATAGAGCTGCAAAAAGTATCCCATTGACCCATCTTGGGCTGTATATTGGAGTCCCACCAGAAGAAGGCAACTTCTACTGTACATTTAAGCCCCTGTATATTTAAGCCCTGGTGGTCAGTTATCAACTACGGGACTTTTGGGGCAGAAGTGTAACATTACTTAGCCCTTGTGGGTAGGTACACAGTTGTAGTGAGGAACCAGGGTTGGAGAAAGAATCTCTACCACCTGTGAGCACACCTACATTAGGAATGGACAAGTCACCATGGTAGGGTTACACTCTGACAACACAGGTTTGTGGTGCATACTGTCGATCTGGGGTATGTGGCCAGCCACATCATGAGTTTAGTAATATAGGGAAAGGAAAAAAGAATGGAGAAAGGACTTCTGTGTTTCTTACCTATCAATTATGTTAGGGAACTCTCCATGGATGAAGCAGGTCTGGGAGCAGGACCTGTAAGTATCAAGAGTGTTATGTACCATGGAGGCATGTTTCCAGTTAGTCCTTATGAAGGTGTTACACTGGTTCTGGATGGCATCCTGGATGTGGATCCACTCCACAAATGCTAACAAGCAGGGACTTAGGCACCAGTGTGGAAAGTCATCAGCTGAGCAATGCCCCTGAAAAATGTTAGTGGCATTTCAGTAGTGGAGCTGAGAACCTAACAAGTCACTAAGTACCTTTATGGTCTAGGTTAAAGTGACTTGCCCAAAGTCATACAAGAAGCCTAAAGCATTTGAACACTTTTGTCCCATGTCTAAACCACAATTCATCAAGCACTATCAAATGCTTAAGTAGAAAACTTATACTGCTTGTAAAAATAGATATGGGTACCAAATTCCATAAAAATTATATCTGTCCAACAAGGTGATTCCCTTCTCATTCAAAAGATAACCTTCTGCTGCACAAATGTTTTTTCTCTTCTACTCTGCTATCATTTATGCACCCAATTCTGACTCCTTTCTTAACCTTGCTACTTTGCTAATCAGTGTTTGTGCACCTAATGTATTTTCCTTTACATTTGGGAGATGAGAACAGACCCTCAAATCTTACCAAAAGGTATTTATGGACTAATTTGTACTATATCAGAAGGACATACCTGTAGAGAATTAGTTCATGGAGTGTTTTACAAATATTTGTGCCCTCCAAGCACACCAAAGGCACTGAGGTTGCTCCCAGAGGTCAAAGCTAAAAGCAGTGCTATAAAATTGCTGGACAGGGAGAGAACATTGTGTGTATTGATTTGTGTGCTCATTGCCAGGACTACTGTGTGATCAGCAGTAAAAACAATGGACACTTATTTAGAAACAGGCAAATGTCTTCCGCTTATTAATAGTATCACCATGTTGTTGTAGTCATGATAGCCCAGAGAATATACAAGAAGGAAGGTATGTCTAATGGCATTTTCTGTTGGACCAACTATATAAATGGGTCAAATGTTAGACAAGCTTTTAGGCAAAAAGTGTCTTTCTTCAGGCTGGGAAGGAAGTAGAGCATTTAAGTAAGCAGCCTTATTTAAATACTAGGTAAAACCATGACTTTGCTTAACCTTGGGAGCAGATCTATTGTAATCAGTCATAAAACCATTGTCTGTGTTTAGTCCATGGTTTTTAGTGTCCAGTAAAGCTTTCAATTTTTGTTCCCTGTGAGGCAGAGTCATTCCAGGGGTGGCTGTGGAGCCCCTGGAGTCCCTGCAACCCTCATTTTCTGAGCAATCACCCCTTCAGTTGCCCTCCACACCTTGATGTTTATTACCTTTATGAAAGAAGCTGCCCCAGGGCTTCCCAAATTTCTCTTAAATGACCACCAGGTCCCCATGGTCCTTGCCTTATGGGCTAATTGCATGGCTCCATTCCTCCCCTGCACCATGTCCTGTTCTCACAGATGGCATCCCCTGATGTTCTCTTTCACTCAGCCCCTCACTAGGTTCCTGGACCCTCAGTGGTCCCACACTCTCAGCCCATCAATGTGGGCTCCGGACCCCTCTCTAGGTCCCTAGGAACCTCCTCCTCCCTAAACCTCCAGACTGCTTCATTTGTCCTCTCTGTGGTGGTGGACTAGAGTTGCTGTCCTCCTGCTGAGGTGGTATTCCCACAGCAGGCTCCAGATCTTACTGCCAGGCTTCTCTCAGGGCCTGGGCTTATACCTGTACTAAGCCCATCCATCCTCCTGAGTTAGGTGATTCCCTCTACCCTGCCTAACCTCTTCTGCCAGCTCTCTAGGTCAGCTCACTCCCCAGTAGCCCTGGCCCACACCTGCCAGAAGCTTTGCAAGCTGTCTGACCTCTTGAAGTGGTAAGCACCTCAAGTGCCCTGCCACACCCTGGCCTGTCTTTGGAAGATATTATGTAGGTTTCCCTTGAGTACAAGGACTGAGAAGTCAGAGGTGAAGTGGCTGTTCTGTGAAAAGTGTTCTCCTATAGGTGCTTGGGTGTTTCTGTTGTCCTTTATCATTTTTCTATGCAAGTTAATTTTGGAATGCTGTGGTTGCTTAGTTTCATCCATATAATATCCACAAGAGTATTTAGTACATAGGATAAGATATAACACATGTGTCTGTGAGTTCTGCTGGTTTTGTTGTGGGCTGAATGTGGTTTTATGGCCCATTACAATGTATGTGTTCCTTTTGCTAACCTCTCTGTACTCCACAGATAATAATAATCCTCTTTCCTTTTTTACATAATGAAGTTTATCTAGTTCAGCTGCCCTTTCCTTGGTTTGTAGCCACTTTGATAACTTCTCTGCTACACAGGTTTAGAGCCCACTTCCTCTACTTTAAGGTAGAAGGCAGGTCAGGGTGGCATCTTATAGATAGAGACTCTAAGATACTACTCTGACCTGCCTTCTGCCTGTTTTCAGATTAGGAGGGCTAACTACTTCTTCCCTCAGGTCCTTTTTAAATGACTATTTTTAAAATATATAATAAGAGTTAAACAGAAATCATTGTTTAATGATTTAATCACTGCATCTGATTCTTTCCCTTACCTGATGAAGGTTACCTTGGGAGTGTCTACAGGTATGCATTTAATGAGCATTAGCCCAATTTAAGGTGCACTAAGCACATGTGTCTATGTGTGTGCACCCTTAATCTACCTTAAAAATGGTGATTTTAGGCTATTCAAGCCTAAATTTAATATCTGCATAAAGAAGGTATCAAATTCAGGTGTGAATAGCTAAGGCACATTAGTGCACATGTAAACATGCTAATGCACATTAACACAGTATGTGTCAATTGACACCTACTGCATTAACATGAATTAGCACATCTGCACATGCACTAACGCAACATATCCAAGCCTAAATGTAATGTGCCATAATGAGCATTAGTGTGTCCATGTGTAGAAGCATGCCTAAATTGCCTTAATGTTCCTTAAGCTAGATGTGCATAAATACACATGTAGACACACCTCTTGTGTCCAAAAGTTTGTTTCACAAATATATAGTTTGTTCAATAAAAGATATTACCAAACAAACCTTGCTTGTGCTTTTTTGTCCTAAGCGGGCAAAGATGACTACACCTGGGAGTTGGAGTCGGGGGGAAGAAGAGAGAAAAGAAATGGGGAAAAAACAGGGAGGGAGAAAAGAGAAAAGGAGAAAAAAAGGAAAAAGGAGAAAAGAGAGAAAGGAAAGAGAAAGGTGGAGGAGGGGTAGAGGGCAGGTCATGTGGGTATGTAGGTAACTTATAAGCCCAAACTTTGCCTTGTTTCTAACACATAAATAACTTCTATCATGACTAGCAAAAAGCCTTTTTAATGGTTTGTACATGGAACAAACCATTAAAGCCTATTATGAGTGCAGGATGAGGGAAAGGAAGCCTGGCTTAGTCTGAAACTCCCTACAAGGTATTCTATTTACAGCTTCCAAAATGAATTAACAACTGTAGGAGCTATTGCAATGAAGAATGATTGTAGGGGGCACACAGTACTTCATAAGAAAGATCTACAGTTAAATGCCCTATAATGAGTGTATGATAAGAATTTTCTCTGTGACTGATCATTCATGCTTTTTCAAATGGTATACGTAGATTTAGGAGAAATTGGCTATTTTTTCCTGACTCAATGGAAAAGGAATAATATAGCTAATAATGAGGACAAAGCAATAGTTAACCAGAGGAGGTCTGAGTAGCAGCTGTAGAGTCAGCTACTATGAATGAGGCCCAAGCAGATGGATCAGTAACATCTACATCTACTGCTCAGGACACAATAAACATTCAAACTAAACTAACTGGGTTGATGGGATTTGAAATAACAAAGCTCAAAGAACTCTCATGTGCAAACTGAAAAGCTCCTGGGGTCACCTCCCAGATTTTTTTGTGTGTCTGTGATTCTGTAGAAGTCAGTGTCTTTGAAAACAAAGGCTTGGATGAGGGGCTTGTGATTACCTATAATTTTCAAGTCAAAACAGTAGAGGACTCCATTTATGGTTTTTTGAAAGAAAATATGATGATGTCCAACTCGGACACTCTCCCACACAGAAATATTCCTATCATTGCCTTCTTCCATAATTAGCCTTGTACATATTGGTAATACAAACAAATGTTTAGAAGGTCTTGCTATGTTCTATCCTCTCCTGCCTTTTGGATCTTTTCTTTTGGTATGGTACGGTATGGTATGGTAGATCTGGACAGGTCTAGACTAGATCTAGACAGGTTACAGAGGTGGGCAGATGAGAATAGGATGGAGTTCAA
>NW_017729032.1:100618481-100619619 GCF_001723915.1 Gavialis gangeticus
CAACACAGTGGCTGAAAGGGATCTTGAAGTCATTGTTAACTCCAGGATGGACGTGAGCCGCCAATGCGAGAAAGCGGTCAGTAATGCTAACCACACCTTGTCGTGCATCTACAAGTGCATCACGATCAGGTCCAGGGAGGTGATCCTTCCCCTCTATGTGGCACTGGTCAGGCTGCAGTTGGAGTACTGCGTCCAGTTCTGGGCACCGCACTTCAAGAGGGATGTGACTAACCTTGAGAGGGTCCAGAAGAGGGCCACTCGCATGGTCAGGGTCTATGAAGATAGACTAAAGGGCCTGAATCTATTCAGCCTCCACAAGAGAAGACTGAGAGGGGATCTGGTGGCCATCTATGAACTCACCAGGGGGTACCAGCAGAAAATATGTGAGGTTTTGTTTCCCCAGGCACTACCTGGGATAACAAGGAATAACAGCCACAAATTGATTGAGAGTAAGTTCAGTCTTGATATCAGGAGGTATTACTTTATGGTTAGGGCTGCCAGGCTCTGGAATGGGCTCCCAAGGGAGATGGTGCTCTCCCCTACCTTGGGGGTCTTCAAGAGGAGGTTGGATAGATATCTGGCTGGGATATTATGATACCAGCACTCATTCCTGCCTAGGGCAGGGGGTTGGACTTAATGATCTGTTCAGGTCCCTTCCGACCCTAGAAACCATGAAACTCCTACGAAAATATGGTATGGTATTTTGCATTGATACACTGTAAGCGATAACAAATGCCCTCTTCCCACACCCTTTTCCACCATATTCTTGTATGAATTGGAGTGTCACTTAAGCCTTGGTGGTAGTAGTAGTATTATTGTGATAGTATCTAGAGCAGGGGAGGGCAAAGTCCATTGGGGCATGTGGATAGTGGATCCTGTGCGGGCAGCAGATGGCATGCAGGCAGCAGATTATGGCTCTGCCCTGGCTCCAGGCCACACTGTCACCACCACAAGATCCCAGCCCTGCAGCAGTTCCCTGCCCAGTCACACACCCTGCCTGTGCTGCTAGGGCTGGTCTCCATGGAAACCCTGTTCCCACGCTGTTACAGCCCCTTCACTGCTGGGGTCTCCATTGAAAGCAGTCATAAACAGTCATAAGCAGACATTGTGGGGATTACGGAGACTTGGTGGGACTCCA
>NW_017729032.1:100619630-100622554 GCF_001723915.1 Gavialis gangeticus
CAGGTCCCTTCCGACCCTAGAAACTATGAAACTATAATGACGTAGCAGGGGCTGCTGGGAAATGGAGTCAGGCTACCAGCCAGTTCCACCATTTTGTCCACCCCTGATCTACCAGTTCCCATTAGAGACCAATTGTGCTAGGTACTGTACAGTGGAGGTAGTTTAACACTGATATGATGCATTAACATTTTCCATTTCATTCAAATTTTTGACATTTTTTTTGTTTGCTTGCTAGTTTTCACCACATCAAAAAAGTTTGACATTTTAGTATTGCTGGGGGGGCAGTTTATTCCTTATGCTTCCCTTTTCTACCAGAAAAAGTTGAGGGGAGAAAGAGAAGGAGAGGGAAAAACCAAATAAAGGAGACAATCTTTAGGATTTCTGCTTTCATTGAAAAATGAAACAAAACTTTCAAACAAAATGAAAATCATCTTTGATCATTTCATTCCGGTCATTAAAAGAGTGTTTCTGCAGAAGATCTTTTTACTAGCTCTGCAGGACAAATTAAGTAGATAAAGTCTTTACCTCACAAAACTGACAAGATGACTAAACAATATGAGCCAACTTCAGGTGCAGAAAAAATGAGGCAAGGACAGGAGGGTAACTGGAAAATACTTTTAGATTATTACAAGGAGCAGTCACTTCGGCATGCCTACTGCCAGACCAGTTTGCTAAGCAGGCAGCCTCTCCCCATTTATATGCTTCACAAAATATCTGTTTCTGCCCTGATGATCTCATGAATAAGTTACATTCCTAAAGAAAATATTTAGGAGAAACAGGAAGGCTAGGACAGAATTACTACTTTAAACACTAGCTTGTCTCACCTTAATCTTTCCCTACTGGCTTTTATCTATATTTCCTGTATCATGTTGAATTAGATGATAAACTCTGTGAGGCAGAGACTCTCTTTTCTTGTTCTCTAAAGTGCTTAATAAACTTGCTGGTGCTGTCAAAATACTACTGATGTCAATATAATAGTGAGGGGATGATGTATGAAGCAATTAGATGATAGCAAAGAAAACGCTTTCATTAAGCTATACTTATTTCATGTGTACTCAGAATTAAAAAATCTTACTTATGGAATTGTTTTTAGATATCAAAATATTAATTTTTATGGAGCATAGCATCTTAGATGGTTCTATATTTTAATCTTGCTCCAAGTATAGTGCAGTCCCCTTACTAGAAAGTGAACACCGTTCTGTTGAAGTCACCCTTGCTTTACTCTTGGTTTTAATTCAGAGCCTCCATTTTACATGGGCTTCATTTACTTTGTTGAATTAAGTGTTCTCTAGCATGAAGGGTTATGTGCAATGGAAGGATGAAATAGGTGCTCATATATATTTTTAAAAGTATGAATTTCTATCAGAATATGTAATTGTACAATATGGCTTCCTAACATGTCATGGGAGTTAAGATACTTGTCCCAGAATTCATGAGGTCTTTGCCTGGCTTTTAAGATAGCAATACTGGGAGATATAATCCAGGCTCCAGAGGAGAATGAAAGCATAAAGTTTTATGATGGCATTCCAGTAGCACAGTGTTTGGGGTTTGGCTTTAAGGTTTAAAAGAAAAAACAATGGAAAGCTGCACCCTATTTTGTGATTTAAAAAAAATGAAAACCCATTCTTACATTAAACAACAGTTCTGACAGACATTAAAGCACCTAAATATCTGTGAAGAATTGCAGAAGACCATATACAAAATCTTTGGAGGAGATGGAAATCAAGCCCACAACTCCTCAGCCCATTCTAGTGCCTGTGCAACAAAAACACCATTTCTTTCATGAGTTCAACCCACCCAAAAATATATCACAGGCTAGACTGCCTCCCTGCAGAGACCAGGACCACCCAGAGAAAGATGTCCACTCTCTTCCACTTCATGTTTCACGTGCACCAAAACCCGGCAATTAGGTAGCATATGTATGGTTTTGGGAGTCCTAAACCCATTCCTTAATGCCAGGCTCTACAAAGTTCTTCATTGCTAAATTCAGAAGACATTTCTTGTGTATTCATTCATTTTTACAATGTTTATATTATGTGCTTTTTAGTTTTCCATGTAGAATAAGACAAGTTAATTGTTTCATGTAAATTATGTGTGTTTTTTGGTAGGGTTCCCAGAAGCAATTTGGCATAGGTACTCCTTGGTTTAAAGCAGTTATGAATACAGTAAAGTTAGTTATTGTTTTATTGCTTTCTCTATAGAAATAAGTTACTACTAGTCAAGGGAAAAAGTTTCCATGACAAATGGTAGTGCTGCCTATATGCATATATGTTTATATGTATGTGTGTATATATAATCTCCACTTAATTTAATCTACCAATGAGGAATACAGAATTTGGGGAAATAATCTAGCAGGAGTCAGATAAAGTTAATACTGATTATTAGCAGTGGTGTTGCTTGTATTTACCACTTACCATGGAAGTAACAACGACAGTGTACCCTTTAATAATACTTAACTATGTGTTCAAAACAATGTATAGACATGACCAGACTCATCCTGAAGTCATGCTCTGCTTTAAAACAATTAAGTATTATTGATAAGGAAACTGCAGATGACTTGCTGAAAACCACACGAATCAAAGCAATCATCTGAAAGGTAAAGTGTAGCATGTATATAGCCGTGCTATCACAATATTTAACACTTTAGGCCAGGTCATAATATATATATATTTCAAAATGAGGCTTTATCTTTTCACTTGTTCTGTTTAAGGTCCCAATAAAAAGTATCATAGAATCATAGAATCAGTGCATCGGAAGGGACCTAGACAGATCATCTAGTCCGACCCCCTGCCATGGGCAGGAAGGAGCACTGGGGGTGGGAGGGGTCATAAGACCCCAGCCAGGTGCCTATCCAGTCTCCTCTTGAAGATTTCCAGGGAAGGTGAGAGCACAACCTCTCTGGGGAGCCTATTCCAGGCTCTGGC
>NW_017729032.1:100622934-100642988 GCF_001723915.1 Gavialis gangeticus
CAGGTTCTCCACATCCCTCTTGAAGTGCGGCGCCCAGAACTGGACACTACTCCAGCTGCGGCCTGACCAGCGCTGCATAGAGGGGGAGCAAGACCTGTCTGGACCCTTTAGTGATGTCCCTGTTGATGTATGATAGGGTGCGGTTGGCTCTGCCAATTGCTTCATTGCATTGGCGACCCATATTCATCCTGGAGTCAATCACGACTCCAAGATCCCTCTCTGCCTCTGTGCTGCCAAGAGGGTCAGCCCCTAACCTATAACCATAATGCTGGTTCCCTCTCCCCAGGTGCAGCACCCTGCACTTGTCCTTGTTGAACCGCATCCTGTTCAGATCCGCCCACTTCTCCAACCTATCCAGGTCTGCCTGGATGCGGTCCCTGCCTGCCAGTGTATTCACTTTACCCCACAGCTTGGTGTCATCAGCAAACTTGAACAGGGTGCACTCCACACCCTCGTCTAGGTCGCTAATGAAGATGTTGAACAGCACTGGCCCAAGGACCGAGCCCTGGGGGACTCCGCTGCCCACACCCTCCCAGGTCGACATCGACCCATCCATCACCACCCTCTGGGTGCACCCCTGGAGCCAGTTTGCCACCCATGTGACCGTGCATTTGTCCATGCCGCAGTCCCTCAGCTTGTCCACAAGAACTGGGTGGGACACCGTGTCGAAGGCCTTCTGGAAGTCCAAGAAGACAACATCGACTTCCTCCTTCACATCTAAGCTCTTTGTTACCTGGTCATAGAAAGAGACCAGGTTAGTCAGACAGGATCGGCCTGGCACAAACCCGTGGTGGTTACCCCTCAACATCACTTCCCCTGCAGGGCTCTCACAAAAGTGGCCCTTGATAATTTTTTCAAAGACCTTCCCCAGGATAGAAGTGAGGCTGATTGGCCTGTAGTTGCCAGGCTCATTCTTCCTCCCCTTTTTGAAAATAGGGACCACCTTGGCCCTTTTCTAGTCCTCAGGGACTTGGCCCGAGCACCAGAAGTTCTCAAACAGCCATGCCAATGGCTCTGCAATGACACCGGCCAATTCCCTCAGCACCTGCAGATGAAGGTCATCCGGGCCCGCTGACTTGGACACATCTAAGCCCTCCAGGTAAACCTTAACTAGGTCTGAAAGTACGTAAAGGAAGATTTTTAAAGTCCTTTATCCTGCAAATACTAAGACATTGGCTGACCTTAACCACTGGGGTTTGTCCTATGATAACATAGTTAAGGTCAGAGTGAGCACGTCTACAAGATACATTTACAGCATAGATGACTAATTTGCTGGCATCTACATGTGCGCACCTATTAGGCTGGAGTAAACTAATTTACTCCAAAGCAGGATAGTAATTCTAAGTACAAGTATTATCCTGCTGTAGAGTAAAAAACTTCACAGCAGTGCATATGTAGACTCTGGAGGGGCTGGCTAAGGCATGAGGGTGCTTCAGGACAGGGGCTGCCTGCTGGTTACCTGCCTCACACCCCAGCCAGTCCCTCCACAGCACTTTAGGCCAGAGAGAGCAGTCTTGGACTGGCAGGCTGACCCCCGGGACCCATTTCCAGCCAGGGCTACTCCAACTAATCTTCACATGCGGTGCATGAATAAACTGCAGAGCTTATTGCTCCAGAATTAATTGCTCCCAGGTGCATGTTCAAACAGTGCACCCAAGAGCAATTAACTCCAGAACAATAAGCTCCATAGTGGCTACATCTATACAAGATGCTGACTGCACAATAGCTCATTACTGCTGTGCAGTGACATTGCATGGCATGAAGTGTGATGTGACACTACTGTGCAGTAGTAATGAGCTACTGTGCATTAGTAATGACCCTGGTTTTCTCTGATTAAAAAAACCCAACCAATTTGGGGTTAAAAAAAACAACCCCCAAATCCACATTTTTCCATGATTAATTTCATGTTATTAAATTTCATTTTGATCATGGAAAAATGTGGATTTGTGGGGAGTTTTTAAGTCTGGAAATTGTTTGGGGTTCTTTTAATCAGAGAAAACCAGAATTCCTAGTAATGAGTTACTGCACAATCAGCATCACCACAAAGCCATTCAGGGATGCTAGTGTGCAGTAACACCAGTTACTGTATAGTCACTTAGTACTTGTGCATGCAAGTACTAAATGACTGTGCAGTAACAATGGTACGGTCAGCATTTCATGTAGATGTAGCCAGTTTATTCATGCACAGCAACAGCACATATAGATGTGCCCATTAAGTGTAAATGTTTGCAGAATATGACCTAAATCAATGACAGTATGTATTTGAAGTGATGCATGTTTGTAAATATTTGCTGAATAGAATATTTAGTAACATTGTATTTTGCTTCTTAGTGAGTGCATCTACACAAGATGTTTTATTTTGCATCAGACTAATATAATGTGCAGTAAAGTGTCACCATCTACACATGCACAGCAAATTGCTTCCAATCAGCCCAGACAGCAGGGAGCCATGATGGCTGCATGGCTAAGCCCCGATCTCTAGGGAGTTGGGTGGAAGTTGTCCCAGTTTCGTGGGCACCTCCCTCCCAGCCACAAGGAGATTAGCTACTCCCTTATGGTCAAATCCCATTTGCCAAAGCCACACTTTTAAAAGTGAGTGATTGTTGGGACGCTCCCATCCAGTCTCACTTTAATTGCTAGTGCTGATGCAGGGCTGCTCCAGGGGATGTGATCTCCCACTTGATCGACTCCCCTCTCTAGGGGATACATGGCCCACCCTGGCCTGCACTTCTGAACAAAGAAAACCCTTTGCAGAAACATGGCATGGAGCTGAGCAGCATCCCAGCACTGACAGTGGCAAGGTGCTTGGAGGGAAGCAGGGCTTCAGCAGCTGCATAGCTGAGGGTGCTGAGGGAAGGGCATCCCTGATTGCTGCTGCCTCCCCTCCACACACAACAAAGCAAGCTGGGCAGCAGGGTGGTATCCCAGCCCATTGGGGTGCACTTACCTCTGGCATCAGTCTACTCTGCTGCTGGTGGGTGAGTCAGAATAATCCAGTGTGCTGCAGCATTTTATGTATTCAGCTTCTTCATGTTTCAAAATGGTGGTGGGGGTGCTTTTAAACCCCTGGACTGGGCTGCTCCTGTTAGGTGCAATTTGTTCCCAATGGGCACATCCACACATGCAAGCATGTGCACTTGCAGCAGCTCAAATACAAGTGGTGCAAATTTGAGCCAGGGCTTTTTGCCTCAGTGCACATGCTTGAACATGTGCTTTCTTGTGGAGCAAATTGTGCTACTTGGGGCAAAATAACCCTGCCTGGCTCCTCCAAGATCTGCAGCAAGGGGGAGCTAGAGCCCGGGGCCAGCACCTGTGCTGTCCCCAGTAGTATAAAAGCTACCCTGGCAAGTAGCTCAGGGCTACTCACTCTCAGGAGCTTCTGGGCCCCAGCCAATTTGGTACCTGAGGACACTACCCTTGTGCCAGCTGGAATGCTGAAGCAGCCCTGAGCCCACTGCAGCAGTCTGGCAGTGGGGGCTGCTGCCTGGCTGTGACCTGCTGCACACCTGCCAGACCCAGATGGGGACTGCACAGCCAATAGAGGCATCTGCCCCTCTGGGCCAGCTGCCAGTGGGCTGTGGCTTCAGAGTTGGCCTCTGTGAAGCACTACTGCCATGTGTGTCCCCTGACCGGCCATCTGGGCAGCTATTGCCTGGAAGGTGATCCTGGTGTGGTGGCCTGCTTTGAACTGTCAAAACATGTCCTCCTGGCCCCATTTAGGCAAGTCAACCACAGCCAACTGGGTCCAACATGCCAGCTCTGAGCAGGCAGGGTCCTGCCACTGGCCTCCCTAGCAGGAATTCTGGTGTTCCCTATTGGAAAACTGAAAATTCCCTGATTAAAAAAAAATCCCAAAATCACTCTGTAAAGTACCCTGAAATCCACTCCAAAGACCACTATAAAGAGGGAGGGCGAGAGAGAGTGAGACAGAGACAGAGACAGTGGTCAGTTGGACAATGTTTTATTGATATATCTACAGTGTTAAAGCATGTCTCTTATAATAATAAAGTGAACTCTAAAAAAACGTTTCATGACTCCCACACAAGGACTATGGCCCCGCCAACAGGGGTTATGGCCTCCCAACATGGGGTTCGACCCCCATACAAGGGCTACAGCTCCCCAACAGGGGATACAGCCCCCCACACAGGGGCTACAGCCCCCCAACAGGGGCCAAATGGCCCCTGCAGGAGCTACCACCCCTCCTGCAAGGTCCACATGCCCCATCCCAGCCTCCCGATTGCTGCCCCACCTGGACCCATCCCCCAGCAGCTGCTGCAGCCCCACAATGGCTGCCCCACCCAGACCCACTGCCTGCTCTCCCAGACCCTGCAATGGCTACTCTGCCCAACCCCACCACCCTACTTGCACCCCCAGGCCCCTATGGCTGCCCCCCAACACCAGGCACCATCACTTTAAAGGGAAAAAAAGAAAAAAAAGGGGGGGGGAAGCCTCTACTTACCCTAGGAGCAGGAGTTGGGGGGGGCTCCAGGGCCTCCTGGCAGAGTTCCCTGTGCAGCACAGGGCAGTGGGGGGCAGGAGGGCCCAGGCTGGGGCTGCTGGGGGTGTCCCTCTGCCCAGCACTGTGTGGGTGGGGCCCCAGCGAGCCAGATGGCAGCCAGACTGCTGGTATGTGCCAAGGTTTGGTTTTTTTTGTTTTTTTAAACTATGGGGTGCCGGCAGGGATCAGCGGGGCTTGGGGGGCTGGTGGGGTGGGGTGGGGCTAGGCAGGGAAGCAACTGAGGAGTTGGGAGAGCTGGCGGGGGGTGGGGCTGGGCATGGCAGGGCTGGGGTGGCTGGGGGAGTGGCTCCCCCCTTCTCCAGCCCCCCCGACCCCTTATTTATGGCACTGGAATCCTAGTGCTGAACACACGGCCTGACCAGCTGTGCATTTCAGCACCAGGGTGAGGGGCGAACCATACAGACACTCTGGCAGCCAGAGTGTCTCTGTGAGGGACCCAGCTTCCAGTTGCCTCAGGGCACAGTCTGGGACCATGCCCTGCCCAGCTTTTCTAAACTTTAGATTTTTTAAACTCCTGGATATCCAGGGGTCTACTTTTCTCCCCATGCTGCAAGTTTGCGGTGCAGGGAACATTTTTTCGTTCCTGCATGTGCTTCTTGCCGTATCTCAAAGGAGTTTGACACAAGGCAAGAGGCATGTGTGCGCTCTTCTGGATGCACCCAACATGGGTGCACATCTAGACATGCCCCCAGCAGCACTTTAATGAGCTTGAATTTTCTGCACAGAAAATTCAGGGGAATTAATTACATGTGTAGATGCACCCAGTATATATTAAAATTAATCCTTTTTGTTTTGGTCCTAGGTATCTTTCAATCTAACATATCTAAGGAAAGAGATATAAAAGTGCTTCCTAAAATTGCTGAGCAAATTTTGACACTGGAGAAATGAGAATTATTGTATTGCATTTTTTTCCCTTTGGGAATTATAGTGACACAAAACTTGCTGCATCATCCAGTAAGTGAAAAATTCAGCTTCACCTTCTTCACTACAAAGGTAAAGTTGTGGTGTACTAGACAAGGTGTCATTGTCTCATCTCTTTTTGAGATCACCAATTTCTCTCCTATATTTCTTCACCTTCAAGAGTATATTTGGCAGAGCAACATTTTTTTTATTGCTTTGCACCAAGGGTCTAAAGTCTGTACTACTTGTAGACTTCAAACAATGAAAACTAGTTGTGCAAGATAGGGTTGAGGGCACTGTTACATGTGCTCTGACACATTCTAATCAGAATGCTCCAGTGTTTCAATATATCATGGATTCAGCACCTCATGTTTAAAAATGATGGTGGGGGAGCTTTAACTAAAAAGTGTTGAACGAGCTTTAACTAAAGATTCCCTGTGCCATTTTGAAATGCAGGACACTGAATACATGAGATGCTGTGGGTGTTTTAATTAGAAAGGCTCCCAAAAGCCACTCTAATTAAAACACACACACCCATCCCCACAGCATGTTTAAAAGTGCCCTAAGTGATTAATTCATTATGATAGTGTCTAGTATGAATTTCACCTCTTTTTCTATCTAAACAATGATCTCAACCATATCACAAATATTCTTAAACGTATTTGTTATCAATGCTATTTGGTTATCGGGTTTTCAATCTATGGTTTGCTATTCAAAATATAAGCTGAAACACTTTAGAAGTGATTAGCAAACTATATATCATATAGCTACCAAACATATCTATAAAGCAATGATTTTGTTTCCTGGATGGATTAATGTAATTTTGAAGGGCCTCATTCTGCAAGAAGCAAGTCTCTGAGATGTCAGTTGAGTCAAGAGCACTCAGCTGTGGAGCACTTTGCAGTATTGGCCTTGAATCAATTTCTGATGTGAATGTTCACAGAAAATACATTTAAAATTTACATTCCAAAAGGATTCAAAGGTTTGAGTTTAAAATGTCATTTTCCATGATCACTCATACTAATGCAACTTGATCACACAGAAGGAAATGCATGGAAAACAGACAAATATGTGAAGAGTTGACTGTGAATATGTTCAAAATGGGAAATAAATATTTAAAATATTCTTTACAGTATTTATGCTCCTATGGGTCAGAGTAAACATATTTTAGGTTCCACATACAGTGTTATCTAGAAAAGCAATTGCAAAAACTTATCTTATTTGACATGATTTTTGATTAACCGTTTTTCAGCGAGGATAAATTGCGTATGTACATAGCTATGTAATTGTTATGGCTCAGATTTATTTGTATCACAATTTAAAATGTTTAAGTTATCAACTTGCCTTTTTACAGGAAAGCTCTCTAGCACAGAGAATACTTTCAGTGCAAGATGATTGCTTGAACAGTGAGCCCAATTATCTCGCACCTATGCATTTTCTCCTTCTCATATTCCCAAACCTATGGTATAAACTGAACTAAAAGGACATGAGATTTTTTTTTCTATGGAAGTGACAGAACCATCAGTATTCTGGGGCCAGTCTGGTGTTGCCACTTCATGACAAAGTTATCAACAGTTCTTTGATGATTAGTGTTTCTTTTAAAATCCTGGAGTCCTGTGCTTACATGAACATCTTGATTTCCATTTTTAAGAATAGGTATATTTCTGGCATTCAATATTGCAGAGAAGACCTCTAAGAAATGAATCCTAAAGCCTTGGAAATCCAGTAGGCAAATAAAAGGAGCTGAAAATGTAGTCTAAGCTATCACTAAATCTCATGATTTAGGATTCTAGATCATGATTGTTCAACACTTGGGACTCCATTAGTGTGAGGTATTAGCATGTAGCATAACCTACATTCCCCAGTTCCCCTTAAATGGTCACAGCTAAAAATACAATAGTGAACCACACTTATCAAGCAAGGGCTTCTACAGAAAACATGACTACAGTATTACAGATACTGCTGTTGGGCAAAGACAGACTTTAGTTTAGCAGTAACTGTGAACTGATCTCCATTTTGTTAATAAGCAGCTAAATTTGGCTACAATCATTTCACAATTCTTGTGGAAGAATTGTGAAATGATTGTGTCACTATAATCCCCAGAGGGAATGATAATTATAATTCCGGGGGAGCGGGGCAGGGTGGGGGGGACCTAAACACATTAATTCTCATTTCTCCAGTGTCAAGATTTACTGAACAATTTTAGGAAACAACCTTTAAACCTAAACGTTCTTTTAGGTAACTAACATTAGAATTGGTGTTCGGATATCTTAAATGGAGACTAAAAACATTCATCCCCAAGTCTATATTTTCCTTTAGTGTCTCCAGTGGGTTGAAATTTTGTTCTCATTACACAGCTGCTGTATTTTCCACTTCCCTTTGATTTTCAAAGTAGCGTGCATATCCAGTGTTAAGGATGCTTAGTGAAGTGTGCTATTTTCAGCAACATGAGAGGATAGGTAGATCATGCCCACAGAGTCATACAGGCTGTGTACTGTTATACAATAAACTTCTATGACCAATGAAAGAGTTAAGCAAATGTAAAACAAACAATAATTTCCTATCCCAAATATCACCCTCCATCACCCCTGTGATTCACATGCCTCCTGTTTGAAGAGAGAAGTACTGAGCTACCATCCAATGCTAAACTTCTAACGATATTTCAAACAATTAAAAAGAGAACAACCCCAACATTCCCCCAGTGTACACTTTTATTTGCATTACATTCATACCACTGTTATAACTTAAGAAAAAATTAAAAATTGAAATGTGCCTTAAAAGTAATTAATAATCTCATTGCAGCAAAACACTCAGTAAGACACACAAAGCCATTCTGCATGCAGAATTAAACAGTAGGTAGACTATTATGAAGCAAAGAATATTATTGATCCCTCACCAACAGCTATGTAAATGAGCTATACTGTACCTAATCAGTATTACTAAATATAATAGATTTCTTGAGAGTAAGAAGAATTTGTAACTAAGGAATGGGAGGTAAGTTTGGAAGGGCAACTGTGACATCTAAAGGCAGATGTACAAGCTTTAATATAGCTTCTGTTGGAATAAAATAATACCCTGGCATAAAAGCAGTACAGAAGGTTACAATAGAATTAAATCAATGCACTAAATGCACTTTTCTAAATATACAGATTTTATTACATTTTTGCTATCAGAGAAGATTTCACATGTAGAAAACCTTTGCAGCTCTTCTCATACATAAATGTGACTTTGTATTAGAGAAGCCCTAAATCTATTTTCACCAACTTAAACCTCATGAAGTTGCTAGATCCACAGACCTTCTTCTGGTATTACCTTGATTAAGGCACGAAACGTTAAAAGCAAATTACTATGAAAGTATGAAACAATTTGCCCTTAATGTTTCAGTCATATCTGTAAAAAATATGACTTAAATATAGTTTTATTAATAATACATATTTTAATTAAACGGCTAGAGGTGCATCTAGAAGGAAAAATTGAATCTTCACTGGATTTCACATACTTGTATGATTCATGGGCAGTAAATATGCAAAGCTTTATGCCCATAAGGCAATCAAACTGCAAAGCTGATATGCATGTTTTTATCCAAAAGAATGAAGTCTAGTAAGGGCTAGAAATAATAATAATAAAAAAAGACCTCAAGAGCAAAAATGCTCCAAACAAATGAATATGTTTTAGCCGACACTATACATTTTTATGTAAAATCCTCATTCTTGCCACACTTACATGCTGTTGAACAAGTATTTATTATTGCTACCATTAGTATCATTACATAAGAGCCTCCTGTATGTCTACATATGCATGCATGCAATAAGATCACAAAAATTAACAATAAAACCATAGGATAAGAATTATCATGCTACAGTAGCATAGCATGAAATGCTTTTGCTGAAAACCATTTGGGGTTGTACTGTTATACAATCTGCTGATTTGCTATTGTAGCTTCTCCTCATTTGCATTGAAACTGTTTTTAAAGGTCTAACTCTGCTTGCTTAGTTTGCTATCTTTTCTTCCTCCATCACAGCACACTTCAACAAACATTCAGCTCAGTAATTTCTTAATCACAATAATGCTGTGCACATCTCTGGCACGTTTCACCCAATGATATAAAAAAAAAGCATAAATAGTAAGTAATTAAGCTTTAATCCCACCCGTTTTAGGTAGCTATTTAGTAGTGAAATGCACCTTCTTCTGGGGTGGAATGGAGAAAATACTTAAGAGCCCACAGCAATAATAAATAGTAGTATACACGATGCTTTTGATGAAGATACTACATCTGATTGAAAACACTTATTATTTAAAATTGGGAATAAGAAATGTGTTTGGGGGAAAGAATACAAATACCTATTCTCTCCATTTCTAACACATTCTGAAAATGGAATTATTAATCTTCCTGTGAGCTTGTCTATGGTGCTCATCAGTATGGTATCCAAGCATTACACTAATATTAATATATTTATTTTCACAATGCCTCTAAGCTCCTAATACAAGGAATAGGAAGAGTTAGGCACCGAACAATGGGACCTCCTGAAGCCAGGGCACTGAGTGAGGAGCTACATAAATGGGAAATACTGAGGAGACATCAGGAAGAAAGAGGCCTAACTCCAAGCTGGAGGGAGATGTTTCCCTCACTATTGTCACGGAAAATCTTAAAGGTGTGCTGACAACACAGAAGAACTGGACCTGACATGCGCAAGACAGGCTCATGGAAATTTCCATTGGGCTCACCCAGCATGTGTCCCCTGGGTGACCCCAAGAGCTGTCAGTCAGGCTGACCTACTTTTCAGCCCTGCGCATGCTTGGTAACAGCGGAGAGCTCAGGCTCACACATGCTCAGTCAGCTAAAGCATGATGTCATTTGACTAGAAAGTTCTTTGAGGGACGCATTCTAATTGGCCACCAAATTGTTATAAAAGGTTAAGGAGCCCCTCCCTCGGGGGGAGATCCGTTCAACTGAGGACAGAGGCTACTTCTTAGGGACTGTCCCTCAGTTAGGTCTCCTCCAGCGTGGGCTCTCGCTGCTTTTTGTACCTCGGTCTTGCTGTATTGATTCTCTGGTTACTGTACTGTTCTGGCTTGGACTCTGACTTCGCTTTCAGATCACCCTCAACACACTGAGTATGACTTACCTGGCTTTCGACCTCGGCAATCACCTCAACCATCTGACTGTCCTTCGGGACTGGCGTCATGACTCATCGAGTTACAGTTCGTCCTATTGTTTGTGTTTATCCTTTCATAAGCTGTCGACCAGCTCTGGGACTAGCCAGCAGGCAGCCGCCCCTAGCTCCGGCTAGATAGCAAGGGCTTGCTGGTGAACCCCGTGAGCCGACAGACCCCTCTGTTTGTTCAGTGTTACCATCCACTGTAACTGAAGATCGTTGCCTACACCTCAAAAGCGTAAGTCGAATAAATCCCGCTTGTTTAAGAAACCATTACACTTCCGTGCCTCAGACCTCCGCGCCAATAATCCCGCCTGTTCGTGTTCCAATTGCCAACCCCAGCCCACCGTGACCTTGGGGCCCGATTCATTCGGCGATTTTCCCCAACAACTATTTACACCTTTAAATCCTCTCTTGGATTTAAGGTCAATCCTTTCCAGGAACAAAACAAAGAATAAATGGTACCTACCACCTTCACTGCATTTGCTGTACCTGATAGTCCAATGTTTAAAGCATGCATCTGGGATATGGGACAACCAGATTTGAATCGTTTCTCTCCCTGGTCTAAAACCAGATTCCCCAATCCCCTAGAAGAGTGCACTAACCACTGACTGATAGGGTATTGTCAGGTGTAACTCTCCCAATTTCTTAATGTGGAAACATTCCTACTTCGTATAAAATACTTAAATATTCATTGAATTAGGGAGTGGACCATCAACCATAGAATCATTTTATGCTGCGCCTAGTGATGGGAGGTGGTGGGAGGCAGCAGAGAGCCAGTGGTGGAGCCACTCAGAGCACAGCCCTGCTCTGAGTGCAGACCTGAGCAGTAACTCTCCCCCAACTCCTGCCACCAGGCTCAGCTCAATGGAGCTGCACAGCCTGCAGCTGCCAGGCTGTGCTCACTATGGCTGCGCTCCGAGTGGCTCCACTAGGCCCAGGGAGCTCAGCCCAGTGGCAGGAGGTGGTGGGAGAGCCAGTGGCAGCGCCACTCAGAGTGCAGCCCTAGCGAGCACAGCCCAGTAGCGGGAGGCTCCGTAGCCCCATGGAGCTGAGTATGGTGGTGGGAAGCAGGGGAGAGCCACTGGCCAGGGCTGCATTTGGCCACTGGCTCTCCCGCCACTGGGCTGAGCTCTGTTGGGCTGGCAGAGCTGCTTGGAGTGAAGCCCTGGCTCTCCCCCACCTCCCTGCACTGGGCTGCTTCAAAACTCAAAACATTTCAAACTTTTGAAACATTTTGAGTGCTCTCATTTCATTTTGAAACTGTTTCGAAGCCTTTGTTTCATTTTGGTTTGCTGTTTTGAGTTCAAAATGTGTTGAAACATCTTCAAAATGAAACACTCTTTGAAATTTTGCACAGCCCTATTGGCAACCCTGGTTGACTACAACAACTGTTTTGCATCATGCTGCACCCTAACTCACCACACAATCTGATATGCCTGACCATGCCCTGCAGCCAACCTCCCCCAGCCTTACACCCCAATCCAGTAAGGACTCCCAACTGCTGCTTCTCTCCTTCCAGGACCCACAGCTCCATCCTGGCCAAGCCATCCCTCTCCTTGTACCTTCAAGGTAAGCAGCTCATAGAGGCAGGGGATGGCAAAGGAATCGCAGAAGCAGCACATGGCTGGGGAGGGGGGAGGGGATATGGGTAACCCACAAAGCCCTGAAAACAGTTCCTTGCAAGGTGCTGTGCTCCCACTCAGACACCAAGTGATGCTGTTCTGCTCCATCTGTCCACCAAACTCACCATTTCTTACTTTTTTTTTATACAAATAGCTCCATTCCTTTACAGACTTTACCGACAACCATTTTGACCAATTTTTTTGCAGACTGTCCATAAGTTTGTGTACAGTTGGCAACCCTTTATTACAGATAAATCCACTCATGTTCTTTATGTTTTACATTGTACCTTTAATCACTTTTTTTAAGCAAGTAACATGCTTCTCATTGTTTACATAACATGATTCTCTTAAGTCAGGAGGATTCTAAATATATTTCTGGTAGTGCTAATATTTTATCTAATATTATTTGTTATGGTTTCTGATCTTTGACCTTCCATCTTCATATTACAAAATCCTTAATAAACATTGCTTAGGTTGTGGACCCTTGGTAGGATAAACTGGGACTGAAATGGAAGTTAGATGGCTAGATTCAGTCAATAGATACTTGAGGCCAGCAGTGAGTTTCCCTCTGTATTTGTTTCTTTGCTTAAGGAACGTTTTTTAAATATTTGATTCATCATAGTTGAATATAGGTTTTATTTCCGAATACATCACTAGTAAGCACTCTACAGTGAGAAGTTCATTATATCAATATATATCCTTATGCACTCAGGGGAGCAACATAATAAAATGACAGCATGGAAGAAAATTATGAGACAATACAGCTTTTAAGAGATAGCAGAGGTAATTTATAGACTGAAGTAGTAGCAAAAAGACATGGTCATTATTATTTTTAAAGAGCTTTTGCTTTAATGTTTACTAAGGATGGTAGATAGTCTTTTCCTAAGGGAAGAAGAAGAAATATTAAAGGAAATCAAGATCATATTCATAGCAAACAATCAAGAAAGTTTAGTTTCTTTGCAACTGGGTGAGATTTTCAAAAGCACTCAACTTTGGCCTCAGCTTTGCCCCCTTTGGAGCCAACTGTAGAACTCACTCACTTGAATATGAACAGATTTGATCAAATGTTCAATGTTTTGGACAACTTTACCAGCAAGGTATGAAACATATTTAGGACTAGGTAAGATAATTCCAGTAGTAAAGATGTCACTGTAGAACACTGGGTAAACCCTTATATTACATATTGAAAAAGAGAGAGGCACTTAATCATGTTAGTCTGAAGTTAGGCGGCAGGAAGGGTAGGGATGCAACTTATAGACTAACTGAATCAGAGATGTGTAATCTTTCATGAGCAAGAGCTCACTTTATCAGTCTGTAAACAACTAGTATAAATGGATTACTCAGACCCTATAAAGATACCTATGATAAAGATGTGATCTACTTCATGGAAGTATAAAAAGCAGGAGTTTGAATCCAGACATTGAATACCAGGACTTAGGAAAACAATTAATATTCTGTTTTTTCTTCTATTTCTGTGGTCTGAACGAATAACCAAAGAGAGTAGTAGCTAAGTGTCCAGAATGACCCAGTCCATAGAGTGTACCTGAAGCATACCTAACTAACAACATCATAACTGAACTCAGCTAAAAATAATCAAAGAATCATATAAACATAAGGCTGAAAGGGACTTTCAGAAAGCATCTAGTCCAACCTCCTGCCTGAGGCAAAATCATCCCTATCTAAATTATCCAATACAAATCTCAACTCTATAAAAGATTACTGTCAATCCTGACACAACACAGATGTAACACCCTAACCTATTACAGGTAAGGCAGGAGAACCAGGGCAGCCAATATTCTGCTTCTATAAAAGGTTGTCAATATATGCTTAAGAGATCCCAGGTAGAAGGCTATGCCCCCTGTGACAGAGGAAGGAACCCCCCCCCACACACACACGCTGTCCATACCAATTTGACCATGGGGCAAAATTCCTTCCTGACCCCAAATATGTCAATCAGTCTGACCCTGAGCAGAGGGGCAAGACATCTAGCCAAGAACCTCCAGCTTTGGTCTCAGCAGGAGCACCAGCCCACCCCAGTCAAAATCCCCATTTGGGTGCAGCCAAGACCCAGTGCCTCTGAGGGAGGCTTAAAAACACCCAGCTATAACTAGATCATTCCCTACCAATGCTGGGCATGCAGGCTTTTATCCTTTCTGGAGGCTCCACTCCCAAATTAGAAACAGACCAATGGGAAAGTCTGAGGAGTTAGTACCCCCTCAGGTCCTCTTCTTCAGCTCGCCCCTGGGTAAGGGTGGGGCAAGCCTTCCTCCTGCCTTCTCCTGATTGATGGGGAAGGGAAATGCCCCCACCAACAGGCCTGAGCCATTCAAGCCATCAAGCTGGGCTACCACCAGTCAGCTTGCCACACACATCTTATGACAACAGTTGTGGTGGTGATACCTACTTTCTGCATAATAGCTTGGCGTTTAAAACACTGACCCAAGAAATGGGAGATTTAGCTTCTATATCTGCATATAGTCCACTTCAGAAGAAGCTACCAGGCTGTAGAATCATCCTTGGCTCCAGTCCTGGCTCCGAAAGTTATTTTTTCCCTTAATTAAAGATTGTCTAATGTAAAACACTTAAATCCAGGGACTGGAACACAGGACTCTCTCCAACTATGATATAAGCTACAGTCATACCCTTTTACTTGTTCTCTTTAATCTAATGACATGTGCTCATGGTCGCCCAGTAATCTAGCTTCAATATGAGGGGTGGGAAATGCCACCATTGTTTGAACAGTATTTTTCATTGGATATTTTTAGGCTTTCCAAATCTCCCAGTGTAGTCGCCTATATCTCCCCTTTCTTTGTGTAAAGCACCTAGATGCTTATAGTTAGTCAAATTGGATTGCTTTTCAAAAGAATTTTTGTCCCATCAAATTGGATCATGCTCCTGGGCTAAAGGATGTAGATTTTAGGAGCTGAGTCATCTAATTGTAAGCACATCTGAGATCAAACTGGATCTGGCCTTAGTGCCAATATTCAAGCCTCTGAGTGGTTTGGATTTAGAATATCTAAGACTACCCCCTTGCAAGTCTTGACAGCTCTGCTTCTGAAAAACAATGGAACTGGGTCTCGCAAGGATGAAGAAGGAATAAATGATTTTTTCCAGTGCCTGGCCAACACAGTAGTATTTATTCTAGCAGGATCTAACTGTGACCATAATGACCATTCTGATCCAAATTCAAAACTTGCTTCTTTGATCTTGATTTTCCTGCTTTAATTAAGATAAATTAAACACATACCATTTGTCCCTAAACAAAGAGCAACTACCATGTCACAGGACGTGTCATATTCATTTTCAGTTTTTTAAGGTGTTTGGATACCTCAGTGATTAGCAGGGATCCTGGTTTTCTCTGATAAAAATCCACACCAGATATATGTATTAGTGGTGTTTCATTTTAATCACAGAAAAATGGGGATTTGGGGTTACTTTTTTAAATCCAAAAATTGGGGATTTTTTTTTAAATCAGAAAAAAACAGGCTGCATGGTGATTAGGAGCTAGATACATACCTTCTGACACAGAACATAATGAAATAAAGCTTCTTACCTAGACACTTTATGAACCAGATGAAGATAATTTGGCTGAAACTATTCAGATGGACTTGAAGTGCTGTCTTTAGATTTTTTAATTTTACTCTACCTACACATGCAATTAATGTGACTGAATATACTCCAGCTCAATTTGAGCTCAAGTAAACTAGTCCCCACGCCATTGTCTACATGTGTTTAAATGCCATAATTTACCATGGCGTACAATAGTACCTGTGTCTGACAGGACTATGCTATGCTGATATAAATTAATCTACTGTGCACTAATTGCAGCATGCATGTAAACTGTGATGTATGTAGACCATGGCACATTAAATTAGTCTGAATTAGACGAGATAATTCTTGATGCATTTCAAATGATTATACAGTTCTTGCTAAACCCAGGTCTTCAGAAGACATGTCCATAGCCCTTTCAGCATTCTGGAGAGGCAGCTGACCCTTGTAGGTGCAGGTGGCCTAATAGCTCCTTGTTTGGATTCTGCTGCTTCTACATTTAAAACTCAACTTTTTCTGAGGTTATTTTGAGCCAGTGTGCACAGCTCATTTTGAAATTAATATTTGAATGAATATGAGGTTCTCAGGGTATGTTATTAAAAGTTAAATTGGGTATTGACCTACAGTGTGTCAAGTGCTAGTTTTGTCCTTTCAACTGTAAGCTGTTCGGGGCAGGGAACGTATTTTTTCCCATTTCTAGCATCTAGCCTGACATAGTGCTATTTCATGGCTGGGGTGGGTAAGATGTTACTTAAATATAAATAAAGAATATAATAAGAAAAACTAAGCATGAAGTCAAAATCAGTTTGGAGTATCCGATGCATTGCAAGATGTCTGAAGCCTACTGGCCTAAAAAGCGTGTACCTCAGTGATGCCCCATGGGTCTCTAGCATGCAAGGGCCAATGCTTGCATTTGGGTTTTACAGGAAGAAAATACTAAAAGAAAATGTATAGAAAGTATCTTCTAAATTTCAATTTGTTTGCAAAATGCTTGATGTAGTGTCATCTTAAATCTCTAATGGGTTAATATTTTCCACCATCAAGGCCTGATAGAGCCTGACCTGAAGTTCAAGAGATACTGAGCATCAGGTCAAAAGCTTGCATTAAAAGGGCCAGTCTTATATGTGGTGCTCAGCACGGCACCCCGCATACCTTTGACCTTCTCAATTCAATGTGAAACAAAAAAAACACACTGGCCCTTTCAAATTTTAAATCAACAATAGCATTGCCTTCGTATTTCATTGCTGTGTGAACCTAACTTTTGCTATCCATTGACAGTAAAATAAATCCTGTTCCTTAATGGCACAAGAAAAGAGGAATTCTACAGAGCCCTAAAGAAAAGCGCCTCCTGCTCCTTGAAGCCATTTTGCAGGGGTTTCTACCCAGCAGGACTCCTTTCAGGGGCAATAGAAAAAATCTAATAGATGTATATGGTAGTCATGGATCAACTCATCACACCCACTCTCAGCCTCCATATCAGTACAGGGAAACATGGGCTGTAGGGGGGCATATTATTTTTACAGCCATACTATTTACAAAATACTTTATTATTTTAAAATATATATTATGCACAAACCTTCTGGAAACAACTCTCTCATTGCTCACAATGAAAATATATTTTCACAATGCCCAGGAAGTTCCATGGTTCTGGGATGGGATAGCCCATAGTGTTGTATACATGAGTGTCCAGGGAATAGCTGAAAGCAGGATTTCTGTGGTAATAATGTGCATTGAACTAACTAGACAGATTAGAGAGATGTTAGACAAGTTTCCATCTAGACAGTGCCCCTCCCTGAGTCTGACCTGAGGTTGGGGAGGAGCATTTCATGCCCAAAAGCTTGTTCAAGATACCTCCTACCTGTTCAGTTGGTTCAATAAATGTTATTACCAAATAATTCCCAATTCTAGGGTGGGAAGCATTTGTTCTACTGTGGCCTTTTGAAAATACTACATACAGAAGTAATTTACTTCAATTGCTGTGAGGGGGGACTGCTTAGGAAAGAATATTTTCTCTAATATATATTTGTTTTCCTATCTAAATAATGAGAGATATCTTGCAAGTAAACAAAATGTTAAAATCAAGATTAATATAAATACATCGCTTTTTAAAAATTATTTGTGAAAAATGTCATATTAAAGCAAACTTTAAGATGATATAAAACAAAACAAAATTATTTTAGGATGTTGTAAGGAAGTAAAAAAAAGCATATCAGCTGCAACCAAACAGAATTATATGAGTTATTGTTTTAGTTTATAGTGATTGTTTTTTGTTAATAGTCAAGAGAGAGAGCAAAAAGGGAGAAAGGAGAGGGAGAAAAAGAAGGACATTTTGTAAAAAGAAAAAAATAATAGGAACTGGCATAAGCATAAGTAAGCGTTACATAAATTTGTCGGATACTGAATATAAAGCATGAAATATTCAATGACCTCTTGTTCCTCTTAATTAAAGTAATTATTCACTGGACTCCAGAAGCTAAGGAAAGGTTACCTCTTGCTAGTTTGAAAGCACAAATCTGCTCATGTCTGTACCTCATAACAATATATCCGGTGATCAATGGGGAGCTAAAAAAAAAAGAGTTTTCTAGTCGTGTACAATCACTGAAATGTTTTTTTCTCTTCATATACCTATGTTTTCCACTGTCCATCATAATTTGCTCTTTATAACAAACTCAATAAAGGCACATTCAATATTTTGTTTTAATTTGAAGAGTGATGCATGCTTTCCTCCCCGTAAGAAGGAACAAATACATGAAAGGACAAAGAATGAGCAGAGGCACCTGAATGTTCTACTCAAATCCAGTTCTGAGAATGGCTAAATGTATTTAAACTGGTATCCATATAGATCTGTGAAGCAAGAAATCAGAGGCTGAATAACTTTCTAAATGGTGAGATTCCCCATTTTTGTCCAGGTAGGAGATGTTCTAGTATCTGCCATGTGTTTCAATACCTTATAATGGTTTAACTGGGCTAATTATTATGGACCTATAGCCTAGGGACAAAAATTACACATGAACCAGTATTAGTGATTGGAAACTGCTTCAAATCTGTAATACAGCAGAAGTTCAGTGTACATAAAGTGCTCTCAAAATGGCTGAAACTGGTTTAAGATAAACCTGGATAGAAGTAGTATCAGACTTAACTGATTTAAGTTAAATCTATTTATTGACTGATTATTCTGTTCAGATCGCCTCCAGATTCAAGTTAACTCATAGTCCACCAGCATACTAGGGTGTTTTGCACCTCCTCCACAAACCCCACTTTTTAGTGTGGCTGGGATAGCCTTAGCCCAAACTATCTGCTCCAGCTGGGCAGGGAGGTGTGATCTAGTGCTCCTCCCACCCCCCACAGCTTCTGGCCTGAGCCACTGCAGGCATGTGGCTACATTTCCAGACTCAAAAGTGAATGTCTGTTTACTTGTTTATTGGTTCAATCTACACAGCTTAGACTAACCTGTGAAGATTGAATCAATTCAACCTGAGACTTTTTGATTGTCTGTACTTAGCCATATAGTTTAGCATCAAAAATGTGCACTGGTGAGCACTTACACAACCATTCTTATTCAAGTCAAAATAATTCATAAATTACAATTAAAATATTTGAAAGAAAATAGGTTTGGTATTGGCTTTAAATTTCTCTGTGCTGGCAGTATGAAATCTACAAAGGGAAAGTACACCCATATAAAATCCTTATGACATTGTTCTCTCTCTGAGATGTTGCAGAAAAGAAAAAGAAAATTTGTAAATGGCAACGTGATTATGATAATGTCAATATTGTTATAAGAATATGAATGTCAGAATTACAATGCCAAGGACTTTTAAGAAATAACTGTAAAATATAGATTTCATAAAATTCAACAGGAAAAGGATTCTTGTGCATATAAATATTAAGGCTGTGTGAAATTTCACCACCAGTTTTGTTTCGACTCATTTTGAGGTCGATACAGCAAAATCAAAATGAACCAGATACAGTTGAAACAGCCTTGAAACAAAACAAGGCAAGTCAACAACCCCTGGATTGGGTAATCCTGAGAATTGGGGAGTCACCAAAGTCTGCCGGAGAGGGGTAAAAGGCAGCAAAGAATGACCCCCAATAGTGCCCTCTTTGACTTGACCAGCACCCTTGCCTGTCCAGCCAGAAGGACCAGCCAGTGACCCCCTTCTGAAGCAACATTGCACTGAAAGAAGCCTCAACTGGCCATCGACAGCAGACTCCAGTGCTTGGGGATAGGGATATCTTGACACTAGTGCTTAGCATTCATAGCAAGCTACTCTGTGTGTGTGTGTGTGTGTGTGTGTGTGTGTGTGT
>NW_017729032.1:100643217-100643739 GCF_001723915.1 Gavialis gangeticus
GGCTTTGTGGCCTCTGTAGGGACTAGCAGGTCTGCAGCTTTCACCCTACTGCGCCTTAACACACACACACACTGTCACCCATGTCACAAGCTTTGCTTGTCTGCAGCTTGAGGTACAGTTTCCCCTAAACCCCTACACCTATCTCCTTGAAACTTGGCAGGCTTTATGACCTCTGCAGGGGCTAGCATGCCTGCAGTTTTGACCCCACTGTGGCTTAACATATATGTGACATGAGTTTTGCTTTCAAGATTTTGGGGTGCAGTTTCTCTGCCCTATCTTCTTGACACTTGGCAGGCTTTATTCCCTTAGAAGGGGCTACCATTCCAGCAAGTCTCATCCAAATCAAGTCATAAATGGCAAAGTTATAGGTTGTTTCAACCTTCCCCATTATATCCTGTGGGCAAAACGTTGAAACAGGGTCAAAACAGCAAAACATTTTGATGGAATGGAACAGCAGCCCCCCTAGCTCTCCAGGGATCTAGCAGACCTCCTGAGGCTAAAAAGAAAGGCCTACAAAGGATG
>NW_017729032.1:100643930-100646254 GCF_001723915.1 Gavialis gangeticus
AAGGATGTGGAGAAGCTTGAGAGAGTCCAGAGAAGAGCCACGCGCATGAGCAGAGGTCAGGAAAACAGACCTTATGATGATAGACTGAGAGCCATAGGGCTCTTTAGCCTGGAATAGTGCAGGCTCAGGGGTGACCTGATGGCCACCTATAAGTTTATCGGGGTGACCATCAGTATCTGGGGGAACGTTTGTTCACCAAAGTGCCCCAAGGGATGACAAAGTCAATCAGTCATAAACTACTGCAAGACCATTTCAGGCTGGACATAAGGAAGAACTTCTTTACTGTCCGAGCCCCCAAGGTCTGGAATAGCCTGCCATCAGAGTTGGTTCAAGCACCTACATTGAACACCTTCAAGAACAAATTGGACACTTATCTTGCTGGGATCCTATGACCCCAGCTGACTTTCTGCCCCTAGTGCAGGGGGCTGGACTCGATCTTCTGAGGTCCCTTCTAGCCTTAATGTCTATGGAATCTATGAAATCTATGGAATGGAATGGAACAACGGTTTTGAATCAAAACAAAATTTGAAACGGAACACTGTTCTGTTGAAACGTCGAACCACTGGTCGAAATGGAACGCTGCCACTTTGCACAGCCCTAATAAATATCACATGGTAGAATATCATGTCCATGGATAATTACTCTATGCATTATACTGTATAGTATATGTTATTTTCATTATATTATAAACAACATATGTATAATATATTTTTTGCATCACTATATATAGGTTTGTGTGTATGTATATATATGTAGTATGTATATTCTTGTTATCATCACTGGCAATCCCTTCTAGTCAAGTATGATTGTCTTCCATGATTACCTTATCCATGGGTTTGGACATGGCTGACAAGGCCAATCTGGGATCAACAGGTTCTGCTACAGCTTGAACATGTCTGCATGTGGGGTGGGTGGCTCTGGATTTTTGGTTCAGCCTGCGACATGCTGTTTCTTTCACTCCCGCTTTTCTATCTGTTGTCAATGGGAGGTTTCAAAGTATTGAGATGCTTATATATTCTATATATATGTAATATACATGTGTGCATACATGCAATACACATATACATATATCTTATTTAACCATAATTACACACAAATTCCCTGCATTGGGAATAATTACAAACCTACCTCTTTCTTAAAGATATCTATTGTTAAAATAAAATTGATAATTATTTTAAAATTAAAACATTAACATAACATTTTAAAATTTAAAATGATTTTAATTTAATGATTGAAGTATTTAAAATATGTGGACATTTTATTAGTCATAGAAATCATATGTTTATTACTTTAAAAATAAGACAATGTGGTAGCTAGCTACCTACACAGCTTTTCAACATGCACTTAAAAGCTTTTAGAGTCAAAGTCCTCCAGCAAAAAGTCCCATTATAAGCAACAATGGCAATAGCAAAAGAACAAAATACTAACTCAGTTAGTCACTGAGGATTTTGCCATTATTTTCCAAAGGCCCAAAGCTTGCTAAGTTTTCAGCATACATAAAACATGCTTCACCATTCCAAATGATGAAAGCCTAATAGACGCTGGATTTTTTTCCTTAATTTTATACTGTATTCAGGTCAAGCTTGGCTGTTTCCATCATTTTGTTTTGAGGTTCATTTGAAACCAAAAGTTACATAGAGTTGTTGTAAACTGAACATAACCTGAACTCTAATTTCCATGGAGCTGGTGAACCAAAGTTGTTGAGTTTCAGAGAGCTCTAAGTAAATTAGGTCATTAAAAGTATTCTATATATTCCACATGCTCCTTCTTTTTACAGTTTTGATCTCCCAACATTGTTACACTGATTCATAAATGGTTGAGCCATGGCACAAACTCAGTACATATAGAAGGAAAAAAAATCAATAATCCTTTTGCTGAATCTAACAGAGCACTGCCCACAATCAAATTTACACCGAGTTTACAGACAGCTTATTAACTACCCAAATCAAGTGCATATTTTAAATAATGCATAGCAATGTGATCAAGATGAGAAGGTTGGTGAATTGATGCCATTTGTTTGCTTCATACAAAAATTGGGTTCCATCAACTTAATGCCTTTTTTCTCCATCTAAATTTAATATGTTTAATTTCAGAGTAAGTTTTGATCAATGTGTCCAAATGACTTTTAAATGCTTAGATAAGGCTTTATCAGACTTCATTTTTCTCACTGGAAGGTGGATAATACATTTAGTGATGTATAAATTCTGCAGCTCATATATTGTATTATTTTAGGACACTTTTTTGACTCTCCAAACAGATAACTCAAGTGAAAAACAATATATGAGCTGCAGAATTTATACATCACTAAATGTATTATCCACCTT
>NW_017729032.1:100651254-100677352 GCF_001723915.1 Gavialis gangeticus
ATTGTTTTTCACTTGAGTTATCTGTTTGGAGAGTCAAAAAAGTGTCCTAAAATAATACAATATACATGGTCTTTCCTCATCCTACTTATGACGAGTTACTAGACTAATGTGATTACCCACTGTGTGGCATTTTCCACTTTATTATGCATTTTCCTTATTGAATAGAGATAGTTTAGATTTTTTTAATATTGTTAGTGTTGAGAGATAAACACTTTGGTACATATTGGAGAGTAATAAATTGTGTTGAACATTGATAAACTAACGCAATTACCAGCAAGGTCACAGAGTCAGCTAATTTAGAAATATCAGTACTAGGATTTTGAGTTGTCCCCTGGAGAACTGCAGCCACTTTATTAAAGCAGGAGGGTGAGGAGAAAATGATACATTAGGATTGATCTTTTGATCTAATTGTGGAACTCTGCCATTCCTTGTTTGACCAAAAGTGCTTAGCAAGCAAGAGGAAACACAGCACAACTAATTGAGGAACATCCCTTACAAACTAAAGGGATTGTGGGAAATAAAAACAAATTGCAATTTGTACAGTTTTATGGTGTTGGTTATCAATGAAAGGTGTAAATACAGCACAATTAATCTTTGTTTACCAAAATGGAAACTCCAGAGCCTTGCAGTCACATAATAGTTTTACTTTTATCATCTTCTAATAAGATAATTTATTGTATTGCCTATGTCACAATTAAGCAATGTCATTAACATAGTGTAACTAAAGGAAACATTTTATAAACATATAATCAGAATATTTGCATATGATTTAAATATTTGTTTTGAAACTAGTTTGTAACTGTTTAATATGTTGCTCTACAACAGTAAAATCCCCCTTACATTAACCTACCTAGTGGTTGACAGGGTCATAAAATATGATTTTATAACAGGTTATTCTCATGTGTCTCCCAGAATGAAATAAACACTTATTCAGAACCCCAAAACAAGGCCCACATATAACTTAAATGTATTTCACTCAGTAAGAGAACCTTCAGCCAAAATTTTGGAAATCTCTACAAAGTTCCCCAGATGTGTAATGCTAATTGTACAAAGTGATATGGAGCATGTGACCTCTAGGATGAAGTGGATTTAAAGAATGCACAAGAATATATGGAAATGAATGGCAGAACTCAAAGGAGTGGTAATGGGATACAAAATAATTTAACTCTAGTCACTTGTTTAATCTGATCCCAGTCAATACTGAAGATAAGTCACTGCCCTCTGAAAGGTATTTAGTGGCCTACCTGTAATGAGTTGGTGAAATCAGTCTAGCTTGGAAAAGGTATCTTTCCACTTCATCAAAACCTTACTATCACCACAATTAGCACTTGTTTGTTGTGCTAACTGGGAAAAAGCTGTTTTGGCAAAACTAAACTTTAGGGGAAGTCCTAATGATTTTAGTTTAATTTCCTGCAGGAAAAAAAATAGTTATTTTTTGCATTTTGCAAAAAAAATGTATGCAGATTTTAGTTTGGGATTTTTTGTCATCTTTATATTATTTTATGGAAAGTCAATTGTAGGGGATTATAAACTATAATACACAACTACCTACATGTCATAATAAGGAATAATCTATAAATAAAATGTTCCATTTTTAAAACTAAAATAATTAAGGACAGCTGTCACATTATGCCATTTGAAATAACTCATCTTCTTTTCTCGGGGTATATGTTCCCTGTATGAGAGAATAGAGGCAACCAATTTAAAGGTTTCCCTCTATTTATGCAGTAGGTGCATTCCCAGGGAATGGCACATAAATTGAATTCACATAAAGTGAACCCAGTTTACAATAAACAGATATCAATGCATTTACAGAGCAGAGAGGGAGGGAGGGAGGCTGGGGCTAGGAAAGGGGTGGGGAGAGGCATGTGGTGCAGCCCAGTGGCTGCAAGCAGGCAGTGTCTGCCACTCCCAGGGCTGTAGCAGGGGTGGCACCAGGCTCTTCGCAGCAGTCAGGGTGGGCAGCACCACCACTTACCCCATTTCTCCCCACTCACTGCAGCCCCTGGTGCAGGAGCCCTAGGAGCAGCTGATGCCAGCTGCCTGCAGCCACTGGGCTGCACCATGCCCCCAATCCCCTGGCACAATGCAGCCCAGTGGCTGCAAGTAGGTAGTGTCCACTGCTCCCGGGGCTGCAGCAGTGGTGAGCAGCAGCCTGCAGTGGGTTGAGAGCAGGCTGGGGCAGGCAGCCACTGTAGGCTGGGGCCAGCAGCGGCATCAGGCTCTTCCCAGTGCTTGGCAGCAGTGCTGGGGTGGCAGATTGCAGGAGGCTATGGCAAATTTTGGGGTGGCAGCAGCCCCCTCCTATCACTGCAGCCCTCCCTGAGTGCTGAGAAGAGCCTGGTGACACTGCTGGCCCCAGCCTACAGCAGCCGCCAGCCCTAGCCTGCTCTTGTCCCACTGCAGGTAGCTGCCCAGCCCTGCTGCGGCCCTGGAAGCAGCAGCCACCGCCTGCTTGCAGTCGCTGGGCTACACTGCACTGTGGGGTTCATGGCATGGTGCCCTGGGGGAAGCAGAGCCCTGGGGGGCTCAGGGCATGGCACAACCCAGCAGTTCCAAGCCGCTGACATAAGCTGCTCCCAGAGCAGCTGCAGAGAGTAGGGTCCCGGCCCCACAGCTTTTTCCCTACTCTTACCCCTCCCCTCACAAACTCACTGACTTACCTGCTTGGGGAGGGGGGAGCACGCCTATTTACTTTGCATATAACACATTTCAGTAATGAAAAGGGTCATCACATAAGAGTGAATTTGCATGAATTGAACCCACATAAATCGAGGGAAACCTGTATTTGATATAAGTTTGTTTGTGTAAAAGAACTCACCACAGCAGAGACCTCTTCATGCTAGTTTACTCTGCTTTTTGGTAGAGAGATTATCTGATGAAGTGAGCTATTCCATCTCTGATTCAGTGAGTTTATAAGGTGCATCTCTACCCTGCCTTCCGCCTGCTTCTTGGTAGGGTAAAGTAACCTTATGAAGTACTTTCAGGAATAGACTGCTCTGTGTACCTAATCTAGTTTATTTGAAGCTGGGATGTCAAATTCATCTGGTCCTGCAGTATAACGTTAGCTTTGAATTAGGGGTCCCCACTTTCAGACCTGTGCTGCACATGCTGCCTACCCTAGACACGCAGAGCAGGTGCCATAGGCCCTGGATCTGGCATGCAGGGGGCCCCCAGACTGGCCCAGCATGGAGCCAGCACCAGAGGCTGAATGATGTGACTCCACAGGCCGTACCCTTTGAAAACCCCAATTTAAACTTAACATGGGTATCTTTATGTTACATTGCAGTGACCAGCAGAGATAGACTATAGTTTAAAATGTTTCCTATTTGTGTCATAATGTTTCACATGTTAACTTAGCAGAACTATTGATATTTCACAAAAATGATATAAAAAGAATAAAAGAAAGAAAGAAGATACCAAATGATGTTTTCAATTCAAAACAGAATTTTGCTTTACAAGAAATTTAAAAAATTGGTCTTTGTGTCAATTTAGAATGAAAATATCTTTTGAAATGTCAATGGTTCTTGTAAACTGGAAATTCTGAATGTTGAACAACTCAAGCTGTTTACAAGTTCAATAGATATGCAGAGGTTTGAACAGATTTGTGAGTGCTCTTCCTTCTACTGGGTTCAAGAGGTCTTTGTTTCCAAGTCCTTGTTGTCCTGTTGTCCCTGTTGTTTCCAAGTCCTGTTCTGTGGATTTCTAGGTCTGTCAATCTAGCATCTTTCAAGAGCATAAAACTTACTTCAAAGCACACATTAAAAATAAATAGAGGTTTGCTATGGAAATACTGAGAAATCATTAATGATGCTGGTGTTGGTGATGCCACTATCTTAATAAATGCCTCTTAGTTATTGCCATGGGCATGTCCCAAGGTATGCGCTGCAAGGGTTTAATATGTATTCACATGGAAATGTGTCTCCTCTCAGGTCCCATGGGAAACACTTCTTGTCCTTATGAAAATTACACCAACAAAAATTCCCAATTTACATTTCTTAATTAGACAGATTTATTTTAAATAGGTTAATTAATTACAACCACATTTACATTTTAAATTTAAGTGATTATTTTAGAAGATGTTGTAGACTTCTAATTACAAGTGTTGTTATTCTCATTAGGATTTCAACTGTTGTCTCAAATGAGAATGACAATTGATCTACTAAACCCCAAAGAGTCATCCTATTAAACTAGTTCTGTGTACTATCCACACACAAACACTGATTCAATGTGCCATTATAGATTTCAATGTCAACCAACTGCCAAAGAAATGCCAAATTTTCCTTCTGACTGGGAGCTGAATCCAAAAAAGATCACTTACATTCCTGCAAAAGTACAGAAAGTAAAACATGTCACAGAAAGAAGTTGTGTTGTATTCACCAAACAGAGTTTGATAACAGGCAAGGAGATCACTATAAAAAAGCAGCTATGGCCTACGATCTGTCATACAAAAATAAAGCAGGAAATTTAGGGTCTGGTCCTGTACCTATTACTCATAGCAGCAATCCCCAGGCATGAGAAGAGTGAGCTACAGCAGCGTTTCCCAACCTTTTTCACCACACGGCACACTTACATGACCTCTCCCACCCCACGGCACACCGGCCAAACGCAGGTAGCACATAGCAGGTAGTGCGGTGCTTGAATTACTGGCTGGAGCCATGCTCCCCATCTGGCTGGCTGGGGGCATGGCGGGGGCATGGCTCCAACCCCAAATGCCACGGCACATCTGGACATGCCTGCCAGCCGTCAGTTGGAAAACGATGAGCTACAGTTTAACTATTCTCATGAAAAGAAGAGTTGAAGGATTGCCCCCAAAATTATTTTCCAGCAAAATTATCCAGGAGTGTAGATGTTTCTAGGAAATGTCTTCATTTTATATTAATCCTAAAAAAACAATATTTCTAAGGTGTTATATTGCAATAAACAAGGGATAGGTACAATTCATAAGGACATGTAATCAATCATTCTATAGATCTAAGAACCTGTAATGCTATGCCTACCAACAACACAATTTCTCTGTATTATTTTCAGACCACTCTGTGTCACTTCAGTTATACCAGGAAAACACTGTGTCTCTTATATTTAGTGCTCTAATCCTTGTAATAGGACGTGCCCTTGTAATCAATGGGCATGTCTACATATGCAACATTAATTTACTCCACCATCGGTTAATACTTGTGCTTGCCAGGACTGCCCAATGGCGCAGTAAATTAGTCTACATGGTGATGCTTTACTGAGCAGCAAATTAGTCTACTGCACAGTGGGAATATCTACATGTGTGCATTTGCTGTGCAATAGCCAAAATTACTGTGCAGTATAGGCTTGTGTCTATGTGTGCATACCCATACTGCACAATTAATACGGTGACTGCGCACGATGCAGGTATTACATTTACGCCCAATTAGTTACTGAGCAGTAACACACATGTAGATGCCTTACTGTGCATGTAGACTGACTCGGGACTAATTTTAGTTCCAAGTCAGTCCACACAGAACGTTAATGCACTTTTTCAGCTGCACATCTAGATGCTGGCCTATTCCCACTTACTGCACAGTAAATTTAAGTCAGCATAAATGCAGATGTAGATGTGCCCAGTAAAGCTCATGTGTAGACGTGCCCAGTTAGAATCACAATAAGCTAGATGAATTCCTCCATGTATACAGCAGGAAACTCCACCTGTGGTTCCAGCTTGCAGAGTTGAAATCTCTGTCCAGAATCAGGCAGAAAGTAGAACTAAGCTTGAGTTGACATGCTTCTTAGGTGAGCAATTTAATCTCTAGCTTTGTGAAAGGAAGCGCTCTCAGTCCCTCTTGTTAATACAATTCTACTTTTTGCAACACTTATAGAGTCATTCTAGCCTGTTGGTTAGGCCACTTACCTAGGAGGTGGACATCTGGGCTCCAGTCTCTGGTCTGGTACTTGGTTATTTATATGAAGTATAATAGTGTCAACAGTGACAGTGAGAGCACCCCACTCAAAAGGCTAATGGCTAAAGCATCCTCCTAAGAGAAGAGAGAGATGCGGGTACAATTCCTATCAGGCAGGAAAATAAACTGAACCTAGGACTTCTACACCAAGACTGTCCAACTTCTAAGTGGCTGGGGGCTACACACCACATAAGCCTCACCAATGGGGGCCAAAGTAGTGAAACTATGGATCCCCAGGCCTCAGTCGCACCCTAATGCATATGCAGGCCACTCCCTGACCCAACACATACCACTGGACTGCACACAAGCAGCTGTTGCAGTGCACATGTGGGCAGTGCTTCTACCCCCACCACATCATATACAGGAAATCTCACACCCGACATGCACAGGCAGCCCCCTACCTCAGATCCATCACTACACTGTGCTACGGGGTCCCCTGATACTATGAGCTGAAGTGCTGTGGGGCAGAAGCAGGAAGCAAAAGTTGATAGAGGGAGGGGAACCTAGAGACCCCAGCTGCAGCAGCAGCAGCTGGAACAATAGGGGTAGCAGCAGTCATCTTGCTCACATTAACTCCTCATAGGCTTCATGAAGCCCACGGGTTACCATTTGGACAGCCCCGTTTTCTTACGAGCGCCGGTTATGAAATCTCTTTCAAACCACAGGGAATATTTCAGGTCAAATGTAATTCCTTTTTTCAGGTCTTTCTTTTGACAACAAAAGCTGAAAAAATAAATGGGGTTAAATCCCAATTGAAATATATTTTTGATTGCTCAGCTGAGCTGTCAAACTGAAAAGTCAGTTATTCATGCAACCTCTGACGGCAGTGCAACGTCTTGAGCCAGTCACATACCTTTACCTGCCATCCCATACCTGCTCTCTGCCCTTTCTCTACCAACATGACAGTCATGCAGAGGAGATGCACCATTAAATAATGCCGGCAATAAAGAAACATCTTACTCTGCAGAAAGCCTATGCCTGAAGCTGGAGTCCTGCTCTACTTCTGGCACATTCTTTGGTATATACTGGAAGAGGTTCAGTCCCAAAGTCAAAGGAACAGGGCCTACTACTGTTCTGTTTATATGCTCCCTACTGCAAATCTGTTAGTTAACCAGAGAGAACAAAATTAGACCCCTTTTTTTAACTCTGAGGGCATATCAGAAAGTTTACAAATTGCTAGTTACTATAATAAAGATCAAATTGTAGTATTATTATTTACAATTACTGGCCAAGGATGCAAACATCTGTGACAAAATTTGTATAATTTCCACCAGTGTATGTTGGGGAGAAAATATTAAATGATAACCCCAAAAAACTCCATAGTACAGCCATTTTGAATACTTCATAATCTTCATTTCAACTAAGAAAGTAGCGATCAGAATTCAGGCTAGATGCAATGGCTTTGTACGGGTTTTATTTACTGTTTAATGAAGTTGGTATTCTATTTTCCTTCATCAGCCAAATGATGATTTGCAGCAAATTATACTCGCAAATTACTAAATAATCCTTGCAAGTTACACAAGGAGACAGAGAATCTATTCCACATTATCAGGAAGTACAAAGTGATAATAAGAGAAGGTTTGATGGAGGTCATGTGTTGTAGCCCTTTAGGTCAGATAATAATGTACTAAGTCATTAAGCTGTGATACTGCTTTCCTGCCTGTTGTAACTGATGGTTCATGATACTAGTATACTATAAAGCAAGTAATATTTTTTAAATCTCTATCTATAAAACTGAGATGTGATTTTTTTTAAAGCTTTGCATCCATCTTTTCTGTTCTGTAGGCTTTTTTATTCTTGGAGGTGGTAGTTATGAATAATAAATATCCTTGCCCTTACCTGACTCCTCAGAAAAAGTCCAGCAAATATAATTTCAGAGAAAGAGAGAGTGACATTAGACTCATTAAGATACTGTTTATAACACAGAGCCAAATTAAGGGCTTAAGACATCCATTTGATCTATATTCTGGATTTCAGATAAGAAACTAAATGAAAGCATTTATTTTGATAGCATTAAGTTTACATTATAAGCACTCTGAAGGTATAGCTATACCAGTATACCATATCACCTATTCTCCTTGTCTGGACATAGCTTTTACCAACAAACCTAGGAGCTCAGTTTGCTCTGCCCCATCAAGTGAAATCAATTATACCAGAAAAATTACGGTTATGCCAGTATGACTGTATCTGCACAAGGGTTTTTGTTTACAGAGCTATGTTGTTAAGGCTTATGCACATCACATTCCTGACCTGCATAGCTGTGCCTCCAAAAGTGTATTGAGTGAATCTGACCTTAGGATATATGTAAGATGCGGAATTGACAGCCCAGTAACCGACAGACCAAATCCAATTTATATATATTCTGGAAAACCATTGGAAGGACTACCTCTATTGTTTAGAATAATGGTGCACAACCTTTTGACACTGCAGGCCAGATGAGCAGTGCCAAGTCTATCCACAGGCCATATATGGCTGGTGGGGCAACAGCTTGGTCCATTCTGGCTGCCTGGGGAGGAGGGCACACTTGTTCTAGCCGCTCAGCATAGGGGGAACCAGATCTAGCTGTGCAGCAGCAGCCCGGGATGGGCCACGCCCCATCCAGCATGGAGCTTGAAAATTGTGGAAGGGGTGGCAATATTAACCTGTGGGGAGCCTTGAACTGAAAGACTGGACATGGCCCACAGACCAGGCATTGAACACCCCCAGTTTAGAACAAAAGTCAGGTCTACAGCCTGCAGGCTGGATTAAACCTGCCAAAGGATTTTATCTATCCCACAAAACTGGAACATCAGCACTAATCAGCAGCAGGAGACATCAGCAGCAATTCACCAGGCAGGAAGCAGTGATGACACACAGCAGTCACCACTGCTTCCTGCCTGTCTGTAATGTTCATGGGGTGGGTGGCTCCTGGTGGGGTGTGGCTCTAACCAGTGCTGCGTCAAGAATGCCCATCAAGAATGACAGGCAGGGAGAGGCTCCAGCAGAGTGGGCCAGGCAGAGCAGGCCAGGCAGAGTGGGCTAGGTGGGCAAAGGGGGGTGAATGGTGCAGGGCCAGACATCGAGTGGGAGGTGGCGTAGTATGGGACGGTCTCATGGGGCCAGACCTGGAATGGCAGCAGCATGGGGCAGTGGGTGGCAGTGGATACCCACCACTTTGTGCTTGGTGGGCGCAGAGTGGGAGGGGGTGGCATGGGGCCAGATGTGGAGCAGGGGAGGGGGTGACGCAGGGCCAGACATGGCAGCATGGGGTAGTGGGTGACAATGGCAACCACCACGTGCAAGCTTCCCCACACACACTGCTGGGAGGCAGCAGCGACACAGGGTGGTGGATGGCGGTGCTCCATTTCCTCCCTCCCCGTCATTCTTGATGGGCAATTCATTAAATAATAAAATGTTCAACTTTATGCCCTTTCTTTGGTAATCCCTTGCAGTCAAGGATAATTGCCTTCCATGACTGTCTTATCTCTGAACCTGAAGACAGCTGACAAGGCTGATCCAGGATTGACAGACTCTGGAAGCTCAGGCATGTGTTACTCCAGGTTCTTGATTCAGTCCACAACACACTGTTCCCACCAATCTCTTTTTTCCATCTCCTGCAGTCATCATAAGGTTTCAGAGTACTAAGATCCTTGCAGTAGACTCTTCCTCCAGTTGAGGCAGTCCTGGGTGATAGTCTCCCATAAGTTGATGTTAATGTTGCATTTTTTTAATTTGGCCTTGAGGAAATCCTTGAAGTTTTTTCTCTGCCCTCCTCTTGACATACACTTTGACTCATCTGGGAGCATAAAACTTACTTTCAGGGTCTGGAATCAGGTGTCCAGATGATGTGGCTGGCCCAGTGAATTTGATGTTGAATCATTATCACCTTGATGTTTGTGGTGTTTGCTTGTGAGGATTAGTGAATGTTGGTGTATCTATATTCCCATTGGATTCAAAGGATCCTCCACAGGCAGTGTTGATGGTACTTCTCCAGTGACTTGAGGTGTCTCCTGTATGTTGTTCACATCTCAGCACTGTACAGTAAGGTTGGAATCACAACTACTTGAAAAACAATGAGTTTTGTTTCAGATCTGATGTTGTGATCTTTGAACACCCATTTCTTCAAGCATCTGAAGGCAACACTTGAGCATTTAAGGCAATAATGGATTTCTTCAACAATGTCAACCTTCTACAAGAGATGGCTTCCAAGGTATGAGAAATACTCAACATTCTCCAGAGTCTCACTGTGAATCTGAATTATCAGAGCTGGGGATTACTCATTAAGAGCTTGTTGATGACCTTAGTCTTCTGAATGTTAAGCATCAGTCCCATTTTCTTGCATGCCTTGGTAAAGATGTTGATGATTGCCTTTAGGTCTGGTTATGAGTAAGCACACACTACAGCATAATCAGAATACTGGAACTCGATGACTGAGGTGAGGATCATCTTGCTTTTGGTTTGGAGTTGAATGAGATTTAAAAGTTTACCCTTCAGAAATTCAGTAAGCTCTGACTGGAAGCTTGTTGGTGGTCAGCAGTAGCATCCTGGTAAGAAATATCAAGAAGACAGATCCTTAAAGGGATCTGTGATAGATCTATTACTAAGAACCACTGCTTGAATACCATCATGGAGCAAGCAAAGAATGGTGATGAATTTTGGTGGGCATCCATACATCAGAAGGATCCTCCACAGCACTTCTTGACTGACAGAGTCAAAGGTTTTCATGAGAGGTTTATATTGTTTCTGGCATTCTTCCTGCAGCTGGCGAGCTGTGAAGTTTATATCAGTTGTGCCTCTCAATGCCCTAAACTCACAATGAGATTCCCAAAGAGGAATTCTTCAGCAAGTGGAAGGACACAATTCAGGAGTGTTCACCCAATGATCTTTCCCGTGGTGGAGAGCAATGTGATCCCTCTGTAATTTCCACTGTCAGACTTGTCTCCTTTCTTGAAGACTGTCATGATCATGGCATCCCTAAGGTCATCTGGGATTTCCTCATTATTTGAATCGTTAAGATGAGGGCATGGAGCTGTGATGTGAGCTCCTCTATCCCCTGCTTGAAGATCTCAGCAGAGTTTCCATCAGCTCCAGGTGCCTTGTAATTCTTTATCTGCTTGAAGGCTTTCCTCACCTCATCAAGATTTGGAGGGATGCGGAAGTGCTTCCAAGATTGTCTCTGTCTAAATTCTGTGGGCTGGAGTTGAGAACACTGTCATCAACAACAGAGTCTTGATTGAGAAGGTCTTCAAAATGCTCCTTCCAACATTGGATGACTCCCCTTTCCTTGCTCAGGTTTTCTCCATCCTTAGGTCTCAAGGTGGTTGGTCCCTGAGTGCTCGGACTATAGATGGCTTTGGTGGCACCAAAAAAAATCTCCCTCTGGAAAAAGCCATGCGTATTGTGGATGTTGAATCTCTTTCACCTTGTCTTCCCACTATCTATTGTTCATATACCAGGTCCTCCTTTGGACCTCTGGCTTGGCTTGCTGGAGATTTTCTTGGAGTTGATGTTATTCTGCCAAGCACAAAAGGCTTTGTGTTTGTGGTTGATCAACTCTTGGATCTCCCAGTAATTCTCATCAAACCAGTCTTGATGTTTCCTGGTAGAGAATCCAAGTACCTCTTCACAGGGGCTGATGATGGTGGACTTGAAGGCACCCCAAGTGGTGCCAACATTCTTCCTTTGTTGTTGATTGGAATTTGCCAGGTTTTCATTGAGGCATTGCTAAAAGAGGTCTTGCTTGATTGGGTCCTTGAGTCCTTCAATGTTGATCATCTGTTGGCATTGCTTCTGCTGCAGCCATTATCTGGGAGCCAATTTGAGGGACACAACTGAGAAGATGAGTTAGTGATTGGGCCAGCAATCATCAGATCCTAGCATAACTCAGGTGATACGGACATCTTTGCAATCCCAGGCACAAACAATGACATAGTCAATCAGGTCCCAATGCTTAGATTGTGGATGTTGCCATAATGTCTTGTGCCTGTTTTTCTGGCAGAACAGGGTGTTGATGATGGTAAGTGCATGTTCCGTGCATTTGGTCAAGAGGAGGATGCCATTCCTAATCCTTCCTTGCCAATGGTTGTTCAAGTCCCTTCCAACTCTGGCACTGAAATTCCTGAGAAGAATAAGTCTGTCTCCCTCCAGAATGTCAGAAAGGACTTCGTCAAGGTTGGTGTAGAATTTCTCTCTATACAAATCCTAGCATAACTAATATAATTCACTCACTGTCTCAGGTATTTCAAAGCCACCTATTACATTCCTGGATTATAGCTACCAGAGATGTATTTCTTCCTGAAAAGATAAATGTCATTTTAATTGGACTAGAAAATCACATCTTTTTACTGATGACTAGAAGATCCCTTGAAATCCCTTCTCATCCTATTTTTCTATGATTTCGATGAATGAAACTTTGTTTCAGAAAGGGAAGGAGGTAACTAACTGGGAAACCATTTTAGATTTCAGTCTGATTAATAATAGAGAGGAATAGGTGATGATCAGAATCTGAAAGACACTTTGGGCACACGTGATTGAAAAAGCAAAGCATTCAGATTCTTGGAAGGAGTAACAGCAGTAGAATAACAAGGGACAAGGGATATTATACCTTATATAAAAATATAATATTAAAGGTGCAATGTCAAATTAACCCAATGCAAAAGAAAGATAGGGACTAAAGTTAAGAGACCATATGGCTGAATCAGGAGCTCTTTAATGACCTGAAAATCAAAAAATAATCATACTAAACATGGAAACAGCAACACATGACTATAAACAAGTATAAAAGAACAGCTCAACAATAACAGAGGAACAATTTAGAAAGGTTAAGCTACAAAATGAGTTACAACTAGCTAAGGATATAAAAACAAAAAGAAAAGGTTCTATTAAATACATTAAAAAGGCGAACAAACAACAAAAATGAAGAAACAAAAAAAGATGATACAAAGAAAGCCAAAATGTTGAATGCTCTGTTACTTCAGTGTTCATGAAAATTTTCCATGTATAGGATCTAATTATTGGAGGATCATCTTGAATTCATCCCTCTCATCACCATAATGGACAGAGGACAGTGGGCAGGTGGTGGTGAGATTGGAGCAGCAAGTGGTGGGGAATGTGTTGCTGATGGTAAAGCAGCCTGACCCCTGACCCTTACCACTTCCCCCTCTGCTACCTGACCCCACCCCAACACCTGTCTTCCCATGCCTACACCCCATGGCACCTGCCCTCTCCCCATTTCTTGCCCCCTACCTGGTCCTCCCTGCTGGCTACACTTCCACCACCTCTCCTCTCACTTCATGCCCCCCCCCACTACCACCCTGAAACAAATGTTTTAGAGGTGGCAGCACTGGCTTAGGTTCCTGGGCCCAACCAGAACTGCCACTGCCCCCACCATTACTGGGCTCGGCTGGGGTTGGATCAATCATGTACTCCAGGTCCCAGGCTGGAGTAGGACCAGAGCTCTGCTGCAGCCGGAGGGTAAGCAATGGGGGGTGGCAAGTGGAGAGAAAAGGCTGTTGGGGGAGAGAAGGTAGAGGGCAAATGGGGACAGAGATGGTGGGAGACAGAAGCTGTGGGGAGGGTGACAGCATGGGGGCAGATGTGGAATAGGAGGTAGGCAATAGCTATAGTTCCAGCTCTGATCCCAGGTCAGGGCTGGAGCCAGAGGCTTTCTGATTCCTGCCTTATTCTTCCTGACTAATCTGATGCTCTACTTTCTATCCCTTGCCCTATCTGCTACTGTGCTGGCTATGCCCTCCCTAATCTGCCACATGCTGTACACAGAGGCTACCCATGCCACTAATTGGCCACCCCATTGTACATTATATGTGGAACACCTTTGTGTGGCTGGTTTGCCATTTTAAGGTGCCATAAATTGACTGAATTTCTGGCATGTTGTAATTTACAGTACAATTAGCATGTTAATCACAACATAAATGTAAGATCTGCCAGGGGCCTCTAACACACAGGAAAATGGTAGCATGTATAAGGAGAAGCATGATTTGTACAGGGAATAGAAGGATCCTGTAATATGTATTGTTAAGTACAAAAGCACAGGATATATATGATATAAGTGGAATTTGTGATCAATGTAAAACAGAAGATCTGGAAACCCTTAAACTTTGTACCAGACCTGGGAGACTCATTCTGTGATTTGAACCTGTACTTTATCATAGGCATTCAATGCTACCACCCTGTAACCCATTTGCCCATGGATGTTAGTGAGTTGGCGCTTTGAAGCTAATAAAACTAACTGAGACTTCACCACTAAACTGAGCCTGTCGTTCTTTCTATAACATGGAGGTCTTCAGGGGAACATGCACTGAGCAGTAGCACAAGCAGCAGTCTGACAACATATGTATGGACCACCCAAATGCAGGATGGCACCACAGCTGTTCTAAAAATAGGCTAATACTCTCCTGGGTGGCAACAATTGGAGCTTTGCATGTAAGACACATGTACAGGGGTGTGCAGTTTGTGGTGCCACAAACTACATGCAGAGAAAATGAAAACTGAGAATTCCAGTAGCAAAAAAAACTCATAGGAAAAAAGCAGTGCAAAGCCCACATCAGTAGCATGCACTGGAAAAAAAAAAAGGGCTGGCCATCCAGAGCAACATTCTGGCTGCCAGCCAGGTTCCATGATGCTGGACCTGTGCCCCTGCTGCACCAGGACACTGGGTAATGCTGTTACGGCCAGGACATACCCTTGCCCCAGCCTCCGCTATCCCTACCTGGGTCAATCTGCTGCACACCAAAGCGCATGTGCAGGAGTATGCGATGGGGCACAAAGCACCAGCACACATTTGTGCTGCTGCTATTTGTGCTTCTGCAAGTGCACACCCCTGCATGTGGGGACCCTCCCATGGGTGGTAATTATTTTGTTCTAGTAACCAGCTCTGCAACAAAATACACCAGATCCCATCACCCATTTTTCTCCTAAATGAAACAACTTACAAGAGCCAAAAATTTTTGGCCAACTACTAAGGTCAACAGGGATTATAGTATAAATGCATTCAGATAATAAGGAATTTAATATCATCTTTGAAATATTGTATTTCTAGGATGAAAACATGTTTTTTTTAGCTTTTACCTTCATAAGCAACAAAACAACCGATAGAAAACTGTTTGCCCTAAATGAGAGGTTAGTTACAGCACCATTAATCCCTGGAGAGTTTAACATGTCATATTCCCAGCTGCAGCTGCATCATGTCAGAAACTAGCTGTGATATTTTCTCAGCTGAAAAGCAAGTCTGCAACATGCCTTTAACTTATATGACATGCATGTGACACTCTATAAAATTCCTGTAATCCCTAAGGCTTTCTGTAATCTAAACACTTGACAACCCAAAATCATGGCATGGAATGCTTATCACAAAATGTCCCATCATGTCCTGTCGTTTTGTGAGATGTCATTTTAGAAAACTTTCCCTCTCAGAAAATCACTATTGGAATGAAAGCACTCAGTCTAGCAAGTACCTGAAGAGAGGCTTGCATTTTTGGATTACTCAGCAAGGTGGGAGTGCCGATCCCCTCTTTTTCTTACCTGTTTACCCAAATATTTAAACCTTGTTTCTTTTTCCTCTTCCTTAAACCCAACCCCTAACCTTTTTTGCCCGAGACCTTTACAAATCTGTCCATTTTTCCTTACTAGGTTTTGGAAAATACCAGATTTTATTTACCCTACTGTTCTTTGCATAGCTGCAGCTGGAATTTCCTCAAGTTTTACAGAAAAATGAAACCATAGTTATGAAATTGGAATCTGGCCTTAAACCAAAACCCACACTATATATATTCATATATAACATATATAAATATTATACATACATAGCTAACCCGCATCTAACACGATTCTTTAATGTATTGCAAGACACAAATGATAGACTAACTCTAAATCTGGTTATCTGAAAGGGACTGCTTTTAATTTCTGAAACCACAGAAAAGACAATTCAGTTGCTACATCACTGCCCTTTGTTTCCTTTATTTGCTTAAAACACTTTACCACCACCTGGGGGTAAACCAAACAAGTCATACAGTTCCTTTATACCATACAGTCATAACAAGAAGTAATGTTTATAGTTTCTAACTGTAGTATTTAAACAGTATCAATGTCTTCTGTATGTTTTCTGCATCTCTCAAGCATGATTTAAAAATACAAACAGCCTTCAAAAGTATACATGAATACAGTAATCTCAGTTTATCTTCTCTTACTGTGTGTTACCTGGAACAGCTAAAATTCTTTAGCATCAATTGAATAGTTAAAAATGCTCATATTGAATTACGAACATAGCTTTTTATATAAATAGATTGCTATAATATAGTACTATCCCAAGGATCAGCATGACTGAAATTCCAGCCTTTTTATAATCATGCATACTGTCAGCAATTAACAGCCAGTTTCACAAAGGTATTTAAGACTTTAAAGAAGAGTTAACTAGCTAAATACCTTTGTGAATCTGGGCCTAAGACTCCATCATACAAGGTACCAAGTATTTTCAACTCACACTGGAATCAGTGGGAGGTAAGTTGGGACACATGCTGTTATTTATATGATCAGGCCTGTAGAAATTCATTATTGTGGGCCCCATATTGCAGTGTTGTTTTCCCAGCATCATGTAAGTAGTCTGGAAGTCACTAGAAATACTCAAATGTGTGCAAGGTGAGGCCCTCTTTGATCAAATGTAAGGCACGGGTATGTAGACGGCTAGAAATCTGGCTCAGGTGCAATTGAAATATAATATGATGTTTACATGTCAATATTTGCTTTAAAGTGATGCCCATCCAAAGTAGTATTGCAATGTGTTAGGCACTACTACACATGCTTGCAGAAGTGGATCCAGAGCGGTGCAGTAGTGCAGTCACACCCCACTTCTTTCATCACTGTTGCCACTATCTCCAGCTGACCACGATACAATGGGAGCCCCAGAGACACTTCTGCTCCTCTCCAGCAATAGGCTGCAGCTGAGCTGCATAGGTGCCAGGCTTGGCAGGGGGCAGCAGTGACAGCAGGGAGGTTTCCAGTTCCTGCAGTTGCTCCCTTATGCCTTCTCCCAACAAGATGTTCCTTAAGTCTCTGTTTCTAGCCAGCAAGGAACACTCCAGGGAAGTCACAAACCAGGCACAGGAGCTGGAAGGAGGGACCTGCATGCCACCACTGCCGTCCCCAGCCTGGCTCCCCACACAGCCATTCCCCATAGCCCCCTCCATCTAGAGGGGGAACAGGGGTGGCTCTGGTGTTCCCCTCATCCCCAGGTAATCCACAGACAGCAGCTGTGGTGGCAGCGGTGACTAGCTCTTCCTGCTTCATGCACCTGCTCCCTTTGCAGCTTCCCAGTATTCCCAACTGGCCTGGGAGCTCCAGCCATGCTTTACCCCATCCTCACCATGGGCTGAGGGGTTGTGCCACATTCCACCTTGGTATATCATGGATCCATGCTTGTACTAAGAAATCATCCCTCCCCTGAAGTGCTTACGCATAGGAAGAGAAAGTGGTAGTGCCCCAAGAATGTGATTCACAGAACCTTTGCCTAAGCTACTTAGGCACCCAATACGTGCCTAGGTTCCTCCTACTTCATGCCCAAAGTGCCTAAGTTTTCCCACAAGAACTGACTTAGCTATGAAGGTCATTTCAGATCCTGCTTCCTAGGATAGTTTATATACATTGCATTAGACAGTCATTGGCTAAAATGAACTAAACAGCACTAAGATCAGGCACTAGAACCCACGATTCCTCCTCTTTCAGGGCTGTGGCCTCCTCACTGACCTATAGTGTTATACTCTCTTTTGTGTGGTCTTCCTGCTCCCATGGATATTTTACTCCTGTTTGTCTAATCATTCTGCTTCAATAGGAGGAGAGAAGACTGTCCCTGCTAAGACTATTTTATAGTCCGGTGGTTAGGGCACTCTCCTGGGAAGTGGGTAGATGTTTGAAACCTCTCACACTGATTCATCCATTTCCTGGGTGAATGCATTCATCACTGGGGTATTGTGCAAAGAGTGGGCCATACAGCCAGACTTTTGAATGAAAGTAGCTATGAATGCTGAATTCAACACTGTTAGTCATTGTTTGGTATGTTAGAACATGTCTAGCGGGTTAGGTTCCACGAACGTAGACCTGGGATGGACAGTTTGTGAATCCCAAAAAAGCTTAGGCAAGATACAGATCCTTAGATGCTCATTCCAGCCAAGATGGTGGTGCCTCAGGGCATGTAGAGTAGCTAATCTTTACGAATTTACTGTATTTACTCAAATCTAAGATGAGCCTCTATTTAAGACAACACTCCAATATATAAAGTTGATAAATTAGTTATAATTTTCCAGGTATAGAATCTAATTATTGGAGAGCTGTCTTAAATTCATTCCCTCCACCCCCGTGGCTACAACAGGAAAAGCAGTGGCTGTAGGGGGTCAGGCAGCCCCTTTTGCTGGCTGTCCCCCACCCCCACTTCTTCCCTCTGTAGCCTTCCTGTCCTCACACCTGGACCACCTCACATTCAGCTCCCCACAGTCTCTGCTCCGCCATCCCACTCCCCACAGTCTCTTCCACTTCCTGTTCACTCCCTATAATCGTTGTCCTTTCCCTCCCACTCTCCACAACCTCTGCTTCTTCCCTTCACCCACTCCCCACAATCTCTGCCTGTTCCCATCCACTCTCCATAGTCTCTGCCTCTTCTCTCCCTGCCTTACTGTCAGATGCTGCTTGGGCTCTATTCCCTCCCAGGTCATGGAGCAAAGCGACGTGGAAGCAAAGCCCCTGCTGTGCCATGCAGCAGTGGCAGCACTGCTGATTAGCTGAGCAGGCAATAGAGTCTCCATGTGCTCCATGTCTGGGAGGAAATCGAGCCTGAACCAGAGCCAAGCTGTTCCTGATAGCAGTGCCATGACAAGGAAGTTTGGTGCCTGGGGCAAAGCCCACAGAGGCAGCCTGCCCTCCCCTGTGCACAGATTGGGGGGGCACATGCCCTGCCCTGGCTGGGCAGTGCCTGTTGGTGCCCCTTTGCTTCAGCACCCAAGGCAGTCACTCCACTTGTCTTTGCCCCTCTCCTTACTATGGCACTGCCTGACAGTAAGGGGAGAAAGAGGATAGAAGAAGGACAGAAGCTGCAGGGGGCTGCTGTGGGTCTGACTCTGGCCTCAACTGAGGCTCAGGGCTAGAGTCAGAGCTGCTGCAGCTGCCTGCCCCCCACCTCTGTTGTGCATATAAATCTAAGATGAGGGACTGATTGGGGAAAAATACCTTGTCTCAGATTCAAGTAAATATGGTAAATCAAGTTTTTGCTAAAAACTGAGGGATGAGAGACCTGCCTTCTCGACAATTTCCGTGTAGTTACTGTGATTCACCTTCTGGAGCTCCATGCCCAAATTTCTTCCGTGTCTGACATTAGACATCTAAGTTTCTTTATGAATGCCACCTTGAGTCCCTACATCTCTTCAGGACAACAGAGCTCATGCGCTCAGGAGCATTTGAAAAATTTACCTTTTATTGCGTTTTGTAAGTAATAGTTTTCATTGTTTGTTGACCAGAGATTACTCTTTGGTATATTCTTCTCCATTAATATAAATATTCAACTATTAAAAATCTGATACAAATAAGCAGATGACACGACAGAAAGATTATAGCAAGCAGAAGCCAATTCACATCAGACCAGTCCCACAAATAATCTGGCATAATAACCTATGCTTCTTTTCCCTCCAGCCCTCAAGTTATATGGTAAATTCCCATCCTGAGGCATATTATCCCTAAAGGGAGTTAAATGCATAATTTTGTGAATCAAAGGGAAAGCTGAAACTCAGCCATATGTCATTTAGATGTGCACCTTTCAGCACAAATTTTACATAATAGCAAATAATATTTAAGAAGTGAAATAATATGTGATCCTTGTTTTTAGATAATCCTTTTTCACCATTTTTGGAGAAATATTCTTGGAGACTAAAGCAGAACTAATTGATGCAAGGAAAAATTCTAGATTTCCACTATATAGAATTCCTGCACACCATTTATTAAGTTGGAAATTCAAGGGCTAACATTTCAGGGAGGTTACAAGGTAACAAGATTAAGTGTTCAAATTATATTACATTTGTTGCATTTTTTTATATTAGTTTTATACAACTAATGCTAAAGCACAGTCCTCATGAGATTCTTGCAAGAGAGTTCTCCAAGCTCTTCACTGAAATCAATCTAAAAATATTTAGCATTGTGTAAATCCTGTAATAGCAGCATTCATCTATGTTAGGTCATGCCAATATTAAAAAGATTTACAAAATTCCAATGTTCAGTACAGCATTTCTCATCACGCTATGATCATTATTAAATGATTGCCAGATAGGAAAACTAAGCAACCAGTAAACAAACAAGAATATGGTATTACTAAGTTACATGATTTTAACCTGATTTCCATAGCCATCACAATTTTATTGCTTTTTAAAATTATAAGCATATAATCTAAAAGTTATAACTAAAGAGTTCATTTCCCATCAAAAATGCCTTTTTATTTCAGATATGGTTGCTCTAACACATTCCCACTGTCTTTTCATCAATATTTTATTCTACCATCCTAAAAACCCACTTCAAGTCAAAAACAGTAATGTGGGGCAGTTAGGCTGCCTACAATATGCAGCCTACTTTCAGTGACTTCCATATAAAACAGGTAGATTTAGTTTAATAATATGAATAAACCTGAATAAAAAGAACTGAATGGAACAGAACTCAACTGAATTGAATTGAACTGCTCAGTAGACAGTGCCCATGAGTTCTGGTCCTGTAGTATACTTGCTGCCTAAATAAAAATAATGCCTTTCTCTACTTTTTCATAAGAGAAGGAAGTAGTATTAATTTTCCCTGGATAGCAGAGACTGAAACACAAGTACAACATTCACATTTATCTGATCCACTCCTGACCCATAACTTTTATACAGACCATATCCTCTTTTCCACTTGTACACAACCAGTACTCCTCATTTTAACTTGAGAAAACACTATGTTCCATATGGGGAGCATTTTGTACCAATATACCCCTGTAGTCATCTATCACTACACTCCAGAATGGTGTACACAATTGTTCTGAATTTGGCTCTTGGAAAATGTTTGAATAGGGCACTTTTTCAGAGTTTACACTCCTAGGCTAAATCCTTGTGTTAATTTTTTTTAGGCCAACATCAGCCTAAAAATAGGCCAGGGGTTTAGACGTTCCTTTGGCTCCATTACTCCCACATTAAAGTACTCCTGTGTAAGGTAGACCCTAGTGTTACCCTGAATCCCAAACCAGCTGAGCTCTATATTAAAGTATGCAATTCCAGCAAGCTTCCTGATCCCCGAGCAGAGTTATTCTAAGAGCCACTTATCTAAACTACTTGTCTCTCTTCCTGTGCTCCAAAGGTAACTTCAGGAAGGGAATGCAGACAGGGAGAGGCACTCTCATAGCTCTACTAATTGAGTGCAATTTTTAGGGTTGACCCTAATAGCAGGAAAGACATATCCTGAATGGTCTGATTCAGAGATGCTGAGCAAATGCAATGCCTCTATTTTTCAGTTGTGTTGGTCACATACTCTTAAATCTTAAAATAAAAAAAATCAGATCTTAAATGTTTCAACAATAATATTTCAAAGCACATTCAAGGGCTTAAACATGGGATTCCTGCTGAATTTTTTTTGAATATACAAATAAATGCTGAATTTGCATACGAAGTTCAGAACATGAACTATGTAAGCTACAAGTTGTGTAAGTTTGAACTAGCGTTATTCACCAACCTCAGGCATGAGAGTAACTAAAAACTCCCAGGGTGCGCCAACACGAGATGTTTACTGCAGAGCTGCCTAATTAGCTCTGCAGTAAAATGTCACCATCAATAAACTAACTCTGCCACAGGATCATGAATGCCTTGTGCCTCCTAAGGTTAGGGGTTACAGTGACCACCTGCAGACGGCAGTGTCAGCGGTGGGGGTGTGGCCACGGTAAGCAGGGACCTCCTGCAGCCTGCCGTGGTGACAGTGGTGGTGAGGGTGGGCCAAGTGGGGACCGCTCACACTCAGCGGTGGGGTGGTGGAGGCGAGCACTGAGCGCTGAGTGGTTATTAATGACCACCCGCAGATGCTGCCAGCAACATTGGCAGTGGGAAGTGGGGAGGTGGTGAGTGGCAACCACCTGCAGATGCTGCTGACTGCAGCGGCCAATCTCAGGGGGGGCACAAGCAAATTCAGGAGGTGCACATGCACCCGCATGCACCCCCTACATGTCACCCATGTGCAGGATAGTATTTGTACATACAAGTACTATTCTGTGGTGGAATTCTTTATTCTGCAGCAATGTATGTGTAGACACTGACGGGGCTGGCTGGCTGGCTGGGGCACAAGGGTGGTCCAGTATGGAGGTTGCCTGCTGGCTAGCCCCACACTGGAGCACGCTCATGACCCAGCCAGCCCCTCTGCAGCATGCCGAGCTGGGTCGGAGCAGACCCAGGCTGGCAGGCTGACCCCCCCCAGATCCCCTGCCATCCGGGGCTGCTCCAACCCAGCTCAATGTGCTGTGGTCCCAGATGCATATTCAAATGGGAGCAATAAATTCTGGCATGATATGCACTGGAGTATATTGCTCCATGCTAATAGCATTTATAGATGCACTCCCCTATTTCTAATCCCTGTCTCTGAGCATAAAATGGTCACTACTCAAGAAGAGATATCAGGTTTAAATGAATATAATACACAATCTTGTCTTTCTCAAGGTTTAATGTAAATGCTGAGTCTGGTTGTACTATCAATATCATTTTGTGGGTAATCTTGATGATGTAGCTAATATCTTATTGTCTTCTATGCATAAAAAAATCTGATTTGTGTCACCAAATATTTCTTAGTGATATTGAGAAAATCCTCTTCTTTCATCCCTTTTGTTGTAACAAATAACCAACTAAATTACCATTGACGGCATTACATTACATTGGAATGTTCTTTCCTTACAGCCATACATATTCATAAAATGATAACCAAATTAAATGGATTAAAAATCAATTGGCAATTTTTAGATTTCACTGTAAATCAATTCACATAAGAAATTTGACTGTAAAAATACCCATGTGTCTCCCTATCCAGCCCCACAAAAGGGAACTGGGATGCCATATTCATTACTTTCTTACATCACATTGATTTTGATTCCCATTTAGAATTGCACATGAAGGAAAATGCCATAGATTGAGGCTGTTTGCACTTACTAGCTGCAGACATTTTTCAAGAAATATCTGCAGCAATCAAAACATTTGATTGCTTCTTACATAGATATCCTAATATCAAAATAAAGTAACAGCACAGAGTAATTCAAAAACACATACCAAAACCACCCTACTGCTTTTTTTTCTGGCAAATGGTAAAAGCTTAAATTTCCTAAGATAGCTAATGAACTCCAAGAGCTGAACATAATTCAGATTTAGCTCTCTGTCTTTACTGGTAAATCATTATGAAACTGAGTACCCCTGAAAAGAGAAAATATAACAATAGTTATGCATGCTTTGCAAAAAAGAAAAATAAAGCACTTCTATTTCTTTTGCCAGAATCTGCATCAAATTGAAATGGCAAAGAGACAGCTAACATGTATCTAGTACAAGTGTATCATTTACCATTTGCTTTCCTCCATTTATGAGGTTACGTGCTGCCTCATACTCCAGCTCCAGCTGTCCTGACCTTCTTATCCTGCTCCAAATAGAGTCAGCTGCAATAGTTCAAACAGATACAAGTGTCCAAGACATTTTCCAGAAGGGTGAACAAGCTTCTTACTCTCTGGAAATGAAAGAGGTTGCTTCTTATGGCTTACATTATTTGAATAGCAGTTGTTCAGATACCATGCTAATAGACAGCCACATAAAACCTCAAGTTGAGATCATGAGTGAACCCTAACTCTGTGCTTTACTTTGAGTTCTGGGAGACAAATAGTGTTGAAAGAGGACACATTTTGCCTGCTAATTTCTCAAATTAGCTGTGGCCATCTTCAGTCTGCATCCCTCACAGTCTGAAAGATTTTCTATACACAATACCAGGATATCTTTTAGTAAGCAGCATAATGGTTAATCCTTGTACCAGTATAAGCACTGGTATGGATTTCTTTATGCTGGTATACAATTCCCAAAGGGAAGCAATTATTCCAGTTGTATTTTTACCAAAAGAAAAAAGTTGTATCACTTTCTTACACTGTAGGGTGAAAGTAGAATAACTTCTGCATTCAGAAAAGCTACAAGGAAAACTCTAGTTTGTGGCAGAGCTAGATAATGCTTCCTCTCAATCTTTTTAAGATGTGTCCACATTTTGACAATATCATTTCTGATTACCAGTTTTCAATGCTTTCAGACACTTCTGTTCCTCTTTAGCTTTGTAAAGGGAAAGGCAGTATCACCAAGGGTGTTTCAGCATTTCAAATTTAGGCCGTATGGATTTTTTTTTTTAAGAAATGGGGTGGAACATCACAAATGAGTTAGGCTTTTAGCCAATAAAAATGTTGTACAACTAGGCACCAACTTTATGATTTAAAAATATTTTGGGGGTATATTAGGTAGGGGGATTTGCATTCATGCTGACAGCTTCTGTATCAAGTTTAGCCCAGTGGGATTTAAAACCGCTGAGATATTAAACCTTGAAAAGAGGGATTTATAATGGAAAGGCTGACAGAACTTTAATTATAGCCAGTAGCACTTTAAGCATACTTAAATGTACTATGTTTTCATAAGGACATTATAAAAACCAAAGGGATAGAGGTCACAGATTAGATTGTGCTGGAGTAACCAATGGAACATCTAAGCCTTTAGGCCATTCTGAAGCTGAGGTTAGTCTAAAAGGAAATTTTTTTAAAAATCAGGTACCTGTGATTCTTGATAATGTTGGAAAACTGGAAAGATTGTCTCACTTTTTCCAGATTTCCATCAGCCACATGTATGCATTTCTAAAAATCGATGTATTGTTGGCACTCCTATTTTGCTAGTCTATTGTTTCATGTGAAAACTTCCAACTAAAACGTGAAGATCCTCTTCTATATTCTGGAGAGATTTATGCCCACCCTAATATGATAAATTACTTTAACAGTAGCAACCTATAATATCGTAAAGGATGCTAAAGCACAAATTTTGCCATATCACACCAATGACAGTGTTACGGAAGAAAACACTGTACCTTCATATTCATAGCTGACAAGTTTTTAGCAGCTCTGTGTGTTATGACATACAATGCTGAATTTTCATATTTGCAAATAATATGAATATAAAATTCCACTTTAGAAAAAGTTGTCTGAATTTAATGCAAATGAAAGGGATCGATATCTGTGGTGAATGAAGTAATCTGTTTATCTGTAGAACAACGTTAAGATAAGCTTGGGTCGACTTTTAAGTCATACTGAGTTGGACTGGATTCCATTTACACACAGATGAAACCCTGAATTCAAACACTGTAATTTAGAAAGCTATATAAGACAGCAGCTGAATAAGGAATCCTGAATACTACTCCAGATTCTGAAAAGTGTGTGTAGTCTGGAGGTCAGAGCAATACAGTGTGCTTCCCTTACATGTATATATGTAAGTATATAACTCATTTAACTGCATAAAACTGGTCCAGCGCTAAGTGTAACTTCTTCCTAATTACAATGTCATTACTTACATTGTAACAAAGTCCAATTATGTACATAGAGTCAGGCTTCCTCTTGCACATTCTTCTTTATTTAGAGCAGAGGCTTATACCTCCATCTCCCGCAACCATGTGCCTCAAATTTTGAACTATTAGCTACTTGGTGGTCTCTTTCCCTCCCTCAAATCCCATCCTGGCCATGAGGAAAATTAACCAATGAAAATACTGCCCAAGTCAATAAGCTTCCAAAAAAAAGATTCACTTTCCAACGGTGAACAAAAATATGAAAAATCCCCGACCAGCTCTAATGCAAATGTTATCAAACACAGTCATGTAACATAAGAACCATATTTTTGTAGCAAGCCAGCCTGTTTGTACTTTCCACCTGATAGTTGTATCCTATCAAATATTTACAAATAGTCACAAATACCAAGTAGACACATGCTAGGCTAGGGCATTAGGCATTAAGATGAGAGTCAGGAAAACAGGTAACTAATCACCAGGAATCCTAATTTTCTCTGATAAAAAATCCCCAATTTTCAGATTAAAAAAAACTCAAAATCCACATTTTTCCATGATTAAAATGAAATTCCATTTTATTTATATAT
>NW_017729032.1:100682352-100690647 GCF_001723915.1 Gavialis gangeticus
TGTTTTTAAATTCAGAGTTGGATGTCATTCTAACATGAGTGTTTTGGAGAAATACTAGTTTAGGCAAAGTCTTTAGCAAACTTTAACTCTGTCTTTCATTTACCTGTTGAATTTATGTGTACTTATGTGTGGTGTGCCAGGCTGCCTTTTGACAATACCAAAGGGTGTAGTGAATTTTTGGACTCTCTCCTCAACCCCAGGAAAACCAACTCACATGGGGGTGGAAGGGAATAGTGAAGGGGAAGGGAAGTGAGGGGAAGGGAAGAAATGAACTGTTGATGAACTCAACATAGGGCAGCACCATAGGTTGTTATCTCAGTTAAGTATCTAATATTTGGGTTCTTATACAAACTTACCACAAACTTTGACCCTTTCAGGTTTCACCTGCCATTAAGAGTAATGCAAATTTTTCATTATCAGATTAAAATGAAGCTATTTGTGTTTTCGTTTTTATAATAAAGCCTTTTTAATATAAAAATAATTTTACCATTATATTCAAATGTACATGTGGCCATTCTCCATTATTCCAGTTTTGGGTTAAGTCTCTGTTAAATTAATTACCTCACTTACATTGTTTCAACATTCTGTACTGTTGTACAGCCAAGCTGATTGGAAGAATAATAGAAGCATGATAACAGAAGCAATAGAATTCCATATGTTATGACTCCAGATGTATTCTGTTGCCTCTCTCTATATCTGCTTTTTCATAGCATGCAAATAATATGACTCCAGGGAAATATTTTCCTTTATAAGAAATGACCTTGTATTTTCTTAAATACTTCCTCCAAAAATGACAATTGCCTAAGATCCTACAAACAAAGTAGCATGAAGACCTACATATCATTTTGAAGAGACAACATCCAGGAAAACATAACATGCACTTGATGTTTGGGGTCAGATGTTGTTCTACTGTTTGAAATGGCATGGAACCAATTTCCAAAGTATAACTCCATCATGACAATTCATTAATTTATCCTGCATATTTTAAAATATATATATAGTTTGAATAGATGAAGATATTTTGTTTTTGTCCACTAGCACATTAAGATTGCATACAATAAAAATATCCAGACACACACACATATATATCTCTAGATACCGGTGAAGGAAAACAGTGGCAGAAAACATATGATAAGGGCACTACTGTTTGTATATCTTTATTACTGCTTACCCTGAAAGTTCTAAACAATGTTTAAATCAAACTTTCCTTCCATAAAACAAAAGATATATATATAGATATATAGAGAGATATATATATACACATACATACACACACACATACACACGCACACACACATACATACACTGAACTGGGCAGAAAAAGTCAGCCAGGCCTATACTGCACTGAGGCCTGAACATATAGCTGGGGTTCAGCAATGCAGCTAGGCTGAAACACCATAGCTGTAGAAACAGCAGAAAAAAAGGCCCATGCCTATGGTTGCAGCCTGGACATCCAGTCTCAGTTATACCCCACGCTGAGAAGATATAATTATAAAACAGAGGGGGCCAGGCCCCTATAGCCAGTAACTGCCAGGACCCATTCCTGGGCAGTTTGCTCCAGGAATTAATACTTCCATGGCATTAACCCACTTAAGAAAAAAAGACAAGAAAGAGGGAGGAAATAGGAGTCCCAAACTCCAAAACAGACTTTCTTTCCCTCTACCTGAGGCTTTCCCTTCAAATAATGTTTGCTGGCCTCTCCAGCAAAGAGTGGGGGAGCCCTCCCCCACAACCACCACCACCACCATGGGGAGCAGGTTTTCTGACTGCAATATAGCCATTTAGCTCTCAGCAGGCAGATGAATTATAGCCCCAGAACCTTAGTGAGTTGGTCTTATCTACCTGGTGTGACATCACCAGGGTTCCTGGTTTTCCTGGTTTCCCCCCCAAATTTTTGGATTAAAAAAGTAACCCAAAATCCACATTTTTCCATGACCAAAATGAAACACACACACATTACATTAGTGGCATTTCATTTTGATAATGGAAAAATGTGGATCTTGGGTTACCTTTTTAAATCTGAAAATTGGGATTTTTTTTTTTTAATCAGAGAAAACCAGGACCCCTGGACATCACCCAACCCTTGTCCAATCCAGGAAGGGCACATTTCAGTCTTTCTCCCAACCAATCTGCCTGAAGCATCCTCTGCTTCCTCTGGCCAATGAAGTCAGAAGCTTTTTACATATTTGTCCCAGATACAGTCCCCAACTTGCCATGTGCAGAACAAGAGGGGCCATCTTGCCCATATCAAAACACAGACACAAAAAGAACAATACGCAGCCCTGTGGGACCATTACATAAGTTAATATGACTATCATTTTTACAGGTTGGAAAAGGAAGTGCAGAGCTTAACATATTTTCATGAATGTTACGAAGTGAGTTGGCAACAGATTTTTATGTTTCTGACTCTTATGCTCCAACACCATGTTTCTTGAAATTTCAGGTTGACAGCCCCTAATTTGAAGTCACACATTTCCATGAGTAAAAAATTTAAATAAATAAATAAAGTGTTAAAATAGTGGGTTGCAACTGGCTAGCTGAGAAAATCTGTTATAATTGTCAGACCACTGTATGTAAAACCATGAATGTGTTTATTGTATTTGGCAAGTTTGGGAATGAATCTTAGGTATAAATATAAAACCTTTAAAAGACCAAACTGGAAAGCTCAGGATACTACTGAAACATTTTTCACTTGTAAAATAAAACATTCCAACTGCAATTGATGGGAAACAATCAAAGACTCTGAACTTGAACAATTTATTTAAAGAAAATATGTGAACTTAGACTGGGGTGTATACAAAAAGAATGCTGTGGCTAGTAAAGCAACCAAAATGCTGGCTTGCATCCATAGATGCTTCTCAAGCAAATCCCGGGACATCATTCTCTCCTTGTACTCGGCCTTGGTGAGGCCGCAGCTGGACTACTGCATCCAGTTTTGGGCTCCATAATTCAAAAAGGATGCGGAGAAGCTTGAGAGGGTGCAGAGGAGAGCCACACACCTGTTCAGAGGTCAGGAAAACAGACCTTATGAGCCACAGGACTCTTCAGCCTGGAAAAGCGCAGGCTCAGGGGTGATCTGGTGGCCACCTGTAAGCTTATCAGGGGTGCTCACCAGGATCTGGGGGAACTTCTGTTCACCAGAGCGCCCCAAGGGATGACAAGATCAAAAGGTCACAAACTCTGCCGTAACCAATTCAGGCTGGACATAAGGAAGAACTTTACTGTCTAAGCCCCTGAGGTTTGGAATAGACGGCCACCAGAGGTGGTCCAAGCACCCACTTTGAACCCCTTCAAGACACATTTGGATGTTTATCTTGCTGGGATCCTATGATCCCTGCTGACTTCCTGCCCCTGGGGCAGGGGGCTGGACTCGATGATTCTTCGGGGTCCCTTTCAGCCTGAATGTCTATGAAATCTATGAAACATTGCCTGTTCAGAACTGTGGGGTTAGCCCACCCTATTAAAAGGCTAGACACAAGCTGATTTATGTCCCTATGAGAACTGAAAATTATAGTACAGGCCTACCTCCAATGCTATGCACATCTCTGTTTCCTTATCCTCTCCTGTTTCCAGACTTTTAAAAAAAATCTCTGCAAAACCTTTAAACTTCATTTAAAACAGTAAAACCTTTTTTTTAAAAATCCCATTGATTCACTTTGCATTTACCAAATAACATTTTGCAGAACACTGTTGTGCTGATGTAGATACAAGAAAAGCACTAAGCATAATATATAGGCCATGCAGAGTGATTTATTGAACTAGTTGGTTGGTGAAAAAATAAGCAAAGGGCTAATCTGATTTATGGTTCCAATTTTGTTTGGTCACAGTGTTACTTGTGTTTTTTTAGTACAGAGGGATTACCATGAATGATAAACTTCAAAGAATCATTACCTCTGGCATTTGTAATTGTCCTCATATTGAGTACTTAATTATGAAATCTTAAGCACTTGATTTTCACAAATTTGATCATTTTCAATGCCGATCTTATTAAGCAGAAGGTTTTGAATACCTACATCAAAAAGAACAATTACATTGAATGATACAAGGCAGGAAGCAAAATGAAAAATCAATCTATTTAAAAAAAAAGAATATACTTTCTTTGTTATGTACTTTATGATCTCATATAATTGCGATACTCCAGTAAAGCAAACAAATGCATTTCCTGTTCACAACAGACATCATCATCAGAAAATCCTCTTAGATAATGTAAAGAAGGTATATCTTCCTTAAAAAAAATGTTTAGGTGATACTTTCAGAATGAAATTTTTCAAACAATATTACTAGTCCTAATATTCCCAGTAAAGGGACAAAGGTACATATCAACTTTGAAAAAAATAGAACTCATGGTTGTGTTTACACACAAAATTGAAAATGCAATGGAAGGGCAGTGGATTCACAATTCAGCAGGTGTTCAGGGACTATTTAAAGACTATTATCTATATTTAGAGCCTGGGGCATTCAGTCAACAGCAGGGTTCTCCAACTGACAGCTCATAGGCCACATGCAACTCACACGAAATTAAAATGCAGCTCTTAGGCTCTCACCTGGCCATTGCTCCTCCATTACCCTGTCTGCAACAACTCTCACCTCCCTCTTCCAGCTGCTGGAGGGAACTGAAGCTGAATTTGGATCCATGCCCAGTGGGGGAGGGATAAGGGCTGTGTGTGGTGAGGGGGTGCCTGCATGGTTTCACATCATAATAAAGGGCATTGAACTTGCATATCTGCATAGTACAGCAGGAAGGGAGGGGGCGCCCACTGTGGGAGGGGGGATGGATGCCTGCACAGATGTGCAGTCCCTGGGGACTTAGCAGTTGGACAACCTAATCTACAGTATGACTGTATGTAATTTACAGAACAGAATCATAAAATCTAGAAAATTATGTTTGGAAAGGACCTCAGGAGGTCATCTAGTCCAAACCCCTGCTCAAAGCAGGACCATCCCCAACTAGATCGTCCAAGCCAAGGCTTTGTTTAGCCAGGCCTTAAAGACATCCAAAGATGGAGCTTCCACCACCTCTGTGTAACCTGTTCCAGTGTTTTACTACCCTCCCAGCGGGAAAGATTTCCTAATATCTAACCTAAACTTCTCTTGCAGCTCCAGTTCTGGAAAGAAAAAACATTTTGCAAAGTACAGCTTCCAATCTTCTTTACGTAAATAATAAATAGATACCTTATTTTAAATAACAGTTAACTCCCACTTTTTTGTATATTTTAACTTTTATATCATGCTATATTTTATTAAATCCAGGGATTGATTTTTCACCTCAAAGTTATAATTGTTCATATATTGTAAATAATAATGTAGTGATCAAATACCATATCCCACTTTCCTCCATCTACAGGTTTATTTATAAAACTAACAGAGACCAATCGAACTGTGGACTACTCTGCTCAAAATTTGAAGGACCTGATGCAAAGTCCACTTAAATCAAGAAGGAGGTTAATATGAACTACACTAATCTTTGGATCAGACCCTAAGTTACCTTAATCTGTGTTGTGCATAGCTGTAGCTTGCTGAGCAGCAGCCTGCACAATGTTTTCTGAAAATGAAATGAGCTATCCTTCTTGCTTGTACATAACTTGTGAATAACAATAAACTTCACCATAAAATATATGTGTAGATTTAGTTCTGGCCAAAGGGGCTAGTTGTATTTCCATCTCTTGTCATGTCTTCATGAGCAGTGTGAATCAAGCCAAGGCTGGCATCAATCTTCTGCTAAAAAGAGGAGCTCCGGTCCTTTCAGAAAACTGAGGCCTGCCTGAGGAAAACTCCTAACTGGCAGTCTGCCACCTCTAGACCTCCTCATGGAAAAAAACACTCATGACCGGGAATCCTGGTTCTCTCTGATTTAAAAAAATCCCCAATTTTTGGATTAAAAAAAAAGTAACCCCAAATCCACATTTTTCCATAAAAAACTGAAATGCCACTAATATATGGGTATATATATGATGGTGTTTCATTTTAATCATGGGAAAATATGGATTTGGGGTTAATTTTTTTTAATTCAAAACTTGGGGGGGGAGGGTGTTTTAATCAGAGAAAACCAGGATCCCTGGTCATGAAATACTGGCTAAAATAAACAAATATATATATTATTCCCTTTCTATCTAATCTATTTATTATTTGTTTTTCTTTAAAATGAACATAAATACTCATGAAACCCACCTTCTATTAAAAGTATCATGCTATTTCAAATACTGCCCTTCCCTTCTGGCGTCCCTCCCTTTAGCTTCGCATTATAATGTGCGAGAGGATTCAAAAGATACTCACCTGGGGCTCAACCCCGACCAGGAAGGCAAACTTCACTGGGTAGAGAGCTCCACGCTGCAGCGGGAGCTCCCCATCCACCCCTGCCTGCCTTTACCACCTCAGCAGGTGAAGCGGATTGGAGCCAACCTGTGACCGGGGTGATATCCCGTGGCAAGGAGCGGAGCGGAAGATGGAAGGGCAGTGAACAAGAAAGGAGAAGAGAGAGGGACCAAGGAGCCCAGGGCAGAAAAATAATGCCTGGAGGCTGTGGCAAGTGTCAGGCCAGGCGGTGAGGAAGCAACAAAGACCCCATTACAGGGGTAATGAAGAGGGGAAAGAGGATCCCTTTGCCCCAAAATCATCTATTTTATTTGTTTACTTTTTTCTTCATTTGTTTTCCATTTTTTTTGTTTGGTGGAAAGGTGGAGCCTGGACTGCCAAGCACCGAGTGAACCTACAGCATCTTCAATAAGAAAGGCTCCAGCTGGTGCCAGAAAAATGTCTCAAGAAGAGGGGGAAAGTCCCCCCCTTACCCGAAGATCCCCACTGCCAGACCCAGGGGTAGGGGGGCTGAGTCGGGCCAGAGTGAGGAGGACACAAGTAGACTGAAGAGCCAGCCTTCGCTAAAGTCATGCCTACATAGTAAATACTATCTGCCTAACAGAGTCACTCTTAAACATGCCACACCAATTAAGGCAAGCTCTCCCCAACCAGAAACAGTCTAGCCATGTCTTCACAGCACTTCAAGTCCAATGTAAGAGATATACTGTAAGGAAGAGAAAGGAGGTTACATGTAAACGTTAATGAGTGATACAGCTAATTAGTACGGAACATGCTAATTAGCCTACCCATAGAACTATGCAGACAGCAAATAATACCACTTCTGCTTAGGATGCAGACTGCCCATAGTGACACAAAGTATTTAAAGACACTGCTGCCAAGATTGGCAAGCTTATTGTTACTGGGTCTGTGGGATACCTTCTCGTCCCTCGTTCTCATCTGCCACGACCTTGATCTTATTAAAGGGAGGAAAAAGATGAAATATTAGTAGGTACCCACGAGGTACCCATCACGTGATTCCAGATGCTTTTTATTCTTTTGTTTTTCTTTTACAGTGGCCCAGACCACAGGCAGAAGCTCACCCCCTTCTGCTCCCCAGAGTCACCCTTTTGTTTGAGGAAAGGACACCAGCTTTACCATCTTAAAAGGTAAGTGCTGGGTGGGAGATTTGCAGTGCTAATTACCTCATTAGCAGATTGCATTCTGTGGGTAACTCCAGTTTACAGTCTTAACTCAGTCTGTGAGTTTGGGCTTCTCCTGCCTGTGCCTCAGCTTATTGCCGCTAATTGTCTCATTAGCAGTGGAGGCTCGCAGCATCTCTCCATAGCTCCCCGCAGTTTGTGCCAGCATGGCTCTGGGGGTTACCTTGTTGCCAGAGCCGGTGCCTAGGGTCCAGGACAGTCTCACCCCAGGCTCTGGGCTCATTGCCTGCTTCCTTTCTCGGGTCTTGCCCTGGGACCCCTTCTCTAATCAGGGATGCGCCTCACCTCATTGCTGCACAGAGGATCGCCTTCTTCCCCACCCCAATTCACCACAGTGGCTGGAGCTTCACTTTAAGTAATGGATGGCTTTGCTAACCTGGTGGCTGCACTATCCTGTGGCCTCTGAATTTCTCTGGGCCTCAGATCCCCCTCTCCGGGTCCTCTTCCTCCGAGGTCTCGGGCAACCCCCTCTTCTCTCTGATGGTGCCCAAAGGCATCTTTTCCAGGGCCTCGTCCCTATATTCCCAGAAGCTGGGTCCTATTGGCTCCCTGGTGGCATGAGGAATCTCCTCCTCTCATGACTGACAGCTGCCGGGTTTTTCCCCGAGTAACAGGGCTCCAGTCGGGAACCCTGTTACACTTATTATGTCAACACTAGCAAATTGCCCATCAAGAATGATGGGACAGGCCAGGAACGGAGTCCTGCATCTGGCCTTGTGTCCCCCCTCTCCCACTACTCCTGGTCTGGCCTTGCTTCACCCACCTTATATACTTATAGGCA
>NW_017729032.1:100690658-100695063 GCF_001723915.1 Gavialis gangeticus
CCCCCCACCACTCTGAGTGCAACCCCACTCCACATCCCTCCCTGCCAATCCAGGTCTGGCCCCACTCTACCCCTCCTCCCCATCGCTCCAGGTCCAACCCCACTCCACCCCCCTGGCCAATACAGGTTTGGCCCCACTCTACCCCCCAGCCACTATGGGTCCAGCCCCGCTCTACTGCCCCCAGCTGCTCCAGAACCAGCCCTTCTCTACCCCCACTCCCCGGTCACTCCAGGTCTGGCCCTGCTCAAGACCCCCTATCCAGCTGCTCTGGGCCTGGCCCCATTCTCCGCCCCCAGCCACTTTGGGTCTGACCCCATTCTACCCCCACCCCACTCTGGGTCCAGCCCTGATCTACCCCACCTCCACAGCTACTCTGGATCTGGCCCTGCTGTATTCCCCTGTCACTCCATGTCCACCTGGCCCACGTTAACGTTCCTCCCTTCCTGCCTGCTGCTTCCCCCTCCCTGCTGGCTGTTCTGGACGGTGTCAGGGCTGGGCAGCATGGGGGACTGCCACCATGATCCCCTCCTTTGCCCTCAGGCAGGGAGGCATAGGGAAGCCCAACTGCTTGAGCACTGGGGCATGTTTGCCATTGCCACAAACTTCCCCAGCAGTGGCTCAAATTTGGGCCCATGCAGCCTGGGCCCACACAGTGAATTGCTGCCCACTTTCTCAGAGGTGCATGCGCAGTTATCCAAAAGCATTAGGGACAGACAGACATACAGACAGACTCACAGACAGACAGACTAAGCCTTTTATTATATTAGAATAACTTTACATGATCAGTATTCTAGCTTCAGCAGTATAGATTAAACTTTAGGAACTAAATATCCCAAATTTGATTCCCACTGATAAATAACTCACCCACTGGGGACATAGTCTAACATATCCACAAATGATTTGTTTTGTTTAAACTGCTCTCATGGCATCAAAAATAAGTTGACTTTATAAACAAAAACATCCTCATAACTAAGCCTTTTTCTGATTTTTCTATTGTAGTTTTTCACAAGTCATATTCCTTTCCTATTTGTAATTGTCAACAAAAAGACAATGAAAAGTTAAGTTAAGAAGTAGTAGTATATAGCATACTCTCTCAAAGAATGGTCTCTTTGAGGCTTTCCCAAAAGGAAATTCTAACACAAAATAATCAAATCATGCTTTTGGTTCTATTGTAATTTCTCTGAATTAAAATTTTCATTTTAAAAAAGTTTGGATTTTTTTAATAATTTTTTTCTCCCTTTCTAGAAAAAGAAAGAAAAAATGAAGAGAAAAGTTAGGAGTTTTTTTCTATGCCATTTTGAGCAACCCTTTCATTGGAAATTTCAGCGGGAATATAGATGGGGGGGGGAAGTGTTGCCCACAAAACCTTGGTTTTTTCTAAGAAAAAAACTTGTCAGAAAAGTTTCAACTGGCTCTTGCCATTTGAGTTTTTTCCTTCCTCTGAGACACTCTGATTAGGCCTCTGGCGACAGCAGGGATTTCACAGACCAATATTCCAGTCGGCTGTGTCAAACCCTATGCTCCACTGACCACTCTGGTGTGTAACAGAACTCTCCCTTCTCTTAATTAGTGGCACACATCTCATTCATGAACCTTAAATCAAAGCCAGCCAGAAAATGGCCACTTCCCATTCTCTTGCAGGAGGGAATATTTCCTCCCTGTTGCCCTTAGAGAATCACTAAACAATCAGCAAAGGAGATTTCAGAATAATGTGTCTCCCTGTCCCCTAAAGCTATGCAAATGATCTTTTTTTATAACACTTTTCAATCTAATTGACACTTGTAATAAAATTCTGCCTGTCTTGATCAATCTTACCTTAGAGTCATACCAATGCATCCGTTTAAGTAGTTCCTTTCAATTCAAAGTTCTAGAAAGCTGAGGAGATTGTGCTAATCTAATATTAGGGAGCAGGAGGTTACTTGTTGCACTATCAGTTGTATTAAATGTATTTGGGGCTAAAGAGAGTGAAGAAAATAGTTGTGGGAAGGAATCTATGTTAGGTGATTAATGCCATTTACTCTCTCACCACTTCTAAGAACACGTGTCAATTTGATGCAAACTTTTAAAAAATAAAGCATATGTCCCTGTTGTCATTAACCTACAGTTCCAACTAACTTTATTTGAAACAACCTGTCCTTATCCATCAAAATAAAGACACTAATTATCAAAATGCATATCAGTGGAAAGCAAACTGAATCATGGGCAGAAATACAATAGTAAGGAAATAAATCAAGTCACACAAACACAGATGAATTATTTGAAAAAGTATATTTGTTTCTGTGTGCAACATAGGCCACTACCAAATATACTTCAGTAAATATCCTTTTTCAAGAATATTCGTGAACTATTCTAAATTTCTCAGTCTACAGAAAATCATCCAATTATCAAAAATAAATCTTACAAGGAGAGAGAAATTGATTACTACACATAAAAAAAAAGTTGCCTAGAATTAGGTATAAAACTTCCTTCTCCCTCACTTACCTACAAAACAAAGGTGTTCAACCTGAAAAAAAACTATTCCTAGTAACAAATTAGATGTGAAAAGACACAGTAAACAGTTTCTTACATACTTACCACTGGGGCAATTAAAAATGACCATTTTTCCACAAAAAAATTCATATCCATTTTTTTCATTCCACAAACCTTTTCATGAAACATTAAAAATGTAAACTGTTCCGTTTCAGGAAAATAAAATGAAAGCAATGGAACCATTGCTCGGAGCAAATGTGCTATATGAAGTGGCCATTGCTTTCCCTTAACAGTTCCTACAGATCAGAGTAAATATTTAGGATTAACTATTAGAATGAAGTTATGAAAATGTTGCTATAAAAATGCTACTATTTTCTTCCCAGGTTGCTAAGTTATTTCCTGTTTATTTTTTTTCTTTTAATTTTTAACTATACTCAAATTATTTTGTGATCATACTTCTCTATTGTACCTAAATTCACATCTTGGACTTCATATTGTTAACAAAGCATGTTAAGTACAATGGAAGAGATATACTGTAAGGAAGTGAAAGGAGGTTACGTGCAAGTAATAGAGCTTAAATTCTTAATTTAAAATATATATATTTATTTACTCAGTGAGTAACTAAATGCAAACAAAATGAATTTGTAATACATTCCTGTCTAGTTTTATTAGGATTTGTGCTGTTTTTGTAATGCAGAAATAAAGAAAATATATTGGCACATCAACACAGATTATTCATACACATAAACTTCTGTATATCTGCTCAAGCTGCAGAAAGAATGCACTGGAAAGCCTATTACAACCACAGAAAGAATTGCTAAACCTTTAGACAAATATAAATAATAAAGACCAAATATAAATCATTTTAAGGTGTCTCAATGACAATTAGGCATTTTAGGCAACTAACTCAATAAATGGTGGTTTATTAATCCTTTACAAGACAACTTTAATTACACTGGGGCATTTAAAGTCTTAGTTTTCCTGTAGGAACCCTTGTGCAGCCTGAAAAGCTCTCTACAGTCTCCCATGTGCCCAAACCCTTTCTTCTGAGCATGCTTCTCCTTTCCTGAGTTGTGGATATTGCTCTTGTGAGGGTACATAAATTCTGCACTTGGCCCATAGCGTATGTGTAAGAAAGGGCCACGTGCAGTAACTGCTTGCCCTTAACCTGAGAGCAGAGAGCACCAGGGTGGTGATGCTACCTACCTTTATATACTGGCTAAGCTGCTTTCCCAGGGAGTGGGAAACCCACGTGGAGCACTACTCACTGAAAGGGTTTCAACTCCCTCACTCTAATTACCAATATAGTGTTCTAATTACCAGAGCATAGGAGGGAGGCCAAAAGCACTGACCACACCTATGAATGAGCACTCCCTGAGCAACCAATAATGTGCCTGTGGCCTTGGGAGGACCCATGGGTTCTGTTTCCCATTCTCTACTGTAGTTAGCCATTTTATCCAATGATGAATGTGATTCAAAGTACATAACCATTCCAGTGAGCAGGTGCCAAGGTTTACCCCTTCCCACTTTCTAAACTGCAGAGTCCAGCTCCATCTTAATTGCTCCCTGGCCTGATTATTAATTTGCATTAAAAAGTCATTGGATACGACAGACAACTTGCATAGGCAGTTGGAAGTGAGAAGCAGAAACCAAAACCCAGTTTTATCTCCCTGAGCATGCTTGCCCACCTGAGTCTACAGGTATGCTCCAGATGCAGAGGATCATCAATGAGAAGTTCTGGGCTTATCATAGAACTGGGATTCAGATGCAGCACAGACGCTCTGGAATATCTCCAGTGTGGAGCATACCTGCAAACTAGGTTGAGCACAGTATAAGAAAAGCATGTTCAGGGTCCCTAGTGCTGGAACCAATCCCTGCACCAGCGTAGAAAGCTCTAAGGTATCTCCAGCTTATGCATCACATTATCTAAAATGTA
>NW_017729032.1:100700063-100716818 GCF_001723915.1 Gavialis gangeticus
CACCAGCATAGAAAGCTCTAAGGTATCTCCAGCTTATGCATCACATTATCTAAAATGTAGTCAATGAACCTGGAAAAGTGATTAAAAGAAGTAGAATAAGGCATATGTGCCCCCGTGCACTCAATGGGGAATGTTAAGTTTTTATAGATTTCATAGACATTAGGGCTGGAAGGGACCTTGTAAGATCATTGGGTCCAGCCCCCTGCCCAAAAGGCAGAAACTCAGGTGGGGTCAGATGACCCTAGCAAAATAATGATCCAAATGCTTCTTGAACATGTCCAGAGTAGGTGTTTGTACCGCTTCTGAGGGGAGCCTATTCCATACTCTGGAGAGTTGGACAGTAAAGAAGTTTTTCCTTATGTCCAATATAAAATGGTCTTCCGGCAGTTTGTGACTGTTGAACCTTGTCTTCCGTTAGGGTGCTCTAGTGAACTGATGTTCTCCCAGATCCTGATGCACACCCCTGATATACTTATAGGCTGCCACCAAGTCCCCCCTGAGCCTATGCTTTTCCAAACTGAAGAGTCCCATGTCGCTCAGCCTCTCCTCATAAGGCCTGCTCTCTTGACCTCTAATCACGCGCATAGCTTTCCTCTGGACTCTCTCAAGCTTCTCCATACCCTTTATAAAGTATGGAGCCCAGAACTGGATGCAGTACTTCAGCTGCAGCCTCACCAAGGCCAAATAAAGTGGGAGGATGACACCTTGGGTATCATTTGAGATGCATCAGTAGATGCACACCAGGGTTTTATTTGCTTTGCCAGTTGTGGCATCACATTGGTAGCTCATATTCATCTTGTAGTCAATCATGACCCCCAAGCCTCTTTTGGTCGTAGTGCTAGTGAGTGTAGTATGACATGGGTTCTTTCTCCCGAGGAGGAGCGCCTTGCATTTTTCTATGTTGAAAGTCATTAGGTTTTGATCCACCCACTTGGCAAGTCTGTCCAAGTTGGCCTGAATACCCAGCCTATCCTCTAGTGTGACTGCACTTCCCCATAATTTGGTGTCATCTGCAAATTTAGCCAGTCTGCTTCTGACACCCAAATCCAGGTCATTTATGAATATACTAAAGAGTACTGGTCTGAGTACTGAACCCTGAGGAACACCACTGGTCACCATGCACCATATTGACTCAGTTAACTATCACTCTTTGGGTCTGACCACAGGGCCAGTTCCCCAGCCATTGGACCATAAGGTTGTTGAGGCCGCAGTTCCCCAATTTTATCATAAGGACATCCTGGGAGACCAAATCAAAGGCTTTTTTGAAATCCAAGTAAATGACATCAGCCTGTACTCCCCTATCCAGGTGGTGTATCACCTGGTCATAGAAGATGAGGTTGGTCAGGCATGACCCACTCATAACAAAGCTGTGTTGGCTGTCTCTCACAATGACGCCTTCCATTAGCCTCTTGTTGATGGATTCTTTAATAATTTTTTCCATGATCTTTCTAGGGATTGAGGTCTAAATGATTGGCCTGTAGTTCTCTGGATCTTTCTTCCTTCCTTTCTTGCAGATAGGCACCACAATGGCCCTCTTCCAAACTTCAGGAACCTCTCATAAGCACCACAAGTTCTCAAATATCCTTGACATTGGTCATGCTATGATGTCAGTCAACTCTTTTAGCACTCTTCAGCGCATTTCATCAGGGCCCTCTGGCTTAAGGATGTCCAGCCTCTCAAGGTGTTCCCACACAAAGTCTTCATCAAATGTAGGCGTGTGGTCACCTGTACCCTCATAATTGTGTGTCCTGTCAGGCAGGGTGATCCCCTTAGGCTGGTGAAAAACTGACGCAAAGTAATCATTAAGGAGATTAGCTTTTTCCTGAGTGTCAGATGCCACCTGCCCCATTGGGTTAAGCAGGAGTCCAATGTTGCGTTTATTTCTCTTTTAACTTCCCATGTATTTGAAGGAGGACTTTTTATTGTACCTGATTCCTGTAGCCAGTTTGAGCTCAGTTTCGGCCTTGGCTTTTCTGGTCTGCTCCCTATAAGTGTGGCCAGTGATGCATAATCCTCCTTAGAGGCATTTCCCATCTTCCAACCAATGTAGGCTTCTATTTGAAGATTCAGGAGGTCCATGAGTTCCCTACTGAGCCAAGGGGGCCTCCCAGCCCTTTTACCACCTTTCCCATGGGCCAGAAGGAACTTCCCTTGTGCTTTCAGGATTGCATCCTTAAGGAGCAACCACTCACCTTGGACCCCTTTCCCTGTCAGATCATGATCTTTCAGGGCCTCAACAACCAATCTTCTGAGATTATGAAAGTCAGCTTTCCTGAAGTCAAGGATTTCAGCATTGCTAACTGATTTTCCAGCTTTGCAATGGATAGAGAAAGTGATCAGCTCATGAACACTGTCACTAAGCTTCCTTTCAATCCTCAGGTTGCTCACGACATGATCCCCTTTGGCCAAAATCAGATCTAGCAGCACTTCACCCCTTGTGAAAAGTGGCTGTGAAAAGTGGTTTATAAATTCCCCTTCAGGATTAGGCCTGAGAGACTGGAGACAGAGTGGTTTTTTTGTGAAAAATGTGCCTCCACAGGTAGTTCGGCATTCTTGTCTTTGATAGATTCTGGTGTGCAGTTTGTGGGGGGTACTGGAGATATGTTGGCAGGTTTTGTGTTTTGAGCCATAGGAAGTTGGCTTCTGGTGATGAGGTTAGTAAGGTTTGCTGCTTGTTTGAATTTACAAACCACTTTTCACAGCCCGGGCTATGAACTTCACTTCACCTCCTAAGTACAGAAACTCATGGACTCAATATAGACATTGGAATTATGACACGCTACAACCTCTGGACATCTGACTCTCCAGGTACCTCTCCACTTTTACCTGATACATCCCCCTTCCCCTCTACTCCAGCCTGTCTCTCTCACACCCTGATTCCTTCATTTCTATTTTTACTGACTGGCTTTCTTGCCCGCACTGCATGCAGCCTCTGGCTTCTTTACTATTCCTTCCATCCAGGAAGAGCACACAGGCACACCAACTGCAGGTGCTTCCCTCAGCCTGATGAAGGGTTTTTCAGCTCAAAAGCTTGCTAAGACATATTTCTCTAACTATTCAGTTAGTCTACAAAAAGATACCAGACTGACCCAAATAACTTTGTCTGCCAGTGCCCTGTCCTTACACCAATACCCCTAGTACCTGACCCTGGTCAGCTGACCAGAAAGATGCAGGGCCCTGAGCACATCTAAGCCCCAGGGCTGGGGCTGGGGCTGGCAGTCAGAGTTCTCTGGCAGCTGCTGGAGAAGAAGCTCCTACAGGAAAAGAAAGAAAGACCCTAGTCTGAGAGTTTGACTGCCTGAGATGCTGCTGGTACTACTGTGCTGCAATGCACTGTTTACCTGTTGTTATTTGAAGTGGTAGACCAGGATGAAGCTGTTGAGAAGGAGAAGAACTCACTGGGGCACTCTACCATATTGTGTAAAGGCCCCAGGCCAGCTAGAGCTGTGCCTTAACACATACATGTGACATGAGTTTCTCTCCAAACTGGTGCCAAATCTTCCGAAGCTGATTCGCCAAATTGATTCAGGACAGTTATCTGAATCTCCAAATCAAATCACTGTCCTCTGAATAGGCCAAATCCAAATCTGAATAGAATATTTCCCTATTTGCACAGGCCTAATAGCCATCTATACCTGTGGACCAGTCATAGGTGGAGTCCCACCAGGTCTCCATTATCCCTATGAGATCATATTTGTTATTGCTTAGCAGAAGAGTCAGTTCCTCCTGTTTGTTCCCCATGCTCCTGGCATTTATGCCACCAAGGAGTGATTCAGAGACCAGATTCTGAGTCTGAAGCAACCCTGAGCTAAACAATAGGAAACACTTAGCACAGAATGTATCAATTTCCACCCCTCTTAGGTATCTGACACAGGGTGGCACATGGCCATTTGTAGATGTTACATTTTTCTAGGTCTAATCCAGATTACAGCCATCACTATATACACATGAACATCTGTAGTCTGAATTAAAATTGGCTTCAGTTAGAATTAACTAATCCTCACTGAATGAGGATTAAATTTAATGCAGATTAGGGCAGTCCAAATTAGGTAATTTAAACTGTATTAATTAACATGTCTATGTGGCATTGCATTTAGGAAAAATAGTCTTTAGGAACTCTGATGAGGATTCCTTAGGAATTCAGACAAGCATTGCAAATATCAATTCCCTCAAGGGAAATTCAGTTGGGTTTTTGCAACTTTCAGGCACCTTTACAAATCATGGGACACCCGAGTTATATCCTCTCTTCAGCCTGAGGGGATTGAAACATATATCTCCCAAGTCTCTGGAGAAAACTCTAAACACCCAATATGGAATATGCTGGGTACTGGCACCTTTTCACTCTGCTGTTGAAGAATCTAGAACACTGTGCTGCCAAGAATGCAAGCTTAATGGGACACAAAGTTTAAAAAGCAAAGGGGAGCATAACTCAAGAGCCTAGTAGTAAGAGCACACTGTGTGAGAAGGGAGCTGTTGAACACTGCTTCCAGATTATTTCAGTTTTTTATCTAGTGACTGAAATAATGCATAAAGTGTTCTGGAAAAACAGGGACTGAAAACCAGATCTTCTACTTCCTAATTAGGTGCTCTAACCACTAGCCTACTACATAATAAATTGCATACTTCCTCCCCCTCTGTTCAAGTTTTAGATGAAAGTGACCATGGTTGTAACACTTTGTACTGAACTTAATCTCATCAGTATGCATTAGGCATGCTCTGAACACAGCTCATGGATGGAACTCCTTCAAACCATAGACAGAATTCATACACTGCCCCATTTCTAGTCTGCATTGCAGCTCAACTTGTGCAGATGTGACATACAGTGATAGAAGTTTTAATTCTGAAGATGCTCCCCAACAAAGATGGGGGATGAAGATGAAGGAGGTAATTGGGAGACAGTTCTTCAGTTAAGTAGCTAGCTAGTTAGAGCCAGACAAAGGATCTGAGGAAGTTGCTTTCTACTCCATAATAAAGTTAACTGTTTAGTTCTTCTTTTCTACATATGCCTGTGTCTGTTGAACCTGATGATCACTACAAGACATGCCTAGTTTACCAGATTCCTGTAACATGGATGCTCAGAGCCCGTTTGCAGTCCAAACTGTAGGCTGTGAAATCTAGAGGATTTATGGCAGATGGAACAGAATTATTCTAGATTGCTTATTTGATTTAGGACCCTAAATTCTGCTTAGAACCAGAGATGGCCCAGAAGATGCAAAGAATCCCCATTTTGGACAGGTGGAAATGACTACAGCAGGTACAAAGACAGAGAGGAATCCAGTCCTCACTTTGTAGGCTCTGTCAGAAGTTAGTCATTAAGACCATGTGTAGACAAAATGAGGGGTGTGTGTGCACAACACTTTAAAGCAGGCTAAGTGCTTTTGCACCCCTTTAATGGCGTCAGTGTTTGCATGCCTCGGTGGTGTATTGTGCATTAATTGCAGCCTCTGTACAAAATTCGGGAGCATAATGTGCTATAAATGACTTAAGGTGCAGCAAACTAAAACTCCTCTGAGGAGTTTTAATTCACTGCCCCTATAGCCCCGGAATGAAGTACCGGGCTCCGTGCAGCTCAGGAGCTCTTCAGGAACTCTGCAGCAGCCCAGAAAGGCAAGCTCTGCCTAAGAAAAGTGGTGAGCCCAGTTTTCTCCCCCTCCCTCCCTGGAGCCTGCCTTCCTGCCTGAGCTGTGCGGGGTGCTTCCCTCCACCACTGTAGTGCCCCCTGGGACTGCCTAAGCCAGATGCCTGTGGGCAGGTGCTACCGGGAGGGGGGGAAGGGGGGTCCATCGCTGCCGTGGAAGAAAGCACCAACCCCCCCCCAGCCCAGCAGCTTGCCCTCCTCAGCAAAAAGGTTGGGGCATGTTCTCCTCAGCAGCTCAGAGGCTGAGAGATCTTGGAGTCATAGTTGACTCCAAGATGAACATGAGCCAGCAGTGCAACGAGGCCATCAAAAAAGCCAATTGCACCTTGTCGTGTATTAGCAGATGCATGACCAACAGATCAAGGGAGGTGATGCTCCCCCTCTATGCAATATTAGTCAGGCCACAGTTGGAGTACTGTGTCCCGTTTTGGGCATTGCACTTCAAGAAGGACGTGGAGGATCTGGAAAGGGTTCAGAGGAGGGCCACCCGCATGATTAGTGGTCTCCTTGAAAGACCCTACGAGGAGAGGTTGAGAGATCTGGATCTCTTCAGCCTATACAAAAGACGGCCGAGGGTGACCTTGTGGCCACCTATAAATTTATCGGGGGAGGACAGCAGGGAATTGGGGATGCACTGTTTACTAGAGTGCTCCAGGGAGTAACTAGGAATAATGGATGCAAACTAGTGGAGAGTAGATTTAGGTTGGAATTTAGGAAGAATTTTTTTACAATAAGGGTAGCCAGAGTCTGGAGTGGGCTTGCAAGAAAGGTGGTGCTGTCACCTAACTTGGAGGTCTTCAAGAGGAGGTTTGACAATCATCTGGCTGGGGTCATTTGACCTTGGTCCTCTTTCCTGCCAGGGGCTGTGGATTGAACACGATGATCCCCTGGGTCCCTTCCGAATCTATGAATCTATGAATCTCCCCTCCCTGCCGCTGGAGAGGCAGGTAAGTGTGGGGTGTGTGGATGACACAGGGGCTTTAAGGGTCCTAAATTGAAGCAGTGGGTTTAAAAACACACTGCTTCAATTTAGGCTCCCCATTTTATCTATACACACTCTAAGTAAGCAAAAAGATGTTGTGGCAGCAGGAAGGGACACAAATTTAGGTTGGACTTTTGTACACTTCCATACAACATAATTTAGGGCATTGACCTAACTTCAACTTTACATCAAGTGATTACATCAAGAGGCCTGGATTTTAATGGGCGGTATCTTGTATTGGCCCAACTGTACGGTTGAGATAGTTAGACACGCATTCAAATTCAAAGCATTCATCATCAGGTCTGAAGAAAGACGCAGGCACAGCTATGGTGAAAAAACAGTGGGTAGGGCTGTGAAATTGGAGATGAGCAAAATTCCCAGGAGTGGCAGGCAAACAAATAGCAGAAGAAAAGAAGCTGATTACTGGGAGATCAAGACCTATCAAAGGGGAGAAGAGTTATCACCTGTATTATGTAAGAAGAATTTTAGGAATTTTAGGTAGATTATAGTATAGTCAACGTGATTGTTCAGTCCATGGCTCTTAATAGCCAGCCAGCTTGTAAATTTTTGTTCCCAAACTCACCTTTTAAAGGTGTTTCCTTTGTGAGGTCAGAAAAGGAGTGAAATATGTTGTTCTGTGAAATATGTGCTCCTACTGGCATTTGTATCCATTTCTTTTATATATTTTTCTATGAGAGTTCATTCTTGTGCATAGTTGCTGCTTAGTTTCATCCCCCTGGTTACCAGGAGGGCATTTGGTGCACTGGATCAGATGCAGCACATTTTGGGAAAAGCATCTGTAGGATCCACAGATTGACTGATTCCTTGTTGGGGGTGTTAATTGCTATAGCTGTGGAGATGACTGTGCATCTTTTGTTATGGCAAGGCTGTATCCCATTTGATGTCTGTTGAACAGCAGGGAGTTTGCTTCTGGTGATGGGTAAGGTTAGGGGGTTGCTTATACCAATACAGCTAATGAGAGAGGCCCTTTTTTTATTCTAGGCCCAAATTTGGCTCAGACATGGGGGGAATATTGTAGTCCACAACACTTCCTTCCAATTCACCCCATCTACACTGTCACGCTCCGGCTGGGCACTGCAAGCTCTGCCCAGCAATAGGTGCCACCAAGCACTCTTCCTTCTATCTGGGAAAGCCCCTGTTTGGCCTGCTGCATGGCCCCTTGGCCATGTGCTCGGGAGATCCCGCTGTATGGCCCCTGGCCATGTGCTGGCAAGACCCCGTCCGCGTGGTCTCTGGCCATGTGCTAAGCCCCGCCCCTGTGGGGAACCCGGTGGACCAATCGAAAGGGCTTAAATCCGGGCTTATCATCAGGTCTATAAAACTGGGGCAGAGTTCTCCACCCGGAAAGAAGAGCGGAAAGAACAGCAGAGCAGCACACAGCATCCATCGCCCACTCAGCTAGCCGAGAAGCTGGAGCTTCCATCGCTCGCTGGGAAGGCCTAGCCGACTTCCCATGGCTTCTCCTGTCTCCGGAGAACAATTTGCCAATCAGTTTTCTTTTAGTTCTTGAGGCGTCCACCGCTTTATTGTTTTCCCGAGAACCGTCGAGTTTTTTTGCGCATTCATTCCAGCAAACAGGATGGATGCTCAATCGTTTCCCCAGCCTCACCCGAACGTAGATCCAATGAGTTTGTTATTTTCTTCCTTTCGTCTCTTGCCTGGATTGGGATGGAATACGCCCTGCAGCCATGTTCACACCAGTGGTGTACAAGTAAGAGACATTGTCTGTCGTCAGTTCGGGATTGTGTGTTGTGTGTAACCAAGTGTAACTGCCTGTGCAGCCACATCTATATCAGTGGAGCGCGTGTAAAAAGGGACTAAATAAAAGAAAGTACTTTTGCAACCGTTATGAGTCCACCTCTCCCTCTTGCTAAACTAACATCAGGGGATCAGAACCCCGGGGCTATAGCCACAGCCTGGCTCGCGCCCCGCACATACACAAGGGAAGTTTCTAAAAACATCTCACTGTTGCAAGTACCAGTTCAGCTTCACTGGGGTCAGCAATATTTCAAAATATATTTATCCAGTAAGAAAAAGAAAGATCAAAGACTGTTTGGGTTAGGTGAAAAACAATAGCTCAAGCTATTTCATTCCACAATTTCTCTGTGGACATTACCCAGAAGTGATAGGAATTCCAAGACACCAAGTGCACACCACTCAGATTAATTATTTAAATAAACTTCATATCAGGTTCAACATTTTAAAATATATTTATTTACACAGAAGAAGAAAGATGTAGGATGCCTTCAGTGTCTCAGCCATCTGCTCCTTTTAAAAGAAGGCTCATAGTCTGATATTGTTGGTCTCTTATATACAAAGCAGAAAAAGCAGCTCTAGAAACCTGTGAAAACCTGGGGACTCCTCAGTTATATAATGATTTCTCATTGCCTAATATTCAGGTTTACAATTTAGAAGCCCTCACTCGGGATGCTCATTCCTACATACTGGAAAATCAGGGCTCCAGATGGTTCTATATAAAGCAAGCATATTGAAAATATTCCTTCCCAGCAACTCTTATCTCTTTCCCCAGTTTTCCAGCTCAGCACAGCTAGCACCTCCTAGATAATGGTTGGTACTTAAAGCATACTACCTTATTAAAATTAAGCTGGGAGCTAATATTTATCACTTGTTCAGACATTTTGTTAAAAATACTCCCCCCTCCTCCACCTATGGGTTTTAAAGCTGTCATTTTCAAAAGTTGCTTCTGGCCTTGCATGCCTTAAGATCCTGCTAAGGGTGCCTCACAATATTAGCAGTTAGGTATACAAACACTTCACAATTTAAACCCAGAGGCCACGTCCAGATGAGCGCGAATGTCTGGATCCGCAGGGATAGCTAGCAGCGGGACACCTTGTGCTGCCACTAGTTGTCGCTAGTGAATGCCTGTGCCACATGCGCTCTGGCATGTGGCAGGTTACTGTGGGTGGGGTAAGGGAGGCTGGGGCCAGCACTGTACTGGCCCCACCAGCCTTACCTGGGGTCCTTAGGGAGCTGTAGCAACAGTGGTCCTGCCACTCAGAGCCTGGCCAGCAGCCAGAGAGTGGCTCTGGCCAGCCAGGCTCCAGTTTTGAGTGGCATGCACTGTGCCCACCTGCACCACTCCACTTTTTGTGGGGGGGTTTTAGACAGGTTTGTTTTTTTGATGCCTCAATATCCAGGGGTAAAAAATAAAAAAATACAAGCCATGCTACTCCCTTCCAGTGTGGAGAACAGCTGAATGTGCAGTATGTGGTACCACAGACATGTCTGCAGTGCCACATACCACATGGCTGCACTCATCTGGATGCAGCCAGAGATTTCAGATAAGAATCCATAGGATCAAAACATTTTAACCTCTGATGGTGTTTCTGAGTCCTTGGCAACAGAAAAAATGCTCTAATATTCTTCCAAAGTCAAAAGCTGAACAAAGGCTAAACACTAGTATTTTCCAAGGAGTACTTCCGGTCTAACTAAATATGTTGGGAATCACTGCTCTAAGTCTATTTGTCCTAATCTACATTTCTGGGGTCCTCCCAACAGTTTTGAAATTCATTAAAAGCTCATCCTGAGATTTTTCCATTATGTTTAAACCCCAAACTTCCTGACATATTAGGGTGAAATTACATGTTACAATAATACCATGTTAAATGCCCTCTAGGCATTTTAAAGTTATGCCAATTCAGGCAAGGATTATCTTTCATTTGTGGTACTTAACTCAAGTTAAGTTAACTTCTGGATGTTCACCTGAAACAAAACCACCAATTTATGGTCTATCAGTATCCTAGGAGGCACTGCTTTCAGGTAGATGAGATATCATCCAGAACTCTATGGTCATGGATTGACAGCTGGAAACAGCTGGGCAAAAAGTGAGTGGGGATGGAGTGAGTGGGGAGAGAGGGAAAAGGGATGGAGGAGAGCAAGCAGGCCAGGGGGAGGGAACATGGTAAAGGGGGAAGGAGGAAAGGAGTGGAAGAGGGAAAAAAGAGGGAGCAGAGGGAGGGGGGAGTGGGTACACAAGGAGCTGCCAGGCTGCTGCACTCTCTGCCCCCTAAATGACCGCCCCAACCCCTGAATTGCCACCTTCCCCTGTGGATTACACCCCCTGCCAGCTGGATCACTGCTCTACCCCTGCAATCAGCTCAAGAGCAGGAGCAATGAGAGATTTCCCACTCCCTACCAGCTTCTGGACTCCCTACGTGGTGGCCCACCCTGCCACCTTTTGCCTGGATCCAACCACCACCAGGCAACACAATTGAAGGTGGGGTAGGAAGAAGGGGGCAGATGGATAGGGATAAGGAGCTTCCAGGGCACAGTGGGGGGTGGATCTGGGCATGCAGAGGCAGTGCAGGCTGTAGAGAGCCTGGGAGCAGGATGATCAGGGTGGCGAGCCAAGAGCGGAGGGAGCTATCAGGGGGTAGGGGGCAAAGCAAATGGCATGGGGGGTCTTCATACACCCCCCCACCACCACCACCTATACTGTGGCTAGACAGCCAGTGAATGGGACAGGCATGGAACAGACTTGCAGCTGCTAGCCACACCCCTGCTCACCAGCCCTCTCTTCTAGAAACATTCAAAAAGCCTGAGCATGAATTGATTAAATCATTGCAGGTTAGTCTAACCTGGCTGAGCTAAATCAGTTTTGTAACTGGACAGACATCCCAGAAATGCAGGCACATGCCTGCAGTGGCTCAGGCTAGAAGCTGGAGGGTACTAAAGTAGCCGTCCCTTCTTTCCACAGGGCTGAGCTGGGGGCCAGGCATGGCCAGGCCCCAGCAGGATGCTCTGATTATTCCCCCTCCCCTCCCAAGCAGCCCTGTAGGGAATGTTTATCACCCCTAGCTCAGTGTTTATCAACCCATTTAGAAAACAAAGCCTTGCTCCATTAAGTAACGGAGCTCTTCTTAAACATCTCTTCCAAGGAAGAACATTAAGCTACCTGTTGATTACCTCCAAAAAGCCTGTCATCTCCCACAGCACAGACTGTAGCCGGCATGTGGTCTGCTAGATAATGCTGAGGTGTCTGCGTAAGGCAGAGAGAAGGGGGAAATAATCCCCGCTTATCAGGGGGAAACCAGGCAGACACTGTGCCTGAAAGTCTCGGCCAGAGCTGCAGCCCGGGAACAGAGGGGAGGGGCCAGACTTGGTGTGGAGCAGAGAGCCCCACCAGCCCAGAGAGCATGCCAGGATGCTGGGGGTGTCTGGTTTATCTTAAACCAGCAAGGGGTCCGGGACAGACATTGCATAAACTGGTTTGACCCAAATCAGTTAAGTCTGATACTACATTCAAGTAGGTTTATCTCAAACTGGTTTCAGCCATTTTTGGACTGGTTTATGTATGCTGAACATCTGTTCTGTTACAGATTTAAACCAGTTTCTGATCACTTAAATCAGTTTATGTCTAATGTCTATCCCTAGCCCTAGTGACAGATCTGAGCAGTGCATATTAGAGAGGGTGTTAACACTTAACGTGAGGCTGATCACCGGGGATCCTGCTTTTATTTTTATTAAAAAAAAATCCCCAATTTTTTTATTAAAAAAGTAACCCAAAATCCACTTTTCCCCATAATCTATCTATCTATCAGTGGTGTTCCATTTTAATCATAGAAAAATGTGGATTTGGAGTTGGTTTTTCAATCCAAAAATTGGGGAAATGCTTTATCAGAGAAAACCAGGATCCCTGCTGATCACTAGCATGTGCTAACCTTAACACCAACTAACTTTCCTTACAGTTAGCATGTTAACTCCAACACGTAATCTTACTTTTACATACTTATCTACAATATGATTCTGCTTCATGAAAGTCTCAAAGCCTCAAAGTTATACAACTTTATTGGCAGGAGATGGATTGCAGGTAGGGTGGCCATCATAGAGAGCAGTCTGGTTGTCCTCTGTCCTCCACTACAGGGCTGGTGAGCCAGGAAAGGCTGTTATCCCTGCTCTAGGTGGGGTCTGTGAGAGGTGGTTGCAACTGGGTAGAGGGGAAGGAGGAACATGAAGATGGGAGGCGGAGATTTAATGGGATGGGGATAGGTAATGAAATGGAAGGTGGAAAGGAATTGAGGGTAGGTGAAAGGTGGTGAAATGAAGGAAGTCAGCTACTGAAGAAAGAAATAAAAAGTAGTAAAAAGAAAAGAATTTTAAAATAAATAAAGAGGAATTAAATTAAAGGAGGTCTTATGTTTTAATATTTTGGGATTTGACATTGGGGTGTGGGAGGTGCTGGTTGTGTTTTCTGGGGTGCCTGGGAGTGGTGAGGAAAACAGTTTAAGGTAACTGCTGCCTCTCCCCCAGAAAGGAACCCTCAGCTCATGGGGACATGATCCAGCCCCCTATCCTGCTTCCCCTGGCCCTCCCTAAGCCACACTTCTGGATCCATCCATGCCCTGCGACGTGGTTAGCTGGTATGTACTCTGTAGGTTATTTGCATTGTGTTGCACCTCTGCGGGTGGAAAGTGGAGTTGGCTTGGTGCCAGAACTGGCCCCCTGGACAATAGAGTTCAAGGGGGTGGAAAGTTTGTTCACACAGAACAGGAGGGTGGGGGAGGGGACACTTCATCCTGGGATGCTGGAGGACTGCCACTTAGGTGGCTAATCTGTGGGAAGTGCACATACATTAATAGAACACAAGCTGGGTAACATGAATCAGAGGTAAGCTTGCCCTGGATGGGCATAACTTTAAGCCACCTAAAATGTGCTTAAATCTAGTTTCAGGTATTAATGCGTGGACAATCCAGGGCTAATGAGCTCCAGGAGCAGCCTATAACAAGGGCTTAAGTCTGTGCAGCTCTGTGACCCCAGAATCAAAAATCAACAATGCTTGGAGTACAAGGTTGATTTTTGAATTTATATCAAACAAAGACATGGCTTCATTTATCTGAAAGGCAAGCATTTCTTAGGGTGATACCTTTTATCGGAAACTCAGTCATAACTTACTTGATGTGGTAGCACTTTTTTTTATTTGGTTAGTTCTTAACCAATTCCCAAGTTTCCCAGTTCTTTTTCTTATTAGCAGCTCAGCTCAGAATATATGCATTTGAAGCTTCTCTGTATATTTTTCAGAAATTAATTTACACACATTTACAACCAAAACACAAATGTTCCTGTTTATATTCTTATTCATCTGTAGCTCCAGACCATCTTCTGTTTTCCATTCTCAATATTCAGTCTGGAAAAAAAATCACACTTCTGCTTTGAGTATTTATTCATCCTAACTGCATTTGCTAACAAATTAAGGGCCAGATCCTCCTGCTTTTGTACCCTTAGCTTGCTGATTTAGGTTGTGATTTATACTATTTGTTCATTCTACACTTGTATTCCTCTATATGCCAAAACCTTTGTCTAGACCTTAATCACCCTGCATGAACTCCTGGTCTCTCTGAAATCAGTGGCAAACTCCCATTAATTTAAATAGAGCCAAGATATGATATTTTGTACCTTGATCACCATAACCTTCTCTCTGTTATTACTCGTACTTGCCTTGAACCATTCTGTAGCTGATGCAAGAATTATCTACATTATGTAAGACTATGACAATGGTCAGTCTCTCTACTAATTATACCAGATAGCTGTTTTTCCTATATTTAGTGCTAATCTACACCTCCCCACTTCCCATCCACACAAATTTCATTCAGTGTCAATGGCAACCTAAAGCTATAGAATGTTCTATTATTTTAAAATCTAAGATGTTAATTCAGATTAAATGTTTCCAAACACTTTATAGTACCAGCATTCATTTCAAAATATAAGCATTCAAAATCTCCCTGTAGATTTTTCCATCCAAGAATGTGAGGTCAAAATAATGAAGTTAGTTTCAACCTTTAAAGGTACCCAACTAGTTACTGTGTACTGCTCACCTGAACACACTAGTAATGTTCTTCACAAACTGGAATTGATTGTAAATCAACCTGGGACCAAGTGTGAACTAATTAGCATGGGGTATTTTAACATAAATTGGATAGATGGGAAAACCTATTCAATTAAACACCTGTTTGTTAGATGAGGTTTGTCCCACTTGATTAATGATCCTGCAAATTTAAATAACCTCCCAGGTAAACACACTCTCATCCACAAAGCTCTAGTTAGCCATCAAGATGGTGTTTATTAGTTTTGCATATTCTGACTTCTTTTTTTAAAGAAAATTTTTACAATTTTGGATAAAAATCATACTCCATATCAAATATTTAACACTATCTACTGCAATCAGTCGTTGCATCAAGGTACTTGAAAATATAACTGGCTGACTAAAGAACAAAACCAAAGAAGTAATAATCAAAACAAACATATCTGTCCATAAATAGCGAGGAAATATACTGACTTAATTTAAAATAATATGGTTGGGGTGTTGTTGTACCCATGATGGTCCAAGAAAGATATGAATAGCGAGGGTTTCAGCAAAATGTTTTACTGTACCAGCTAATACAAAAATGAGATGGATTTCAGAAAAACTTTTGGACACAAAGTGACTTCCTGTAGGTCTGTGAGGACTACCTTGGGAGAGAAAAAAAAAACAAATTAACAAACAGAAAACAGATTTACTTGTTTATACAATCTCCTGCTGCAGCTTTGTTGAATTAACAAAACTAAAGAATATACTTGCGTCACATGACAGCAAAGTAAGATTAAACATGGAATAGATGAGTTAGAGATGAGTAAATATACATATTCATAGAATTTAAGACCAGTATGATTATCTAGTTTGACATACTGCATAACATAAACCAAAGGCCTTACCCATTAGTCTGCATAAATCTATAACATATATTTTAACATGACAGGCAGTTTTGATTTATCAAGACATCAGAAGACAGAAAAACATGGTAGAATGGAATTTTCCATTCTTGGATGGTGCTGACTTGTACTTGGAAAATGTAAGATTTAGTGTCTGGAATTATACTAAATTTCAACAGAAAGACATAAACAAAAGACTTGAGGAATTATTTGTGGACTGGTGTTTCTCATATAGGAGAGAGGAAATTCGCTTGTGTAGATATCCCCGGTCAATATCAGACTGATCTCATTTAAATAACAATTTTTGCATAGACAGTTGCAGGTATGCCAGGTAAAATTTAAGACACATGTGAATTAATCATGTAATATACAGTAAAAGCTCTGTTATCCGGCATCCCCTGGGAATGGGGGATGCCAGATACCAAAATATGCCAGTTAATTGAGCGGCCCGAACAGGCATCTTTACCTGTTCAGGCCAGCGCTTCTCCCACCACGTCCAGGGTGCCACTGCCCCGCCCACAGCATTACCGACCCTCCTGTGGGATCACCCACCCTCCTGTGGGCCCTGTGGACCCCGCGGGACAGGGAGGCGGGCCCCGTGCGGCCTGTTATGCCCCCAGGCTGTGGGGGCTCAGCAAAACTAGAAGTGCCACGGTTGGCACTTCTGGTTTCACTTTACCTTACAAGCCAGCATGCCAGTTAATAGAGTATGCTGGCTTGTAAGGTGCCAGTTAATGGAACTTTTACTGTAGTTGCAAAATAGTACTAATGGCATACTAGGATATGGTACCATGAATATCACATGCAAGTCACTAAAACTGATTCTTCCATTCTGCTCAGCAATAGCGAAGCCTCACCTGGAGTACTTTGTCTGGTTTGGGACACCAGGCTTCAAGAAAGAAATGGACAAGTTGGTGATTGGTCAGAAGAAGCAAGAAAAATTTTAGGTGTCTATTAAACATGACATATGAGTAAAGGTTGGAAGAATTAGGATTTATTTAGTCAACAGAAGAGATTGTGGGGGATTTGATAACATTGTTCAAATACAAAAAGGTTTATCATAAAGTGGATGACAATCAATTGTTTATTGGTTCTACAGGGGACAGAAATAAAGGGTTTAAATGCAACAAGGGAAATGTAAGTTAGTTATCAGGAAGAACTTTCTAACAATTGTGGATAAACACCCAAACAAATTGCCTAGAACAGTTACAGAATCTCCATCCAATGGAAGTCCTTATGAACAGGTTGGAAAAATATTTGTTGGGATGGCCCAGACAGGAATGGCCTTGCCTTGAGCAGGGTGTTGGACTAAATCAGTGGAACCTTTTTGTCTTGCATGCCACAAACTAGCCTCACCCCCTCCCTGCCACTCTGATCCCTTCTCCCTGCTTGATCTGCTGCTATTTTC
>NW_017729032.1:100721818-100755778 GCF_001723915.1 Gavialis gangeticus
CTCACACCCTCCCTGCCACTCTGATCCCTTCTCCCTGCTTGATCTGCTGCTATTTTCTGCTCTCTGCCTGAACTACTTCTCTGCTTTATATTTCCTGTCTGAGCCACTGCTGACTTGTCCCCAAACTTCTGTGTACCTCACAAAGAAACTATCTGTACCACTCATTGCACAAATGCTGCATGTTGGCCACCCCTGAGCTAGATGACTACTTAATATCTATTCCAGACCTAATTATCTCTGATTCTATGATAAACAGCTATCAAATAAGATTGGGGAAAGCAGGGAGGCATATGGCTCTTGAGCTGAAGGGGTTAAAAGGACAAAGAAAGCTATGCTCTTGAGTCTGTTGGTAGGTAGGAAAAGAAGAAGTACAACTCTGAAGATCCCAGGGGAGGGTCATGGAACTATGAGGGAAGTGCATTGAAGACACTGGTTGTTAATGGTAGCTGTGTTGGTCTAAGGCTATAGGAAGGCAATGTTCATTGGGTAGATGTGATATCTTTTATTAAACCAACTAAATAGTGTGTGGGGGGGGAATGTTCTTTACAAGCTTTCAGGCACAAACACCCTTCTCCAGGCATTGGGAGTCTCTGCTGTTGTTGCAAGGTAGAAAAGAAGCTCAAAGTGTGACAAGAAGTCTGTGAAAATGTAAATAGGTGAAATTGTCTTCCAAACATCCACCTATTTATATTTTCACACATTTCAGCACAATAGCACAATGTCAGAAAGTAATCTGTGAAAGCCAAACCAGACTTGTAACAATTGTAAAAAAAATTAACATCCTCTAAGTTAAGGTTTTACATCAGTTATTGAGCAGGAGAGTGGAGAAATGTGGGCTGTGGGAACTAGTACAGAATCTGAAGATGAACTGATGAGTGCAGTGTACATGGGTATTCATTGATTTAACTGCTGCTTGTATTTCTTGGCTTCTCACAGTTTGGGCTTGTGTTATTTTCAGTCTAATGCACTTTCCACTAAATTAACAAATCTGGAACAGGGAAATTTAATTTGGTTTCTGAAGCTATTGGCATGCAGGCTCCTATCTTTCATTTTTATTTCAATAACATTGTTATTAAACTTCCTTCAGTCCTGTGTGTTCTGATCTGTTGTGCCAACCTAAATCCCAAATCTTTCTCATTCATATCATCATTTGTAGACTCTTCCAGGAGCAGTCCCACTAGCTATGAATACTACAACCACATCAATCACAAATAACTGCTAACACTACTACTGAAGACATTTGGCAATTAAAACATGCTCAATAATCCTACTGGACACAAAATCAGGAAGCATGATTTAAGCTGCTCACAACAGACATCTTGTTGCCCTTTGGGGTCAGGCCAACTCTCAGGATCTCAATATTGCACTGTTAGACAGGAGGGCATAGTGCACAATTGCACATATACCAACAGACAAATCAATTAGGTGCATACACACACACACTACCAACTCAGGCACATACATACCCAAACCAACCTAGGCACATGCATACCTATCAGCAATTCAAGCACATACACTATACACCCCAAAAGTTAGACAAAAATCAATTGTACATACCTGCACACACAGTACACATACATAGTACACAGATCACTAATTTGTATATCATGCACACAATGACATTATATATATATATATATATACACACACACACACACTCACCAGTTCACACACATACAACCTACCTACACATACATACAAGTAAGTTCCTAACTTGGATGGTACAGTGTGTATTTGTGTGCTTGGGGTACCTGGAATACTTGGGGGAAGGTTAAGGTGAGAGAGAGAGTGTTAAAGTGTAGGGAGTAAAAGTTGCCAGAACTAGGATTAAAACCGGTGGATTAGAGAAAAGCTGGCTGAGGAACTGAGGCTTGGGGTTACTTAAAGTAGATTAGGGCTGGAAACTGAGGCAGATGGCTGAAATATTGGGGGGGAGGGGCAGGGGCAAATAAGTGGTGGCAAGGAGGAGACAGCCAGAAAAGAGAGAGAGACAGAAACCTGGAAGCTTAAGTCTGGAAACTGAGGCTAGCAGCTTAGAGAAACAGACAAAAACCCAACTTGGGGTTTCAAAATAACAGGTTTATTAAACAGACAACACACTACATAACCCTATGAAGTTATTGGTTCACACACTCACAAGCACTCACAATGGCATCAGAAGAAAGACTCAATGGAAAGGTTGAAGTCCAGGTAGGGAAGAGAAACAGAGTCCAAGTCCTCAGTTTTTGGGTATGGGTGATAGCTACCTATCCAGGCTGGAAAGGGGTCTTTGTCCAGTAGGTGTTGTCCAGAGGGGGGTCACCAGCAGGGCCTCTGGGTGAATAGGTGGTATGGCATGGTGCTGGTCCAGATGGAGAGGGCATCCCAAGGAGTCACTCTTCACTACCCCTTTTTATGGGACAGACTACCTCTGATCTTCTATGGGGAGGGCCTGTCCAGGCAATGTCAGTTCTGTCCCAGAGGGCTTCAGGTGTTCTTACTGAGCATGTGCAGCCTGGCACAATGGTGGGTTGCCTCATCTTTTGTTTCTTGAATGCTGAGGGTGGTTCCAAGGGCTGGGTCATTGGTCCAGGTATTGGTGTTGATGGTTCAGTCATTCAGAGGGAGCTATTTTTAGACCTACTGCCATTGTCTCTCAAGCACCCTCATTCATCTGCATTCATTCAGGAACCAAATTATATAGGAGGAGGAGTATGAGTCATCGGTTACACAACTGGGCATGGGGATAAGATGGAGGCTTGACATTACAAGATGGAAACTTGACGTGACTCATGCTAACTTACATATATAGGTCTAAAACAGTAATCACACAATATAAAAGCGGTGAAAAAAATCAATACAAACATAATAATTATCACTTATAAAACAGTGGATATCTATAACAAAATAGCGGGGCACTTATTTGCAGGGGGGAGAGAAATAAAACTTACTACCTAAAATAAAATGTTAAAGCTTATCACACATCTTAGGTTACTTATACTTATCTATAGGAAATAGAGAGAAAGGGACAAAGTCAGAAATGGTTGGGGAAGGGGAGGGAATGCATTTTAAAAGGAAAAAAGAAGAAAAGCTGGGGGGTTGCTACAATCTGAGGCCTGTATTCTGTTCCTTTGTACATGGATTCATACACATAACTTCCATTAAAGTTAAAGGAGATGAGATACACCAGACAAACCTTGAATAAGGAGAAAAGAACACAGTTTCTCACATGCAGTTCAATATTGAAAGCAGCTATTGCACTCTTGAGCCACTTCTACACAAGATGCTGACTATACTGTAGCCCAATACTACTGCACAGCAGCGTCATGTGGCAACAACCATGATGTGACACTGCTGCACAGTAGCATCACAAAAAAGACATTCATCAGCACTACAGCACAGTAACTCTGGATAATGCGCAGTTATTTAGTACCTGTTTATACAAGTAGTAAATGACTGCACAATAATACCTGCACAGTCAGCATCTCATGTAAATGCCTTGAAGTGGCTGCCTCCGAAAGAGTATTGAAGTGGAGATTGGAAATCCTGGGTTGCATTCATACTGTTTCAGTGAGAAAGCTTAGGCAAGTTATTCACTTCTCTGTGAATTAGTATATTCATTTGTAATCAGGCAGAAGGCAAAGCTCGGTGGCACCTTAAAGACCAACTCCTCCAGAGAGGCAGAAGCTTTCATAGGCAACAAGATACTTCATTGGATGATGTGAATGTACTTGCAGTGAGCAGAGGTACTAATAGAAAGGAATACAGCAAATTAAATACAAAGGATAGGGAAAGGAGAAGAAAAGGAAAGGAGGGGGAGGCACTGCTGAGAGAAGAGAAGGTGAGTTGAAGAGATCAAGGCAATTCAATCAAACCACTGAGGAACATACAGGTTATAAAAGCTAGCCCATGTAATGGGATAAGAATCCAGAGTCTCTGCTAAGACCATACTTAATGCAATTCAATCTATGGATAATTTCTTGTTCTACAGTTTTACAATCAAGGAGGTTTTGGAAGTTTTGTTTTTTAAGAACAGCTGATCTGAAGTCAGTGATAGGATGTCCAAGGAAGTTCAAATCTTCTGCCCTGGGGTTGTGCATCTTTCTGGAATTGAGGTTAAGCCAGTGTCCATTCATTCTTTCATGTAGAGATTGCCTTGTCTGTCAAATGAAGACAGCAGAGGGGCAGTGTAAGGAGGTGACTGTATATACAACATTGGTATAGGAGCAAGTGAATGTTATAATCAATGTTATTGGTTCCAAGTGAATATGTGCTCTGTGCTCTGGGCAACTGGTGAGAATAGAAGTTAGGTAGTCTGTTACTGGCCTTTGAAACTGAGGGCCTGCCTGTGATTATCATTTGAAGTGGAATCTGTACCTACATTAAATTGGCAATTTTAAATTGATTACAGTGGCTTGTAAAGTGGGTTGAGGGGAAGAGGAAGGATATAAAATGGGAATAATAGTACTTCTCTCTCTCAGAGGGGTAGTAAGAGACATAAATGTATTTGATTGTTATGAAACCAATTATCATAGTACCGACAATTGATCTTTGGGCAAAAGCTACAAGTAAAAAATACATTTTATGGTTATTACTACTAGAAAATAATCATGGTAAAAATATATATATGTTCATTTGAATCATATGTAAACTCATCATGAAACAGCATTATACAGTTTTTTGGGTCCACAAATGTATTTTCAGTGATGAGGCCAACCTCATAAAGCAGCTATTTTTGAATGTCTGACCCAACTGATCTAGCTCTCAGCTAGATAGATCTTGCTTCTCCCTTTCTCAGGTCTAATTTTTCTCAGCAATACAAATTAACTTAGAAAACTTACAGTAGTTTGTGGGAAAGGCAGATGCTAAAATACTATATTAATTGAAGCCAAGTATTCCAAAGGAGTATTATTTGTAATGGCAATGACCAATACACATGGAGTTTTCCCCAAATGGTCAAGAACAGAGAATTGTGTAGCAAATATAAAACATTTCCTTGTAGAAATGTACTTTTTATTTCATATTTTATCCTCTAAACCTGTCTCATACTGAGAATCTACTGACAACAGAAGAACTACCAATCTTTAAGGTTAAAAAAAATCAACATTCTAAAATATTTTGTGAATAATTAAAAAACAGGATTTCCTTACAAAACTGCACTATTATAGAAATGTTATCACATTTCCACTGTATTTGGTGCTCAGAGGAAGAAATGCATGGGTCATCAAGTAATTACCAGATGATCACAAAGTACCTGCCTGGCAGGAAGTCCCTGGGATTGTACACAGGAGGTCGACATTACTTATAACAGAGCCATGCATGTTATACTATAGTTTGTGGACATGGAGCAGCAGTGAGACTGGATCAACAATTTCACCTGAAAAAATGGTACTAGTCACTTCTTTATTACTTATTTGCTATTAACAAAACAAAAACTCTGTGGCATGCCAGGCCTTTCAGGAGTAGGGGAGAAACCAAACCCACAAAGAGCTTGCTGCAGTGCTTATATACTCTACTTTATTTAAATCCATCTTCTTTCAAAAGGATGAGACACATCATTATATTGTAGTAATGTCAAGTTATGTTCTCACATAAATATTTAGTACTAATACTAATTCATATTAGTAGTAATAACTGGGACCCCCATAGTACTATACAAACACAAAACAGAATTCTCTGCCCTGGATGTTTTCATTACTTCTATGGAGTAATTCACACAAATTGCTGTGACAGAATTCAATGCCTGAAATAGAACAAATCCATTACTTAATAATATAAGAAACAGATATTCAGCAGCAGCAATCCCTTCCCCATCCTGCAACAGAACACCAGCAGGTTTAAATTCAGGAACTTCAGCACCAAAGGGGATTTATACATGTGCTCTGGGAATGGAGGAGCCAGGTGGGGGGCTTTAAGTAGAACCCTTCTTGAAGCCTCTATAATTAAAGCACCTGGAGTGTTACATGTATCAGCATCCCCAAGCTGAAAAATGGGGGCATTTTAAAGCTCCTCAAATGAGCTTAATTAAAACACCCCCGCCACCATTTTTCAGCACAGGGATGCTGATACACATGAGCTGGAATCTGTTGGAGTGTGGTAATTACCATGCTTCAGCAGACTTGATTAAACAAATCTGCTCTGACACACTGTAACTGCAGCACATCAGAGCAGCATCGCTGAACATGTATAGGTGCACAGTATCATTTAGGTTATAGAAGTGGTTCCCGCAGCTGGTAGAGGAGGCTGACTCTCTATCCCTTGTGCAAATGAGGCCCAGAAGAAGATAAATAACTACAGCATCTTGACCATTTAATTTGAGCTCACACTGTAACATGTTCTTTCAGAAAGTCTTCAACAACCTCAATACCAATTTGCATTTTAAGGGACTGAAGTATTTATATTTTTTCAACTTCCAACCTTTCAAGATTTAGTTCAACCCAATCTACCACAACTACTAGTAGAATATCACTAAATATTACTTCATTGTTCACCACCTTTCCTCTGTTAGCAAGGTGAGTTTAGCCCGTTTAACACCCCTATTAATTCAGTTCTACCACATGTGCCTTCATGCTTTCTCTACTACCATCTCAGCATGGAAAGCTCTGTGTAAATCCTGCAAACCTATGACCTTATCCTCCAACAAATCCTTTTTTTATAATGACCCCACTGGTATACCTATGAAATAATATTAGTTTATAAATAGTTCAACTAGTTGGTGGCTAGTTACCTATACCCTTACCCAGTTATGTGAAAATACCATTAACTCCTCCTCCACATGTAACCATTTATTTCCCCCACCCATTATATTATTGTTAGCCTAAATTACAAGATCTTCAGCACAGAGACTGATTTATATTAACTGTATACAGAGCCCACCACAATGGGACTATAATCCCTTAAATGAGGCCTCTAGACATTAGTGTAACAGAGACAACAATAGCCAGAACTACAGTATTATGCAGTTGAAGACCTCTGAACCTTCAGAAAAACAGAGGGTGTCTACCTCTCAAATTAATTTATGAGGTGGGAGCAATCTTACACTGTTTCTGAGTGCCTATAGCTGCCATGCTTGTCCATTCTGATGGTGGCAGTCAGAATTTCTCCTAGATATTTTGCTTGCAACCAGCCTTAAAGAGCCTGGTGACACATAACCAGAGGACAGATTGAAATGCCATTAAAATTGATTGATACTCTGCTTACCATTTTCCTGCTTGTAAAGAGATGAGGTTTTTTCAGAGGCTGCTTCAGTAGTAATGGATCCATTTCCAGAAAGGGTACCATCCCATGGCTCAGTGCTGATTTTTATGGTTTTAGTTTCTTCTTCTATCCATTCAGGGCTCGATTATTTCCTCAAGTTTCAAGTTGAAAACGATTACATACAGATTCATTTTTTAAATATGAGGCAGACAACATCATCTCCATATTCATTTTTAAATACCATAGACAAGAGGACGGTACCTTGTCTGAATACCACGGTCCCTATAACTTGAATGCAACCTAAGCCAGCAGTAGTGTAATGGTGGGTGGCTGAATGGGACATGTACCCCAAGTGATGCCTAAGGGGAGGAGCACCAGAAGGGTGAGTGGGAAGGTGGAGGCATCACCCTACTCTACTGTTTCCAGCTCTGCTTGCACTTTCTGGCTACATATTGCAACAATGCAAACAATACGTGCCATGGAATGTGAGATGTCCTGGGAATCATAGCTTGCACAGCAACAATAGTTTGGTACTGCTAGAGAGAGAAATGCCCCTATTTTTGCCACCAAAATTAACAACTTTTTTGCCCTCCTTACATGGACTTTGGCAGCAGAAAATGGGGTGAAAGTTTCCCCCAGCAGCAGAAAACTCCACTGCCATTCTTGAGAACTACAATTTCCAGAATACTTTGCACTCCAAAACATGAGCGTCTTGTGCCTTCTAAAGCTGGAGGGGCGTGGTGACCACCCACAGGCAGCAGCGGCAGTGTTGGCTGTGGGAGCGTGGCAGTGGTGAGCAGAGACAGGCAGCCATGGTGACGTTGACAGCAAGGGCAGGCTGAGCAGAGACCACCCACAGGCGGCCACAGCGGTGTCAGTGGAGGCGGTGGTGAACAGTGATTGGCGACCACCCATAGACACCACTGGCAGCGTCAGCAACAACCAGTCTCAGGTGGGGGGGGGGCATGGCCAATCTCCAGGGGGGCATATCCACCCACGTGCACCCCCTACATGTCACCAGTGCTCCAAGACACTCATAGCCCATATCACTGTTCACTCTTGCAGGCTGCCTCCTGGGGAAAGTACGGGAGAGGACAGCCCCAGATGCATGCTTTTCTTGTTACACCTCTGCAAGCCAGTCTCCCTCTGCCACTCTATATAAAGTACATCTATTCTGAGACCCAAATCCCTTAATCACACTTTCCCATCTAAAAGAGGTCATACTTGGGTTCTTTTGAAGGTATATAAGTATATACAAGACACAGGGAACAGGGACTGCTTCATTTTATACTCTGCATCCTGTCTGCTAGCTAAAGCATGGGTAAAGGAGAGGAAGAGGTAGAAATACAGCCTCACTACCTCTTACTGCATCCACCGGATCAGGCCACCGAGAGAGGAGCAAGCTGAACGTTCCTAAAAAGCGGTGAGTGACACACATGCCTTTGAACTCTAGAAAATGTTGGCCTTGAGGGAGAAGCCATCTGAAGTCTCTCTTCAAATAGGCAATTCCACATCACCCCCAATTTGTTTTGGTGTGTTAATGACACAGCCTGACGCTCTGCTATGCAGAGTGGGGCTCATGGTACAGAAAGGATAACATACCCTTCCTTGTTCGTAGACAGTAGAAAATCTGTTTCTGTATTCGGGTGCAGGAGAAAGAAATTTCCAGGGCACATTTCAATGTCTTAAAGGCAATCTATTTGGTCCTATTTTCTTTTTTAAAAGATTGTCAGTACATGATACATTCATCCAGAAACCTTCAAGGCATTGTTCAGTATATATAGCAGTTCTTTAATCCTGAGACAAAAAGCATACCTCAGTTTCCCCAGCCACACACCAGAGGTTTGGAAATTTTGCTGCCTATGCATCTCTATCCCAGGAGCAAAATTTACTTACACCTTTCTTGCAGTGATAAAACAACAGAAGAAGTGAAGACAAGCAATGCAGTGCTTAGGGAATAAGCAAAAGGGAATGCTAAAAACCGATATCTGATTCCCAAAGAAACAACGTGAGTTCTACCAAGCAGAAAAATGTTCAAATACCACTCTTAATTCACTCTAGACAATTTGTCATTTGTAGTATTGGAATCCCAAACTCAGTAAACCAGCAATATTTCCTCTTATAGGCTTCTTTACTATAATAGAAAAATGGAGACATAGGCAGGGGGCCTGTAGAAAGTAATTTAAGGATGACTCTGGAGCCCTAGAAAAAGTATGCATTTAGCTTGCTTGTGGCAGTAGTTTATTTTAATGTGTACATTTGAATTTTTTTTTAAAGCTCAGTTGTGAGATATTTAAACCCTTTTTAGAATTTTGTTTTTCCATTGTATTACCAAAATCTCTGATAAAACAATAACTTGCTTCATTACTGAAACTTTTAAACTAAGAGGAAATGTTATCATAGAACAGTTTAACCACTATTATTATGGTGATATAATTAGGATTATAATTGCCCCCTGGGGGACACCTTATTTGAGGGGAAAGGATGGAGAAGGAACTGATTTTGTTTAAAAGCATGGCAAAATTTAACTGAAAAAAAGCTGTGTTAGGGGAACCAACGTTCTGTGGCTTTGGTAAATAATTTTGGACAACGGGGAAAATTTTGGAAAAGTTTAGGAAAACATTTCAACATTTGTATTTCTCATTTTGAAATTATGTTTTCATTTTGAATTTGACCTATTTTTAAAAATAACTTTAAAAAAGGGAAAGAATAACGTGAAAACAAATGAAGCACTTCATTTCCAAGTCCACTTGAAAAGATTTTTCTTGTTTTCTTCTTGGCCCAAAAAATATGTTTCTTTTCATTTTGGGTTACACTAAAACCAATATATATATCTAAAACTTTCAGTTTTCTCACCAAACCAGGAGTCCATTTTTCACACAGTCCTACTATCTGTCTACTTCCTATTATTTTTCACACTGTCCTACTGCACAGTCCAGCAGCAGAGTAAAATAAAGTCCCTTTTCCTTCAGAATACAGATTTAACTTCAAGAGTTTATTGCCTATAGCTATGTACTATAGATATAGTGGTGTATATATATTCCAGAGATTGCTTTGCCAGTCAGTGCTCCTAATGCAGAGAAAATCCTCAGGCTTCTAATCGTTTTTTTAAAATAATATGGGCTTTTATGTCAATCAAGTGTTTTTAATTATGTAGAGGTGGAATCAAACGACTGTTCAAGTCAGGGTTTGGCCTAATGCTTTCAGAGCACTAAACAATATCATACATGGTACAATATGACAGACTGTGACAGAGTTCAACATCTCTGTCTTTGTCATACTTCTTTCTTAAACAAGGCTAATGAAGCCAATAAGAAAAGTAGATGATTTGGGCTTCTGAATATTGATCCTTTTTAGTTTTCAGATTTGATGTTTTCACATGTTTGCAAATCTTTTTTGCAATCAGGGAATTTTTATTTTCAAAAATAATTTAAAATTCCTCAAGAAATTATTAACATTTGCCAGTCACATCTAGTTTCACATTCAAAGAAAAGTGGAAGTTGGAATTATTAGAAATCTAGGTCCGACAAAAAGTCACTAAGGGGTTTTTTTGTTGTTTTTTCTTCCTTTTTTTATGAAACCAAATGCAGCTGGTTCTTGATTCAAAATGTACCCCTGAATGAGGAGCAGCGATTTGGAGAAATCCTTAAATTCATGGATAAAAGCATCAGACTTCCTTCACAGAGCTTTTCTGGCCTACCCTCAGTGTTTTTCACTTTTTCCATTCAGTAGGATGATACCATTCTGTCTATACATAGACCTGTATTTGAGTTCTGCAACCCCAATTTGAGTTGAATATATTTTTGTCCTTGTAATGGATCTAGGCTATTCTTTTTGGGCCCAATTCTGCCAGGTCCTCACATGTGAATTCCCATAGAAGTTTATCATGGCAGGGCTTCCATTATCTTAGTGACAAATCTTAACTAACCAGCCTCTTTGTACAGTGCTACCTAAAAGCTTTCAGCACTTATTATTCCATATTCCTTTTTCTTTTCTGTGTACCTGATTTAGTTTCCTCAGCTGCCTGGAGCAACTAAACCTCCCACCAGGCTCATCAAGAACCCTCTTTCTTCAAGAAACTTCTTACAACCCATTCCTGCTGGAAACCCTGCAAGCCAAGAGGTAGGGACCTCATCTACTGCATATCTTTAAAGTACAGTGCATGCTCACAATACTATATAAATGTAAGTACATAATACTACTGTTACTGTATAGACCATTGCTGCTTTTCAATATCTTTGGTTGTTTGTTTCTTTATGTGAACAATAGGTATAATCATCTTTGGAAAGTTGATGTTATATCCTCCCATCCTTTCTTAAAACCTCACCTGGTAAAATCATTTATGATTAATAAGCATGAGGATCAAACATCATATTCTATGATATTTTAACACAGTGAATATTTCTAATCTCCCTGTTCAAAAACAATGTCAGTTTGTGACGAGTGTGTAGGGCTATGTGGATCCATAAAACTGCCTATCTGGTTATTTCTACCGCACTTCCCTATTTGTACCAGCAAGAATTTGTTTGACAACACATCAGACCCAGCATTCAAAGGGAATGCATTTTTGTTGCAGCATTTGAAAAGAGATGACAGGGACATTAAAACATCTTCAAAACAGGTTGCTTTACTCTGGTCTACATGAAAAAAAAAAAAAAAAAAAAAATCAGACTCTGGTCTTAATTTAAATTTTTAAAATAAATAAAAACCTGAATGAACAAAGTTCCTCATGAGTCTGTTATTGTCTGTAGTATTTTTTACCTATTTCAGTAGCTTCAGTGAAAATAGGCCAGAAATCTAAAATGCTGTGGACATCAGCAACTTAGGGAGAGTGGCAAACAAAACATTACAAGCCTGACTCTCCACACTGTTATCCCAGCTTTCCAACTGAGTTACTGTGGCAGAACGGTATAACTGAATGAAAAATGAGCCCCAAAACATGGAACCTCCCCTTCATATTCCTCTTTCATTAAAGAAAATATTGCTCCTGAGAACATAGAGCAGATGGGTAAGAAGTAGAGTTGGGTAAATAATGGATTTTTAAGATTGCTAAAATTCCCGAGGAAGGGGGAAACGTTCCAATTCAAAGTCGAAAGCATTGGGTTATGCTGTTCAGCAAAGAATTTTTAAAAATGCTGTTTCTGGTTGAGTATAATATTTCTTCTTAATTTTGAGGAGTTTCATTGTGTAATACTTTTACATTTAAAGAAAAATTGTAAAACCAAAGGTGTTTTAAATACGTTAAAATGAAACAGTTTGGACTTTCTTTCAGATTTTTCTTTTTTGTTCCTAAAGGTACACTTAGGTCAAATTGATATAAATTCAAGATTAAAGAACTGTCTTGGTACCAGTTGCACGTTGCTCTAGTTAAGAGGAAGGAGGGGATAAAGAGTTAAACACAATAAAGCACAGAACACTTCAGCAAATGGAAAGAGAAACCAGTGTTTTTACTTTTGCTTCCCCAAATAAAGAAGAATGTAGAATCCTTTGGGAAACTTACTAATGTAGAAGGAGCAAAAAATTCTTTCCTAGAACAACAAAAATACACATATATTTTAATCTCTGTTCTGCCTTTCATAATGCAACTACATGCTTTTGACTCTGTGGTGCTGTCAGTAAAAATTAATTTTAAAAGTAGCACACATGAACGACTTCAGCCTTTGCCTTAATTTACTTTTTCACTAAGAGCTGAGATAAGATGTAGCACTGCTGAAGAAGGATGGACGGCTGTACACTATATTGTAGGAGATGACAATGCTAAATTAATCATGTTCTAGCTGGAATTTGCAATTCTTTCAGAGATGCTCAAGACAGTATAAAAAATTTAGTGGCAACAGTGAAAGTAGGCAGGAGGTTGTGAAGCAGAAAGCTTCAGAGGGCACTTTAAATGTGAAAGATGTATTACAGTTTCTCACGCATGAACAAGATAGCACGCCTAACTAAAAATATAATAAATAAGAAGTACAGCTTGACAGATGCAGCTGGGAAGGGAGTGCTCTCCCAGATAGATGTACCAAGTGTGATTGACACTCCCTTAGCTTTTCTGTGATGTGACTTAATATGAAAATGAACAACATTGAAACAATGTTACACTAAAGACACAAGCCCTTATAGTGCTTTCAAAAATTCAGGTTGTATAGCGAAAGTTTTGGTGTGTGCGCTAGAGAAGCTAGGTCTGTTTCTCAGGCACGGCTTAACTTTTTTTTTTAATGTATCCCCTTTCTCCTCTAATTTTCTTTTCTCTTTCTAGTTTTCATTTTCTTCTGACTGCATTGTTTCATCTCTTGCTTCTCCTCTCAACATCAGCTGTGTAAGGTGAATGAAGGGAGATGTAAGTTATCCCATTAATGGTTCACTGCTGATAGTCTACTGTAGTTTGAATTAATCACTGCATGCTTGGCTGCAGCAGCAACAGGAGGGGAGAGACAGATGTGCAGGTTCTTTCTCCTCAGGTATCACTGTCTTCTCTGCAAGGGCCTTCAATACACAGCCAGCCTTTGCAGGTCTGCAAATCCTAGACCACAGGGACCTTCTAACTTCAGAGATTTAAATATAAAGGAAAATCTCAGCTTTCATGTTCTAAACAAACAGCTAACTAGTGAGTTTCATATGCCTTGCAAAACTGGCCCTGATAATAGCAACTAATATAAATTAGAGTTTAAAGCTTGCCAGTAATTTTTCATAATGCTCACAGGCTATTTTTAATTGCGCCCCTCTCTCCTCCCACCACTGAAGACCTGCCCTTTCGAATTTGGGGAGGGGAAGGAGGGCAGGGAGGGAAGGGAAGCAGGGGTGGGGGGCAACAAAACAAAAACACAGGCATCTTGGTTTTTAAGACACACGGGCAGCTAAAAGGATCAATGCTACCAAAACTTTAACTGATGCCATCAGGATTGTTGCAAGGTGTCTAACAAACTGCTATTTACATTGGTGCCACTGCTTTTCTTGAAATGTTATAGGAAGCATTATATTCATCTTTGTGAGCACTGTGGTGGGTAACTAGCTCTCTGGTTAGCAGTTACAGGTGTACACATTAATAATATGCTAATATGGATATACTGCTTCTGCAGTAGTCTCTGGAGAGCTAGCTTGGATAATTCTTGGACAATGCTCCTTTTGCTATGATAATGACTGGTATTACTTCCTGTTCTGGATGGTGTGGGGACCACTTTGTAGTTCTTAAGGTGGGCTCTAGGATCAAAAATGTCAAAAATCACTGCCCTAAAGCACACTGACCCAATTCAATCCACACCTGTATTGTACCTTCAGAACAGTGTAAAGCAGCCAAAGGCTATAGGCAGACCTCACCCTTAATTTCTAGTTGACTAGTCTGCTTAGCTGGCAGCATTAGTGAAACTACCATAGTCTATTATATACAACACACTGCCTGAGAACCAAAATATCTCTTCTTTAAGACCTCATTGGCTCCTGCCTCTTTCCCCCGTCAGCTATGTAGTCTCTGAAAAAAGGGAGGTGAGGAATAAACCATGGGGAGTCATTCAACTACCAGTATCCAAACAAGCATCCCTCTAAAGATCCTTTAATGAGCTGCAACTATTCCAAGTAGTCTACCACTGAAAGCTCCAATTGTGTGAGTTGAGTTCACCTCTGACTCATTACAGCCAAAAGAATTGTTGCATGCAAACCAATCGCAATGGCAAGGTGGCAGTTAGTTGACCAACATAAAAATTCCCTGCGAATGTCTGCAGCCAATTCATTTGTTTTAAATTAGACACAGAAACAATGAACTAGCGTGATTACAAATTAATTTCTTCCAAAATAGCCTATGTACAAAATTACATTAACTCTACAGAAACCATGAAGCACCTTTGTTATTCCATTACTAATGTCATTTGGGATAAAGAACAGACTAACACAATTGCTGCGTTTCTTGAAAGACACATTATAATTCATTTCAATATATAAAAAGTTAGTAGGCCTCTTGTGCATTCTTAGAAAACTCATCCTATACTCAGGGAACAAGGATAGTACATCAGAACTGTATTTACTTGAATATAAGATGATGTTTTTCCCCCCAATCAATATGGGGAAAAAGTTCCTCATCTTACATTCCTCAATGATTCGTGTTTCTTCACTAGCCATAAATGCCTGGCAAACATCACCAAAGAGACACCAAACAGTTCACTCAGAACCCCTCTGTCACCCCTTCTCTCAGTCTGTTACTTAGGATTAGTGCAGCCCCTGCCCTCCATGAGGGACTGGGACTTCCCCGCTGTGATGCCAGGTGGACTCAAGGGGAACGCCTCCAGACCTCAGGTTGGGGAGGACCGGGTTAGAGAGCTTCTGGAGGGGCTGGACGTGTTCAGGTCAGCGGGTCCAGATGCTCTCCACCCCAGGGTGTTGAGGGAGCTAGCTGGGGTTATTGCAGGGCCCTTGGCACGGCTTTATGAGCACTCGTGGTGCTCAGGCCGGGTGCCAGATGACTGGAAGATAGCTAACGTGGTCCCCATCTTCAAAAAAGGGAAGAGAGAGGACCCGGGCAACTATAGGCCCGTCAGTCTTACCTCTATCCTTGGGAAACTCTTTGAGAAGATCCTCAAGGAGCACATCTGTGATGGGCCGGCTTCAGGGATGATGCTCAAGGGCAACCAGCACGGTTTCATTAGGGGCAGGTCATGTCAGACCAACCTGATTGCCTTTTATGATCAGGTCACAAAGGCAATGGATGCAGGTGTTGCCGTGGACGTAGTCTTTCTAGACTTCAGCAAGGCCTTTGACACCGTCTCCCACCCCATCCTCATTAAAAAACTAGGCGACTGTGGCATTGATGCCTACACAGTCAGATGGATTGCAGATTGGCTCAAGGGTCGTACTCAGAGGGTGGTGGTGGACGGGTCATATTCGACCTGGGGGGAAGTGGGCAGCGGGGTCCCCCAGGGCTCGGTCCTGGGGCCTGCGCTGTTCAATTTCTTCATCAGCGATTTGGACGACGGGGTGAAATGCAACCTGTTTAAATTCGCTGATGATACCAAAATTTGGGGTGAGGTGAGCACGCTAGTAGGGAGGGAAAGACTGCAACAAGACCTGGATAGGTTACAGGAGTGGGCTGACATAAACAGGATGCGTTTCAATACTGACAAGTGCAGGGTGCTGCACTTAGGCAGTAGAAACCAGCAGCACACTTATAGAATGGGAAACTCCCTTCTTGAGAGCACGGAGGCAGAAAGGGATCTTGGAGTCATTATTGACTCCAAGATGAACATGGGCCGACAATGCGAGGTCACGGTTGGCAGGGCTAACCGGACCTTGTCGTGCATCCACAGGTGCATCTCAAGTACAGCCAGGGAGGTGATCCTCCCCCTCTATGCGACACTGGTCAGGCCACAGCTGGAGTACTGTGTCCAGTTCTGTGCGCCCCATTTCAGGAGGGATGTGGACAACATTGAAAGGGTCCAGAGGAGGGCCACCCGCATGATCTGGGGACTACAGGGCAGACACTACATTGAAAGACTGCGGGACCTAAACCTGTTCAGCCTTCACAAGAGAAGGCTGAGGGGGGACCTGGTGACTGTCTATAAACTCACTAGGGGGGACCAGAAGGGTTTAGGGGAGACACTGTTTCCCCTAGCGCCCCCTGGCATGACAAGGAACAATGGACACAAATTATTAGAAAGTAGATTTAGATTAGACATCCGCAAGAACTACTTCACAGTTAGGGCGGCTAGGAGCTGGAACCAACTTCCTAGGGAAGTGGTGCTGGCTCCTACCCTGGGGATCTTTAAGAAGAGGCTTGATGCCTACCTGGCTGGACTCATTTGAGTCCAGTCTTTTCTCCCGCCCAGGCGGGGGGTTGGACTTGAAGATCTACAAGGTCCCTTCCGACCCTACTTCTATGAGTCTATGAGGTGGAGCTGCATCAGGTTGCTTTTGCACCTCATCTGCATATACATTTTTGGAGGATCCCAGAACTTATGGTAGGAACACCCAGTTCTTAGTCATGACTGGGGGGCTAACTAGTACATTGATCCTTTGTGGAGTACACCCCTAAACTGTGGGGTCACCATGGCTTGAAACACAGTCGACTCTGGTGGGGCCCAGCTCAATGAACTATATGGTAAATCACTAGTCTTTTGACTTCGGACTAATATCATGTATAGTTTGTACTATTTATAAGTAGGAATAAAAGTCCTGCTTAAAATGTGGTCATGGAGTACTTGTGCTAAAACTTGCAGCAGTTTTAAAAAAGGTAAAATGCACCAATTCTGAATGAACTAAGTCTATAAGTACCTATAATCTGACTAGATGCAAATGATTATAGGCACGTTTATTTCAAAGTCAGTGTTTTCAGATTTGCCCCTCAGTTCCATGTGCTCAGGGAGAGCAGGGTCTGACAGTAACCTGAAGGGGAAGGTCTTCAGGAGGAAGAATTTGGGATTTGCAGAGGCAGAGGGCAAGGGGGCCACCTGACCCCACCGCTCGATTTATTTTCCCTGAAGTAGCAATGGGAGGGGGACAAATTCAAGGCAAACCTCCAATAATTAGAGTCTATACCTGGAAATTTATAACAAATTTGTAGATTTTCCAGGCATAGAATCTAATGGGGGGGGTCATCTTATATTTGAATAAATACAGTAGATATACTATATTCTTCACATCTAACAAAGAGGTTGATTCCCATGGGGTTGTGACTGGTACCACCATAATTTTAATTCAAACTATGATTTTTTAAAATTAAAATAAACATCATATTTTTTTGTTTGCTTGCAAGCAATTTAGCACAAAACTATATTTAAAGATACAAAATAGACCTACTAGGTCACCTTATCCTAGCTCCCTGTCAATTCAGGTTTGGGGGCAGAGAGGGGTTGATTAGTTGTTTTAAGCAAACTATCTTAAGCTGTCTATCTAGCCATGTTTTAAATGTCCTTCAGTGCTTTGCACTGCACTTCTGCAGTTCACGCCTTCATTTCTACTCATAATTTGGGTTTGTGTGTATGTCAGGGCGGTGAGGAGGGAGAGGATTGTCACATTACAGGTAATTCACATGACCTCTGTTGTTCCAACAAGAAGAAGAAATTGTTTTTCACCTAGAATAGTTAGTTCTGATTGCCCAGCCAATTAAGGTGTGATTGCACCATGACCAGATGTGCCCATTCTACCCATTCACATGGCTAACCGTGAAGATGTTGCCAAATGAAGCTCAGCATGCTATACAAGCTAGGACTGTGCAAAATGTCAACAGATGTTTCATTTTGAAGGTGTTTTGACGTATTTCAAGCTCAAAACACTGAAACTGAACCGAAACACAAGCTTCAAAACAGCTTTGAAACAAAACGAGGGCACTCAAAACATTTCGAAAATTTCAAAGAGTTTTGAAGCTGGGCTTTCAGGGAAATACAAACTAAGGAGAGGGAGAGGGAATGGGGGAAAGGGCTGCTCTGATATTGACTGTGTATCTGGCCAGTTGACTGTGACCTTCCCTGAGGTCCCTTCCAATCCCAGTGCTCTGGGGAGGGATGGAGAAGGAACATAAAAGCATTGTTTGAAATGAACTGTGTCAGCAGTGCCTTTGTCAGCTTACTGAGCTCTGTCCATCAGGAGCATCAGGAAGGCACTCACTTCATACTTACTAGTCTGTTCCTAGCAAATGGGATCCAATCCTTTCTGAAATCCCCTAATACCCATTCCTAATCCATTCTTTTCAATTTATTCCTTCCCCAAAATCCTCTTTTTGTTTTTGTTATTCACTGTAATTCTTTCTCCACATAAAAGAAATCTGTGTTTTCCCTGACAGTCTGCATTGACTGTGCAGGAAAGCACAACATATAATACCGAACATATATTTATATATTACATAAAACCTTACATTACATTACAGAAACACACACAGATTTTCCAGCACACCAAATATGAAGTGTGCTGGAAAAGCAGGTGGCTGCAATTCTGTCCAGGGCAGAAGAGGAGGCAGAGGGAGAGCTCTAAGCCCTGCCCCTTCCCTGCCACCCCCCCAAAAAATGTAGACGCAGCCTCTTTCCAACAACCAGCAGCCATGCTGCTTCTGCTGCTAGTGGCACCAAGGAGATGGGAGCAGTGTCTGCATCCCCTCCAATAACACCTGCCATAATGACAACAACCCCAAGCACCACCACCATGACAACAACAAGCAGCACCAGCATAACAGTCTCCTCTACCCCCATTTCACTTCCCATGCTGAGCCATCCAGTGCCAGAGGAAGAGCTGGATCTGGAACTGAGTGACATAGCAAGGGAAATCCTGGGGAAGGAGGGGGAATCAGGTTTCCCCTAAAGTTAGGTCTCCTTCCTCAGAAGGCACTTCAGAGGAGGTTGAGGTAGAGGGAGTGAAGGCGAGTGGCTCAGCTGAGTCTGCTCCTCCCTTTGCTGTGCCTCTGTCTGCTGAGCAGGGGGAAAAGGCAGCATCTGCACATGCACCTACACCCCAGAAGCAAGGGGGTAGTGTGATCTGGGATCATTCTGAGCTGGCAGATGATCCCACATATGCTACCTGCTTGCACTGCCAAGCAAAAACCAGCCAGGGCAAGGGAGTGAAATGCATGAACACCACAGGGATGCTGATGCCTCTCTGCAGGCACCACCCCCTTGCCCTTGCTCCTCCTCAGCCTAGCACCAGTGGGAGCATGCCCAAAAAGTAGTCCCCCTCTCGCTCGAAAGCCCCCATCCCCCCAAAGCAGAGGCAGGCCACCCAGAACAGTGGGGGAAAAGTGGGCACACGGGGGACTGCATTCCCAAGGTTAGCAAGGTCACCCAGAGCATTTGAGCATTAGATTAGATGCTGTGGATTAGATGCTGTGGATGGCCAGCCCTTCTCCTCTGTTGAGCAGCCAGGGTTCAGGGGGCTCATGGCGCTTGTGGCCGCAAGTGGCCACACATGTCACCTTCAGCAGGATGATGTTGGTGCCCCTGTATGAGGCACGCAGGGAGTACTTGAGGGAGGAGCTGCACAAGGGAGGGCTGCAGATGGCCTTATACTTCACCTCATACATCTGGAGCAGCTAGGATGGAGATCACACCGACCTCTTTCCCACACAGGGCACTCCTTCAAGCTGAGGTGATGGATTAGTCCCACACGGCAAGGGAGATCATGGTGGCCATGAACCTCATGGTGCAGGGGTGGCTTATTGGGCAAGGCAAACTCACTTGTGGGTTCATGGTCACCAAGAATGGGGCCAACATGGTCAAGGCCATCTGTGATGCCTCTGTGAAATCCTATGAGAGTTCGTTTCATTTCTGGCCAGGAGAACTTTTACTATCTTTTCTCCAATGCCTGATGAAGGGTTTGTGCCCCAAAGCTTGCAATTAAAGAACTTTTTTGCAAAAATCTGGTTGGTCTAATAAAAGATATTATACCTCTACCACGAGCCCCAATTGCAATCTCCAAAGAGTAATTCCAGATTTTTTGGAGGGATGGTAAGGGGGAGTTAGCTACAAGGGGAATACATACTATTTTTCATACTCAAGTAGTGGGGCTTAAATCTTTTCATTTAAATACATCAAAGTCTGAATGTGCCATGTAAGCTACAACAATAAATCAAGCAAGCCAGGTACAATACGTAATTTACATTGCCCAATAACACTAAGCTATAATGTCAATAGAAATCAATATATTTTTCAGAAACAGAGTATAAATATTGCGAACAATTGCACTTAATATAAATTTGTTTGTCAAGCAATACATGCTGGGACCAAACATGTTCAAAAAGGGGAAAACAGATTAATATCATTCCCCAGTGAATATTGTTATCCCAAGCACAAGTATCATGGATTATCACAAATTTAAGCCTTGTTTTCACTAGGAAAAAAAGAGGTACATTCTTTCACATTAACGCATAATGGAGTAAAGTCCTAGTGAAAACAAAGCAATTCATAGCTTTTTGTGCATTAACAGAAAGAGAAAAATCCCAGGTTTTCTAGACTTTACATGGTAACGTGTAAAAATTACAAGCTAGTCTACGATTTTACTTCATGTTAGTTACCGTATGGTAGCTAAGTTATGGTAAGAAAACACCTCTTTTTCACAGTGTAGACTCACCCAGAAATGGAAAATTTGTAGGAGCCACTTGTTAAAGTATTGAATGCAGCACTTATATACACTTTCTCTTCATAAAAGAAGGGATTCTCCTCTGGGCAAACAGTTTAGATAGAAGGAATGGTAGCAGTGGTTATAACAAGAGGAGAAGCTGTTTTTTATTTCAATTTGACTGCTGTTCAAAAATATTTTAATTGCAGTTGTTAATGCAGCCTGGATAAAGGTCATGAGCAACCATAATTGCTTTTCTGCTTTGAGTCCCTCTCATAACACATCCTCAAACAAACATTTTTACTTCTTGGGTAATTTACACATTGGAGCAATATGGGACTTCTACTACTAGAAAAAGGCAGAGGCTTACATGAGTCTACTGACTCATTTGGTTGAGGCTCATTGATTTTTTTAAATTTCTACAACTGACACAATCATAATGTTGCCGAGGTGGACTATGGGTGACTCATTCAGTCCCTAAGGACACTGGTCAAATATTGCATACAAAATGTGAGAAATATTTAGATTCCACTCAGGCATGTATCATTCTCTCTTACTTCTAAATTTACAGTGTCTAACTGAAAAAAAAAAATCAGTCTAAAAGGAACTTTGCTTTCTCCTCACAAAACATAGTGCCATTACGGAAATTATGATGATCTGAGCCAGTTCTGCAATAATCTGCAATTTAACTACATTAAGAGCTCTGTGCTTTGGTGTAGTTGGTCTATTTATCCAGTCATATGATGTCAGCTGGATCTTGAACATTGTTGTTTTTTCTTAGTGACCCCCATACAATTCCTTACCTACAATGATCTAAATGGTACCACATCAGTACAAAGCTACCAGGAGAGAACAAAATCAGGCCGTTAAAACTTAAAATCTGTGGGCATGTGTAGACAACACAGACATTAATATAGACAGTTTGGTCTTCCACCGTAGCATATAAACACAACTGCAGCCTTAAACTTGCAGTTGGGCTGGGTTTTTCATAGAATCATAGAGCTGGAAGAGACCCTGAAGGATCATCAGGTCCAGCCCCTTGCATGAGCAGGAAAGACATCTGGGGTCAGACAACCCCAGCCAGGTGACTGTCCAATCTTCTCTTGAAGACCTCTAGGGTAGATGATTGCACCACCTCTGGGGGAGCTTGTTCCATAGTCTGGACACCCTAGTTGTAAAGAAGTTTTCCCTAATGTTCAGCCTGAAATTCTCTCAGGAGTTTGTGGCCATTGTTTCAAGTTTTCCCCCAGGGTGCCCTGGTGAACAGTTGTTCACCGAGTCCCTGATGTAAGCCTCAGATATAGCGGTAAGCTGCAATCAGGTCCCCTCTCAGCCTTCTTTTCTTTAGGCTGAAAAGTCCAAGATCCCTCAGCGTCTCCTCATATGGCTTGCCATGCAAGTCCCTGATCATGTGGGTGCCCCTTCTCTGGACCCTCTCAAGCTTTAGCACGTCCTTGTTGAAGTGTGGTGCCCAGAACTGGACGCAATACTCTAGCTGCGGGCACACCACTGTTGAGTAAAGTGGAAGAATTGCTTCTAAGACTTACTGGAGTTGCATTGATTGATGCATGCCAGAGTTTTATTGGCCCTAGTGGCTACTGCATCGCATTGCCAGCTCATATTTATCCTGGGGTCTATTGTTACCCCCAGATCCCTTTCATTTGTACTACTGGTCAGATTAGCAATGCCCAGGCTGTAGGTGTGCTGGGGGTTCTTCCTTCCCAGATGCAGCACTTGGCATTTCTCTACATTGAACCTCATCTTGTTCTGTTCTGCCCAACATGCCAGCCTGTCTAGGGCTGCCTGAATCTGCAGCCTATCTGCGGGTGTGTCTGCACAACCCCATATCTTGGTGTTGTCCATGAATTTGGCCAATGGGCTTTTCACCCCCTCATCCAGGTCATTGATGAAGATGTTGAACAGCACGGGGCCAAGTACCAACCCCAGGGGTATGCCACTGCCCACATCTCACTAGAATGACACCGATCCATTCATTTGGACTCTCTGCATCCTACCCTGCAACCAGTTTTGCACCCGCTTGCTGGTCCTGGAGTTGAGCTCAATAACTTCCAGTTTTCTGATCAGTACCTCATGGGACACCAGGTTAAAGGCTTTCTGGAAGTCAGGGTATATGATGTCAACTGCTTTGCTCTCATCCAGGTGATGAGTCACCTGATCATAGAAAGAAATGAGGTGGGTCAGACAAGACCTGCCCACGATGAAGCCATGTTGGCTGTCATTCAGTATCATGCCTTCTGCGAGTTTGTCACATATAGCCTCTTTGATGAAGTTTGTCACATATAGCTCTTTTGAGGAATGTTTCTAGGATTTTCCCTAGAATAGAAGTTAAGCTAATTGGCCTGTATTTTCCCAGGTCTTCACACTTCCCCTTCTTGAAGATGGGCACAACATTGGCCCTCTTCCAGTCCTCTGGGATTTCTCCAGAAGCTCATGATTTTTGAAAGCCCTTTACCAGGGGCTCTGCGATTACCTCAGCCAAATCTTGCAGCACTCTTGGACGGAGTTCAGCCGATCCTGCTGATTTATGTACGTCTAATTTTTGTAATTGATCGTACACCAGTTCTGTGGCAATGGTGGGAAAGGGGTCAATCCCGCCCTTGCTTGTTCTGTGCCCTATGTGGCAGGTTGTTCCCCTTGCTCTTGTGAAAGACTGAGGCAAAGTAGTCATTTAAAGGTTATGTTCTTTCCTGTGTGGTAGTGACCAAGTATCCTGAGGCATTGAGCAGCAGCCCCACACTCCCATTAGTTTTCCTTTTACTTCCTATGTAACTAAAGAAGGACATCTTGTTGTCTTTGGTTCTTATAGCTAGTTTTAGTTAGGTTTCTGCCTTAGCTTGCCTAATCTGGTTTCTACAAGTGCGGGCCATTGTCAAGTAGTCTTCCTTAGAGGCTGTCCCAAGCTTCCATTGTTTGTACACCTCTTTCTTTTCTGTAGGAGGGCTGCAACTTCCCTGCACAGGCAAGATGGCTTCATGATCCTTCTACTACTTTTTCTTCGTAAGGGAATGGATTTTCTCTGAGCCTTAAGAATTGTATCCTTAAGGAATGACCATTCTTCTCGTGCTCCCTTTACCTGATATGCTTTTAAAGATATAAAAGCATAGATTTTGTTAAATTTAATGTAGAAAACAAGAATAAAAGTACAAGCGATTGGAAATAGTATCTCTTTTCAGAAACAAAAGACCAATGCTTTCAGGAATTATGAAATTGTTCACTGAATTGGTCAGTCTGACCAGAGCCAAGAGGTACACTTGGGAGGATACGGAACCTTGTGGCTAGGAATAACCTGCTTTCTCATTCACATCACTGGAGAGTCTGTATGGTGCTGGCACGTGGAATTATTTGATCAAATGTAAGGAGAAAATGTAAGGAGAAAAATGCAAGGAGAAAAGTCTTTAACTTCTGCTTCTCCTCCCCTTATCAATCCACCTCCCTCCTCATCAGAATAAGACATCCAGTCCATTACAATAAAAGAAGAGAGCTTTTATCCCTATTAGGCCTCTGATCCTTCCTCTGCAGTTGTTCTAATCACCCTGTCCTCAACTTTTTAAGAATAACTCTTTCATTGTCCCAAGTTCTGACTTATTTGTTTTAGTTCTCTAAACAGTGTCCTGGTTTTCACTTCTCTGGGTCCTCTGCCTTCTATTGCTTCATTTCCTTTTCTTTTTGTCCTATTATTCCTCCTCCATTCTTTCCTCAGTCTGCATCTTCTCTCTCCCTTGATTTTTTCTCACCACTGACCTTTCTTCCTACTGGCTTTTATGCTCTTTCTACTTAATTTCCTTGTCCCCAGAAGTCCCACCCATAAATGGGCTCACTCAACATTGTACTCAGGTGACAGTATCTTCCTCCAATGGTCTTCTACTTCCACCCACAAAATTCACTAGAGAAAACAGGCTCACCATTTCTCTAATTAAACTACACCAGGGTCTCTACCCTTGCTATCTTCTGTGCCTTCCTTCCTCTTGACTGCCTCTCCCTGGTGAAACCATTCATATTGTCAGGCCACAAGAACGTATCTTCATATATTCAAAGTATTAAAGCTTCTTTTAATGATTCTGAAACCTCATGAAATCCCCCATTTAGCATGTTTTAAATCAAACAGTCAGAGGTACTTCACTATTCTCATGGTGCAAGTACAATTAAAAACATTGTAGTTTAAGGAAGCTGCTTCTTTTCTTTTGCCTACTTTGGACAATTTAAAGCTGCAAACATATGACTGGGATATCTTGCTAACCTCCCAACTGTCCTGAGAAAGAAAAATTTGCAACCATATGATGTAAACCCTTGAACTGAGGTAAATCTGCCTTCACATAGGAAATCCAGGGTAATTTCTTCCCAAGCAAGGTAGATTTTTGGACAGCTGCTGATTTGCATATAGTTGCTCCAGGCTTTGCCTTCAGGTTCCTTGTTTCAGGGCAAATGCTCTCATGTAGCCACAATTTAAGATTTTACCCTGGCATAAGGCTCAGCATTGCAGACAAGTGCTCCAATCACTGTGCCAGTACAGTCTCTTTTATTTGTAAAATTTTCAGAGATTAATATCCAGCTATGTTGGGTGAGATGTAGAAACCCTAGGGCATAGCTTGAAGGAAACCTATGGCATGAAAAATAAGAGTAGGCTGAGCAGCAAGTAATTAAAAAAGTGAACCAAAGAAGAGTATAAATATGCCAGTGTAGCTCCCAGGGTCTTCGAAAAAGAAGAACGAACAGTGATTATTGTAATAGCACAGGCAACTAAATAGTATACGTTATAAATTGATTTTAAGGCAATGATGATTGTTACCATCAATTCCTATTGCGACTTTGTGAATGAGGCTGCCATCTTAACAACAGAGTACTGTACTACCCAGCAAAAGGAACACTTTTCATGAGGAGGAGGACTAAAAAAATATGCCAGGTTCATTAAAAATCCACACATTAAATTTATTTTAAACCATAAAAATCATGTACCTTATCGGTAATGTATATTCTTATATTTCAGACCAGGCGCTGCCTATTGTAACTTAAATTAAGATCCAGTTTCTATCCTGGTCTCCTCCTTCCCTTTCCCTGTTGTTCATAACTTTCCCAAACAGGGTTTTGTTTTTGTTTTTCTTGACAGTGAAAATATCCACCCTTAGTCAGTCCAAAAGGTCAATGCTTTGAAGCAAAATTAGTGTGTCCATGTTTATTTTGAAAAAGGCTTACTCTGTCTATTCCAGTACAGTTTAAGATTTAAGATTCCAAACTTGAACTGTTTTGTAAAACTCATCCAAAGATATGGGTTATCCTAATAATCCATTTTCATGCCATAATTCCCTTGAAGTCAATGAAGATATAGCACAGATCTTAGCATATGAGGCTCCACTGACACTATAATAGGAACAATATTTTGTAGGAAAACAGGAAATGAAGGGCTAGATTCACTGAGGAGGAGTCATCCTTTTTTATCCAGTAGCCCAATGTGTAGAGCAGGCTATTTCCAGGTGAGGCGCTCAGTCTTCCTAGTGGGGTTGTCCACTTTGCATAGAGAGTTACACATTTCCTGAAGTGCAGAGCAAGAGAATGACTCACTAGCTAGGTAGCTCGTACAGTCATCCAAGATATGGGTTCTAGCCCTGTAATTCATTTAATATTTAGGTATTTATACAAAGAGCATCAAGACAGGAGATTGAGAACATCCCATCCCAGGATATCTACAAGCATGGTGGTCATTCCGACCTACTAGAAGATTGAAAAGGTGTAATCAAATCTCTGCAGGAAATCTTGGAACTGAATCTGGATCTCCCATATCCTGGATGACTGTTCTAACCCCTGAGGTACTATATAGAAGACCCAGTGGGTCTCAAAAAGCTGCTCTAGTGTCGCTCGGGATCGGTTGCTCCTGTCCTGCCCCCAATTGCTCTCAGGCATTGCCGCTATTTGGGCGCCACCTTCCCAGGGAGGCCCCTGATACTCGCCCGCCATGACCAGCTGTTATCTTCAAAGGTGGGAGGTTCCCTGGTCATTGGAATATAGTTGGGAGATGTTGCCAATAGATGTTGCTGTGGCTCCACCTTCCCTACACTCTTTCCATGAGCCAGCCAGCAGTGTTCAGATGGATTGTAGTTGGCCTGAGTACTATGGTCACCGGACTGGCCCTGACCCATGCTTCTTATATGACAGACTACTGTTATTATGCCCCTTTCAGTGTGAGGGTCATGTCCTTCAACCCCTTCTATAGTAGGCCTGGGATGATCCCGCTTGGCCTGCCACTGCTTATAGACTACTTATCTATAGGCCATGGTATGGCCTGTTAGAGCTTCTTTAAATATGGGCCATTTATACATCCTATGCCTCGCGGACATTTCTAAAAACTGTGTAAAGCTCCTGCCTGAGGCCAGGCCCAACTCATTACAGTATTAGGCCTCTCATGACCTGCCCTGTTACGAGCCACACTCATGCAGCCTCCATCTCACTGAGGCCTCTCACGCTCCCCCATCCCTCACACAATCTCTCTCATACTGCCCTTGCTGGGCCTCACTCGTACCATCCCTCCTTTTCCCCAGGGTCACACTCAGCCTACCCTCACCTGCCCACACAGCCTTTTTAGTATCTCTTGCTGCCCTCATCTGAGCAGGCACTGGATGGTTTGCAATATACTGCGCAGACTCTGCCCATCTCATAGCTAGGTAATTTCCCCCAGCTGGTCTCCATACAGGGCTGCTGACCCACCCCCTTATTTCTCTGCAGCTTCTCCTCTGCCACCCTTCAATCAGCCTCAGGCCCACCTGTGGCTCCAGGTGCCTGAAGGCTTACCTGGACCAAATTCAGTCCCACAAGTTAATAGGGCCTCAACTCATGCCCCGCTACTCACGAGGCCTCGACTCAGTACTCTGCTTTCTTCTCTGGGACCCAGAGCCAAACACCCCCACAGGCTCAGGTGCCCCTCGTTGGTGTACCTGGCACAACTCTCCTCAGGGTCTTACACCCTAAATGGGCTCAGGTGGCTGCAGCCATGCCTGGCCCCACCACCCACTCTTTGGGGCCTTGCCCCCACATAGCCCCCACATGGACGCCTGCCCTAACTCCCTCTTACCGGGGTCTTGCACCCCAAATGGGCTCAGATGTCCCACATAGACATACCTGACCCTAACTCCATCTGATGTTATCTAGTAATCTAGTAACATGGTGGGGGCAGGGGATTAGGTGCCCCAACCTGCCTTTCACCAGGATGGTCCTTTAATCTCACATTTTCTGGCCCTGCTCTGCCACAGATAGGACCACCAAGCTTCCCTACCCCATCAGGTGCGGTTTTAGGTCATGCCTAGGACCAGGAGCCTCCAAGCCACCCCATAGCTCCTGCCCTTACCTCTGTGTTGTCTCTGGAGCAGCAGCTTCACCGGGAGATGTTCCTTCCTCAGCGCCAAACAACAACTGTTGCCTCCAGCCCTGCTGACCTGAGTCTTAAGATGGCCACTCATCAGGACTGAGCTGCACCTGCCTGCTGCCTGGCCCGGTTCTTAAAGTAGCAGAGCACCATGAGTGCTCCGACGCACTCCTTCCCCCTTAAAATGGTTTGGGGGGGGGGGGGCATTGTCCCTGCTGCTGATCAGTCAACAAGCTCCCACAGAGCTTGCAACATCCCTAAGTGGTGAGCACCCCTCTGGTGCTCCAGCACAACTACAACGCAACTTCATACAAGAAGCTGGGTTGAAAATGGTGCTTACATATGAAGAATGATTATAGGAAGGCGGCATGAAACACTGTGTGCTTTGGTCGGGCACTGCCATTACTCAGATTCATTTAGCAAGTGCAAGATTAGAACTGGCCAATGAAAAATGTGGTCAGAAATTTCCAGTTATTATAAACATGTACTCAGACTTTTAATTCTGCCATAGTGTACATCTGCCTTAAAATGTTGTCTCTTTCTTTGTCTTATCCTGTTTTTCACAAATCTAATACTCCCAACTGGAATGGTCTGATCTTACAAATCACACAGTATACACCCTACTGCACAACTTTGGTAGGTTTGTCACCAAGTCTTAATTTATATACTTTTGTATATGTTTAAAAATAAAAACTCAACAGTGGCAAAATGCCCCTACACCACTACTTTTACAATTATTTTCAGTGAAAATTTCAGTGTTAAAAATAAAAAAAAGAAAGCAAAACAGAACTAATTGACAGTTTTTTTAGGGTAACTCGCTTCAACATTCACAAGGCAGGAGCATTCATAAGTTTATGACCCTAGCTCCTGAAATATCTGTGTCAGGATAGATATTTAGAACCCTATAAAAGCATCTAATGAATGTCCATGAAAAAGGAATTCTACAAAAAAGTAATTTGGTCTGCAGTAAAAAGCATTGCATAAGAGAGGTCTTAGATATGCTAACTCTATGCTTTGCTCTAATACACATGACATGAAAGTAGGCTAGGAAGCCTAGAGGAAATTAAAAATACAAGATACAATATGTTGGGGGGGGGGGGGTTTTGTTTTGGTTTTTCCCTTTAAGATGCACACCCTAGGTCATACAATGATTCAAGAAAATCAGCAGAAGCAAGCTTATATTCTCAGGTGAGCTTATTAACATGCAGCAAGCCCCACACAAAGGTGGCTACATTACAGCCATTTCAGGGGATGGCATAAGCAGAGCAGGGTAGGCAGTGCATCACTCCAGTTCTCCCTAGTGCTGTCCTTGGGTGGTATAGACAGGCCCCAGGGCTGCTCACATGATTAAAGTTGAGTATGTTTACACCTTTGCAGGAGTAGGCATGTTAACATATTTCACTTACAATGTGAGCCAGTACCAACTAACTGTATCAGAGAGGGGAGGTGCTTTCTAACTGACTCCATTTTGTTTAAATTCTTCAGCACATAATGTAAAGACACATCATGAAGATGCCCTCAGTGGAGTGTTCCACTAGGAATATACATTTGATGTACTGATCAGATTACATTTATAAAGCTATGTTATGCAACAGGAAAACACTCTATCCTGCATGACAGGGCTGGACCCTATAGCCATAAAGGACTTTATACAGCAAAGTGCTTAAGCCCACACATTATAAGATTGATTTCACTGTAGCAATTTAAGCTTAAAGTTATACCCATTGCTGAAATGGCTCAAAGAGCCTAAGAGAAAACAAGCAGGTTTTCCTAAAGGACTAATTTGAGCAGAGTAAGTTAAACTAAAGTAGGGATGACAAAGCATTTTATTTATATGTGTGTGTATATTATACGTGTGTGTGTGTAAACACACATATATACACACAGAGATAGATAGATAGATAGATAGATAGAGTAAGGAGGTTAAACTTTTTATTTATATACACACAGATAAAATTGATTCATATTTTCAGAATACCCTTCAAATAGCACTTTCAAATGGGTTAACAGTTACATTCTACATGTCTAAAAATGTTCTACGTCAAGAACTGTGTTGCAGCCATTAAGTCATTATTTCCTATTATTTCTTACCTTAGCCAGGCAGCTGCTAGCATTTGCTGCATCGCTCTATCTATGCTCATTTGGCATTGCTTCCATCAAAATATTTCCATCTGAGCCATTCTGTTTCTTCTTTCCCGTCTGTGTTGGGATGCATGAGGGAACAGAATGAAAACTGACTAATATTGTTTTGATAATATGGTTGTTTGCACTTTACTTGTTCTCAGGTGGATTTTCCTATAAACTATTGAATTTTTACTCATTAGTTTAATGGTGGGTATTTTGCAAATTTCTTTTATTCTGTATTTTTATTGAATCCTTGTTCACAATGCTACAGTGATTTGAATGTGTTATTCACGATGCAAAATTTAATTAGATACTAACTAAGTAAACGGTCCATTAAAATATTATTCAGATTATTTGGAAGCCAGGAGCAGTGGAGCGAGGAGGGATCCAGGCACACGTGTCCCGCACACACGTGTGCCCCCTTACCAGACCCGAGGCGGAGGTGGACGCAGCAGCAGCGGAGCCAGCAGTGGGGGCAGCAGCAGCTGATCCCCCTAAGGTAAGTGGGCAGAGGGACCAGACACAGCTGAGCTGGATCTGGAGGGAAAGCCCCCCAGATCCCTCTTCCAAGCAAAGTGGTGCTGGCTCCTACCCTGGGGGTCTTTAAGACAGGGCTTGACAATCACCTTGCTGGGGTTGTTTGGCCCCTGTACTCTTTCCTGCCATGGCAGGGTATTGCACTTGATGATCTGCTCAGGTCCCTTCCAACCCTACTAACTATGAAACTATGTTCAGGGAAATGTTTTGGGGAAACATTGTCTTTGGAAGTTGACTTTTTTCCAGTTTGGTAGGGGGGAAAGGAGGGAAGAGCCTGAATAAACACTGGGATCATTTTGTTCCTTGGCATGTTAAGCATAAGGGTATATCTAAATTGGATGGCTTTCCACTAGCAAGAAGGAAGGAGCCTGCCATTACAGGACACATGACAGCTATTTGTTAGACAGATGAAGCTGGATAGGCTATGCTGCAGTCCATCAAAAAATATTTGAGAGAAAAGTTTCCCAAAATGTAGCAGAGCACTCCACAGTTTGAATAATGATGATGATGATACACTACAAGAACTGGAGCCAGATAATACACATTCCTGGGAAACATCCCCAGAAAGATTTGAGCTGGAAATAAAGATATACATTGAGTATGTAACTATGGCTTCATTCACTTAGAAAAGAGGCTTTAATTATACATGGGTTTTCACAAACAAGTTAGTTCGGAGAGTGTTCAATTCACAAAGGTCTCTTTCGCTATCCTCGGGGCTCCCAGTTCTAGGCAGTTTTGCAGCCATTGAAACAGCTGCACAATTTTTGATTTGGTCATGGATACTTTTAATGGGCACATAAAAAGCAGAGAGAAGGGAGGGAACATATCTCTGCCAGCTCTACACAGCACAGTGAGCCAGCTTTGTATCTGAAGAACACTGAACACAGTCTGTTCTGATCCAGCATCTAATGGAGTGGGAAATCTTATACCCTTAAATCATATGCCATGCTCTGGTGGCAGTATAGTGAGTGAAGATCAAAGAGAGAGGAAGAAATCTCAAGTGGAGAGGACAGCCAGAGAAGAAAAAGAGCAATAGGTTGGGGGAAGGAGTAGAATGTGAATTAAAGGGACTACAGAAGATGGTAGGAGTAAAAGGAGAAGAAATCTGTCTTAATTGTCCCTGCTTCAGTTCCTAACAAGACAATAGGCATATGCTAAAACCTTCAAGCCAGAGTTTTCAACTTTTTCTTCTCAACCAATCAGGAAGATAACATATATCAGTAATCTGATGGTGCCACGCATCAGCTGTTTTGTTCTAATATTGGAGGCCTACAAAAAAACAAAGCCAGCTTTTTAGTCCTGGTGATTCTGCAGCTGCAGAATACAGCAATATTTATATCTAGGCAACATGTTTAAAGGGATGTTAGAAGTAATGCTTGACAGGAAAGTTAAAATAGGAGACAGATGGGACCAAAATCATTGGTAATGCCATTTGGTAGGTCAGTAGCACCATTTTGGAAAGAAAGATGGGAAGGAACAAGTAAACTGATCCAAATCTTTAAAAAAGGTGAGAAACAGAGACTAGTGAAGGTAGGAAAGGAGTGGGGCTGGCTGAAGTTTTTGTTTGCTTGCTTGCTTGCTTGCTTGTTTGTTTTAGAGAAAAAACTATTGGATGGTAGAAGCCTGAATCTGAAGTGTCAGGACAAATCAATGTTTAGAATAACTGTATATGAAAAAGAGAAACCTGCCTTGAAATAACAAGAAGGGACCAGAAAAACGCTATTGAGCAAATAAATGATTTTTCAGATCTTTGGCAGATTCAAGAAAAAAATAACTTGGGGTTTATCTGAAATTACTTTTTATTAAAGAAAAAATACAGTGAACTGAAAACTTGATGGGTAAAATGAAACGGTTGGTTTTGAACACTTCAACAGGGTTTTAAAGAAACAGAAGGAAATTGCACAACAAAAAGCTGTCAAAATGGCATTTCAAATGTCACTGCTTTTATTTACTCATTTTAGATCAGTAATTCAGCAAAACATCAAATTTACAAACCATTTGAAACCACCAAATTGCATTTTTTTTGCCAGAAAATTTCATCCAAAAATTGTTGCCCCCTTGTGTGTCAGCTTATTTGGTTCTGTTTCTCAAGAACCTTTATTCTTCCCATCCATATATATATATATATGCCTTAGATAGTCAGGATGCCTTCCTGGCTGTCTAGTAGAATACTGCAAGGTCCCTTCTCCTCCTGTCAACAAAACAATTTCCACCTGCAACTCTCCTATGGATACCAGCTCTGGACACAGGATCTAATCTGCTCCCCTTGCTTACCTGTCCTAGATTTTGGACTTGTAACTGGGAGGTTCTTACTGTAACAAGCATGCTGGGAGACCTCAGAAATCATTAAGCTACTAGTGTGAAGGAATCTGAAGAAATGATGGCCTCCACACAGTGAATAAAAGATGCAGGGAAGAAAGCGGGAAGAGAGTTAGTTATCCTATTATCCACCCAAATCCTCCTTCTTCCCTCCTTACTCACCACACACCTGTGCACACAGAGCCAGCTCACATCATCAACCTGCATGCAAGCAGCAGCCATTTTCTCCTGTGTATGCTGTTTCAGTCTCAGTAGTACTTGAACAGAGCTCCTTTCAATATTTATATATTTATTCAGAAAGTGTAATTGGTAGTTTGTATAGCTCCACCCCCTCAAACCCCCTGTGGATGCTGCCTGGCCCCCCCATTCCTCCCCCCCACCCCCACCGATTGCTCTGATGGACATTGCCATGGATC
>NW_017729032.1:100756050-100769423 GCF_001723915.1 Gavialis gangeticus
ATCCCTGATCTCCCCAGAGCCTGCTTGCCCCCTCATCCCAACTTACCTGCCCCCACTACCCCCCATCCCAACTTACCTTAGATCAGGCGGCCATTTTTAATGCAATCTAACCTCCCCGAATGTCTGCGCTTAGTCCAAGTGTCTTGTATAATGCCAGCCCAGCACTACCTCTCTGCAGAGAACAAGTGTTTTTTGTTCTTTATATCTAGTGCATATGCAAGCAAGAAGGTGCTGGCTCCTCTCATGTTTCTTTTATGAGTATTGTAATACTTGGTATTAGCTCCTGGTGTCATGATTATTTGAAAAAAATCATCTTTAATACAAAAACTATATATTTCTACATCTTGTGGGTATTGAGCAACCTTGACACATGATTACAAAGGCTCAAAAAATCAGAAAACAAATAAAAAAACCTAAACATTTTAGAACTTGATGTTATTTAAGTAAATGTCATTATTTATGGCACCTGCCTCATGATTTTAAGTACTTCAGGCTGATAGTTTTAAAGTGGGAAGAGATTCCAGTGAGAAAGCCCTCATCAGGAGGGGAAATATTAGAAGATCAGGATAGAGAATGGAACTTTCTACCACCCGACCTTTGTAAAATCATAAAACAAAATGTATTCAAACCTTGTTAATTTGATATCAGATAGCTCAAAGTGTTAAATACCTTGACACTATTGTCACTCCCCAGCCTAAAATATAGGTGTTTGCATGCATTACCATACAGATAATTTGAAATATGTCTACTTTGAAACATAAAGCTGTTTTCTGGTCCCTTGGACCAGGAAAACTTTGTTAATTCAAAAATACAGGGAACGAAAAAATACCAACTTTGAAATACTGTAAATATGTTTGAAATAAATGCTGAAGCAGTAATTTGCATGTATGCAAATTAACATGGGTACGTACAGACTTAGTTCACCCACATGCACTTACTAACTGATAAGAGCAGTTATTCCAAAGACTAATTAAGGAGATTTCATGGGATGTAACACAAGAAGCTCCTAATGTAGACCAGCAATAATGATATAAAGGCCTTTTTCCTCCGCTTAGATCAATCTAGGTGTGGAACTGTCTCCTGCCTCCCCCACCCTAATCCCACCAACCCCCCTGCCATGGATCCAGCATCCTCAATCCTGCACAACTGTCCCTGATCCTGCCAAACCCCAATCCCACCCCTGACTGTGCATGTAGTTGGGACTGCTGCCCCCACCTCCTATCCCCACATACACCCTGGCACTTGCTGTCCTGAACCCCAGCTGCAATAGCTGGAGGGAGGAAGGGATTGTATCTGCCTTGCCTTGTAGTATGAGGTTAAGGGGCAGCTGGGCCAGCCAGGCATGAGAACACATTTCTGCAGGCAGCAAGCAATGAGCTTGGGGACCTTCCTGTCATTGGAATCCCTGAAAGCTAGGAGTTCCCAAGGTTTGTCTACAGTTTGTCTCTGTTTTTCATGGATTGTACACCTGAAGGCACAACTATAAAATGGGGTTCTAGTTCTCATGTGGCTAGAAAGTATGTGCCTAAGTTAATGTGGGCCTTGGATCCAGGGACAGCTAAACCATGGCACCCACTTGTAAAAGGACATAGCAGACAGACAGGATGTCTCCAGCATTTGAGTTACATTCCAACTCTTGGGGGAGGGGGATCTGCAGCAGTGGCAGCCAGAAGGGGCCACCAACACCTGAGGCATGGATAGGCCAGAGGGGCCTCTCATCTCTTATAGAAGACCTCAAACACACACACCCCTGCACCCTGGCCCCCCCACAATTTGAACTCTGGATGTCTCCAGGAAGCCCAGGAAAGGTGTCAGAACCAGAAACAGTGACTAAACTTGCCCCAGCTCCGGAATTTGGGTCCCAAAATGCAACAGTCCTACCAATACTGCTTAGACTGAAACCAATGGCCAAATAAACTTGAGCTTTCATGGTGGCCAAACTGATACCTTTCATGAATAAATTCATTTTAAAAACAAAATAATTTGAAAGGAGGAGGAAATAACTCCCTTATTTTTCCTAAGTTTGTTACTCATATTAATCATCACGTCTGGAGGCCCCAGATAAGATGAAGCCTCATTGGACAGTACAACATCTGCAAAGTTTGCAGTCTAAAAAGACAAGATAAGCATTGACCATGAGATTTTTTTTCAACCAGCCAAATCCATGAGCTGCCTCCCCATCTATACCATGCCTTGCAGCTCACGCCAAGGCTGTCTATCACTTAAATGGTGCTTCTTCCTCCTTGCTGTTCATTTCTTTGTTGTATTTAATGGACAGAAATCTAACCCTTCTCAGCTTTCATTTTGCTAAACTAAACAAGTCAAGCATTGCTAGACTCCTCTCTAAAGACAATATCTCCATTCTACCATTCATATCCCTAGTTCTTCACTGCACCTCTTCCAGTTTGAATTCAGCTTTCTTGAACACAGGTGACCAGAACAATACTTAATACTCCATATGAGATCTGTGTACAGGAACAAAGTGATTTCAGGGTGAATTGCAAATCCTGCTATATCACATTATGACTAAAAATTAAAGAATTGTTTCCCTGTCATTTAGGCAAAATGAGATTCATTTGGAATTAAAATTGCTATGAATTACATTTTCCTTCAGTTACTGGAGAAAAGAGAGAGATGGGCGTTAAGCTTTTGGGCAAGTTATTCTATCTCTTTGATTAGTTTTAGAAATGTTAGTTCTTTTCAGTAGTCAAGAGATTTCTTCTCCTGGTGATTGCTCTGTAATTTCCCACCATTTACTGTAATAATTACAAAAGAGTGTAGTAGAATGTGAGGTTTTAACCCATATTTTATGGGTCACAAATGGGCTCTAAAAACACTGAAGTCTTACAATTTCATCCAGAGATAATTATTAGATAATGCCTGTAGTAAATTATTTGCTGCTCATATAGTACCTAATATTCACTACTTGCAGATAATTATTCACCACTTTTTAAGAGAAAGTGCATTTAGGGGCATTAATGAGCAATTTTAAAATTATATACACAATGGCCAATTCATTGCCCTGGCACAGTATACTCAATCTTTCAAAGCGGCCATATCACACAATGAAAAGGCATGGCAACAACTGGACTAGGAAAGACGTAATGGATTTCATCACCACCTAAGGTGAGATTGAAAACCAGTGGGTGCTGGGGTCAAGCCACTGAAACAAGCTGGTCTATGAATAGATTGTGAAGGAAATGGCAACCCAGGGACATGACTACAACAATGGGCCAGACTCTGACCTCAATTACACCTACATAAATCCAGAGTAACATTACTGACCTTCATGGAGTTACTCCGTTCCTATCAAATCTCAGGCTATGAACAGACATTGCATTTGTCCCAGGAGAAAAATAGCATCTCCCAGGACCGTGGCAAAAGGCTACCTCTGTTTCTCCCCAAAAAGTCTGCTCTGTGACAATTTAGTTAGTAAGGGCCCTGCAGAGGGTTCACACCCTACCCGATCTCTTTAGGTAACCTGAGCTAGATACATTCCTGAGGGAGGGGGGAAACCTGCTCCCTCTGCCTCCATGACTAGCATCACATACCTGGGTGAGGGGCTTGGGCTCCCTAGTGAGCTAGAGACTGCGAGTCTGCCCAGCAACCAGTGATGCATTTCAAATAGGTTGGCTGGCAGGCAACAGGTGCTGGCCTCTATTGGACCAGGTAAATGAGGTCATAAGAGCTATATAAGTTAAGGATTGCCCAGGAGGAGGGGCAGTAGCTATGATGAAAACTGAGAGAGAGAGAAGAGCTGGACCACCTGAAACTTGCTCTCTCTCTGGAAACTCATGATCAATGAACTGCCTGCCTCCAAAGGGAATCTCTGCCTGCCTCTGGTTGATACTTGTGAGTAAGCTACCTGAGATCTAACTAGATATATAGTTTACAGTAACTCAGATGTGTGATCAAAGGCTACCCCAGCCACCCAGTTTGCTCTATGGGATTTCTCTGATACTACTCAACTCTGTACCCTATTCTAACCCTACTCCTTGTAAACAATAAAGTTCTCATTTGTACCTAGCATGGGAGATTTATTGGGAGTAGGTCTAGATTATGCCTTGGGATCCCCTTGGTTCAGCTGACTAAGGGAGACCACTACTTGTGCTTCTGGCTGAGGGAAGCATCTTAAGTTCTTGAAGTGAGTCAAGTACCCTCAAGGGCTACTAGGCCTGTGTTTCCCAGGGGACACTGTGCCAGGATCAAGCCTGTCCCTGGGTGGTGGCAGCAATACCCCCAGGTGAACAGGTGTGCTCCAGGAAGGGGCTTGGCCAGACATAAGGCACCGCCAAGGAGACACTTGGAGCCTGGAAGGTGGTCGGGTGCAGCAAGGTGGGTGGCTTAGCACAGGAGCACCCCCTACTGGCCTGCCACAGGGACCAAGTGCAGTTGTTAGGACATCCACATCCATTGTTGCTGGATAAAATCTTTAAAAGTTTTGAGAAATAGTAACAGGTTTTTGGGGGGCTATCACAACAGACATCTGAATAACCATTGGGACATCATCCTAGGACAGGTAAGCCAATGAGTCCTCCAGACAGCCACAATACAATGCTTCATCCCCAGTCCTGGCCCCCCTTGAACTCTTTCTAGCTGCTCTGACCCTAATCACAGAACTCTACTTCCCACAGGTGACAGGTCCCAGGTGGTCACCACTACCTATTCATTACCCTGCAGTGACTTGCCAACCATTTTGTGCTTGTCACCTAGCTGAAATCAGCATCAGAGGCTATATCCACTGAAAGAACAGCAAAGAGCACCAGCCACTGAGGACATCCATCCACTTAACCATCTAGCTGTTAGAAAGGTAATTAGACTGAAACAGCATCTACTGTGACAAGTTCAGACTTCCGTACCACCTCATACCCATCCATCCTCCCTCCATCATGGGCCTAAATCCAAATGCAGTAATGTGAACAAGCGAGGTAATGGCTGGACCAGGAAGGAGGTAATGTATCTCGTTGCCATCTGAGGTGAAATCAAGAACCAGCAGGCATTCTAATCAAGCCACTGAAACAAAGTGTTCTATGAAGAGATGGCAAAGGAAATGGCATCCTGGGACATGACCATGACAGGACAAGTTCAAATGCTAGGGCAGCAAATGTGAGTACAAAGGATGGCAACCATATGTTGAGCATACACAGGGTCATGTGCACCTATTAAGAGGAACAGTGCCACATCTTTCTGGTCAATGACATGATTATAGTTTCATAGTTTCATAGTTTCTAGGGTCGGAAGGGACCTGAGAAATTATGTTGGCAAATGCAGTGGCTTGCACTCCCAGGAGAGTAATAAGAACTTTGATGTGACCATAGTCAAAGACACAGTCCTCACAGGTCAGGACAACAACCTAGGCAATGAGCCAAATAATGGATTCCTAGGCCATTCTGCCAAGCCCTCCATAGCCATCCACCCAAGCCACCTGGCTGTCAAAATGGACTTGGACTCAAACCACAAAGGCATGGTGTTCCCTGCCCTTTCCCCCACCTTCATCTTCCCAACCAGCCCTCTCCCAAGAGAAAAACAGTGTTCTAGAAGACTCAGCTTATGATGGGACAAATTCCACATCTGAGCATGGTAAGTTGCAACCCCCTGATATAGTTGGGTAAAGAGAGGTCAGGCAACAGACAAGTGGTGAGAAAGGAGCTGGAGCATTCCCAGTGGAACAGCAATATCTCACTGGGGTTTGAACCATGGTCCCCTTCTACAATTTGGGTCTGCAATGGAACTGCATGGTCACATCTGGGGACTGGCCTGCTGTACCCCCTCCTCATCATCCCCCATGTGTGGGGTATGCTAATAGGTACCACAGTAGTCAAAATGAGTGATTAATGGAACCACCATTATTTTTTGGAGCCGTGTCCATAATGGTCACCGAGCCTTCATTGTGGGTCCCAGGCCAGTTAGTCTGTGACTGGTGCCAGTTAAGGTAATTGCCCACTTAATTCCATCCCCCTCTACCAAAAAGACATTAGCAGTAGAGCACAGCTATATGAATCCTCCCAACTGTGCCTGGCTACATTTCCAGAGCTCAAGATAATGCACTATTCCTGGCTTCACCCCCAAATATAAGCACAATGCACTTTCCCCCACACTCCTTTGCCAGAACCTTCAACTTTTCTACTTGTCTCCTGCCTGGAGAAAGTAGCTGATATGGCCTTCACTCCCATGCAAATGTCTCATTAGTGATAGATGAAGACACTTCATTACAAGCAATGCATTGCAAACTGGTAAGCAAAGAAAGGAGAAAACAAATGGCTTTTAAATAAGCTGCTGTTTGGTCATTGATGCAGACCACTGTGATGGTTCAGGTTTCCCCCTAAGCAGCCACAGTGTTGATTGTGCAGTTCCATGCTCTTCTAAATGCTGATGCTGGCTCCAAAAGTCAACCCAAGCTCTCTTTGGTCCCTGATCGTAGTGAACTCAGTTTATATAGTCCTGAGCTATATCACAGTAGGAGAACCTACAAACACTTAACCAGAGTAAGGCACACTGGGATGTGCACTCTTTCAAGCTACTTGCTGGCGGAGGAGCAGTGATGCATTCAGTTACTCTTTAAACCCAACTGGAAGGCCAGTGTGTAGACATGACAATCAAATAACTTCTCCATTCCTGGACAGAGACACAATCAGCTCTGGGACGAAGGCAACATCTGTTTATAGCCTGAGTAGGATTATATCAGACATGGGCGACTGGTGCCTCCTGAGTCTGGGAGGGAACCAGATCGCTGACAGGGGAGGAGGGTCCCTCAGCAACTGATCACTGAGCCAGCAGTGAAACTGGAAGTGCACTTCTGCCAGCACTTCCAGTTTCACAGCTGGCATTTCCAGGGGGTGTACAGCCAATCTCAGGGGGTACACATGCACCTGGGTGCACCCCCTATGAGTCGCCAATGATATCAGATTTATTCTGGTGTAAGTGGGGTCAGAAACTGCCTCATTAGAATTACTAATGTAGCAGGCTTGCCTTTTGGAGCTTGGGTTGAGTCCCAGGCTTGAAATCTTGCTGTTTTGATTGGTGGATCTCATCCCCCAATCAGGAGGCAGCAAGAGGAGTTCAGTCATGCCCCTTTCCTGAGGGGAGGGAGAGAGGAGTTCCCCCCGCCCCCCACGGACCTGATTGAAGACTGCAACACTCAGGTCTGGAAGACTTCAGAGGCGGAGCCCTGGAGCATCTAAAAGGAGCTGCATGCCCAGCATGAGGGGAACACATCCAGGAGAGAGAAGAGAAAAGAGCGGGGCTTAGAAGAGCTGAGGAGAGCTGCTCAGCAAGGTGAAGCAGTAGCCCAGAAGCGCTCCTGAAGACTTCCATCAGCAGGGAATGGCAGATGGCTCCAGCAGCTAGGCTTTCATGGCACACAGCATCCAGACTTTGGGAGCTGCGCGAGACAGCTCAGGTCTGCAACCTCTGGCATGTGGCCAGAGACACGGTCTACAGGATGCTGCACGGAGTAAGACCTTTGGAGCGCTTGGGCAGCTCAGGTCCTCAACCCCTGGAAAGAGGCTGGGAGCTTGGTGCAGGAAGCGCTGCACGGAGGGTCCAGGAATGGACTGAGCCTGGTGCTGCACGAGGCAGCCCAGGCCTCCAACCCATAGCAAAAGGTTGAGTCCAGAGAGCTAGATGATGATTGGGCTACTGAGCCAGCAGACAAGGCCAAGCCAGAGACCCCAAAAGCCCTGCATAGAGGAGCCCTGTTCCAGGGGACAGTGACCCCTCCCCCCTCAAAACCCACTGCAGGTGAGAGAGCAGCCCGATGCAGAGAATGAGGACCACACTCCATGCCTGGGAGCCGGGAGTTGCAGGGAAAAGAGGACTCCTACAGGGGAGGGGAGTCCCCCCCGCTGGTTAATTAAGGGCTCATGAAAAGGGAGGTGCCACTGAGAGGGCCCCCCCTAAAGTTACCAGCTTCTTTATATGGCTTGGGAAAAGCCCAAGGGCACTGGGGTTTCCCTTCAGGACTGAGTTTATCTTTGGGGTTTATCTGTTTCAGATCAGATACTTACCTGTATCTGGAGCACTGATATAAGGTTTTATGTCATTTACCCAGAGGGTATTGTTTATGTTACTGGTTTAGATATCTTATAAATAAATATATACATTGGACATATGTTCATATCCATGTTCCTTTCCCTTGTGATAAGTTAATGTAAATAAATGTGTATATAGTTAAATCCCCTGACCGTCCTGGACTGGTTCTATAGGGATGGGGGGAAACTGAGCAGTCTGCAGTTCCCACCCCACAGCACACCTGCCAGCTAACAATCCCCTTCAATTGGAGAAGGGGAGTATATACCCAAGTTACCTAGGCTACACTAACATTATGGAAGTAGTTGGATCTGGCAATCAGACAATTTGCTAAAAAAAGGCCTTCTGAAGAGTGAGGCAAGACTGGTCCCTGGACATGAAAACTATATTCCATGAAATATACAGTCTATGCTTGCTGCAAACAGGAAGATTTTCTTAAAGTGCATCCAATATGAGCAACTACCACACTATTTGGCACAACATGACAATAACCAATGTGATGCTAGCCTGTTTTAAAACAGAGATTAAATGCTCAATCAAAGATCAGTTGATTATATAATTTACTTCTCACACCTTCCACGTCCAAGCATGTCACAAGCCATGAATATGCAACAACACTGAAATGCAGCCCATCTTTGGCAAATAAATCACTGGCCTCCAAGCAAAAGCTGCTATAGTAACCTAATATACATATGCAATCATAGAATCATAGAAAATTAGGGTTGGAAGGGACCTCAGGAGGTCATTTAGTCCAACCCCCTGAAGGGCTATCCCCAACTATATCACTCCAGCCAGGGCTTTGTCAAGCCAGGCCTTAAAAACCTCCCAGGATGGAGATTCTACCACTTCTACCTAGATTCTACATAGGTAACTGCTCCAGGGCTTCATTACCCTCCTAGTGAGAAAGTTTTTTCCTAATATCCAACCTAAACATCCCTTGCTGTAACTTTAATAATAATAAACTAGACTTTTTGTATTTAATATAATATTTCTTGCAAATGGCTCCAAAGAGTAAACTGCATGCACAGCAACCAGTGTATTTCTCTCTGAAGGATAAAGAGTGGAAGGCTCTTCCCATGTGAGCAAACCTACGGATTTAAAAACCCGTACCATTTTAAAATGAAAAAGGGAGCTCCTTGATCCTGTTTTTCTTACTTTTTTATAACTTCACCCACGCGGTGCTGATGCACATTTCCTATCTTCAGCAGAACAATTGACTACAGTAATTGAGTACAACTTATGTGCAGAGAAGAGTTTGACTATTCATTGTATCTCTAATTATATCCATATTCTTTTCTCATGCATGCTCCAGAAACCTTAAACCAGCTTTTTTCCTGGTTGAAGGACTACTAGGATGGTCACTGGATTCAAAAACTTAACATATAACAAATGAAGAAAAAAAATTGGCTCGTGTAGTCTAGCAAAATGAAGGCTGAGAGGCAGCATTATTGCTATCTATGGCCCAAGTCCAACTCCCCCATTAGGAAAATTATCCTTGTACAGAATTTGCCCCCAGGAAGGTTTGTAACTCTGAAAGTCACTCAACTCATTCACACAAAAGAAAACCACAGTAGGAGGACCCTTCCACCTTGTAGCCTAATAACATAGGGTTTATAGTGTTTTCTCAGGGAGCAGGAGTCAAGGGTTCTAGGGTTCTCTTTACCAAAGGAGATTTGGACCTAGGTGTTCAGCTTCCTAGCAAAAGCAATTAAAGGCCAGGCCACATGCTAGACACTGCCAAAAACAACCCCATCCCTCCTGTTGAAGCTAATCCACTGGGCAGCTGAAAGGGGGACCAGAAGGAAAGTAAGACTGGGGAAGTGAGTCTTATTGAGATGGGCACTGCCTAGGCAAGGAAGGGGCACTGAGCGGCCATGTCTCGGGGGGCGGCTGCAGGCAGGTGCTGAGAGCCTGGCCCCCGCACACCAGCAGTGAGTGCCCGCAGCCGGGGCCAGCACCTCTCAGGCTTAATAGGCTTAAAATCGCCCCCAGCACTGACACTATCAGTTGCAGGGAATACATGGGTGCAGTCTATACACAGACTATTTTCCGAAAATACAATTTTCCATGGGTTATACATTGGTGCGGGTTACATGCGAGAAAATATGGTAAATGCAAAATACAAATTGGTGGCGGATCCTGTGCCCATCCCACAGAGCCATTGAATATGCAGATATCTCTAATCACATTTTGCCAAATTCTAATTAGCTTGGGTACTCTTCCTCACTTCAGAAATCATGCCAGATCTTTCTCATCTTCTGCTTCAGCGGCCTCAGAGCAGATAGTTGATTAATTGTGTGAACACCATGCACAGCAAAGTTACAGGTATTTCAAACTGACCTATAGCTGTCAATTGGCATATCCAGGGAAAACCTTTGGGATAGTTTAAATGGAGTCCAGAGAAAAAGAGTGCAGCAGTTAGAAATGAAAAAGTACACTTTGGGATACCTAGTTGAACAGGGCTGAGAGAGCTACACTGGCAGGTGGGGTTGTCCTCCCACATCAAAATAACATTGCACTTAATTATTAACAGCAACTCAACTGTACAATGTGTAGATCATCAGTCAAAGTGTCACCAGACCAGTTATTAAAGATACTTAATAGTATACTAAGTGAACACAAACCACCTTATTAACGAACTGTGCGCAGACCTCCCAAGAACACAAAATTAATCTATTTTTCTCTTTGTGTCAGGTGAGAGAGTAGTCATTTTAGACTGTAAATTCCCAGGGGCTGGGACTTTTGCCTATCAATATGTTGCCCTAGAAAAATAGGGTACCATTTCCAATCTGAGCCTTAGGAACCTACCATAGTATAGCTAAATATATAAATAATCATACTCACTAAACAAGGTCCCAACATAAGTAAAGGCAGCAGAACTAGGCACCATATTTTTAACTAAGACAGTAGATGCCTCTTTCCAAAGCAAAGAGAAATACTGCCTGTCAAAACAGAGGGTCTCGTCAGAGTATGCTGTGTGCATTACTAATGCCATCAGCATATCTTTCATGAGTATTAAAACCATCCAAAAACATCTTTAAAAGCCTTGTCATTGTTTCTCAGGTAGATAAAAGCTTCATTACATTTCAGGCAACCAATACCTTCTTTTTCATGAGTTAGGTGATGTTAAACACCACTAAAAATTGATGAAGAATCAAATCGCTGCCTGATTTAAAAACTAACAGTTAACTGACACTACATTAAACAGCTGATGTGACTTCAAATTATTGCAGATGTATTTTTTAAATCATTTTTAGTCTTTGAAACATCAAGCGCAGTGATCCATCGGAGCTGCAACTGTAGATGTATACATGCAAGGATGTCACCAACATGGAGAAGAGTTGAAATCAACCTTACAAGGATTTGTTGCAGAATTTATCCGTAACTCTGAAGAAAATTCCTGAAGACAATGCAACTAGCCAGTATTCTGGTTTAAATTTTGAGAAGAACATCCATCTTGTAACAGGCAATTCTCTGCAAGCACATAGCAGTAATGATTTGTCATTAATAGCCTACTGAATCCAGCCCTGCCACAGATTTGTGATTCTGGATCTGAAGCTAAATTTTTAAAGCATGAACATTTATAGCAAGTTCCTCAGTGCACATTCAGGAACCTAAATAAAATGGACCTGGTTACAACAGCAATGAACTCCTGTTACAGGATTTGTTTTTATAAATAGAATAGATATCTATATGTATGCTAATAGGTAACAGATACGATGCCAAGAGCTAGCATTCATGAATGCCATCTCTCTCTCCAATTATTTAATGGAAAGCACTTTACGGTACCCAACAGTGGGGAACTGTCTCTTTAAGAGGCTCTGGCATAAACTACCACAAACAGCTTGTCATATTATACAGAGGCTTATACTGTGCAATACTGATTACTTAAATTCAGATGGTGAATGAAGTAGGTTTATTGTCAATGCTTAGGCTTCAAGTAATCTCTGAACAATACATGATACCAGGAGTAAAATCAGCTAAGAAAATACTGCAAGTGCCAAAAAGGATCAGTTAAAGGCAACACTACAATGACACTTCTGGAAAATCTAACAGACAATGGATAAGTCTTAAGTCATACTTCACTCTGTATTTGCAAGCAATCTACAAGCGAGAGGTCCTAGTAAAAAAGGAGACACACTAAATACCCCCATTTGTTCAGACTGCTGTTTGGGCTGTGTTTGGCACATGTGATGTTTCACAAGAAAAAAATATTTAATAACAAAGAGCAGAGCTCTTCAACTAGCAGCCTGTGACTTGCAAGGGGTTAATTTGTGGCCCCTAGCCCCCCTTGACTACTGCTTCCCCTATTACTCTGGCCACTGCTGCAGCCAGTGTCACTGGGCTTACCCTCTCCTCCAGCTTTGACTTCCTCTTTTGAGAGGGGGTAGGGCTGCCTGTGTGTATGGTGAAGCAAGGCAGAGGTCCCGTGGCATGTACTATTGCAGCCCTGGCCTCTTAGAACTTACAGCCCTGACATAGAGGGTATTACATTTGTTGAGCTTATTCTTTTATCTGGATAAATATGGTAAAACAGCATGACCTGAGACTGAGAATCATTGGAAAGAGTCCTGGTTAGTTAAAGCTACACCAAAAAGAAGTATAAATTCCACACAATAGAAATAGTACACCAACGAGAGAAGTTAACGTGCAAGGGAGACAGGTAGATCACAGTAACACCAAGGCCGGCACCAATGAAAAACCAAGCTTGTCCCAGTGAACAAGGAAAACATGCAAAGTTTCCACTGAATACTGAACTGCATCAGGAAATGTGTGTTTAATCTAATCTGTTTTTACAAGACAAGAGCAAGGGAAGTTTTGGGTACCTAAATACTGGAAAGGGCTTCAAGTTCTGAATCCCAGTCTCATTTAGGTGCTTAGTTGAGGGCTGGAAGCTAAGGCCTTAGAGTGATAGGGCTTCAGACATGTCTCTCCCTGCACTGTGACATCCTTTTCTGGATTTAGCTTTCAGCCCTTATTTGTTTTCTAACCATGAACTTAGAAGGTTAGATTTAAAGACTTACAGGGAAATCCTCACCTTGAAGAAATGACAATCTGACACAATGCAGCAGATGCAACCCTGCACGTTGTTTTTTAAATTCTTAACCCAAACTTTTATTATTTAAAGAAAAATTATAGACCTTCTATTTGTAGCAAACAGTATCTTTATAAGTTGACTTTAAAGAAGATAATATTCTCTTCCTATATGCAGAAGGCTGTTGCCCCCCAAATGTACTGCATATAAGCAGGGCTCTATCCAAGTTGAGGTGAGTGGCAGTGTATCTTTGGGTGCCTGTCACTTTAAGGGCAGAGTCAGGCATCTAGCAGGTGCCTAATGGCAGCAA
>NW_017729032.1:100774423-100790537 GCF_001723915.1 Gavialis gangeticus
ATTTAAAAAAAAATTATAGACCTTCTATTTGTAGCAAACAGTATCTTTATAAGTTGACTTTAAAGAAGATAATATTCTCTTCCTATATGCAGAAGGCTGTTGCCCCCCAAATGTACTGCATATAAGCAGGGCTCTATCCAAGTTGAGGTGAGTGGCAGTGTATCTTTGGGTGCCTGTCACTTTAAGGGCAGAGTCAGGCATCTAGCAGGTGCCTAATGGCAGCAACCATTTTGGGAACTGCAGGCTGCAGTTAGCTGCCGCTAGCTGAGGCAGAAATACTGCCTGGCTGAGCTGCAGCAGGAGCATCAGGAGGTAAGAACAGGAGGCTCTTGGTCCTGGGCATGATCTAAAACTGCACCCTGCCAGGGATGGGTGGCCTGGTGGGGCTCCTGGTGGTGTGGGAGTCCCCAGGAAATGCCAAGCCAGTTACCACCCTGGTGAAAGATGGGTCAGGGCACCTTAACCCATAGCCCCCACAATTCTGTGGGAATGAGGGCCAGGCACGGCTATGGCCACCTCAGCCCTAGCAGATGGAAGACCCCAGTAGAGGAGTGGGGCCAGGCATGGCTGTGGCCACCTGATCCTACAGGAGGGAAGACCCCAAAGGCCCCTGGTCAGGGATAATTGTGTTGCCCTATACAGTGAGGGCAGTTATGTAGGTGGTTCCACATAGAGTAGGGTTGAATGGGAGTAGGCCTGAAGGGCTGTGTGTGAGTGGAGCTGAGTAGGGATGAACAGGAAGTATATCTGAAGGGCAGTCCCAGAGGTGTGTTGAGTAGGGTCGAACTGGGAGTAAGCCTGAAGGGCAGTGCAAGGTCCAGTCCCACGAGTAGTTGATTGTGAAGATAATGAGAAGACCCCAGGGTGGGGTGTGGTATAGAGGCCCTAGAGTGGGCAGAGTAGGAACCCCATGTGTGGGGAGTAGGCCAAGGTATGTTTTTGGATGCCTGAGGCCATGGTTGGGCCTGAGGCCAAATATGGGAGCTCAACAAGGAAGCTAGGGGTGAGTTCTGACCCTGGTAAGTTTTTCCACTGCAAGGAGGCCAAGTGTGGGTCAAAAATTCTGGAAAGGGAGAGTACAATGACCTACTGCTCCAGGGAGGGAGGGAGTCCCTGTGAGACCCAGGAGCACCAGCCACGGTGTGAGGTAACATCGTGTGTGTGCCATCTGCAAGGCTTGGGATGTAGTACAGGGGTGTTGGAGCTGTATACATAGGACCAGGATAACAGAGCCACCAAAGAGCAGCCTCCTGCCTAATTAAGACACCAATTATTGAACACCAAGGTATGGCAGGTACAAGAACTGGGTAGTTAGCTCAGAAACAGGTGGGTGGGCCAAATCTTAATCGGCCCCAGGAAGGCCCCTTGTTAAAAGGTGGCTGCCAGCTGATTTCACAGGCAGACTATAAGCCTGGCAGCTATTTTCATGGGTGAAGTGTGGCAGCCCCCCTAAGCCTCTGTTTGGCCAAGGGGCTCAAGGGAGCCAGCATTTTATTTTTAGTGAGGGGTTTTTTAAGGGAGCCCACCAAAAGTTCAGACCCCACACTTTTTCACAGAGCCTGGCCAAAATTGCAGTTTCTACAAAAATTGTGAAATAGTGATTTTGGCAGGTCCCTACAAATAAGATGGAGGGGAAGAGAAGTTGCAAACACTGTGTCAAAAGCACGAATGACTTCTTTATGATGAAGCTTCCAAGCCTCTTCCACACCTTACTCGGATATCAAAAGCTTTCACAGTGGCCAAAACCTCCAGCATTACTCTGCCCAACAGCTTCTGCCATTCAATTTTATTTATTGTCAGAACAATAATCCACAGTCCAGTGAAAACTCAATATTGATGGACAGCATACAATAAATTATTTTTATTACCAAAATAAAGAGAATGTATCCAGCATAATAATTATTCACAATTAATTTTTAAATTTTCATGTTTAAAATTAGCCAGACATCCCAGCAGAATTTATCACATCCACTCAGCAAAAATCAAGATGACACAGCCTTGACATCAGTCTTGCCAGATGGTAAAAGAGCAAGCTTTCTAAAGTACAATGGACAACATATACAAGATGTGCATGTTCAAGTTGAAGAATGAAACATCTGACATACAAAATTGTAGATTAGAGACTGACTTGAAGTTTTTTCCAGAATTTAATCCCTAGAATGCTTTACACTATTACTGAATAATATGATATCTATAATCAGTCCTCATTTCCAGGCCATAAAATACATGACATGTTTCAGGTACATTTATAAAAATAAATTAAAAAATCTTCACCTGCAGCAAATATGGCAGAGTTCAAGATTATATTACATCTGTTATATCCCAAAATGTTAAAACTATGTATTTCAGGTTTTTTCCCCCACACCAATCTGAAAAAAATAGTATTTTGATTAAAAGATCATGCAGGAAGTAAACAGCATTCATTGTTATCAGTTCTTCCTGGAAACTATACAAAGAAAATTAGGTGGAAATATGGCCATTGATTACCGCACCCAGGATTCTTCTTGATTAGATTGCCAGAAAAAAGTGGTTATTAAATTCAACTATCTAAACAGGTTAAAAATGCTCAATTTGTAAACATAATACTATTCTATAGAAAGCAACATATAATCTGGAGTATTATTAAAACCCCAGTTAGCAAAACATGCAAGTACCTGTTTAAAGTGAATAGAACTTAAAGTATATACTTAACGTTAAATTTGTGCTTGACTTGCTCAACTGAGCACATATAAACTTAAGCATGTGCTTATAAACTTTGGTGAATGAGGGCTTAAATAGGAATGCCTATCAAATTATTTTTTCAAAAGATATAATTACAATGCAAAACATCATTACTACTGAATGGGCGCATCTACATGTGCTATTAATGCAACACATTAATGATATTAATAAACTCTGGTGCAGTTCATGCCAGAGTTTATTGCTCCCAGGCGCAGAGTTTACATGTGCCCAGGACTGCAGCACATTGAGTCAGGGCAGCACAGCCCCATCTGGCAGAGGGCCCAAGGGTCAGCACGCTAACCTGGAGCTGCTCCCCACTGGTTCAGCAAGCTGTGAAGGAGCTGGCTGGGGCATGAGGGTGCTATGCTATGGTGCAAGACTAGTCAGGAGGCATCTCCCACACTGTAGCACCCTTGAGCCCCAGCTAGCCCAGGTCACCACCTACACATGTGTTGCAGTGGAGTAAATATCTCCGCCATAGGATAGTACTCTTGTCTGGCAGTACTATCTTATGGCAGAGTTAATTAATTTACTCTGACCTAATAGGGGTACATGTGTAGACAGTCACGCCTTACTGTGCAGTGAATTAGTTAACAATAAAGCATCTTCTATAGATGCACCCAAGAGTGGTTTTTAGTTCCTCCATACTACCATCAATAAAAATTGATCAGAAGCATATGTTTCCAGAGATTATAAAGTGAAATATTTTGGACATAGCTAAAAATAAAACTCTGTAATTAATAACCATTATCTCAAGTCTGCAGAATAAAAGATTCTTTAGTACTCATCTTCAAATCAAAGTAAAGATTGGTCTTTACTGGACCTGTACATTTAAAATTTTAAAGTAATGATTTTAGTTTGGGTTTGAAAGGCTGCAATTTCCTCTGTTTATATTTGAGTCCCTTATGCTCTTTTCTAATAACAAATATTCATAACCTCACATTGCTAGCCCCAACACTGTTATGAGTTCCCCTTCACAATTTGGGTGTCTGGCATTAAGTAGAGTCACAGACAGACAAACACATATTCACAACTATACCTTCAGGCGCTCCAATTTTTAATCCTTTCCAAGTTTTCACCTTCCTTTTTGAAGCATATTGCAGTTTGAGCACCAAAATGAAACACAGCATTCAAGTAACAGTGTACTGAAATGCAGTTATTAGATCTCACTCCTCCAACTCATTTAGAGCTAGCTACAATAGCTCTGCATGATAGTGGGCATATCTACACATTCATTAATGCACTGTAATTATGGCATGTTTAGTACCTGTAATTACAGAAACTAACTTAATGTGCTGTAATCAGTGCTACTGTGCAGTAGCACCAGCACACACTTTTTTGTGACACTAATCAACAGTAGATGAATTCTACTGTGCATTGGCCTGGTTTTTGCTTCCCATGTTGATGTGCAGTAGAATTAGTCTGCTATGCCTGTAGCATCTCGTGTAGACGCGCCCACTGAGTTGCACTGTATAGACATGCATTCCTCTGCATATACATCCAAGGAGTTAGCTTTCCTTACCAAACTACTGGGTTAGGAGATCATGTTTGACTGGTTTTTCACTTAGACCCATGAATCATTTAAAGAATTGCCATTTTCCTGGATACATTCTCCCATATTACAAGTGTGCCCTATGCTATCTGTATTTGGATACATTAAAATGCATGTTATTCAAATGAGCTCAACTAATTAATCTATCCAGATCGGTCTGCCTAGATGACTTGGCCTCACTTTATTAGCTTTACCACTTCCTCATTATATGCAATTACTTTTTGAGATCAATTAGTTTTTTTATTCTTTTATTATATATACCATCCAGATTTTGGATACTACAAAACATTTTATCAGAATGTCATGCATTAACTAATCCTTACAGAAATCCAACTGCTACTTTTAAGAACCAAACTTCTGAACTCATCGAAACCGTAACTGAATTTCACAAAGTCTACTGTCTATAAAACCACACTGATTGGCAGTAGCTGTGCTATCACCCTTTAATTCTTTATTCCTTGTATTCAGTATCAGCTTTTCTATGGTTTTGCCAAGGTTCAATATATTAAGCTAACTGACCTAACATTGTGTAAATTCATCTTAATTACTTTTATTATCCATCTTGTTTACTTTATTTTTATATTGTCTGCAATATCTTTCCTCAGCCTTCCATGTTCATAATCAGGGATCCTGGTTTTCTTTGATTTAAAACAAAAACAAAAACACTTTTTTGAGTAATAAAGTAACCCTAAATCCACATTTTTCAATGATTAAAATGAAACAACATTACACACATATGCACACACATACATATAAGTGGCATTTCATTTTAATCACTGAAAAATGTGGATTTTGGGTTACTGTTTTTAATCCAAAAATTGAGGATTATTTTAAATCAGAGAAAATGAGGATCCCTGTTCGTAACAAAGTACAGAGAATAACCATTAAACACAACCAGTTAAAGAAAATTATGTCAATGAGTGATTTAATTATAAACTTAATTAAGGAGTTTTTTCCATGATATTAGCTGAATAATTTTCTCTTCTTTAATAAAAAATAGTTTACATAATAATTGTTTTTTTTTAATTTAATTTATTTTCATTTAATTGTTCATACAATCTAAACCCAGTTGGGTTAAATTCAGTAGATCAGAATATGTTATTAAATAATGTCACTGAACAAACTTTGTATCTAGATACATGACAAGCAGAATAATGTTTGCAAGACTTCTTTTGAAATATGCTCCCCCTCTATATTAATTCAAGAGAATGGAATAAGGCTGTCATCCATTTAAGCAATTAGGAAAAGAAGTACTGCCAATTTTCCAATTTACATAAATATTTAGGTTATTTATGTTAAATCCTAACTTTGGCACATTTACTACATTCCATTTTTTCAATACTGAATAGCTAATGAAGACAATCAGTTTTGTTAGTAGGGATGGGCATTCCTTTGTCAGCTGTTAACAAATGGAAGGCAGGAAGTAGCACCTGCAGTGGACATTAATGAACTACTAAAACACAGCTTACGAAGTTTTATTTCTATAACGGTAAAGTTCTTTAACTTTCTAACATTATAGCTATTTGAACTCTTTCGCCTTGTTTTTCTTCTCTCATAGAAAACGTTGAAATATTAAGAGAGAAACAGATAAATATATATTGAAAAACTTTCACGAACAACTTTGCATATAATTTTGCAACATTCTTCATTATAATGGTATGTTTAATTCTGAATTTTCTGCTGCTGTTACTGTGTTCCTCCCTCACCTCAATAACCATGTTTAAAATGTTGCACAACCCAAGTCACAAACAACAATCTCTTTTAGCCTCCAAGCACGTTTAACAGCAAATATAAGTTTCCTGGTTCCTTACCTGCATAGTAATTCTCTCAGCAACCCTTCCTTTTTGTTTATTCTCCTGACCCATCCTAAATTGTAGGGTTGCAAGAAAATGTCAGGCAAGGGATGTGGTTTTTGAGGAGACAGAGAAAAGCATGAGTCATCTATAAAGTCACTAGTAAGAACTTATCTGGAATAATGGGTACCCTTTTGGTCACCAATGTTCAGGAAAAAAACCAATTCACACTGAAACAATTGCAGAGAAGGGTTATAAGGATGATCAGGGGAATGAGAGCCTAGCTTATGATAGAAGACTGGACAGAGAAAAAATAGTGAAGCTAAAAAAACTATACTGGATAAAGAACAGAGTGACATAAACTGGTTATGAATAAATTTATACATTTGTTTGGGTTTTTTTGATTAACATGCTGCCCTTCCCAACAAAGGCTCATGGACAGAAAAATGTTTGTAAACATCACAGCAGTGAGCTTTTGAAATAGCCTTTTTTATAGAAGTAATGGAGACAAACAATGACTAGGTTTAAGGTGGAGTTTGATAAAAACATGAATTGGCATGCATGACGTGGTTGTCTTTGGTAGCAAGGAACTGGATTTGACGATCCAGAAGATTCTTTCCAGTCTATCTTTGTATGTAGTTCTTAAATTACTCATTAAACAAAAGTGTACCAATAATTAGAACAGACATTTAACTACCAACATTACAACTCACAGCAAAAAACTTTTGAATCCTATTGGCCTTGTCCATACCTTCGGCACAACAATGAGATCCAGAACTAGCAACTTCTTTTCTTGGTAACAACCACCTGAGAACAGGGAGGGAAACAGCTCATTAGACCCCCAAAGTATCTTCTCCAAAGAAAAGTAAAGCCTACCACAAACAACTATGAGGTCAACCACCCAGGATACAGGTGGTGCAGTAGACTTTTTTTTTTAAACTTAAAAAAACATGGTGACAGATTAAATGAAAAGACTAAACTACTACCACAATGCCTGTTAGTGATGAAACTCAAATTTCAAGCCATAGCCTACTGCTATGATACAAATAGATCTCTTTACCTAGTCAGTGGCCGCATCTATATGAGATGCTGACTACTCAGTAGTCTGTGACTGTGGTGCAGTAGCATCATGTGGCAGGAAGTGTGGCACAACACTACTGCGTAGTAATTCCAGTTACTGCTCAGTCATTTAGTACTTGCTTATAAACAAGTGTCTGTGGCTGACATGGCCTACATAAGAAAAGGACCTGGAGTCTTTTCTCACCAAGCTGTCACTCCAGTGTGATAGTAACAAGAGCTGTGTTGCACTTGCTAACATGAGTAAGTTCAGTTTTCACATCAGCCATAGGTATTACACATTTTTCTGTGTAATGATTGTGTCACCTAGTATTTGCATATAAACAAATACTAAATGACTGTGCAGTAATGACTGCTGAATCAGCATTTCATGTAGATGTGACCAGGATGTAGGGTAATGGGTGAATCTGGGAAAACAATAACTTTATCCACAATAAAACAATTGCTCTGACATTAACTTCAATTATTTTGGTGACTGTAACAGGGGGCTTCCTTGGGGCCAGTCTATTAATGGCCCGCCCACCTGTTTCTGGGCCAAACACCTGCCTTATCTCTGCCACGCCTTGTTGTTACATAATTATGTTATTAATTAGGCAGGAGGCTGCCCACTTCTTGCCCCGATTGCAGGGGGCACTATCTGTGACTCTGTTCCTGCCCTACACTGCAGCCCAAGCCTCGCAGACAGCATCCACAGATGTTCACCTCATTGGCCCCACACTGAGCCCCAGAATCCTCCAATCCAGACCCCAAATGGATCCCTCCCATCAGGCGGACTACTCCGCCCTCATTCAGGGCTGCCTTGCTCCCTGAACCATTCTCCTTCTTGGATGTGGTCCCCCCAGGACCTTTGGCTACACAGGCCCTGGCCTCACCTCCAAGGCCAGTTGGAAACCCCAGGCCCTTAGCTCTGGGTGTCCCTTGCTATGGGCCCCTGGCACTTTTGACCCTTCTGGTCCTGGCCCCAGCATTGACCAGTTGAGGGTTTTCAAGTCAGGTCTATGAGCCCGTAGCCCCCTCTCTAACTTGGGTCTACCTTCTTGGCCCAACTATGGGTTAACCCACCCAGTTGTGGGAGCTGGGGTTATTAAGTTGCCCTGACCCACCTTTCACCGGGGTGGTAACTGGCCTGATATTTCCTGGAGGCTCCCATACCACTGAGAGCCCCACCAGGCCCCCCACTCCCAGCAGGGTGCAGTTTTAGGTCATGCCAAGGGCCAGGAGCCTCCAAACCATCCCCTACAGCTCCTGCCCTTATCTCCAGGGTGTTCAAAGGGAGCCTTGCAGCCGAGCCATGTTACTGCCTGGCCTGCCAGCAGCAAACTGCTCTGTTTATATAGGTGCCCAGAGATCTAAAATGGTCACTGCAATCAAGCACCTGCTAACTGCTGGGCTCAGCTCTTAAAGTGGCAGGCACCAACAGTGCCCTGCCACAGTGACCCTTCTACACAGACACACATCCCATTTTGTTAACTTTTACAGAAAGTAGAGTTGAATTCTTACGGTAATAAACAAAATTAACAGTCCTTGGTTTCCTCAATAATAATCAGATTTCTGAGTAGATAGGATATAAGCATTAATTTTAATAGATTAATAGATTTCAAAGGAAGCAGAGATCAATGATCATTTAGTTTGACCTCCAGCAAAACACAAGCTATAGGGTTTCACCCAATACTTCCTGAATCATGTCCAGTACTTTCTGGTTAAGACAAATTATGTCGTCTGGGAAAAGATCTGCGTACAATTTACACATCATCCTAGGGCCTTTTTATATGGTCATTTTAGGTGGCTCCTGGTGCTCTTAACACCTGGATTGTCTGCACATTAACACCTGAAACTAGTTTTAAGAGCTCTTCAGGTGTCTTAAAGTTATGTCAGTTCAGGGCAGGATTATCTCTGATGCATATTACTCAACTCATGTTACACTAAGGTGCAGCCACTCCAGGTGACACTGTCATGTAAACAACTCCACCCACCTCTTCCTCTACTGGCCTGGATCAGGCCCACTGTACCCCAAACCCCTCCACCCCAACACCCTAGATCACCACTCGCTACCTTCCCCGTACTTGTGGCTGCTCAAGCTGTCTGTCCCGGGGAGCAGGTTAATCTGCCAGTGTGGGGAGGGGGGCAAAGGGGAGCACTAGAGGGCAGGGGAAGCCTGGCATAAGATGGGGAATTCTTACCTTTCAGTCCTCCAGGCCCCTGCTAGCCTGAACACCTGACTGCTCCAAACTTGAGCTAGCACTAACACTGATCAACATTCCTCTCACAGCGTAACTGTAGTGGGACTGAGTTCCAAGGGTGGCTATGACACCCCTTGGTGGTCTTGCAAATCCTGCCCTGCTTTGGCTCTCTGGGTACCTTGCCTCTTTGTTCTCGCCTGTCCCATCTTGCTGTTAATACTTTTTAAAATAGAATCATAGAAAATTAGGGTTAGAAGGGACCTCAGGAGGTCATCTAGTCCAACTTCCTGCTCAAGGCAGGACCATTCCCAATCAGATCAATCCAACTAGGATTTTGTCAAGCTGGGCCTTAAAAAACTCCAAGGATAGAGGTTCCACTACCTCTCTAGGTAATCTATTCCACTACTTCACCACCCTCCTAGTGAGAAAGTTTTTCCTAATACCAAACTTAACCCTCCCTTTCTGAAACTTGAGACAAGTTTATCTCCATCCTCTTTGTAATAACCCTTCAGGTAGCTGAAGGTTGCTATCAAATCCCTTCTCAGTCTTCTCTTCTGCAAACTAAATAAACCCAGTTCCCTCAGCCTCTCCTCATAAGTCACGTGCCCCAGCCACCCAATCATTTCAACTGCTCTCTGCTAGACTCTTTGCAATTTGTCTACATCCTTTCTATAGTGGGGTCCTAAAACTGGACACAGTGCTCCAGATGTGGCCTCACCAGAGCAGAATAGAGCAAAATAATTACTTCCCTCAATCTGCTTGCAGTGCTATTACTAATGTAGCTCAGTATTTTGTTAGCCTTCTTGGTAACAAGGGCACAACTGCTGACTCATATCCATCTTATTGTCCACTGTAACTCCCAAGTTAGAGAGAGAAAAGGGAAGCTGTCCCAGGGTCCCAACGTGAGCCTCTGTCTTCCTTGAGTCTACAAGTTCCTTACAAATCCCCCCCTGCCTCTGTTCTGCCCTCAGACACTAATTCATCCCCTCCTGGCCCATCTGCATCTCCCAGGACTCTAATCACTTTAATAGCTCTTCACAGCTCCAACTTCCCCTACAGCCATGCCCATGTCTCGCAGGTGTCATTTCAGGGACACTCAGCACCAGTTCCATGTCAAGCCACTCTAGGCCTTATGTTTCTTGCTGGGACCTCAGCCTTTTTGGTTTTCACCCTTTTTCTCTTGCTGGATCCTTGCTGCCTATGCTCACTGTGCTGGACCTGACTTCTGTGCTCCAGATACTGCCTTGTCCCATTTAGGCTGGGCCTCTGGCTCTAGTCCCACTCCCCTACAGTGGTGGGCCCCTGGCCTTGTTTCCATCCCTCATGGGCTGTAGGCTATCTAGCTGTCTAACATCTCAGCCCTTCTTGGGCTATGGGCTCACTTGGCCTTCTCTAATCTCTGCCCCTCTTGGGCTATATTGTAGCTTGAGGCCTGCCCCAGTGGGCTCAAGATTCCTTCTGCCTTTCTCATACTATTTGGACCTTCACCTCTCCTTGCTAGTCCCAATCAGTCTTCCAGTTAAAACTCAAATACAACCTAAGCCCTCTAGCTGTCTACTCAAAATCCCTATTCATTCTGGGTCTCAGTCCCCTACCAGCCCTCAGCTCTATACTTGCTGTTGTCAAGATTGGTGGGGGTCTCAGTCAGTCACCCAGCAACAACCATCTCACAGCAGAGCTCTTTCCCCTTTTGCCTGTGGGGCAGACTGACTGCTTTGGCTCAAGGCCTGGGGTAATATGTCTTCCAGGTCCTACCCCTTTCTGGTTAGAAGACTTCTCTGGGCTGGCTACAGGTGTTTTCTATTTAGGCTAGCTGACTGATCCCCAGGGGAGCCTTTATATGTGCTCTGGGATGGAGTAGGGGCACCTTAATTAGAGCTGTCTAATTAAAAAGCCCACAGCATTCCATGTATTCAGCATCACTGCACTTCAAGATGGTGGTGGGGGCACTCTAACTAAAGCTTATTGAATGAGCTTTACTTAAAGCATCCCGCCACCATTTTGAAGTGCAGGATGCTGAATGTGTGACATGGAGGCTGCTGGAACATGTTAATTAGCATACTCCAACAGCCTAAATTAATTGAGTCCAGCATATGTACAGGTTCCCCAGGGTAGCCTATACTGGTTGATCTAGCTGTTGTAGCCATACTTGGCCTCTTGTACAGAGCTCTATTTGACACAGGGGTTGTCAACTGGGGGTACACGTACCCCTGGGGGTACTTGAGAAGACCCTAGGGGAGAAGCATGGGCGGGTAGAGATGCAGTGACACCACACACCATTCTAGACACGGGGGTGGGGGAAGCTCTCACACAGCGGCTGCCACCCCCCCACAGTCCCATGTTCAGCTCCTGGGGGTACCCGGTTCCATGTTCAGCTGCCAGAGGTACACTGATCCAAAAAGGTTGAAAACCCCTCTTATAGCACTATTGCAAAGCCACTAACACTACAATAGGTTTCTTACCATTCTTGTGTATGGTACTTGCAGAATGTAAATCATTCTAGAATTTGTATTAAACTTCTCTCCATATTTCTTTCAATGGCAAATTTTGATTCCAAGGTGCAAGGCAATTGTGTTTATATAAATCTTTTATTCTTCTTGTATTTCTTTATACCCAGAAGGGTTCCCTGCAAAGGCCTCTGTCTCAACTCCTTGACTATTGCAAATATTTCTGAGAACCTGATGGCTGCCTATCCTTTTTAGCATCTAATTACACTTTGTAAGGGCTTGATTACCAAAATGCATTAAACAATAATTAGATAAGGATAATTCACATCTAAACTATAAAGTTGAAAAGAACAATATAACTGGTAATTGGCCTTGACCAAATTAAATAATGTCTTCTTTTTTTATTTACATTTGGTTTTCCCCATAAACTGCCTACTGGGTTGTACGGAAGTAAGAGGCTAGCAAAAAACTGAATCCCCATCCATCAGTATTAATCTCACACGTTACTGAGGCCCCATCCATTTATCTTTCCGACACAAATTAGAAATTCAAGAGTTTTAACAAATGAGCCTGCAAATGTAAACTTATTAGGCCATATATTTTTACTACACACTGTGCGGTGCCCTCCACAAAGCCGTCCCTTCAGAGAGTGTTTTCCTATTTTGTGTTATTGATGGCAGCTAACTAATCACATTTTTAATGTTGTCTTTGGGGAGGGTTGTTTGAGTGAATGTGCAAACTAAACTACCCAGAATAAATCTACCTTATTAAATGCTTGAAATTATGTGTCTTTTACGATAAAGAAACTCTCGAGCATTGTTACATTTGCTAACCTTCTTTTCTGCAGAAATCAAAAGACTGGGATTAATTAAAATAATACATCAAAACTGGGTTTTGTAGAGAATGTGTCTGTATGTGAGAGAAAGGCCAAGAAAAATTGGTTAATTGGTCTCTTCATCCCTATTCACTTCCCCTCCATCGAAATATCTTTAAGAGTTGCTTTAAAACTAGCCTTTTTTAACTAAATTCTGTAATAATCCATGCTACAGGAGAATTTAATAGTGAACGTATAACTCAAAGAATGAGCAATCCAGTCTTCATTCTTTCAAGACATGGCTGTCTTTTTGCATTCATCAATGAAGTTTGTCAAAGCTTCTGTCTAAAAGATTATTTGAAATATAGTATTTCACTTTTCAGATAAATAAGCTACTTTTCTGGTAACAAAAGCTTTGGGGAACTTAAGTGAAATATTCAGCATTCCATTTTTTTTCCTCCAGAGTGGCCATTCATTTGAAACAGCCTGTATTTTTGTTTGCTTTTAGAGCTACCAAAACAATAGACTAAATTGAGTTGCATAGACTTTATTACAAAATCTTAGTTAATAATCTTCTAGTTACATGTAGCTAAACAGCTTTGACCAATGATATTTGTACTGTTTAATCTCATTACTCTTAATGTTTAGCAAAATCATGTAATTACTTTAGGAATCTTTATTACTTTGTTAAAAGGCTGGTTAAATCATTTTAACCAATGATCAGTAGAAATGCTAATTGCCCTTTTATTGCTCCCTTCCCAGCAGCAAATACAAACATGGGTGAGATCTAGATTCTCATCTTTAAATATCAAGAATATTAAATGATGCCAAGACTTGAATAGTGGGAGACAGCTGGTTTGGGCCAACTGGGACTTACAGAAGTAGCAAAATATTCCAAATGGTGTGATTTCTAGTATATTCTCCTGAAAATGGAGAAGCATTTCTATACCTCTAAAATACAGAAAATGCAACCTAAGGAGTAATATATTTTACTTTTTTATGAACAGATATATTAATATTACAATATCCTGACTGACATAAGTATTGACAAGAAGATGTCAGTTTTTATAAGAAAAGGGATACATAGTAGTGTCAAGAAAATACAGGTTGGGGTAACAAAATACTCAGGATCCCTAGATGGGCAAGACCTCTGTGTGACATCTATAGAGAGCTGTGGGCTACTCTTTGCTTTCACCTTATCCCAGGGCTTCTTGAGGTAAAAAGCTCAGGCACCATATAAGGCACACTCTAATTTTAATCAGGAATGAAGAGGTACTTGCTATGGCTCCACAGCCATTAGGTTGAAGTTCCACCCTGGACTCATAGCAAGGCTGCCCAGTGACCCAGTTACAAAAGGATTATTCAGGCTGGGGCGTCAAAGTTAACCAAATGTGACACTAGCCATATCACTTCCTTTGTGTGACCTTAACCATTGTAGCCTAATGGGCTCCTCAGGCACTTTTACACATGCTCTAGGAATGGGGGGCTTTAATTAGAGAGGTTCCGAGAGCCCACATCATCTTATATATTCATGTCCCCATGCTTCAAAATGGTGACGGGGGCATTTAAACTAAATCTCATTGAATGATCTTTAGTTAAAGCACCCCTGCTGCCACTTTGAAGTATAGGGACACTGATACACGAGACATGGAGGCTCCTGGAGGTGTGCTAATTAGCTTAATGCTTAATGTATATACAGCGCATTGAAGCAGTCTTCCTGCAGGTTTATTGGCACCTTAGTCCCAGGGAGACTTTTGGTTTCAATTTTGTTCAGTTTAGGAAATTATTTGCAATTCTATGTTGGGGCATGTTTTTAATGTTTGTATCTAACAGTCCAGAAAATTTTGAGGACTTACAGGATGATTGAAATCTACCTTCAACATTAGTTACCTTACCACTTAGCAGAAGGGAAAAACGTTGGCTCATACTGTAGGTTCAATAGGTTAACAAATATTTCACCCATAGGCTAGATTTATTGAATCTGGTCCTTAACTTCAGGAAGAGAAAACAAGTAGATCATATCTATCTGTTTGCATGCACATATACACAGTGGTAACATGGATCTACAACCTACACTGTGACCATCTCAACATCTGAAATTTATTTCTGCAGCAGTCTACATTAAGCTATAACCTCAAACTATACAAATAAGTTTTAAAAGACTTTATATAAATGAGTATGTGGAAGAAGTGCAGAACAGTGCTTCCTTTATATATTAATGAATTTCTACAAGGGGAGTTACAAACTTTAACAAAACAAAAGATGTGTTAATGGAGGGTTTGCTTATTCTGCTAGGTAGCCAAAGAGACTGAGCTAGGAAAGAATGGTGTTTACCCAGGTGGATGTGGGAAAATGAGGAAATCTTTTTGACATACACAGAGGTATTAAGGGAACCAGGGAAAAGAATTCTAGTTCATAAATATCTAGTAAGCAGGATAAACTGAAAGAGCATATTTTATTAGAGACAAGGTAATACTGCAACATAAATTCAAAATTTTAAACAATTGTTTTTCATGCCCACTTTGGATTGGGTTTATGCAAGTCTACCAATCCAATGAACATGTGAGTGTGGGATGGTGATAGGGGGTACATTTTAAGAAACTTTTTGAAGAATTACATCTTTAAAGTGTTCACTTTGAAAAATTAGACCATTGTAAGTACTCATCCCTCCAAGGGAGAGAAAGAGAAGAAAGATCAGGCCCTAAATTTCAAGCATTTCTTTTACTCTGTTGCTATTCCACTACCCAATTCTCTTATGACTGCTCCTAAATTTGTCCCTGAATTCTAACCTCCTGATTTCTTATCACAACAAAATTACCCTTCCCTTCACAATTTGCTTCATGGTTCCACTATCCTAAAGATTTGGCCACAAACTCTTCCTCCAATTTAAAACAGGCTTAAGAGTTGGTGTCACTGTGTGGGCTTTGGATACCTCAACCTTGTGACACAGTTCTATGACAGTGGTCTACACACAATGGAGGGTATTCATCCCGCAAGCAGAGAGGAGAAGCTGTTTGGTATGAGAACTGTCAGCTTGCTGAGGAGAGCTTTAAATTAGGCACGTCTGGGAGCCTGGAAGAAGGTTCCAATGCTGTACAGGAAGCCACTAACCCCAACAACAGATGGGAGGGTGTTCAAGCAATGACAACCGCATTAGTAGTGACATCTTGAGACATAGGAGGAATGACAGAAAACCTGAGGCATCTAGAGGAGAGCTTATGTGTTTTTATGGGAATGCCAGAAGTATGGGAAACAAAAAGGAGGAACTGGCTCTCCTCTTGGTTGATGAGGATTTCAATCTGGTTGGGTTGACAGAGACCTGGTGGGATGACACAGAACTGGGCAGTGAATATTGAGGGCCATAAGCTTTACAGGAAGGACCAGGTTGGAAAGAAGGGAGGAGGTGTGGCCCTCTATGTGTAAGAGCAGTACCCCTCCCTGTAGGTCATGTTTGACAGCAGGGAAGGGTCCCTTGAGATCCTCTGGGTCTGGATACAAGGGGAATCAGGAGAGGGTGATCTGATGGTGGG
>NW_017729032.1:100795537-100797675 GCF_001723915.1 Gavialis gangeticus
TATGAAAATTGTCAGCTTGCTGAGGAGAGCTTTAAATTAGGCACGTCTGGGAGCCGGGGAGAAGGTTCCAATGCTGTACATGAAGCCACTAACCCCAACAACAGATGGGAGGGTGTTCAAGCAATGACAACCGCATTAGTAGTGACATCTTGAGACATAGGAGGAATGACAGAAAACCTGAGGCATCTAGAGGAGAGCTTATGTGTTTTTATGGGAATGCCAGAAGTATGGGAAACAAAAAGGAGGAACTGGCTCTCCTCTTGGTTGATGAGGATTTCAATCTGGTTGGGTTGACAGAGACCTGGTGGGATAACACAGAACTGGGCAGTGAATATTGAGGGCCATAAGCTTTACAGGAAGGACCAGGTTGGAAAGAAGGGAGGAGGTGTGGCCCTCTATGTGTAAGAGCAGTACCCCTCCCTGTAGGTCATGTTTGACAGCAGGGAAGGGTCCCTTGAGATCCTCTGGGTCTGGATACAAGGGGAATCAGGAGAGGGTGATCTGATGGTGGGAGTCTACTACAGGCCTCCCACCCAAGAAGAGGAGAGCGATTAAGCATTCTCTGGAGAACTGACTGAGGCAGCTTGCATTAGGGGCATGATTGTCATGGGTGACTTCAATTACCCTGACATCTGTTGGGAGGATCATTCAGTTGCCTCTGACAGGTGAGCCAACTTCTTGGCAACTATAGACAACCTGTCTCTAACACAGGTTGTGGAAGGGCCTACTAGGGGTAAGGCCATTCGGAATTTAGTACTGGCCAAAGGGGAGAACATCATAGGTGACCTAAGGATTGGTGGTACTTTGGGAGACAGTGATCACAACTTGGTTAAGTTCACCATCCATCATAAGACTGGGAAATCAGTCAGCAGAACAGAAGTTCTGGATTTCAAGAAGGCAGATTTTAGCAAACTCAAGAAGCTAGTTGGAGATGTCTTCTGCAACCAGCAACTGGATGATTTGGGAGTTCAGGGATGGCAGTGCTTCCTTAAGGAGGAAATTCTCACAGCCCAAAAACAGGCCATCCCCAAGCGGACAAAAGGCAGGAAAGGAGCCAGTAGGTCTATTTGACTCACCAGGGATATTAGGAAGCTATTGAAAAAGAAAAAAAATGTATGAACAATGGAATAATGGCTCAGCAACCAGAGGAATACACCTGTATTGCCAGGGCCTGCATATATGAGACACAGAAAGCTAAGGCAGGCTAAGCTGGCAACCAGAATTAAAGAAAACCAAAAGTCCTTCTACAGATATGTAGGGAGCAAGAAAAAAAAAATCAGGCTCCACTGAGACCCCTACTGAATACTCAGGGGCAGCCCACAGTCAATGCCCATGAAAAAGCTGAACTCCTAAATATATACTTAACGTTGGTATTCCTAAAATCAAACGGGGGCTGTTCACCTGACCAGAGGCCCAGGGACCATGGGGAAGACAACAGGCCGCATGAAATAAGTCCTGAACACGTAAGGGATCTCCTGTAACGCTTGGATGTTTTCAGGTCCCCTGGCCCCAATGACCTGCACCCAAGAGTCCTGAAAGAACTGGCTGAGTTTATAGCAGCGCCACTGGCCAAGATGTTTAAGACTCATGGAACTCAGGAGTGGTCCTGGACAACTGGAAAAGGGCCAATGTGGTGCCCATCTTTAAGAAAGGGAAGAGAGATGACCCCACAAACTACAGAACAGTCAGTCTGACCTTGGTCTTGGGTAAAATTTTTGAAAAAATTAAGGAGGCCATCTGGTACAAGCTGGTAACTGATGCTGTGTCAAGATGCAACCAGTATGACTTTGTCAAGGATAGATCATGCCTGACAAATTGGGTGTCCTTCTATGACCAGGTAACTAGCCATCTGGATGAGGAACACAAGGTTGACATGATTTACTTAGAATTCAGTAAAGCCTTTAACTCTATTTCCCACGGGACTCTTGCAAACAAACTGGAGGGTGCTGGGCTGGACGAGTCTACAGTGAGGTAGGTGGACAATTGGCTTACAGGCCACTCCCAGAGGGTGGTAATCGATGGGATGGCTCATCCTGGAAGGCTGTCTCCAGTGGTGTCCCCCAGGGACTGGTACTTGAACCTATGCTCTTTAATATATTAATTAATGACTTGGATGAGGGGGTGGAAAGCTGAATGAT
>NW_017729032.1:100802675-100805995 GCF_001723915.1 Gavialis gangeticus
TAATGCTTGGATGTTTTCAGGTCCCCTGGCCCCAATGACCTGCACCCAAGAGTCCTGAAAGAACTGGCTGAGTTTATAGCAGCGCCACTGGCCAAGATGTTTAAGACTCATGGAACTCAGGAGTGGTCCTGGACAACTGGAAAAGGGCCAATGTGGTGCCCATCTTTAAGAAAGGGAAGAGAGATGACCCCACAAACTACAGAACAGTCAGTCTGACCTTGGTCCTGGGTAAAATTTTTGAAAAAATTAAGGAGGCCATCTGGTACAAGCTGGTAACTGATGCTGTGTCAAGATGCAACCAGTATGACTTTGTCAAGGATAGATCATGCCTGACAAATTGGGTGTCCTTCTATGACCAGGTAACTAGCCATCTGGATGAGGAACACAAGGTTGACATGATTTACTTAGAATTCAGTAAAGCCTTTAACTCTATTTCCCACGGGACTCTTGCAAACAAACTGGAGGGTGCTGGGCTGGACGAGTCTACAGTGAGGTAGGTGGACAATTGGCTTACAGGCCACTCCCAGAGGGTGGTAATCGATGGGATGGCTCATCCTGGAAGGCTGTCTCCAGTGGTGTCCCCCAGGGACTGGTACTTGAACCTATGCTCTTTAATATATTAATTAATGACTTGGATGAGGGGGTGGAAAGCTGAATGATTAAGTTCGCGGATGACACCAAGCTGTGGGAAATGTGGGCATGCTGGAGGGTAGGGTCAGGATCCAGGATGACCTTGACACACTGGACTCATGGGCAGAATGGAATCAAATGAAGTTTAACAGGTAGTACAAAGTCCTTCATCAGGGTAGGAAAAGCCGTCACCCACAACTGCACAGTGGATGGAGGTCCACTGGTGGGCATAGCATCTAAACGAGACCTGGGGGTTATGAATGACTAGACGATGAATGAGCCAACAGTGCAATGAGGTTGCCAGAAAGGCAAATAGAATTCTTGCGTGCATCAGCCAATGCATGGCAAATAAATCCAGGGAGGTGCTCCTCCCTCTCTATTCGGCACTGGTGAGGCCTCAGCTGAAGTACTGTGTCTAGTTCTGGGCACTGCACTTCAATAAGGACATGGATAAGCTTGAAAGGGTACAAAGAAGGGCCAACCATATAGTCATGGGCATGGAGGATAGGCCCTATGAGGAGAGACTCTGGGAACTGGACCTGTTCAGTCTGAGTTAGAGAAGGCTAAGAGGTGACTTGATAGCCACCTATAAGTATGTCAGGGGTGAACACCAAGACCTAGGGGAGCAACTTTTCAGGAAGGTACCTCAAGGGAAGACAAGGACCAATGGGCATAAGCTTATAGAGGGTAAATTCAGGCTAGATTTAAGAAAGAACTTTTTCTCTGTAAGGGTCACCAGAATCTGGAACACACTGCCAGCAGAGGTGGTGCAGTCATCCTCCTTGGAGGTGTTCAAGATGAGGCTGGACAGGCACATTGTTGTACCAGCTTTATATTAGGTAAATAACATGGAGATAGACTTTTGCCTATTGCCTTAATCTTATGTATTTTCTTGCGTTTTGAATTGCCTTAAGAAACTCCATTTTGTATTGCTCTGTAGCTTGACATAAATGCTCAACCTTTGCATGCTGTATATGTGAAAGAATGGATGAGAGTGTCTGTGGAAAAGGAAAACATCAGCTAGTGACTGGCTGAAGAATCTAGACAAATAAAAGACCAAAACAAGAAGAACGTGCCCCAGAACAGTGAGAGAACAACGATCGACCTTCAAGGAACAACACAGTGATAACACAGCAAAAGCACAGAGGACTGGATGAATTGACAAGTCTACAAAAGATGGGATGAGACGTATCAATTTTAGGTCTTGTTCTGCATGTCATCCTGGAGCATCAGTTCATCTGACCAGACAGACCGCAGGAGTCTGGCTCCCACTCGTGATAAACTTGGCTGGCCACTAAGTTGATCTGAGCACCAATAAGACGGGTAACGTACCCCAGCACAGAACAGAAATTGGGTGGGGTGGGTGTGTGTGTGTGTGTGTGTGTGAGAAAGCTCTTAATCAATAAACATTGCACTTTTCTTTATCCCCCTCATAAGGTCTCACTCATGATTTGAGCAATTGGCAATTTGTGTAACAATGAGAGCTTGATTGACCCTCTTCCTTTTCTTATTCCAGTTAATTCTAGTATTTATCTGAAAGGCTCTCCAGACAGGGGATGAATTATCTTGGAGACCACCCTTTCATCTATGATCCGCAGAGCTATGTTTCCTTAAGATGCAGCCAGGTAGACCTAAGTTTTGCTATGAAGAATCAGGAGGCAATAAACTGGGGTAACACTAATGAACATCCTACCAAAAGATAATTAAAGCACATATCTATTAATCTTCAGGTGTTCATATTCAAACAATCTTTATAATGGGCTTTCCACCAAAGATGAGTGCTAAAAGACTGGTACTCCCCATTCTAGCAGAGGAAGAAGTTACTTCATTTGCAAAGTAGCAACCATTTGCCAGGCAGTCTCTAAAGCTCCTCTGTTGTATAGATCAGGGGCATTAAACTCACCCTGTGCCAGATCCTCACAAGCTGGATCCAGACCTGGCAGTGGCAGGGTGAGAACCAGTGGAGCAAATGGCAATGCCTGCTGGCACTGGATTTAGGACCCAGCCCTTATACCTGTGTTCTGGGTGAACACAACCCTCAGACTGACCACAACCTTTCCATTCAGTAAGTAAATTTATTGATACACAGTGATAACAAAAAAACAACAATACAAACAATCAAGCAATTCTATATCTACCAATCCTAGGACTGTCATCAGAGTCAAAGTACATCTGGTCAGGATGCAGGCAGCACTCTGAGCCTCTCTATCTTAGGTGTCAGCAGCCTGGAGCTGGGACACCAAGGTCCACAGTCTCCCTCCAGTGGGGTGCATGAGACAGGCTGCTGGTATGCCCTCAGTCCATGGTGGCCTCAGGGACCATTCCTGGGGGACGAGGGTGGGGAAGGGGACTAGGACCCTTCTCAGGGAGCAAGACAGGGACGGACAGGGAGGAAGAAACAGGGAGGGACATGAACGACTGGTGCCTCCTGAGACTTGGAGGTACCATAGTGGCAAGCCCCCCCCGTGTCCCCCCTACGCATCGCCTATGGGGAGGGAGCCTTTGTTAATCTGCAACTTCTGCTCTTTTATTCTTCTTCCCTCTTGATGACTCCTGATGACTCTTCACCCATGGCCATCTCTGGTTGGTTGTGTCTCTGTGGTCACATGTCCATGCAACTTTCCAGGCCTTCTCCTAATTTGGTTTGTTCCCCCAAAGCTGGAACTCAGCCCCCCCCCCCCCCCCCCCCC
>NW_017729032.1:100810995-100812104 GCF_001723915.1 Gavialis gangeticus
TTGTTCCCCCAAAGCTGGAACTCAGCCCCCCCCCCGCTCTGGGGTCAGGTAGCCAGTGTTATTTATGTTATGAGACAGTATGGTACATAGCACTTCATTGGTTCCCAGGCTTTGTGTCCTTGTTCTGTTAGACAACCTGTCTGCCTTAAGGCTGTGATCTTGTGTTATGGGATGCCTCCCTCAATTCTCAGGCTGTGTCCAATCATTGGCTTTGTTGTGCTAGACAGCCTGTCTGTTTCCAGGGCTATATGGAACTGTGTATGAAACCCAGGCTGTTACAAATCAGTTAACCCTTGCTGCCCATCTTGGACCCTTATAATGCATATCTATACCTATAACCCAATTCCAAGAAGAACTAAAAGATAATGTCAGCCTGACAACAAATGGATACAAGCTGTCCATGTATAAATTTAAGCTAGGAATTTAAAAGATTTCTAAACATTAGTGCAGTAAAGTTCTGGAACAGCTTCCCAACAGAAGTGGGGACAAACAGCAAGTTGTTTCAAGCTGGAGATATATGGATGGGATTACATCATGTGGCAACCAGTGATAGTAGGGAACTGGATTCCTTGACCTGGAGGTCTCAGCCTGGCCTATATTTGAAGGGCAAAAGAACTGGTACTAAAACTTTTTGTCAAGTAAAATAGTTCAATTTTTAATTTAACTTGTTAGTTTAGAATCATAAAGAATCATAGAAAATTATAGAGTTGGAAGGGACCTTAGGAAGTTGTCTAACCCAGTGGTTCTTAACCTTTTTCATACTGGGACCCATTTGCAAAGATCAATGGCTTGTCACAACCCACAACCCCCTGGCCCTGCTGGTGCCTGACCCACAGTACCCTTGCCCTCACCCTGCCACAGCCTTTGCAACCAGCCACCTTCCCCCAGTGCTAGCAGGCACCTGCCCCCCCATACCTATTCCCTCCCCATATGTGCACACATGCACATGCATGCGCGCACACACGCACATGAGGAGGGCCACTCGTATGGTTAAGGGTTTGCAGGCCAAGCCCTATAAAGAGATACTAAGGGACCTGGATCTCTTCAGCCACCGCAAGAGAAGGCTGAGAGGTTATCTTGTGGCTTCCTACCTATTCATTATGGGGGCA
>NW_017729032.1:100817104-100818494 GCF_001723915.1 Gavialis gangeticus
GCTGAGAGGTTACCTTGTGGCTTCCTACCTATTCATTATGGGGGCACAGCAAGGAACCAGAGATGCTCTGTTCACCAGGATGCCTCTTGGGGTAACAAGGAACAATGGTCACAAACTGACAGAAAGCAGATTTAGACTGGACATCAGGAAGAACTTCTTCATGGTAAGGGTGGCCAAAATTTGGAATGGGCTTCCAAAGGAGGTGGTGCTCTCCCCTACCTTGGAGGTCTTTAAGAGAAGGCTGGATAGGCATCTGGTTGGAGTCATCTAACCTCTGAGCTCTTTCCTGCCCAGTGCAGGGGGTCAGACTCAATGATCTGTTGAGGTCCCTTCCAACCCTATCATCTATGAATCTATGACAGTTCCCAAGCCCTGGACCTCCAACTCCCACTCCCCATACACTTACCCTTTATTTGGCTGCTGGGGCTGCTCCCATGACTCTGCCTGCCTGCGTGCTGGCCACACCCCAAGCAGCCCCTTGCAAGCTGGAACACTGCCAGCCAGCAAAGGGAAACCCATGCTTTTGTGCATTTTTCTGGCACTTGCTTGCAACCCTTTGAAATATTCTTGTGACCCACTTGCTAAAGTCAAGGTATATCACACCTACTGGTCTCCCCACATCCACAGAACCAGTCATCTCATCACAAAAAGCAATCAGATTCGTCTGGCATGACTTGCCCTTGGTGAATCTATGCTGACTGTTCTTAATCACCTTCTCAATTAATTAAGTTCAGTTTACTTCAATTACATTTTAAAAGACTTTAATTTTCAAAACATCCTTAATCCAAAATGAATCGACTTTTCAGTTCAACCCATGGACTAGAAAATTGGGAAAAAAAAAATTTTTAGCAAAGATTTATAGAATAATTTTCTTACTTTGATAGGACTGTAATGTAACTGCTTCCTCATTCTTATCTATTGGTATGTTACATTTATTTGGATGAAGTATATTCGTTACAGATACCAAAATGATAGAAGAATTGGATATTAAATGAGTTGTACACAGTGTTTGTACACATCATCATTTGCTATTTTTTAAATGGCAACTGGTTAAATAGCAACCAAAAACTGCACCAGGAGAAATTGCAGTTGTTAAAACAAAAAGTAATCTGTACAGGTGAGTTACAAATAGTGAATGAAAATAAACACAGTAGCAGCTTAAAAGCATGTTTGGAAAAGTAATAAAAATTATAGGTCTTAAAAATATCTAGATAGTGTATATACTTAAGATCTTTTATACCACTTCAAAAGAGATCACTCATGTGAGAACACTTTAAAGTAGATACATTTGTATATTAGCCTGTTATACATTTTTACAAAATAAGGATGTATTTTTATAAGTACTGTGCAGTTTTGAATAAAAAATATGAAAAAGATTTTCTATTTTATA
>NW_017729032.1:100823494-100825953 GCF_001723915.1 Gavialis gangeticus
TCATGTGAGAAAACACTTTAAAGTAGATACATTTGTACATTAGCCTGTTATACATTTTTACAAAATAAGGATGTATTTTTATAAGTACTGTGCAGTTTTGAATAAAAAATATGAAAAAGATTTTCTATTTTATAAAATAGAAAATATCTTGCTAGTATATGTAATCAAAATCACAAATGTTTCCAGGAGTTATTGGAAGAAAAGGGAAGATGGCAAAATACAAAGGCATATACCAGTAGAAGACTGCAAAATCAATTTAAGGAGTGCAACTGCAGTTGTCTTTCCCAGGTTTTTAATTATGTGTTTGTTTGCCATGGTGTCCTAATTTAGTCAAGTAGATGAGCCAACATTAAAAGCTGGTAGGAGAGGTAAGTAATCCCCAGGGTGGGTTGCTTGTGCAGAGAGTTTAAAAGCTACATGTACAGAAGCATAAGCCAAGGAAAATTTGAAAAGGGGGTCCACATGATAAACAGTGAAAAGCCAGCAAACCAAATTTTTCACAATTAGTTGAACAACAACTGTGACAGGTTCAGCGCTTAGCATTTTCATTTGTGTGCTCAAATTTGGTTATCCGTCCTCTTTTATGCAAATGTGATGTGACAGGAGAAGCTGGGAGCACTCATGCAGGCCGATCACTCACAACAGGGGCTAGGTCTGTACAGCTGAGAGGCCTGGATTAAATGGACTGAACGCTGATGGATAAATGACATGAGCAGCAATGAAAGCCTCATGAACTGATTTAAAACTTCTAAGGGAGGATGCCCAGAACATAAATCATCATTTATACACTTTGTCTTAAAATAGGAAAATATGGAAGAAAACCACTAACTGCTATGCATGAATACTGGCATTTATAATTTAACTAAACCCAACATGCTCATTGCCTATTAGAAAACAAAAGTTATGAAAACTGCCTGTAATAATTGTTTATGAATCTCCATGTAAGTGAATTGTTCACTGTGGAATGTTCTCATGTGTCTGTGGGATCCAGAAAGCAAATTAAGCTATTAAGCCACTTGCACTTTGATTTATTAGATTGTGTAGTGAAACACATGCATGGGCAGAGAATATATTTTCACTTCATACGTACAAGTGGCTTAGCAAAAGAAAGCTGGTTAGTGCATCCTGCAGTGTTTTCTAGAGGATGCAATAATTAATGACTAATACCAGAAAGAGTACTTAGGCATGAAGGGATAAAGAATTGCAAAGGAAGAAATTCTCTGTATGGAGCTCCCCCTTGTTGGCTTCTAGGAAACTGCACAGCCATGGATAAGTTCTCAGGAAAATTCCACAAGATGCTTGGAAATCAGTGCATTGCTAATTTTACCATGCTGGGTGAATTTTAAAAGAGAGCTTGTGATATTTCTTGGTTGCAACATTTAAGTTCGTTTGAGAGAGGAACGCAAAGTTTTACATTAAGACAACAGTTAAGATCTATATCCAATTTCTTTAACAAGTTTTTTTCCCCCCACCAAAACTCCAAGGAGTTTGTCATCTATAGTACACTTTGCATCTCTATTACACTTTGTCATGCATATTACACTTTGCATTATTCCAACAATCATTATATTTGTTTTCCATCAGATTTGGGTTATTGTCCTGTATGTTGTAAAATATGCTCTTTTAACTATGTTGTTACAAGCAAATATTCTTTCAAAAGTTGCATATTGTTTCATTATTCTAAAATCACAAAAAATTTAAATATATGAAGTAACTTGATTCTATCCTGCCCTATGGCTGTATACCTGAATAATTCTATTGATGTTATATGAACTAAGTACACCTGAAGGATCAGATTCAGAGTGCCATGTATTTAAGAGAATTATATTTTCCCCTGATCTAAATCAGTGGTTTCAAACTAATTTGAAGGAAAGAAAGCAATTCTGTTTATGGTGCACAGGTGAGAGAAGACTAAAGCCTTCTCCAGAGTTGAAAGACCTTTTACATAAATGTGTGGTTTGGACAGACATGGAAGGAGAATCCAGGCTTCATCTAGTCACAAAATATGTAGGCATTTTGCTTTTGTTCAGTATTTTATCACCAGAATGATGGTTATATCTTTCCTTTACATTTGAAAGCCATAAACTAAGCCACACACAGTCACTCTTGGGTTGTAGATGCACATAATAATTGCATCTCCATAGAAGGATACAGATGCAAAGCGTTACTTCTGTGTGATTTGGTAATGACAAAAGTATAGCAAAACTGCTTCAATTTTAACACTTCTTCATTCAGGGTCAAAGTTAGGGGGATGTAGCTACCTTGTACCTACATGCTCATGCAGAGATAATATTTATATAGGAACAACTGCTGCATACTTCTGTGCAGCACAAATCCCTCCATTTTAAAAGCAGCTATCATGTACCTATATCCATACCCTCAGTGTGTAAATAAGCATTTTACCAACCCCTCCCTCCCCCCCTTTTTTTTTTTGACTGACAAGCTGCAAACTTTTTACT
>NW_017729032.1:100830953-100845893 GCF_001723915.1 Gavialis gangeticus
AGCAGCTATCATGTACCTATATCCATACCCTCAGTGTGTAAATAAGCATTTTACCAACCCCTCCCTCCCCCCTTTTTTTTTTTTGACTGACAAGCTGCAAACTTTTTACTGAAATGTATTTACTGATATGTGTTTTACATAATGTAAAATGTAACCTTTCTGCTAAGCCCTGCATGGCAGTAACAAGGGCAGGATTCAATTTAGGGGTTTCACACTAACTTTTTAAATCTGGCTGGAGCCCCCATCCAGAAACCCAGGAAAATAAATTTTAATAGGATGTTTTAAAGTGAAAATTGTTTTTCCACTTAAGTAACATTCAAACAAATAGGTTTTATTACAGAGGGAAGGGATAAACACACAACTTTAAAAGAAAACTGTAGGCATTTAACAAGTGAAACCCAACCAGTTAACAGTTTTAGTCACTAGGGGTGCCTGTACACATGTGGGATGCCTGCTTCACTGCACTGTAATTACAATACATTGGAGCAGAATTGATTAATTAACCAAATCTGCGGAAGCATGCCAATTAGCATGCTCTGACAGCCTCCTTGTCTTATATATTCAGCGCACTTGCACTTTAAAATGGTGGCAGGAGCACTTTAAAGCTCATTGAACTAGCTTTAAATGTGCCCCCACCACCATTTTGAAGTGCATGGCACTGTATACACGATATGCTGTGGGTGCTTTAAGTAAAACAGCTCCCAAGAACTACTTTACTAAAAGCACCCCCTCCCCACAACTGGAGTGCGTATAAAGGTGCTATAACAAACCAACTTGGACAGCTGTCACTTAGCTCAGTCTGTTAGGAAGACTGGCCCAGGGCTGTTGTTCGAAGGTTCCACCACTTACGTTAGGCAAAAGTTACCCCAAAGCAGTAGGGCCTATGCCCACAGACAGTAAAATTGGCATGAGCAGCCCCCAAACTTTTGAACACTACATTCAAATGAGGATATGCAAAGAAGGACTATAGAGTTACCATATTAAAACATAAATAGTGGAATCTACATAAACAGGGTTACATCAAGGAAGTGCAAAGTACAAAAATATTCACAACTAAGAATTTCAACCACGAATTATTTTAACCATCCTCAGAATCCTTTTGTGGTTATACATTGGTACATCAATGCTGTCAACCACTGTAGTAATAAATTGACTAGATTCCCGTAAGGCAATAAGCTCTCCAGCACAGGATTTAACATTTTGGTTCTAATATTTGTTTTCTTCAGATTAACAGATGAAAAAACTGACTTAAATTTGTCGAGTTCCATATAGTAGTGCTAATAGCATTTGTGCAAATTTTGTAAGTTGTGGAAATCTGTACATCAACTCAATGTGCAGCAGCAATCAAAAAACGCCAATAAGATGCTGGGCATCATTAAGAAAAGAATAGAAAAGAAAATGGAGAACATCACCATGACATCATACAAGTGTATGGTGTACCCTCATCTTGAATACTGTGTGCAGTTCTGGTCTCTGCATCTCAAAAAGGAAATAGAACAATTTGAAAATGTACAGAGAAGAGCAACCAAAATGATCAGATGTATAGAGCAACTGCCATACGAAGAGAGTCTAAAAAGGCTGGGTCTCTTCCGTTTGAAAGAGAGAAGGCTGAGAGGATAAGATAGAAGTCCATGAAATCATGAAGGATATGGACCAAGTGAACAGGGAACTGTTGTTCACCAGAATCCAGAATACTAAAACTAAGGGGCATGTGCTGAAATTAGTAGGAGACAGGCGTAAACCAAACAAGAGAAAGTACTTATTTATGCAACACATAGTTAACTTGTGGACTTCATTGCCACAGGAGGTGGTAGAGGCAGAAAGCATAGCCAGGTACAAAAAGGAACTTGATAAATTCATGGAAGACTGAACTATTAATGGCTACCAAACAGAATGGCTAAAGATATTCCCTCTGGCATCTGTAAACCAATACTTATGGATGCCTGGGAAGGTAATGAATAAAGGACAGACCACTACATCTACCCAGTCCGCTGCTCTCCCTCTAGCATCGATTTCTGCCACTGTCAGATATACACTAGGATAGATGGACCATTACTCGGACCCAGTATGGCACTTACGTTAACACTTGCATTCAGCCCCAATCCATACGACTGATCTTCAATCAAGCTCATGGTTTCTCAGTTTTGTTTTGTTTTTTAGGGGGGGGTTGTTTTGTTTTCTTTACAGACTGCTCTGTCATCCGTCCTCCCCTTACCTCCCCCCACTTTTCCCCAGGCCTTTTTAGTCAAGCATTTTTAGCATTTTAAATGTACTGTCGATAAATTCAAGGTCAGGTGGCAACCCCGATAAACATCTAAATATTGAGCTAACATAGAATATTTATTCCAGGCTAATTCTTATTGTCCTTTCAAGTCTTTTTGAGTGTATTACAAATTCTGTTAGTGCATAATAACTGTTATAGTTTAAATTTAAAGTGCTATTTAATAGTAGTTCCCTGGGCAGAGAAATTGTATAAACTCTCTCACCCTCTCATTTTTATACCCACATTGCTACTCTAGCACTTACATTTACATCACATTGTTCAAGAGCCACAGTGCTTAGCTGCTAGACATCTGGCCTTCAGGGTAGAACTTGACTTCCTGAGTCAGGAAGCTAGGCCAAACTGGCAATCCAAAAATTGTACTTAGTGAGCTGTGTCACTTTGAGGTAAGACAACACAAAACTGAAAATGGGATTTCAGATGTATTCCACCCCCCCTTGTCTATGATGCAAGCACCTAGGTCAGGTCTGCTGGGCTGGATCCACCTCAGCTCAGGAGATGCAGTACCCCATCTTTTTTGTAGCAGTAGAGAGGTTATACTACTCACCCAGGATGAGAGAGATCTGGAGTTCATTGACCCCTCTCCTCAGCCTGAAGATTCAAACCCACTTTTCACAAAGATGCTCTGATCCCTGACTCCAGCGACATCTTGTTTTAGTCTCATTGGATAAACTATACCAAACAATGTTGGTACAGGTTTTCCTTGCTTTATGCAGTACACGTGTTCCCAAAAAACTGCACGTAACTCTAATTCACATAATGAGAATGCAGTTTATAAGCTAACTGCAGGTGGTGTTAGCCACTCCTGGGGCTGCAGCAGGGAGCAAAGTGGAGGGAACTGTCAGTGGGTGCAGGGTGCGGGATGGTAGGGTGGGGGCACGGCTCTTGCTGCTACACACACCCTGGGAGAGCTGTAGGCTGGGGGGCTGCACCGGGCTCTTCCCGGGGGAGGTGTGCCCCTGGATCTGCGTGCAGGACGAGAGCAGACTGCCACTGCAGGCTGGGAGTGGCAGTGGCACCAGGCTCTTCCAAGCAGGGGGCTAGGTTATGCTGCACATGGGACAGGTGGCAGCGGTGCTGGAAGGGGGGCTGCAGCCACCCCAAAATTCACTGTAGCCCCCTGCCCCAACTGCTCCTCCCAGTGCTGTCACCGCCCGCCCTGAGCGCAGGGCCGCCCAGTCTCATGCCAGGAAGAACCTGGTGCCGCCACCAGCCCCAGCTCAGCAGCAGCCTGCTCTCATTCTGCATGCAAATCTGGGGGCACACATCACCCAGCCCACAGGCCTCCCGGGGTGTAGGTAAAAGCAAGAGCCGCACCCCGTCCTGTGCCCCATACCCACTGACAGTTCCCTCTGCTTTGCTAACTGCTGCAGTCCTGGGAGCGGCTTACACCACCTGTCTGATGCTGCTGGGCTGTGCTGCGCCCCTCCCTCCACCCCTTCCCCTACAGATTTGTCACATATAACGAATTTTGGGTGTAAAAAGTCTCATCACCACATAAATTTGCATATACAGAACCCGCATAAAGTGAGGGAAACCTGTAGTAGGGACTGGAGGCCAGAAACACTCTTTCCAATGAGCGCACCCTTCCTCACTGGGTATACTCCTTCATGAACGTTGCATCCTTGGCTGTAAAAAGTATTCAGTGCAGCTTACAGTGCAGTGGTTAGTACATACTCCTGGAAGCTGGGAACTGTGGCAGCTGTGGGTTTAAGTATAAAGGGAAGAGCCACCACCACCTCCTCCTCTTCCATGTTTGCCTGAAAACAAGTGGCTGCTATATTTTTTGTTGAATTTAATACAGATAAGTGTATACTAGGCATACTCTGAGCACACTAACAGGCTGATGTGTGAGAATAATACTGAAGTACTAAGCTCAGTCAAGATGGAAATACCACTGGCTGTAAGCTGCTATAACTTTATTAGTGAAAACTTCAGTACCTATAGACTCTCAGGTGCCTAAACAGATTAGCAGTGTGTTTTTTTGGCTGACTTCCCAATTTGAATTTAAGTGCCTAAATTTCATGTTAGGTTTCAAAAATCCTCTTCTAAACTGGACCCTAAGCCCATATCATGCATCTTTTTTTAAGGATGGCTCTTAAAGTGCACATGGGAAGGAACCGATTAAGCAAACTTCCAAACAAAATCCAGAGCTCTTCATTCTTTTCAAAATGAGAGATAGCAACTTACTGATAACATTTGGAAAAAAACGTGTGTGGGGTCATGAAAGGGTTATTCTTCACTACTTACAAAATTAGCTCCTGTAAAAACTATTAAATTCAGTGGTGGTGAGCAGAAATGGTCTAATAGAAAAAATTTAAGCAGCTAAAAAGACAGGCCAGTATTTGTTAATTCAGGATGACTCCAGAGAGTAATTCATAAGCTTCTAAATTAATATTTTTAAGGAGGTCATAAAATGTGAACTTTAGTAACTGCTACAGCCAATCAAGTTGCCATCAATCCTGGCTGTGACTACAGCAATACTAGTAATTATCTGCTGGAATTACTTTTAAAAGTCTTTTTTAAATCTTAATCTATGGCTAGCACTTTATAGTCCATAATCACTCTATAAAAGATTTGCTAATGACATCCAAAATACTGTCAATTTTTAAAGATTTCAGACTTCAATTTCTAATGTGATATTTGCTTATACCACTAACATTTTAAAATGCACATATTTAAAAACAGGGTACATTCTCTAATGTTTTTACTTTTTTGAAGATGGAAAATGTTTTATATGTAAAATATAACATACAGAAGATTTTTTTGTAGGGTGGAGTGGTCTAATCAGTCAGTATCCACACAAGACAAGGAACTCTACTGGTAATGAAAGGAAGTCATGAGAGATGTACTGGGACAAAAATCAACAGAATTTAAAGACCCACTAAAAAAGGAAGCTCAGTGATGCTACAAACAGATACAGATAGAATATTTATGCAATTAATTATTTTAATATTAACATGTTAAAATCAATATCAAATTAGTGAAGAAATACATGCATTTTGACAAGTTAATCAATACAATAAAGTATTCACATACAGTTCCATTCACTAGTACATTATATAACAAAAGGTAGTGGCTTATGTGAATCAACTTTTCATGGTTTAAATAACTTTAAAACATTAAAAAAAAGGTTACACACATATGCTTTCCAGATTGTTGAGGTTAACCTTTTACACACTTTTTCCCCCTCTAAATCAGATCAGGAAATAAATCTTTTCCTACCATGCCTGCATCTGCTAAGCAATGAAAAGGACCAATTTCCAACCTCAAGACAAACACCACTTTTATTGTTGTTCTTCCTTTTGCCTCACTTCACCTTCAGAACTGGGTATACCAATAATAAATAGGTCCAACTGCATAATTTGTGGGAATGGATTTGTAAACTGGGAAGTCCACATTTGAAGGTAAAGAAAGTACAGTGCTACATAAATATGCGTCACTTCATGTAGGTGGGCTTTGTGAAATGAAAAGTGAAATTTTTTATGAAATGCATCAGAAGTTCAGTAGTTCATAGTCTGAGACTTAAGTGCAGTCACCAATACTGGATATTAAACTAACATCTACTTGGCAATTAAAAAAAATACATTTCTGAAATATGCTAGGATGCAATACAAGCCTCCCCTTACAAAATTTCTTCTGAAGAGTATATGTTCAGCATCCATATTAATCCAATCCTTGGGCAGTATCTATGGACACTTGCCAACAGTTCCTATTGTGCTTCTTTGTTGTTGTTGTTCTTTTTTCTAATTGTGTATATGACTGAACTGATCCTAGGACAGATCTGGCGTTACATTACTGTGGCACTGGTTCTCAACATTTTCAATACTTTAATCCCATGTTAAAACTGAAAAAAACCCTCCTTTCATCTACCCACAAAAAGTAAGGTAGTCATAAAACCTCTGAGCTTATCCTCACAGCCCCCAGGCTGCAAATCCAAGACCCAGGCACTGGAGGTATACAGTAAATAATGTTCCACTGCAGTTAAGCACAGAATCTGTACTTATCTTGATGATTTTTTTCTACATTCAAAAATATTTATGACTGCAAGATGTAAGTAGGAATTGACATTCTCCTTTACTTCATGCATTTTCAGGATCAGAATTTCTTCCTGAATTTTCTTACATACAGCATGCCTCAGAATAATGTGCTTTTGAAAGGCAGAATGAACTGATAATGGTACAAAACCTAATGTTCAGCTGAATCACCCTCCTTTTCTTGCTTAACTAACACTGAAACCCTAGCTGCTTCTGAAGACTGGTTTCAGTGGCTAGATCTATGATTTTGAAAAGACCTAGAGTCTCTAAGGCTTCTGAAAGAGAGGGAGCCCAGGAGCAACTGGCAGATAGCAACAATGCCCTAAAGACAGCTTGATCAGTGGAACATAAGGACTATTAATAAACAGATAAATATGGTCATTAACACCTCTGGAGTAAAGAGCAATGCGCCAGCAAGTCAACTGAATCCCTCAGCTACCTGAACAGTAATGTCACCATGAAGCACGAGTTAAAGTGAGGTGCTTCTATCCTGGGCAGAAAATCAGCTTCCTCCACTTAATAAACACACCCCAATTTTGGGGGGCTAATTTCTGAGGAAGGTGTGCATTGTATGCAAGAAAATATGGTAATGATGGGAAGTCCATTATTGGTATGGCTGCACTATGTTACAGTGTCCAGGTACCCAAGCTACCTCATTTACAGGTATATATGCTGCAGCACAACAGAAAAGTTGCTTAAGTCACATGAAAGGGACTCCCAGTTAAGAATATGAGTATTACCATGAGGATATCTGTAGCACGAGTTTGGACATAGGACGCTTACCAGGCAACACAGCCCTTCTAGGCTACCTAGCCCTCTCAGGTTACAGACTGGGATGACACCCAGGTCAGGCTAGGAACAGGGAATAGCTAGGAGAAACAGAACAGAACAGCCCGAGACAGCCGCAGGGAAGAGGCAGAATGTCTGGTAGAGCCATGCACAGCACCTCTGAAGCAGCTGGAGGCAGCACACAGGCAGAAGCATCAGGGAAGATCTGGAGGAGTGGAGCCACGGCGGAAACCATCCTCCTCATTGGACAAGAGACATGGCAGAGGGCAGATGGTGAGCACCTGCAGACTCAGGAGTGAGGGACGTGGAATAGCTGGGCTAGCCCAGCCAGGCAGCACCCAGGAGCCCAGACAGGTGCTGAGAGTGGGACCAAAGGGGCCAGGGGCTGAGAGGGGTTAAGGGAGGGACTAACAGGGTCTGGGAGCCAAAGGACTATTTCCCATGGGGACAGACTCACTGAGCAGACAAGGCAAGCACAAGTAGTGTTTATTGTTTGGACTTGTGATTCTAGAAAAGATAATTGCTCAGAATGGGGCCCGGCACCTTAAGGGGGAAAGAAGAAAGACCAAAGAGGGCTCTTGCTCCCACTACAACATCAAACAATGTGGACTATAATGGCAGAAACATAGAAGACAAAAGAGAACAATGAAAATGATCTGCGCTTTGAAAGAAAATGTGGGAATCTCTAATGAATCAACTTTAAAGCAATCTTTTATCCGTGGAGTGTCCTTGGAAGCAACGAAGACAAGGTCTAAGTTTGAAAAATTTCAACCTAGTACATGTAGTAATACCTTGTAAAGATTACCCAGGTAGCTTCTCATTCCACATAACTTTTGCCATTTTATTCTCACTGGGGCAGGATTATGGACTAAAAGTAAATAAACCATTAAAACAAAAGTTCCACAGATGCTATATTCCAAGTATAAGAGAAACTCAGAAAAAAGCTAAACAAAGTTCTCTGTCAAAGTTTCAACCCTTTTATAGTTCAAATATTTTTCCTTGATTCTAGAAACCTGCCAGCTCATAAAACGCACATCAAAATGGGCTGTCTTTTCCTTTCTACTTAATCATACTCCTATTTTCTATCAAGTTACATTTCACACATTGCTGTCTTCCCTAACCAAACTGAAATAATCTTTTGGAGCCTGAATTCTATTATATTACTGTTGCACCCAATCACTAGGCTGGGTGATATACAAACAAGATAGACTGCAAGCAAGGCAACTTAATATGAAAACAGTGGGTTCTATATATTTGTCTTGAGTGACATGAGGGGTCACTTGTGGTCCTAATGAGCATGACTTATCCCTGTAAGTTTTGTTCAGCTCAGTGAACCTGGAGGCACATATTCTACTGACAGAGATATACAGAGGATGCCTTGGAGGACAGCTAGTGTTCACTGAAAGTGTATACCTAGGTGCATATGGCTGGTTTCTAAGGATTTAAAAACCCTAACTGGTAAGACAGCAAGTTTCACATCCAGCAACAAGAGGTAAGAAAACAGGAATGAAAAGTAAAAGGGTACTCCTTTTCCTCTTTTGTCCCATACATCTATATCTGAAGTCCATGTTTCATGGTACACATTTGGAACTTCCAGAGTAGAGATCAGTGAATAGAAAAGTTACACAAATCAATAGCATCTGATTGCGGCAGCTGAAACAGATTCACGTCAATTACATTGTACCAGTCCAAGTTGCTTCTTCCTGGAAGTTAGTGCAGCTTGAAATTAAATCAAAGCATTACTATAAATATTAGACTGTCACATATCAGAGTTATCTACTTTATCAATACAATTTCCTTAGACCTTCAAGTGGCCTAAATGCATGTTTCTTTTTTCATGGTTTATATGAAAATAGTTAAATTTCATTTCCTTTTGGGATATGACCTTTAGCTCTATGCCCACTACCTATACTCTTATTCTCAAGCTTGCTATGAATGAGATTTGGCAGAAAAAAATACAGTTAACAAAAAAACACAATGAACAGGAGACAACTGTGCAAGATCTCCTGGGTTTTTTTTGCAGTTTTTATCACAGTCTAATAAGAAAAATACAATTCGATTTCCACTAAAGAAAAAGAGTTGGATGGATGGGTGGATGAACGTTCCTACACAGCAATGCTCTCTTATTTTATCTGGATTTTAACATGTAAGGTTAAATTCTAACACTTGTAGCCAAATCAAAACAAGGCATTTGTGCCAACTCAAAAGCAGAATTTCTGCTGAGCTGATAAAGATGCATACAGTCTTCTAAAAGAAATGTAAATATTAGCATGAGAGCTGAAAAACAGGGAAATCATATAAAAAGGAGGTGTTGAAATGAGAGCAAATTACTTTTAGTTGCTGGTAGATTCACTTGTGTACCCATGCTGCCCTCTAGCTTTCAAAAGAGAAAGCACAGCGTTATCATCTGAGCTGTAAAAAGTCTCTTATCCTAAGAGGAAAGTGAGTTGACAATGTTGAGAAAGAACATTTTTCCATGTTCAGAACAGGATACTATAATGAAAAGGACATTTTCCCCAGCTTTATGCAGCACAGCCCTGCACAGCTGGAAGATGATCGTTTTTGTGCCCTTAAGGCATTTCTGTGCTTCTGTACATCCCACCTAGAGCAAATGTGCATTAGCAAGATGCACATTGTTTTGGCACAATATGGAATTTAACATGCATATATCAACATACATATTTGTCAAAAGTCTGCTTTTTCCACCAGCAGGAAACATTTTGGCTCAAACATTTTTATCATATAAAATTCCATGCAAGATAGAGAATAATGATGAAACCCTTACAATTGATGAAACTTTTGTCTCATCTCCCCAGAGAGCAAATTACTGTAGAGAGAGAAGGTTGGGTTTGCCTCAGAGGGAAGAAATCTTCCATCTAGCAAAGAATCATTATAAACATTTTTGGAGAAGTCTGATGGCATTTCCTTTTCCCTTCACAGCTTAGAAGGGTACTAAGCCCACATAAAGCAGAAGTCCCCATTTATTGCTAAACAGAGGAAATGCTCCAATGATCATTCAAGTTCTAAGGACAGTAAAGTAGCAGCTTTTAAATGACTTGAATTTGCAGCTGTCAAAAAACATCCCTCCACTATTATCAGGAGAAGCCAAACCCACAAATCATAATGTAATACCTTTCCTGTTTCTTAGCAAAGCAGATTTGCTCATCAGAAAGTATTCAAAAACAAGCTACAAAAGAAATCATATGTAAATATACAACACAGCTATTGCAAAGATATAAGTGTTTTGGGAAATGTTGCCAACAAATACATTTATGACAATTAGTGACATTTTCCCAATGTACATTCTAAAAATAACAAAATGAACGTTTAACAAAAACAAAATAAAATGACCCCCCCCCCACATTTCTGTTGCAGACACTTATCTGAAAAAAGAATCCCATCTGAAGAATGAGTGCCTCAATACAGGCATACCTTGTTTTATTGCGCTTCGCTTTATTGCGCTTCGCAGATATTGCGTTTTTTACAAATTGAGGCAAGACCCTCCACCAGCAAAAAGATTATGACTCGCTGAAGGCTCAGATGATGGTTAGCATTTTTTAGCAATAAAGTATTTTTTAATTAAGGTATGTACATTGTTTTTTTAGACATAATGCTACTGCACACTTAATAGACTACAGTATAGTGTAAACATAACTTTTATATGCACTGGGAAACCAAAAAATTCGTGTGACTCGCTTTACTGCGATATTCACTTTATTGTGGTGGTCTGGAACCAACCCTGCAATATCTCCGAGGTATGCCTGTATTGTCTTTCTCCAGCTGCTGACAAGGAAGCATCTATACACAATTCACATACCTATGTAAATAACACTGCAGAATGTTAACTGTTCATGATCTTGATTGGAGAAAGTTAAAACCAGGATGTTTTGTTATTGTAGTAAGCACGTGCATCAGGACGGCAGTAAATCAGGAAGATATTACAAGGTCAGTACCATAGGGGAATTACAGGACCAAGCGAGAAGTCATTTCAAAAAGACATCAATTGGTCTCAGCACTACAAGTCTATTGAAAAAAAACTGAATCTTCACTTTTCTGAACAAAAGAAAAAAGATGCATAATTAACATTCAAATAAAATGTCTTCATAAACATATAAACAAATAAAGGAAATATTAAAAGCATGCACAGTATGAATTTGAAAGCTGTTAACTATTGGGAAAAACAAATAACTGGCTTCTATCATGTTTTACAGGAATTTCACTCAGTTTAGGTCTAAAGGGTTAAAAGCAAGAAAAGCACAATCCCTGATTTTTGTTGCATAATTACCACTTACACCAATTCAAAATATGTTTGGGAATAAAAGCACAGAAGAATAAAGATTTGAAAATGAATCTATAGTATACAGCACTAATGCTGAACCAATAATGTAGCAAGGCAATCAAACAATAAAACATTCCATAAGCTACATAAGCAGGCCCATGCCATGGATTCACAAAACCAAAGGGATTAGAGAAAGAATGGAGATCTGCCTTTCTCTGTGTTCATAAGGCAGTATTAGGATCAATGGCCTTAAGCTGCTCCAAGGGACATTTATATTGGATATTAGGAAGAACTTTGAAAATGAGAGTGGTCAAGTATTGAAACAGGCTACCTAGAAAATTCTGGAATCTCCACAACCCCCTGCAAGCTTTCAAGAGTAGGTTATACAGACATTTGGCTGGGATGGTTTAGTCCATTGTTTCCCAAACTTTTCTGGTGCAAGGCGCACTTACATTAATAAAAATTTTCTGCAGCACACCTGTTAAGGCATTTCCCATCCTCATACCTATTGTAGTTCATTGCCGTGGCAAAATTCTGCAGCACACCTGTTCATTTCTGATGGCACTTTTGTTGGGAAAAACTGGTTGAGTCAGGGATGATCCTGCTTTCAGCAGGGGGCTGGACTGGATGACCTTGTAAGGTCCCTTCCAGTCCTACTTTCCTATGATCCTACATTCATCTACCGGCGGAGAACAAACTAGTTTTGGACAAGGAATCAGTTTTACTATGATTTTACTAGTTTTTGTGAATACCAGCAATCTGAAATCACTACTAAGAATTTCTGAGAGATACCAGAAAACCTGGATTCTCTGCAAGGCTCGGCTCCTTAACCCGCACAAAGATGAGGGCTTGCAAGACAGCAAGGAGTAGATAGTAACAAACAGCCCTATGGGACTGCTCAGATGTTCTAATTCAGCAGTTGCCAAAAGTTTGTCCTCCACTGTTGTAGCTTTTCCAAAGGGCACTGCTGTTCCTATCAGCTGCAACTATGCTCCAGCTTCTAAGAAAAAGCCACAAAGGAGGCCTAGTTTTTGGAACCAGCTGCAAACCAACCAGTTAGCAAACCATCCCAATATGAAAAATCCAGGCTGAATTCTACCCAATTTGTTTCTTAGTAAAACAGCTGCTTCTGAAAGTGATAAATGGAATACTGTAGGAGCAACAAATCCAAATCAAGAAGTAGAATAACAACCACAATTATTTAGAACTTTTTATAAATTTCTCAATTGCTTCCATTATTTTCTGAAGAAACTTTAGAATTTTAATAGGCTAATAATTGATAACAATATTTAGTTAAATCTGATACTATTTCCACTAAGCATCATATCTAATGGTAAAAGGGTAGAAAAAAAACAACATATCTGCACAAGTCTGTAAAAGTAAATGAGGTATATTGGATAGAAACTTAGGTCTTTGGCCTAATCTGAAGAAAATCGCAGCCAATAACACCAAGTGAGGCTAGTGGGCTAACTAAGCAACAATCAAGGATGTTTGGTATATTTTAAGACACGTAATGGCATCTGAAGGCTTTGGAAATTCTAATAAGTAGGGACCTACTGAAATCACAATTTCACAAGTTCTGTGGAAACTGTAAAATCAGTAGTTCCCCCATAAAAAAAACAGGGACCAAAAAAACCATGAAAACAGCCAGCAAGCAGGGTGGAAAAAAAGGGGGGTTATAAACAGAAATGGGTGGGAAGCCCCGACGTCCTGAAGCATGAGGGGAGGGAAAGTGGGGGGGGGGAGCAGATATTGGTGACAGTGGCAGGTCTCTTCCCCCCCCCCCGACTGAGGGCCCCTGGAAGTCCCGCCCCTCCCCCAAGATTGACAGATCACGAAAATTGCGATTGGTGCTGCATGTGGACTGAAAAATCAGGGGACAGTCATCTCAAATTCGACCGGTCCTTAGTAATAAGACATGAAGAATCTTGCTTCTTTTCAAGCCAGGGGTGGATAAAAGGATTAGAGAAAGTATGCATTTGATGTCCTTCTGGACTATTCTACCTGACAATAATCCTGATTTAGCTTCTTTACTATAACTGCAAAAGCCAACTCATGATGATTAAGCTACCTTTGCATTTCAAGATGTGACCTCTTCAAGTGTTAAGCACACTGGCAGCTCTGTGCAAGAATGCTTCCATACCTTTGTCTCATACTATACACAGTAGGTTTCAGTTTGTAGGGACGATCCTAGATGAGTAATATATTCTTTAAACTATTTGAAGTATGTTTAAATACTGAAAAAAAAAATCAAAATGTTATTTGACAATTTTGCTCAATTTTTCAAAATAAAATGCTCGCTTATCTGTTGTTTATTTTACATTACCTTTTTCTGGGTGCTGCAATTTTCATGTAGCAATTTAATTCAGTGCATTATTTGATCATCTGGTTGGAGTCAGGTGCAGAAACTATGGAACTAATGAGACAGGGCAATTTCTTCTCTTTATTTTCCTTTCTTTTTTTCCCCCACCCTTTTAAAGAGCACCTACATTCCCATCCAGCCAGCTCCATTTCAGAAGACTTTAGTTTGCCCATGTTTAGACCAGTCTGCTCCTGGAAAAAGGCAAATACTTTATTAAAGTAATATATTAGTCAAGGTTTGATAAACAGAAAACTTGAGACTTAAGTAACAGATGGGCACTATGCAACTGAAAGTTTTCAACTGGCCATAAATGACAAAAAGCCCCTCATGAACTGAATTGTGGTTGCTTTGCATTTCATTTCGTTACACCTTTGAGATTTCCTCAAATGGACTTTACTTTCTTTGGTGGAAGAAGACTGTAAAGTGGGATTTTCAGGGAGAAAAATATTCACAAACCTGAAGTGCTATTTAAAAGGAAAATGTTAACTAGAAGTATTTATATCAGCTTCCATGAAAAAGAAACATTTAAATTGTCATGCTTTTTTCTATACATCACTCAACAGCTTTTTTCACTATTTTACTCTTAACTCAACATTTCAGTGAACAACATATTTGGATTTTTCTGATTCAAGCCCTTCAAACCCAGAACAGAAAACAGCATCTTAAAAGATTTACCTTTCTTCCTTCAGAAACTTGGAACGGTTTTCTGGGGAAAAACAAACCAAAAAAACACAAGACGGCCATCCTTCTTAATGTTCAAGCCTAGCAAACTCCATTTGTGCAACTGTTAGAAAAAAAGAGCAATTTAGCTGAGCAACAACACATGCTAAGGAGGGAATCAAAAGTTGCAGAATGCATGGTTCATTGTTTAGAACAGAAAATTGCTTCAAAAAGTAGATGTCATGGCAGGATTTCTGACCAAGGCAGGCTGTGACAAGGTACAGAGAACTGATGCTACAGAATAAGATGAAGCTAGGAAAAAGGTGCACGCGCATACACACACACACACGCGAACACACACACACACACACACAGCTAGACCAAGCAATAGGGTGTAAACACATACACACACACACACACACACGAACACACACGCGCGAACACACACACACACACACACACACACACACACACACACACACACACACACACACACTTCTGTTTTGTATCGTGCTATAACACAAACATGCAC
>NW_017729032.1:100850893-100856030 GCF_001723915.1 Gavialis gangeticus
AATAAATAAAAAGGGCAGTTTTTAAAGGGCCCCGGGAAACATTAATTTAGTCCTGTAACTGGGATCTGGGATAAAAATCAGTCAGATCCCAATCACAAGACTGGGTGCTGGGAGCTAGGAATCAAGATGGATCCCCACTGCTACACTTCTCATGTCACTGTTTCAATTTGCTGGCTGACAAACTGAAAGCCAGGCAGTATTGCTCAGCATTGGGCTGCACTGTGTGGCTTCAGGTGCCAGCACACAGGGAGTGTGCATCAACTCAAGGGCTCTCTGAGTCCAAGTTTAGCCCTGCAAGTTTAGCTCTGCAATTAAGCTGCAGAGTGATTTACAGCTTGCTGGCATGTGTTCTGTGTTGCCCACATACTGGGACCTAAAACCACACACAATGCAGCCCAGTGCCAAACATAGCACATGCTCAAATTAAAGTGTGATGCAAACCAGTGACAAAGATGTCCCACATTTAACATTAATTGGCACTTATACACGTCCAGTAAGGCTGCTCTGATGCACTATAATTACAGCGTGTAAGAGCAGACTCCAGCATAATGTGTATTAGCTTCCCCATGCTGATAAGTGGCAGCTTGGGCACTTTAACTAAAGCTCATTCGATACACATGATTTTCTGGGTGCTATAATTAGAGCAGCTTTCAGATCTGCTCTAATTAAAGTGCCCTCCCCGCTTCCCACTCCCAGAGCACATGTATAAATGCCCAAAATGCTTTGCCACTTTATCACGGCATGAACTGGCTGGACATGCAGCATACCATAAATTATTGTGCAATTAACATGTTAATTGTGACAAAATGTAAAGTCTACTAGGGCCCAAAAGGACACAGGAATAAACAGGAATCAATTTAGACTGGCAGGAACAACTCCTATGTAGAATAGCACTTAATCATATTGGGAGGCCTCTGAAAACTAGCTACCACAAACAATGCCACTATGGTTGGAAACAAAATGAGTGTGTTTGTTTCCAACAGTGAGCCATAGCACCTGATTCTGGTGCCTGTCCTTCAATAACTGAAAGCAACGTGGCAAGAACAGCAGTACAGAAAATATATTTCAGCAACAATTCTTCCATTTTTATCTGACTTCAGAGAAAAATAAATATAAGAAGTTTGTCAGAGGAAAACCAGATGGCTCAGGTGATCATAATTTGGCTATGCCCCTATTTTGAAATTAAATCAAGTGAACAACAACTTAAGTTGAGAATACCTGAAATGACCTAACAATTTCACTCCTTTTGGACATATCACTGACTTGTACTGGGTTGGCATTCAATTAGAATACACATCAAATGAAATATACAAAATAACTACATCTAGAGAAGCATGTCAGTCCTTGGGCCTATGGTAAGTGTTTCATGGGGTGGAAAAAAAAAGCCCATAAACTTCAGTCTCTAGGACTGATTGCTGCCCTGCTGAAAATACTAAAACTATTAAAAACAGAAGAGTTAAAATGCCTGCATTTATTCAATGAACCAAAGTAGCTCATTTGGAGTACCGGATAAAAAAAACTTCTTAAAATATTTTATTTTGCCTGAAATTAGTGTAAAAAAGTCATAATTTTCCCAAATACAGTACAAGTCTTCATAGCATGTTTTAAAAAATTACAAGTCTGGCAGTCAACTGTGGAATTTCCATGTAATGTTAAGTTGTGTAAAAAAAATGTCCAAGAAAAGATTTGGTATCCAAGGCTATCAGCAAAAAAGGTCACAGAACAAGAAATCTACCTGGGAACTCAACTAAAGGATAACATGGAGTTTCACTCTCCTTTCACTGTTCATGTAAATAAAAAAAGCCCTGAGTGAAATAATGATGTTCCAAAGAATGGACCTATTGGGTGATAATTTACCTTCAAAGAAATTAATAAGAACATAATGAAGATACGATGGACAAAAACCATAATCTCCACACCTATTAGATAAGCAATGTAGAAGATTTATATCATGCTTATTTGTAAGTCGTTGGATGCAGAAGAATTCCAATAGCTGACAGGTGACTTTCCTCAGGACAAATGTTGTGGAAAGGAGACTATATGCCAATTCAAAAAACGTGGAACCCATTCTTTTGGGTGCTGGATGTCCCTTATTTCAAAAGGACTAAGCTTTAAGCATTCTTCCTTTTAAAGAAGGCGAGAAACTGCAGAATACATTAAAACAAAACTGCCCTGTGAAAAATTGCAGTGTTTCTACAAAAATCACAACTCTATTAGTATCTCATAGCTTTACATTTTAAAAAGAAACTAAACAAACAGACCATGGTATAGACTGATCACCTGCCAACTTTGGTTTAAAGTAGAAAAAATCTTTTTTTTAAAAAAGGACAAAGGAAATATTAATGTATATGCTCAAAAGTTCTTCAGACTAATACCTACCAAATTCTGCACTTTTCTTAAAGTAATGCTGTATTACATTTCTTTTATTATATAGTTCTTCATGGGACCAAGTTTTCTTCTACAGGTCCATATTGTAAGCATACAGAAGGCTTTTCTTATTCATGAAACGTTATTTGGAATTGCTTGATAATAAATTAGATCCTCAGTTTTAAAGCTTAAAAAACGTTTCAAAGGCTTTCACGGTGCAAAGCCATACTTTAAAGTACATTTAAATATGAGACTTCACATTACGTCGTTACCTTTTTTATGCTTTCAATATTATGATGATGTAAAAAGACAGTGATTATAGCTCCTTTTGTGAACATGGGGGTGGGGGTTTCCATTTGGAATGGTCTTTTTTCTTTTTTTTCCTTTTTTTTCTTTTTAAAATTTTTTTCCATTATCAAAGACTGTCGTCTTAGCTTTTTTGGTTATTGCTTTTTTTTCTTTTTTTTTCTTTTTTTTTTGAAGACCATTCCATTTCTTTATTTTTTTTAAACATCTTAAAGTCATAAGGACTTATATGCAAAGCAGTCATACACTGTATCATTAAAACCCATACGTAAAATACGTACACAAATCCAACAAAAGGCTAGTACATAGTAAAGCCTAAGCATACTACTATGCAATATTATGAATACATAACTTTAGAGACTTCAGTTTAGTACTGTTATCTATTCATTTCTGAAAACATTCACAAAGATTTTAAATGCAAATTTTCATTCCATATCTGGAATAGAACAAAAATCATCTATGTTATAACAACCCTTGGTCATCTGTGTTTTGACCAATTCATTAAATTACAAAGAACCCAAAGAATTCTGTAACTTTCAGTAGAAGTATGTAATAAAAACATTGCATAATGTTCCTAATATGATGTCTTTAGCAATTGTTTACTGAAATGTAAAACATCACTCTCTCAAAATACAGGATCAATCAGCTGCTTTTTCATCTATTTCTTAAATCCAACTTCATCACATTTACCAAAAACCCTTTAATACAAATATGCAAAAGTACATTAGGTAATACTAATGCAACACAGGTACAGTTCTAGCATTTTCAATGATCAGTTGAATCATCTTCTCCATGAACGAGATTCATTATCCTCTTCCTCTTCATCATCATCTTGAAGCAGAGAGTCATCTACCAAAGATTCTTCCTGAAACTTTAAAAGAAAGATCTGATAGGTTCAAGCTGAGAAGTCAGAGAACGTATTAAATAAAAAAATATTTTTTGGTAAACAAGAGTTTAAAACATCATAAACAGAAGCAAACTTTCTTAAAAATGAAATAGAAACAAGTATTTGAAATTGCTAGTATGTCATAAATAAATATAATTTCTTAAAAATGTCACTTTCTTTAAAAACAATAATTTAATTGTATTCTTTAAAGCTAACAACATAAAAGGACAATAAGAACCAGAAGGTGTACTTCTTCTGGCTCTTCAATATGTTATGTGTTCAAAATTTAATTGCCATCAATCCTAAGACACTAAAATGGGAAGTAATCTATTACTCATATGATCATAGACACTTTTTGCCTTTACATCCAGAGGAACTTAAGCTACCCTAACCTCAAACCAATATCTAAAACCAGAGATGCTTCATCTGGAAATTTAGCATTAAGTTTGACACTGAAACTATACAAGCAATAATTATTTTGCCTACCTCCAAAAGAAAGTCATTGCTTGTCTAAATGGAGCCCAACATTACATAAAAATTCAGCAAGATGAAATAAAACACTTATAACATCACCTTTTCCTCTTAGATTCATCACAAAGTTACCTCTTCTATTCCGTATTCTCCAGATAATTCTACTTCTCCACTTAGAGGACATGTTCATATATGTGCATGCACAAGTACGTGCCCATTTGTGCTCACCAAAAGCATCCGGGAATGTCTCCTAGCTAGAAGGGAGGCATACACCCAGTGGAAAAGAGGGGACATCACCAGGAATGACTATACTGCAGTTGCTCGGGGATGTAGGGCAGCAGTCAAGAAGGCCAAGGCAGAGATGGAACTGGGACTAGCTTCCCAGATTAAGGACAATAAGAAGTCCTTCTTTAAATACATAGGGGGTAAAAAGAAGGTTCCGGGTAATGTGGGGCCCCTGCAGGACACGTTAGGAAATTTGGTTGTCACACCAGACGATAAAGCTAATATATTTAACGATTTCTTTGCCTCCATCTTCCTAAGCAGGGACCGGAACAGCCACCCCCCCTGCCGGGCACCCCTCAGGCCCCAGGGGAGGGGCACCTAGGCCAAGGGTTAGTGAGGAACTAGTTAGGGAGCTTCTGGAGGGATTGGACGTATTCAAGTCAGCCGGTCTGAACAATCTCCACCCTAGAGTACTAAAGGAATTGGCTGAGGTCATTGCAGGACCCCTGGCATGGCTTTACGAGCACTCGTGGTGGTCTGGTGTAGTGCCAGAGGACTGGAAGAGGGCCAACGTGGTTCCGATCTTCAAAAAGGGGAAGAAGGAGGACCCGGGAAACTATAGGCCAGTTAGCATTACTTTGATCCTAGGCAAGCTGTTCGAGAAAATTATGCTGGCACACATCCATGAGGGGCCAGCATGGGATTTCATGCTTAGGGGCAACCAACATGGGTTCATCAGTGGCAGATCCTGTCAGACCAACCTGGTGGCCTTCTATGATCAGATCACCAAATCCTTAGATGCAGGGGTAGCAGTGGACAGTCTTCCTGGACTTTTGGAAGGCCTTCGACACTGTCTCTCACCCTGTTCTCATTAAGAAACTG
>NW_017729032.1:100861030-100869134 GCF_001723915.1 Gavialis gangeticus
TTAGGCTAGATATCAGGAGGCGCTACTTCACAGTGAGGGCAGCTAGGGTCTGGAACCAACTTCCAAGAGAAGTGGTGCTGGCCCCTACCCTGGGGGTCTTTAAGAGGAGGTTAGATGAACACCTTGTTGGGGTCGTTTGACGCCCATACTCTTTCCTGCCATGGCAGGGGGTCAGACTAAATGATCTACTCAGGTCCCTTCCGACCCTAGAAACTATGAAACTACATGCACTTGGCACAAATGGATGAATTATGTGTGCACAGGAATTACCATGGCATTTAGGTAGATTTCATGTTATCATACATTTATTATGTTAAAAAAGTTGATTTTGGCAAAATGAAAGTTTTCTAATATAGCTGGAATTACAGCAGTTACAAAATGTAGATGAAATGCCATTTAGGATTGCTCTCAGGTAATCTGTTTACAACTCCATTTGTTAAAACATTATTCTTGACCTGGTCCATCTAAAATCTAGTGCTTATGCTACTGTATTACAAATACTAACAAAAGTATATACTAGAAACAATACAAAAGTGCCCTTAAAGGGAAAAACTGACATTTAAGGAATACAAAATGCTCCAAGGAACTCTGATTGGAAATCCATTATGCATGGGAATATATTGAAGGATAGAGGGGACTTGTTCAGTTGTAGAGAATATACATTAACTCTACCTGATTATGTAAACAGGATAAAAGGGCAACGTGGACCTGTATAGTTAAAAGGGAAAAATACATATAAGCACTTGAATTACCTACACAAACAGAGCAAAATCAAAATAATAAGAACAACTGGCAAAACTAAAGAAGTAGCTTTGGCCAGTTAGGGGAGAAAAAAAAAAAGATTAAAATCAACAAAAGACTGCACAATATTTCATAAAAAAAGTATTTCAACAGATAGTTCAAAGATTTTAGCAAGCATATGACAACAGTGAATCGTTAGATTTATCTCTACAATCCTCTCACAAGAGTCACGTTAACAAAAGGTTGATACAATAGAAGCACAAGCAAAATGGCAAGAGATCAACGTGGCTGCCCAACGAGCTTCTAAAATTCCTCAAATGCAAAAGAAAAGCATACAGACAATGGAAGAATGGGCAGGTCACCAAGAAAGCAGCCCAGGAAACAGCAAGAGCCCAAAGGGACAAAAATCAGGAAAGCAAAGAAAAAACAAGGTCCTTGCAAAAGGAGGTCAAGGACAACAAGAAGAGGTTCTATAAGCATGCCGGCCAGAAAATAGGGACCAAGGAAGCTGTGAGTCCTTGAAGTTGCAGCAAAGTACATGTAGACTGAATATCTGAAAAAGTTCTTCACTTTTAGAAGTGACGCAGTGGAATCAACTGCCTTATGGAAGTTGTGGACTCTCCATCTTTGGAGGTGTGCCAGAAGAGGTTGGAGATCAACTGGTCAGGGATAAGCTATGCCTATGCTCTACTATGTGCATTTCCAAAGCTACTGGGCTTTGCTGGTTGCTCTCCCTGCCCCACTTCCACTCCTTTCTGCTACATGTCTGAGGGTATTTTTAAGTGTTTTTCAGAAGGCACTAGGTGTTAGCTACAGCCAAGGTGGGGGACTTTTACTGGGGTGTTCCAGTGCTCCTGCTGAGACCAAGGCCAGAGGTTCCTGGCTAGAAGGTCTTGCCCCTCTACTCAGGGGCAGACCGACTGCCATATTTAGAAGGCTAGACTGGTATGAACTGTTGGGGTTCTTGCCTTCCTCTGTAGAGGGGGCATGGTTCCACTGCTTTACATGTGGCAGGTTAGGGTGCTACATCTGTGTTGTGTCAGGGTTGAGGAGAGTCTTATGTAGAGTTCAGATTATGGTTTATATAGGACTGTTTGGACAGGGGTGATCCTGCCTCAGGCAGGGGATTGGATTAGATGACTTCTGGAGGTCCCTTCCAGCCCTCCTTCTCTATGAGTCTATGATAGCCACAGCCAGAGTGGGGGGGTGGGTTACAAAAATAATCTATGTTCTGCAAACTTGTCTTCTAAGAAATCCTTAGAAAGTTTTTACAATTTACCAGGGTTTCAAACAGTATAAATCCAAAACACTTATATATAGTGAATTGGTCCTTAGGCTTCTTAATAAAAAGTATTTTACTTTGTAACTAAAAGGAAGCTTGGTGAATCTTGTCACTAAGCAGATGAGCAACCCCCATTTGTCAACTGTGCCCCAGAATATCTTTTCCTAGACAAGTAGTTACCAGGGCTCTAGAACACTGTTCTTTTCAGGATAACTATGGCAATTTAGTAGATTATAAAATTTGCTTGCTTGTTTCTTCTGATCCCTCTTTATGGGCTCCAATTCAGGCTTAATATCTCTGGGAGGAGTCATGAGATGACAGAAGCATATTTTCAGAACAGATTATCCATTCCCTTCCACTGTTCCCTAGTTCCAAACACAACCCTTCACTACCTAAATTACATATTTCTCCATTTAACTAACAGTGTCTATAGATTTCTGTTGAGTTATGGAGGAAGAGAACTGCAGAACTCATCATTCGGTAATATCAGAGAGCTTGCACCACATTTGCACTGAGAAGACTACCCACAATCGCCGCCACACAAATCTCAAAAGGGCTTTCACCCAATAATGACATTTCCCCAGAGAGATCGCACTTTGGAAAGAGCCACCCCGATACCACACGAAGATTTTCTGCAGTGCAAAGAGGAAATCCCCATGAATCGCACACAATTATTTATGACATACCATCCTTCCCTGGAACCTAAATGGAAAATCCTCAAACAATTGCAACCCACACTAGAAGACAACCCAATTCTTAAAGAGATGTTTCCAGAACCACTCATTTTAGCTTTTAAACAAGCACCAAACCTTGCTAACCTCATCACCAGAAGCAAACCCTCTATGACTCGAACCAACCCAAATGGATCCAGACCATGTCAGGACAAGAAATGCAAAACCTGCCAACAAATTTCCACCACTCCCACAATAAGCACAACCCACAACAGAGCCATGACCATTCCTAGATCTTACACCTGCATTTCCAGAGACAATGCATCTCATTCAGTTCACCAAATGCCCCAGTGGAAAGTATGTAGGAGAAACCAAACAACTGTGTACCAGAATGAATGCACACCAAAAATCCATCAGACAAAAATATCCAATTACCGGGGGGGGGGCACGCTTCTAACAGTACAATCACTCCCGCTCTGACCTCTCAGTTCTAATACTCAAAAGGAACTTACAAAACACCTTCTGTAGACGAGCCTACAAACTTCACTTAATAAATCTACTGAATACAAAAGATCATGGACTTAATACAGATATTGAATTTATGACACATTACAACCTGCCTGACATGAACCACCGGGTACATGAATGAGCTTACCACCTGCATTCTTCTCCCCCCACCTTTTCCCCTTCCTCTTCTATCTCTACCCATCATCTTCCCAATTTTTTACAGACTTCTTGTCACACTTTTTTTTAGCTTCTTTTCTACCTTGGAGATCTCAGAACAAAAGCAGAGTCTCACAATACCTGAAGAGGGGTGCTTGTGCCCGAAAGTCTGCAAAGATTTTTTTTCCAACTATTTAGTTGGTCTAATAAAATATATCACATCTACCCAAAGAACCTTGTAAGCTAGGGTCCTAATTTACAGAGCACTATGCCTACATGTGGACATTCTGTGTTGCAGTAACTTCTCACCTCTGTGACTTTCTAAAAACTTAGAAGATTTAATTCATTTGAGTAATGAGTACTTGCAGAAATAGCAATTTGGCCTCTCAAACTAGATAGGCATAAACCACAAATATCCAAAAGCTGTCTTTGGTCATAACACAAATGAGTTTTGTGAAACAGAGACGATGAAATCCAGCCTTTATGGCACAGATCCCAGACATGTGTGACTGTACTTTACAAATAATTCGGATCGTTAATAAAACAACCTTGAATATTTTTTTAGAAGGCATTTCTTACTAGGTTCGCAGAAACATTAAAGTTATATCTAATCCAGAACAGAAGCTGGTTCTGTGATTTCATTTGTTAATGGAAATGACGAAATCAAGTAACAGCTAAGCAAAGAAGATATTTTATCCCACTAGACCTAAAATGTCACACTCAAGATGTATTTGTACATGTCTATTACTAGATAAGGTCTCCAACAGCAATAGTTAGATAGGTCATAGATCACAGAACATGAATCAAGTGGGTACATTTAATACTTGAATACAATTTAAAAACAGAACAACCAGGAAATTCAGTGGAATCAAGAGCAATAACTATTTTACAATTACAAAGGAGATTATACAGCAAATATAAAGAGTCAGGAGGAAAGGATGCCAAGATAATAGATACAGTGTTAAATACATGGAAGAGAAGATTAGGAAATGTTACTAGCAGTTAGAAATCTTTTATACCTTTAGACTTTGGGAACAGGAGAAAGACTAGTACTAATATTAAAAAGTGAGCTACATACAGGCCACTACAAAAGTAAAACATTCTTGAGGAAGCCCCTCCCTCCTAATCCTTACACCTTTAAAGTGTACATGGTAGTAGTTCTGCACAATAAATACGAGTTCAATAAGAAACTCAAAAATGAAAATCTCAAATGGCAATATTCAAAAGGGGTTTTTTGATGCAGCAGAACACTAAAGAATAGAAATGAGAAATATCAAAATATCAAAAAATTGTTTGGGAAGATTAAGCACACTCAATGTGCAAGGCAAACATAGAACTGTAGTTAGTAAAACAAAAAAGTTCAAAATTAAAGTTACATTTTAAAATATTCTGAGAATGAAGTTAGCATTAGCCTAATTACATCCTGAAAAAACTGCCACTGTGCATTTTTGGCAAACAACTTAAAATAGAGCTGAAAAAACTTGGATCTAAGCAGAAAATCCATTTTAAAATTACCAGGGTACCTTGAAAAACCTTATTTTCATATACAAAAGGGAGATGCAAAATTAAATAAATATCAAATGCTTTGGAAAAACAGGGCTTATACCATGATCAGTTGATTACCAAACAATTTTAATAGTTAACTTCAAGTGTTTAATTACCTGAAAAATGGTATTTTTTCCATACATGATAAATATTAAAATATTTAAGTGATAAATAAAGCTAAGATCACAAAACAATGGGAAAAGTTGAAACTCAACTTTTTCTAAATATAAGACATTTAGCATATACAGATACTAAATTCCAGGAGGTTTATGGATCAGATGCTGTACCATGAGCCAGAGGAGGATCACCCTTACCCTCAGAGATGGGCAAAACAACTAAGAATAAACTAATATCTCTGGACAGTTTTTAAAACTAAATATATACTGGTGTTAAACTATGATTGGCTAAACCTTCTATTACTGTAAAAAGAGTGCACCTTCTCCTTTAAAGTCTTAACAATGGGTAGATGTGTAGCTCAATTTAAATAAATAAAAACTCAGTTTTTGACAAATTGATCTTTTTCAAATCAGGGCCTTCAAGAGTAAAATTATTTCTCTGTGTTGGAAAGAAAATCTCACACTCAAGTCCTAAGGAAATAATAGCGCATCTCAATTCAGCACCACACAGGCATCAACATTTATGTAAAATTACATCAACTTTCTCTTCAGTCTGTACACACACTGTCAACAGATTTGATCTATTTTGCAGTGCTTTAAAAACCACAACTAAAAACTCTTCCAAGAAATTATTTTAGTTTCTATAAAATTGTCAAGGTGTAGGTTTTAGCCAGGACCTACTTAAATAGGAGGGGGATCTTCTCTCACATTCATTCTTCAGCTTTGCTAATGTATGGGAAGCTCAACTGAAGATGTTAATTTATTATTTATTCATCACCAGTCTCAAATTTGGGTATATGTGCAAAGGTCAACCTGAAAACAACGTTTTCTGCTGTTTCTGGATTTTGCTATTAACCAGGGGTTGGCAACCTATAGCCTGAGAGCCACATCCAGTCTGCGGAGCCATTTGATCCAGCCTGTAGACACGGGCTGTTGGTAGCATTCAGCCATTATGCCCATAAATAATAAGCTTCAAATAAAAGTGCAAACTGCAGATATTAACAATTTTTTTTGGTTGTTTTGGGTTTTTTTTTTAAAGAAAGAATCTAAATTCTTTCAACTATCAAAAAAAATATTAAACAGAGAGAACGCAAGCTTACCTCTTCCTCTTCAGGTTCAGCTTCTTCTGCTTCAACCGCTGACATATTGGTAACTGGCTTATTCCATGCCAATTTCAATTCCTGTCCTTTGAATCGAGATCCATGAATAGCAGCCTAAAGCAAGTTAAAGTAAAAAACTTATTTTAGCTTAGCATTATCTCTACAAGGGAAAATAAATTTTTCAGTAGTTGATCAGGAGCAGTAGGTGTTCCTGAAGAAAACCTATGTTTTTCTTTAATGCCTTCATAAGCTGATTCTAACTATTATAAACAGCTTAAAAATTAAGTAGATTTATTAAATATAATATTTTATCTTGTAGTTTAAGAACTGATAATCAAGTGAGTTCACAAAAACTAACAGATGCAACAAAAAAAGCTTAGTAAGTCATGAATCATATGTAGATAACAGTACTTGATATTACTGCTTTTGAGCAACATTTTGATCTGTGTTTCACCTTTCAAAAATTGACAAAGCTGAAAAACGCTTAATACATAACTTATTAAAGGAACTGAGGCAACCAAAAAATACAAATGGTTTGATGTAAAAAAATTAAACTTGGCGATTATAACTTATTCTACTGGAAAATGTTCTGCTTCTTGTAAAGCCTTTGTAATTGAAATGTAAAAATTTTAACTTATGGGATATTCATGCCTTTCTAAGTACCCAATGCATTAAGTGGCTGCTTTGGAAATAGTATGTTCAAATTAAAGTAACATGAACTAGCATAAATCAGCGTTAGCAACATTCCGAAATAACCGTCACAGTCACAAAAGATTTATAGTACAATCTGAAAGTACAGCATAATGTGAAATGTAGAAACAATTACATGTTCAATGACATCTGAACATGAATTGTGTGATATTAAAGTCCCCAGGTATAAATTTTAAATCTTTACATATAAATTTATGATAAATTTAAAAGATTCCATGCCTATTAAAATGCAGCTCAGGAGCTTTTCGTCCATGGTCTCATCACAATGTCACACAACTAGAATTTTTAAAAGTATTATACGTGACATTTAGGTTCAGAAACAACTTGTAATCTTTTGAAGAAATTACTGCTACATAAAAATGCAACATTTTACAGTAGGGAATCCTCCTCCTCCCTTCCAGGCTAAAATGTACACTATCATAAAATTTAAGCCTCTCTCTTCTGAGAAGGTAAAATATTAGCTACACTCCCTTCAGAACTAAGCCTCTAAGAATGTCTTCTGATGATGTAACTACTTCTGGTCTCACTTTTTATTGCTAATTACTATACTTAAATTGTGCTTTCCTAATAAATGACAAACATTTTCTAGTTAGAATATTTTTGAAGTATTAGAAGAACTGAATTTCTTTGAAATGTCTACATAATTAGGTTCCCTCTCAGGATGGATGAACTTCCTACCACCTGTCAAACAATTTAACATGGCTAAAAGCTGATCAGCGACAAAAAATCATGTTCCCCATACACCAGTCCCAACATCACATGCATCACCCTTACTTTTCAAAAGGAGTTGCAACAGAACTGCCCAGGTTCTGTGGGCATCTCATGAGATCTGTATGCAACTCACCCTTGTTATAGGCCATTCCTACACTCGAGTGCTCTACCACTTTAGAATATAAAAGTTTATTATACTGGCAAATGTATAATGTGGGGGGAGCTACACAGATAAAGCTGAACCTTGGACTTGTAACAGTAGTTATCTGACACCCATTTTTAAGCTAAACCAGCTATCCTAGTACAAACGTTATATGGCCACAATTGCACCTACATAACTGCTGTCAACATGTACTGATTAGGGATCACATCCGACAATTACCCTACTGAAAGAAATTGTAGTGTAGAGATGGCCTCCACACGATTTTCAAACCCAAGTCTGACAGCCAATTCCTACTTTGTAGTTAAGCTGAATGAATTTTTCCCATGATTACAGAAAAACTTCATTGTATAAGTCATCAGTAACAAGAACTTGTGAAATTATGTACAGATGAATTCAGTTAC
>NW_017729032.1:100874134-100876480 GCF_001723915.1 Gavialis gangeticus
ACGGAAAAACTTCATTGTATAAGTCATCAGTAACAAGAACTTGTGAAATTATGTACAGATGAATTCAGTTACCACTGCAGACATACTTTGTATAATACTTGCCATGTCTCTTGCTTTTAATGAATGAAAATTACACAACATGTGATCCCATGCCTTATTTACTACAAATTTAAATTGTGTATCAAATACATTTTGAAAGTGTCCTATTGACATTTGGTGATCTTCACTGTGGTATCTGAGAATTCATCTTCACAAGACTTTCCTGAAGAGAGGGCACAGCTCCATTTAACAAAAAGGGAAACAGTCTGAAATCAAAATTTCCAAAAATGTACATTGATTTTGGAGCCCAGCTTTCAAGTTCTGTGGCCTGGTTGTTCAGAACACTTTGCATTTTTATAATACTTTAGATGCTCAGATTCTTCACCTGACTTTCCTTGCCACTGCAAGTCATTTAATGGTTTTCCTTGTCAGCCCTCCTGCAAATCAGGCCCCAATTCCCTCAAATTAGGCAACCGGAAGAACACACCGAGACTCAGCTGCGAAAATCTGAATCTGAAGAAATCACTTAGCACTGCACAAACATTACAGCAGGCACATATGGGGGAACAATCCAGTTTTGGAGCCCATAATACAACTGGTCTTAATCACAAACCTGACCTTTTTTATTTCATACAGTCACTCCCTCTCCCCCCACCAAAGGTATACTTTCCAACTTCTACAATAAATGAGAGAATGAATCCTATTGACAATGGCTTTGTTCACAACATTTCTATTTTTGAGCATTATCTGATCTGAGTTTTGAGCACTCAATGAGGCAACGATCATGTAACTAAAAATTACCATACTGCATACGTATAAAAGGGGCAAATTAGGGGAAGCCTTAATTCTCCTATTCCCTAATCTTCTGACTGAATGCTTGCTTTTGCTACCTTATGTATGTCATTCCTAAGGTTTTAAAAGAAAAACTAAAAATGGAAAATCCCTTCATATGAAACCACATGGGTCAGCTGAGACTAGAAGTTTAGATGTACAGCAAGAAATTCTTAGCTAAAGCAATATGAGCACGTAAGTTAATAAAAGGGTATGGATTCATACAGCAATACCAAAGGGCACCTCCAAACCTGCAAGGGGTCAGTCACTAAGTTTGTCAACTTAATAAACAACTTAACACAAAGTTTTATGTTGGGACTCATTAAGTAAAGTCGTCCTTGTTACTGCAGCTATCTTGCTTATTCTACAGACCAGCGACCATGGAAGAGCATTGTATCTTGATGGCTCTCATGAACCTGGGGGCATTTTAGAATGGGGGTCAGCCAAGTGATTCTACTGGGCGGCTCACGCAAACAGGATGTCAGAAGCCAGACAGGAATGTGGCAGTGGCTGGGAAAGGGCAGGTAAGCAGTTGCTTACATTTGCTCCATTAATTTGGAGCAACATTCCTAAAAGGTTTCCAACCCCTGTCTTAGAACAACTGGATAGTTGAGGGCTGTCTTCAGGGTAAGATTTGGAGCAGTAGAATTTCCCAAGAAGTAGAAACAAGATCAGGTGTTAAAGCTGGCTCATAAACATTAAAGCTTAAGAGCATCTGGGGTGGAGGAGGGCAGTTACATATGTGTATTTTTATAGCAAAAGGAAGGAGATTAGCTGCTGTGGGAAGAAGACTAGCTACACAAGACAGACAGCTGCTACGGGTTCCAGTAGAGGGCACGTGCAGAACAGAAAGCATTCCTGGATTCCTCTGAGAACTGTGGTCTAAGATCAAAGACCACTCACCAAGTTGTGAAAAAGCAGAGAGAATAATGCATGCAGGTATTCATCATTTTACTTAGCAAAAGATAACACACAGATCTAGACAGAGTAACAAGAGATTAAGTTTTGGGTTTTTTTTAAAAAAAGGTTTGTATCCCTGATTCTCTTATCCAGTCCTAAAGAGATAAGCTGTGAAGCCAATGCCTATGGAGTTGGAACTCTATAAGAGGGTGTTCTTAAGATACTGAAATATGGCTGCTGATCCTGGCAGCATAAGACATTGGGGCTGTGAACTCATTTCCAAGTCTCAAGAAAGAGTCAATGCTTCAGTCTACTCAGGAAAGGAGAACTAAGGCCTCATCTACATATTATATTTCAACTGTGATTAACCAGTTAATCATACCTTAAGTAGTCAGCCGGTCACATATTCAATCAATTAATGGAGTGATAAAAAGAGGAATAAGTTACAAAGTTATTCCACAAAATGTGTAAAATAACTTTGTTGTTGCTTTCTATTATGCCACTAATTGAACATGTGGCCAGGGGTGTTTTCAGCTGAGCAGAGCTCCCAAATTGGAGGGGGGGGGGGGGGGGGTT
>NW_017729032.1:100876849-100881816 GCF_001723915.1 Gavialis gangeticus
GGGGGGGGGGGGGGGGGGGGTTTACAGGAATCAGAGACAAATCCATGATAAAGCAAGTCCATAATGAAGACAAGAAGAGTGAACCACAGGAATGGAGAGCTAGGTGGAAGAAGCAAACCAAAAAGAATAGCAACACCTCTGAAGGAGGGAGTGGTATAAACAGGTTAATTATTGAAATTTTCTCACAGATCTCTATATTTGTAGTAGTCTGTCTACGGATAAAGCATGTGTGATCTAGTAAACCCTTGGAAAATTCTGTTTCTTGCTTCCACTCATGTATATCAAGTATTAAACTATAAACTAGACTACGCAAGGAGACAAATTATGTCTAGGGTGTACTTGAGCTGGGGATGGGGAGGGAAGAGACATGAACATTTAGCATTAGCATAACGTATCAGTGGCATCCCATTAATTTGTCTCGTAAGTGTGCCTTAGAGAAGAGATCATAACTGAAGTCTGCTCAGACTAAAGGAAGCAAGCAACACATGATGCAAACAGCAGCAGGGGAGCACAAAGAAATCAGTAACATGTTCATGGGAAAGTAGGGCTGGAAAGGACCTCACAAGGTCTAGTCCAGCTCCTTGCTCAAGGCAGAATCATTCTTGACTAAACCATCCCAATCAAGTGTCCATTTAAACTGCTTTTGCAAATTTCTAGGGATGGAGAGTCCACAAATTCCCTAGGTAACCTGTCCCAATAATGGTCCTTCTGATGGGTTTTAAATCTTCCCTCAGTCTTCTTTTTCAGACTAAACAACCCTGGTTTTCCTCAGAAGTCATACTTCCCAGGCCCCTCATCATTTTTGTTGCTCTCTGGTGGAGTCTTTCCACACTGTCCACATCCTTCTTGAAGTATGGGTCCCAAACCCAGACATAGTACCCTGCACAAGACATCACCAGATGTGAACAGAGTCCACTACTGGCTCATATTCAGCTTACAGTTCCCTGTAACCCCTAGGTGCTTCTCTGCAGCAGTTCAGCCTAGGCAGTCATTCCCCAATCTGTATTTGTGCATGTAATTATTCCATCCCACAGGACTCTGTGCTTGTCCTAGTTGAAAATTTGTCCAAATTCTCATCAATCAGATGAGATTCAAGTTTATCCAGGTCATTTTGGATCTTAGCCCAACTCTTCAGACTGTCTGCAACTCCACTCAAAATGATGTCCTCTGCAAATTTTGTTAAGAGTGCACTCAATCCTATCATCCAAATTAATTTATTAAAAACAGTGGACCCAGGACAGACTCCTGGGGAACTCCAACTGATACTTCCTCCCAACCAGACATTAAGCCAGTATGAACAACTTGCTGAGCACAATGATCCAATCATTTTGTATCTATGTTACTATATTTTTATCTAGTCTGTATTTCCTTAATGAGAATCCTGTGGGAGACTGTATTACTTAACAATAAATAAATTCAGAGCTTAAATTCTCTCAGAAAGTTTCACTGATTCCTTGAGAATTTCTGTAAATTTTCAGATAATGTTGACGTTAAGGGTAGAACACTCTTGCAATCACCAGAGCGTTTCTGTTTTAAAGACAGGCAAGGTTCTTTAGGTAAATCTGGTATCTTTTATTAGACCAAAAACTGTTTTAAAGAAGCACTTGAATTGCTTTTAACTTTTAATGTTTGTATATAGATTTTTATACAATTTTGACAAGTTTTGTATAGATTTTTTATACAAACTTTTATACAAGTTTTTCAGGCCTGGTCTCTTCATGAGCGATTCTTTTTGGAAAGCTTCTGGATAAATGTGCTACTAATTTCCCTAAGTGGACAAAACTGAGTTACATAGCAACATGTCAGACATTTTTAGATTGTACTTTATCCAAGCAAAAAATCTCAGCTCCCTTAAGGATATTATTACCTTGCACTTCCAATATATTTGAACAAGATGAAGCACAAGAATTTAGAAATTATTCAGTAGGCTAAAACTTAAAGAATACCGGTTAAGAAGCTAGATATCTTCAGAGACCACAACCCCTAATTAACCTCCAAATATAAAAAGGGAGAAATGTACATGTTTTAGAACCCCATCTTCTCATTCTTATTTTCTTTTTGAAAAAAGAAGAAATTGGCTTCTGATTGTGATAACTGATTTGATCCAGCCACTAGAGAAACAGAGCCATTGAGGAAATGAGAGTTCTATTTCCTTTTTAATATTTTCTTATGCTCTGTCCAGACTGATAGTTGGGACTGACATTAAGTTGGGGTTGAGATCAGCCTGCTGATCAGTTATATCAGGGGTCTGAAACTTATGGCCCACAGGATGGATCTCGCTCAAAAAAAGGTCCCATCTGGCAGGGGGATCAGTCTCAGAGTGGTGCTGTGCCACCCCTCCACTCTGCAGCACTCCCCTCCACTGCAGAGCCTACTACTCTTCAACATCTTGCTGCAGAGATACTGGGAATTGGGAGCCAGCCACTCTCAGGGCCAGCAAAGGGAACGAGTTCTGGCAATGGCCAGGTTATTAGCTTCAGCCTGCACTGGGAAAAGTCTACAGGCTTCAGATTTATATCATAAGCCATTAAACCACCCCCAGTGGCTCTTCATCCTGAACCTAGTTGGTAAGGTTAAGATTTGGGTATAAGATCTAACTTGCCATCACTCACCTCACAGCCTGCCCCTTATTGCAGTGTTTGGAACTTAACCATACGCTGCAGATCTTGTGTACAGAAAGTCTGCCAAGTTACAATGCCACATCCCCTCTTCCTGACTTCTGGCCCTTCAGTACTTCCTTTTATTACCCATAAATAGAAATAAGTCCAGAAGTAAAAAAGATCTGGCAAACTGATTTATTGCATTATGCATCGTGTGAAGGAACCCAAGATAAATATTAGTACCATATGCAAGGTGGCTCAGGCTAGTTGGGGAGGAATTCACATTCAACCTTAAACAGACGCGCATGCCCTTATTGCCAAAGATTTTCAGCTGGCCCACTTAATATCAGAAGACTTCACAATTTTAATGCATTTATCCTCAGTTCTTGAAAGCTAAGAGTGCCATTATTAATTTACTTAAAACCATACAAAATATATACATAAGCAAGGAAACAAACTAGGTTACCCAAGTCCCAGAGATTACATCACTGGTCTATACATCTTCCATATTTATTAACAAATACAGCTTCTTTATATTTTTGGAATATCTGGGGGAAATACAGGTTGTACTAGTATGAAGTTAAAATACCGGTCATACTAGCAACGCTATAAACAGGCAAAATTTCAAAGCAAACTTAAATGATCAAATGCAACTCAATGGTAAATTCAGAGTAATTTATTTTTTACAACATTAACATTTCGGTAATCATACTCTATCATCTTTTGGATAAGTTATTTACTTGAAAAATGTGAAATAGATCTTTAGTCTAAACACAGTCCTAGGACTAGACATAACTTCACTTGCCAGGATGCCAAATTAAAATACAGAGAAATGGAACAAATACTGTATTTACTCAGACACAAGATAAGGTTATTTTCCTTCCTAATCAGCATGAGGAAAAACCCCTAATCTTAAATTCACATACAAGGAAATCTCACTAAATACACTACTGATCTTTGAACCCCCAGTAAAAGTAGCAAGTGTTCAGTAATGAAAACCAACTATGAGTTTGATTAAAATCACCCAGAAGTGAGCATGATTATAAAATACATAATCTACAGTGGGCAAAAAAAATTTTTTTAAAGGAAAATTTTTCATGTCCCAAGTCAAATCAACTCCAAATCCGTGTGAATCATTCAAGAACCATATGTGGCCCTGCTACTGTCAAGTATCCTCCACCTGAACCTGGGGCTTCAGATACTTCCAGATCCTTTGGCAGGCTTCCTACGTGCAAGCCCAAGCCTGAAGACCTGTGGTTCAGATGCCCCCAAGTTTCACCTCCCCTCAGTCGTATGGCTGTAGAATCAAGTTAGGGAGGAGTCACCCATTTCCATAGTCAGTCAGCTAGAATCCTGCCACTGGAAGCTGGCTCTTGTAGGGAGTCCTATCCACAAGCAGACAAGGGTGCCCCCTGCCATGTTCATGGTATGTCCCCTGCCCTGGGAAAACCACCTTTGTGGTCATGGTATTTCTCCTAAGGAGAAGTTAATGCAGCCCATGTGAATAATATATCTGGTAGTGTCTACTGCACTCAGTCCCCCTCAGCAACTGACTCTTTTTAAAGACGTGGTGAGCCACTACATTGAATACAGTTCAACTTCCTCTTTATTCCAACAGGTGCACTGTGCCTTTCTTTCCTATTTCAATAATTCCCATTTCTTCACCAGCCTTAAATGTCTGGCAAACACCAACAAATGGGGCCCCAAACAGTTCACCCAGAATCCCCCTGCCCCCGCCCCCCAAGCCTGTTGCATATGGATTAGCACAGCCCCAAGCTCCATGATGTGAAACCAGACCAAGTTGCTGTATGTTTCATCTGCATATAAATTTTGGAGGATTCCAGGACTCATGACAAGAACACTTGGATCCAGTCATACGTGGAGGACTAATTAGCACACGCATCCTTTTTCAGGAAGGGGGGTGGGCAGTTATCTGGAGTACATACATATACTGACCAGTGCTGAGCTGTGGGGTCACCAGAGCTTGAAATTGTTGTTTCTGCTGGGGCCCAGCCCAATGAGCTATACAGTAAATTAAGTGCCTTTCGACTTTGGACTAATACAATGCATAGTTTGTACTATAGGTAAGTAGGCACTCAAAATGCTGTTTAAGTGTGTTTATGGAGTACCTGTCCTTACACTTGCAGCAGTTTCAAAACTGGTAACATGCATCAATTCTAGACTAAGTCTATTGGTATTATATGCAAATTACTACAGCTATTTCTCTTTCAAGGTCAGTGTTTCTAAACTTAATTTTCACTTCCATGTGCTCAGGGAAAGCAGGGTCCGACAGGACAGTAAGGAGGGGAAGGGGCTGCAGGAGATAGAATGGGAGGGGAGCACAGCCCCCCCCCCCCCCCCCCCCCC
>NW_017729032.1:100886816-100899229 GCF_001723915.1 Gavialis gangeticus
TTTCCTACTGTAGCAATGGCAAGGGGACATATTCAAGGCAAACCTCCAATAATTAGATTCTATACCTGGAAAACTGTATCACATTTATAACTTTTCCATATATAGAATCTAATTATTGGGGGCTCATCTTATAATCAGGGTCATCTTGAATTTGAGTAAACACAGTACATAAAACAAAATTGTTGAATAAGCTGTTTCATGATAAATTAATTTCAAAAATACAAAACAACAGCAGTAAAAACATTAAGACTATGGGGAATCTAGGTAAGGAGAAATTAACAAGTAAGGTTCTGTCATATTTCTACAGGGCTCTCCAGGCCATCTCTGCTTTATATTTCTAAGCAGTTCAAGTTTCCTTTTCGCTATGGCTTTCAGGAAAAATAGCAGCTTCAGACATTTGGTGATTTTTTTTTTTTTTTAAGATGGACTTGAGTATCTAGTCTTAATCTAGAATCAAACTTGTGTATCAAATAATACTAAATACTAAACAAGTAAATCCAAAATACTAAACAAGTAAAATGAGTAAACATGATATTAAACTATTTTGAAAACATATTTAATTATTAAGCTGAGATAAATTTAAGCAAGTTTAATGAGAACTTTTTAAAAGCACTTTAAACTGAAAGAATATACTTACAGCTTCAGCTTCGGCTCTTGTCTTGAAAGTAATCACTGCATGAAGAGAAGAGTCATCGATCTGGCAATCTTCAATCTCACCATATTGCTTTTAATATGAGAAAAACAAACTAAATTGAAATTTCTCTTCTATGCAAATATTGTACTTCTCATATGTACTCAATCTACATAAAACAAAGTGGTACATGTCCAAATGACTTTGGCGATAGTAAATTTCTATTTTGTTTTTTCTGGAGAACGCTTATTTTCACATGCATTTCTGACACAGCTCAAGCCCTGCAGCATACTGCAACTGTTTGGGTCCTTTCCATAAGTCAGGGGTGTCAAACTTGCTGTGAGCCAGACCCAGACCTCAGGGGCTCCTTCAGGCCAGATCTGTGGGGCTACATTTGATTGGTAGTGTGGGTCTTGGGGCATGTGGCAGCAGAGAGCACTGACTTGTTAACAGTGTCAAGGACATGCAGCAGTGCAGAGCTGAGCGTTAAGTGCATTTCCAGTAGCCCACCAGACTACCTGTGGGCCTGATGCAGCAGTTCCATGGGCCAGACCCAGCCTGTGGGCTAGGCCATTTGTTTGACACCCTTGACATAAACCTATGAATATTCCCCCTCAAAGTTTCTTATTTACGCTAAAAGCAATTTTGTAGCAACTCCAATCTATTAGAAGCATGTCCCAGAGCAGGGGTGCTCAACCTCCAGCCCATGGAGCCTTGGAATCCAGCACACAGGGCTCCTCAAAAGGTAAGGAAATTTGATGGTGGGGGAGCAGTGGCAGTACTGGCATCTCTCCCTGATGCCTGAACCCCAAGCCCTGTGGGACAGGTCAGAGCTGGGGTACAACTGCCCCCCCCACTCCCATACAGCCAGATCGGGGTGGAGCCTAGCCCCCTTCTCTCTGTGTGGCTGGGTTGAGGCTAGTCCAAACTCCCTCTCCCCACATACAGCTGGTTTGGGGCCAGCTCATGCCCCTTTCTCCACCCCACTGTGGGACAAGACCACTTTCCCTTACCCCTACCCAGCCATGATGGGGCTGGGCCATGCCCCCCTTCCTCCCATGGGACCAGGTCATGACTCCTCCCCGAGACGGGGCCAGGATGGGGCTGGGCCAAGCTCCCTTTCCCTGGCATGCCTGGATGTGGGGGGGAGGGGCATGACCCACACCCCCTCCACCCCACATGGCCATATAGGGCCCCATGGTGCCCACTCTGATTTGACCTGTGGAGGGATAAGGCACTGCCCATCCAGCCCACCAACCTAAAAAGGTTGAGCGCCCCTCTTACAAAGTTCCCAGAAGCTGTCAAGCCTCGAACTCAAACAAACCGAGTCCTCTACTATGTGATCTACATGAGTCTCTACAAAGCACACCTTTGAGTCTATCACGAGGCATCCATTTATAGTGTCTGTACAGCTGGAGTACAGAACTGTGGTCCTGTAACTGAACTCCACCACAAACAACATTTGGGGCATTATTATTTTTTTAATTGTAGAAGATAACGTACACATAGACTTTTAAAAATTGTGGTGAAAAATTTGATCGTAGTGTTTTCCTCTCAGTTTGAAGGGAAATTGAATACAAATTTCAATGACAGTACTCCTTTGAATCCAGGGTTATTAGGAAGAGTAAAAGGGAGGGAAAAGCTAAATAAGGCATCTATTTTTTAAGAAATCACAAAGCACAATCTTGGTATCTTAAATATAGTTCTACCCCATGGATGAATTACATACTTTGACTTTTAAAGTATAACATTATAATCAAAATAAAAACCTTGAAACAAAGATATGCCAAGTTATGTAATACTGTTAACTATACAAAATCATGCCCAAACAGCAAGCTAAAGACAGCTGCTGTTTCCCAGGATTCACAAGCTTACTCGTCAAAGTTAAGGAAATGCTATACAGAGCATACAATAGCATGATAGTAAAATACAAACGTTAAACGTGACCTTCAAATTATATTTTTAATACTATTTGCGTGCCGGCAAAAACTAAATTCCAAAAGTACTATTTTTTTAATATAATCACTCTCTCTTGCATCTTTTATTTTTCCTTGAAACTAGCCCTACTGAATAAAAATCCTTCCCCTCAGCTATTCATACAATGTTTTAAAGCAATGTCAAACTCATGGATATGTTAATCGCCAGTTGTAGTCAGGGTTGTTGCACACATTTGCTTTAAATAGGAATCTGCAACTTTGTGGTATTAATTACGAGTGCACCGATACAGATTTTCTTGGTCAATACTGATGGCCGATTAAGCAGGCATATCAGCTGATACCAATCTGATAACTAGTTTAGAGGAATGCAGCCCAGCATCTTGGATAGTTGCATCCTGCCAGCAAGTCTGGTGGAGAAGGGACATAGGAGAGGGAGGGGGCATAGACGGTGCAGATCCAGGTCCCACAGTGAGGGAGGGAATGGGCCGGGCCCGCGCACATGCCCCCAATGCCTCCCCTGGGGTGCACACAGCAGCAGGGAGCTGCACTCCCTCCCCAACCTCTTGAGGGTCAAAGTTACAGTGATTTAACTAACTTACATCTATAGAAGCACACAGTTGTAACAGTTATATCATAACTAGGGATCTACTTAAATTGAGTTTTTGCATTTTGCAGGAAAAGCTGGAAATCCGCACTTTCCCTAAAGAGCAGGAAAATGCTCTTCCTGCCAGAAACTGACAAAAATCACTAGGGGTGGGGAGGGGGAAACAGCTCATTGGCACAAGCAGCAGCACAGGGACCCTGTATAAAGTACAGGGTCTCCCAGCAAGGTTCAGTGATTAAGCCAATCAGCATGCTGACTGACCCAATCACTGGGCAGCACAGAAGACTGGGAGGATTTAAAGAGTACACAGCACAGTGAGGCTGGCTGCTGCACTTAAGATCAGGTTGAGTGAGAAGACAGTCCACAAAGCAAAGTGCACAAACTGTGTGAAGCAGTACCCTGAAGGTACTCTTCATGCAGATGGTGGCAAACTGTTCTGTTCAGCTTGTAATGTCATGCTGGATCTAACCAGAAAAAACAGTATTGACTGGCACTTAGATCAGAAGGGCACCTGAAGAGGAAGGCTGCAGCAGGTGAGGTGTGAATGTGCTTTTATTTAGGGTCCAGGCTGGGGGAGAATGGGCTGGTCAGGCAGGGCTGCAATGCTGAGCCACCTTGGGGCAATGTGGCTATGCCTGGTGGGAGAGGGGAGATGGGAACAGAGACCCAGGAGGGTTAAACTGAAGCAGCAGGAGCTGGGGAGGGAGGGGACGGGGGAGCAGAGAAAATCGTGAGACCGGTCCTCATTTTATGCCAATCACCTGTCCCCACAGTCATCCCCACTCCCATTCTCTCTGCTACTTCAAGTTAGCCCTCCACCCCAGCAGGATTTTTTTTTCAGCAGCTGTTTGTGGCTACCAAAATAAAAAAAAAAGATGAGGGGTGGGGACACTCCCAGGCTCTCAGCCAACAAGTTGCATAAAGGGGAGTGAAAAAAATGGGAGCTGCCTGTACAAAAACTGCCTGGCAAAAGAGGTGGCTGCCAGCACAATGGCCTCCTGAAAATAATCAGCGGCCAGTGGGTTTTAAGTAGATGCCTAATTATAACACCTGAAGTCTTTTCCTCAGCAGCATCTCCCAACCCCCTTTAAAGGAATTACTTTTTTTTTTTTTTAATCTGTCCAGGGAGAGTCAGAAGCCAATGATTTATTTTAGAATATTTTAATTAAAAATTGGGTTTAACTGCAACAAGCAAGGTCTATTTGGTAATATGTTCTATCGGATCAACCATTCATGTGGGAGAGATGTTAGACAAGCTTTCAGACACAGAGGTTAGTGTTAGGGTAGCTTGTCATATTTTATGCTTTAAAGTTGTACCTGTTTACAGAGTGGTAAATTACAGTATTGTTTAAAGTTTTCTTTTAGATTCAGCTTTATTTAATCGTTGCTTAAGTTCTGTATAGCCTCATTATTATCTGAACTTTTCATTTTGCTGGTATCTACAATATCAACAGGTCTTGCCTCCCGCAAGCAGCTTATGGCCTTCAGTTTGCTCACATGAGGTTTCTTTCCTTTTCTATTACTGTGAGAAGTTTTTCTAACACAACATAGTAATATTTGTTACCAGATCAAATTAAATGAACTTGGCACTAACTGGCTGAATCAGAGGGATGAAATGATTGGATATGTTAATGAAAGATAAGGGAGACCAATGGACAATGCCCAAAGTAAGATACCAGAAAAAGGCCAAATTAAGAGGTGTGCTCATGATGGGTCTGCTGAACAAAGGAATATGCTGACAGGATAAAACATGGGAACACGAGGAGTCATCAAAGGAATGAAGTTGTAGAAAAGCATTAAAAGGGGGCAGCAAGAAAGTTGTGTGTGTTGCTGTCATAAATCCAGCCTTCAACACCTGTTTGGACTGTTTTAGCCCATGATGCACCCTTTGATTTCAGGAACTGAGCAGCTGTCTTTTCTTTTGAGCAAAGTAACATCTGGGATTGGGTGAGATAGTTGTACTAAGTGTTCTTCTCCCTCTGTTTATAGAAACTGCTAAGCTAACATTTGTTGTATTAATGAAGTTTGATTTTAGGACACTGAGTTGTTCATGTTCATATTTCACGTTCCATTTAAGGGTTAATAGTGCTAAGGGATCATTAAAGTACAATATGGGAGACAGTGGTGCTAACAGTTAGTTAGAACCATTCTTTGAACATTTTTCCAGTGCTCTACACCACAACACATCGTCATCCAAAGAAAGGAAAAACTGAAGTAATTACATACCGCAAAATGAGGAAGGAGATCTTCCCTATCACTTTCTGTGAATGCAGAGATCTCCAGTGCCCTTGGTCGGTGATCCACTACTGCATGAACAGGAACTCCTCTTCCTCGTCCCCGGCCTCGTATTCCTCTCCCTCTGCTACGTGATGTACCCCGACCTCTTGCATGTATTCCTCTGCCACGACTTGAAGAAAGGATCCCTCGTTTGGCAGCCTAAGAAGTTTGTATGTAAAAATATCAGTACTCTGATGCACACATTAGACATTAAGACAGAATTTAAATGTTATTATGTTATAATCACAGTGTACACTTAATTCTGCTTTAAGAAATGTCTCAAATTGGGCTTAGTGTTAAAAACGATTAAATCTTCTATCTACATTTTTTCCAAGCGTCTCTTTCAGAAATGAGTTAATTTCCTTGAATGAAACAGTTTCAACTTTGGGATGGAATTGAAATATTTTAGAGGAAACTCAGAGTTAGAGGGACAAACTTTATGCTGTAGCAGTAAAGGTCTCGATTTCTGAAAATATTTCTATGTATGAAACTGTTTCTAGTCACTTTACAGAATTCATAACTTCATTAAAGCATTGTAAAATATCTAGTGTAGTATAAAGCTACAGGCCTCTTCTAAAAGACAGCCAAGCAAGCCAATTGAAACCATATACAAACAAGAACATTATCATAGTCACTGCTGATCACTTAAAAGTGTCTTTATTTCAGTGCCCCTATTCCAGATGTCATCAAAAGAATTAGTGCCACCTGTAATTCACGTTAGTGGCAATATGGAAAGTTAACAGGCATGGTCAAACTTCATTGAGTTAGCAGAGAATTAAGCAAAAAAGCATTGCCAATCTACAGTAAAGAAAGGGTTATATTGTAAGTATATGCTATGCATTTTAATATACATCACTCTCATACATCATAAAGATGATTAAGAAAAGCTGCATTATACAATTTTTGAAAAAAACAGTTTATTCTCCAAGTGTCTTTAAAAAGAAATAGGCATGTAATTTGTACTTGGAACATTTCCTGATCCAGTTTGATTTATATAAATGTTAAAAAAAAAACTCAGGAGTTAGACTATATCTCATTAAAAAACAGTTACAGGATGACACTGTTTCTCTCAAGCATTTTAATTTGATCAAGATTATGTTTCTTCATGCTGACAATTATTTAAGAGAGATGTTCTTTTTAATAAGAATTATCAAAGTAGTCCAGCATTCAGCTCTTTATAAGCATCCACAGCACCACCTACAGACAAAATTTAAAAAATACATCAGCTCTTTTAAAAACTGTTACTTACTGTAACTTTATAACACACCAAATAATGCCCGCTTTTAAAAATATGTGCAATATAAGAACAGAAAAGTGAAGTATCTCCACTAAAGTTTAAGAGAAAATGGCTGCATACAACTTACACAAATGAGGCTTCATCTTTGAAACTTCATTATACAACAATTTATACTGTAAAGCAACATGCAAGTTAATTAAAATATACATGAACACTGTTAAAAATGGCAAATAACAAAAAAAAGGAAAGAAACATACTTCAAGCTGCAGTTCTGTGTACTTTCGCCTTAGTTCAGTGACTTCTTCCCCAGCCTGCATCTTCTTGTACAAATCCAGCTCAGTATCCAGCAATTCTTTCTGCATCTAAGAAATAGTCGAGAAAGGTTATTAGTTCATATATGTCTTACTCTCAAACAGGGAAATAATCTGCTGAGTGACCACAGTCCTGATGGTCCATCACAATACCACTACTAAAGGGTAGTCATGAGAGGCTGTCTTAAAAGTATGCAGCATGCTAGGACTAACATGATATGGTCTCCAGGGAGCTAGGTGGCTGTTAAAGTTACAGCGAGGGTCTCCTTTTCTGTACACGTGTCTTAAAAAGTAGAATCTTAGGAGACAAAGCTAAGCATAGAAAGACAGGGATTCAGAAACCAGGAAAGGGTAACACGGCTTAGATAGAGACATGTCTTTTCAGGTCTGTATAAGTTAGCTCTAACTTAATAGGCATTATTTCTATTCCATTGGGTATCATCCTTCAGAAAACACAACATGATAGCAGGTTTTGAGAGCAAAGTGAAATTCATTTTGCAGTGAGCTTTTTCAAGATCCATGTTGTCATGGTTTCTAGTACTGACTGAACAGCTGAAACAAAGTAGGAAACCAAAATGTGATCTGCAGCTGCTATGTAGTTTTGGTAGAGAAGTCTCAGAAACATGACTTCTACAAGACAATTCAGTATACAAATGATAAACAGAACAGACAGCATCCACTCCAGTGGCAAACAACTTTACAGCCACTATAGTTCAGTAATGTGAGAAGTCCAACCAGTACTTCAATGCAGATAAAGGCAGGTCACAAATGTGTGCAGTACACTACCAAGACCTCTGCTACAAAAACATCTGAACCCTTTTGCACATGCACCAATTCACTTCTCCGGGCATGATGCATTAAAAACCACAATATACAAAAACAAATGCAGGCTTTTAAGACCAAGTTGGACAAAGCCTTGGCTAAGATGAAATAGTTGGGGATGGTCCTACTTTAAGCAGGGGGTTGGAGCCCCTTCCAACCCTAATTTTCTGTTATTTTGACCCATGCATACAGATCATGGTAAAATGTGTTGCTCAATGAAATTCAGATGTGTCAGACGTAATCATAAGGTCTGAGGCACAGCAGACCTTCACGTATGACCATGTATTTGATGGAATTTTGTTTCAATTTGAGAATCTGGAAAAGACAGCAACCATTTGTTCCAATGACACATCAAATAAAAAGAACATGCGCAAATTACTTTATATTTACATATGCTGATTTTAAACCAATGTGTCATGTGCTCAAGAGCTGACTGTAAGAGATGAAGACCTCACAGGTATGGTGACAGTGTGAGAGTTAGAAACCAAATATCCATCACTGAATGATAAAGGAGGAAGATTTTTCAGGAGAAAACTTGAGGCTTTGAAAAAGAAAAAGAAAAGGCTGGATTACTCAAACTGATAATGTCAACACGAACATCCTAAAGACATCTTTTCTTGCTATCTCTCAAATTACATGACTTGTATAAGGCAAACAGTACTACAAAATCTTAATCTTTCCCTGTGCAAGACTGTTTCAAAAAAAAGTCACAGGAAATAAACTACTTCTTGTATAGTTTTTCACATATTGTTTTGCCACGCATTCATTACATGGCCCAGGATGTCCAAAGTCAACTGTTTCAAAACTCAAGAAACATGACTCACAGTTCAAATTCACAAAGCACACAATAGGAGTCTGAGGTTTAATAGGTTCAGGAGTTGGGAAAGATTATTTTTTGATGCTCTTACTTTCCCTTCCTCCTGCCCTTCCCCCTGCCACCCTTTAGTTGGACCAGGATCCAAAAGCTGAAAAGGACTAATTAAGGCAAGTTTGGTGGCAGTCAAAGGTTTCCACATTCAGTGGGAGCAACATTTTGCAATCTGTGTGGCACAGTCACATTAATCTAATGCACTGCATCTATCTACTACCTTAAGTTTTCAAGGCTCCATTTGCTACCCAACTTCAAGCATTAAGAAAATGCTACTAAGACATTGGTTTTTTTGCCAGGATCGGTTGTGCCAGGATGTACTCCCAGCATAGCTGATCTGCCTGACTGGCAGGTGCAGACACTGCTCAGGGCCACTGCCCCACAGGATTAATATTACAGACTGGCCCCAGATACCTGACACTCCAACCTGAATGCATGCTTGCAAACTGGCATACTGTGCCAGAAAGGTACAGACATTTGCTGCAACAGAGTGGCAAACCTGTTCCCAGGAACTGCTGGCACAGCCCTCTTTGGGCATCTGTAGTGCAACAAGAGGTAAAGATATCTGCATGTTTGTATTCTGCCTCACCACAGAAAATTTTATTGCAGGACAAAGGTGACATATGCTTACAGTCCCAGCAACAAGGTCCTTTTGCAATGGTGTTAACGTAAACTCCAAAAGGAAGTTACCCAAGTAATGCAAAGTGTTTTTTGTTTTGTTTTTTACTTTGTTCAGATAACTGATTCCTTTCCCTTCATCTATCACTTGAAGTAACGCGGCTCTCATGAGGGTGCTTTTTGTTTGTTTTTTTTTGTTTTTAATTAAGAGCAAAGCAAAGATTTTCCTTAATGGTGTACAGTGTCCTCTTGTTGATAGCTTCAATAATTCTCTTCCAGGGCAATTTACCTTGCATGTCAGACATCTTTGGCCACCTAAACAAGCTTCAGGGGTGGAACATGAATTTTCTGTCCATTTAAGGCAAAGTAAAAACATTCATCAAAAACATGGAAATTAATAGTCCTGAACTGCTTCCTCTCATTTCAGACTTCAAGAAAAATGAACAACGAATCACAGTATTTGACTACTCACAATTCACAGTTTAGCACCCACTCTTATTTTATACCTACTTGGGACTAGTTTCTTCTCCAGAACCTCCTGGAGCACTGCTAGGACAAATTGACAATTCTCTAGTCACAAATTTACGTATCTGCCATTTTCTAACACACAACTCTGCAAACTTTAATTGAAAATAAGTTCAAGTTCTCATCCCACTTTTATCTCTGCAAGTTTTCTCACTATAAATTGAGATGCAACACAAAACAAGGTATTGCTAGCACTCACTGATTAAAACTGTGTTCATGTTGAAATATTTCCCCAGTTGAACCTTATAAAAAAAACTTTTCTATTAATTCTACTTAAATTTGTATTAATTATACTTAAGAATGAATTTGCAAGTTATTGCCTCATTTATAACGGGGTTCATTCTTTCACATCTGTTATTTCTGGCATAGTTACAGTTCAATTTGTCCTCAAGATAAGGTTAGACCTCTTCGGGAAGAAGTTAGGACATCTCAATCTGAAAGAGGTCGCTAGCCGCAGAAAGTATGAGAAACCTGTTTTTCCAAATTTTAATATATATTTACACCCTTATATTGTTTCTAATCAAAATACAGCAATTTCACGGTTCCACTGTCTCAGGATGCCCATACTGAAAAAATAACCCCAAATTCCAGGCCCAATTTTTTTAATATGATGCCTGAAGTAAAAATACAAGCCATAAAATGTTATCAGAGAAATGGATGAGGTAATGAAGCCATGAGCAAGGTCACCTCAATATTTATGCATCAAATCTGTACTTCATCATAATTTTATAGTTACTATTTTTTAAATTTGATCTGCCTCTTAAGCAGATTGCTCCATGTTTTTTGCTCACATATATGGTTGAAGGTCCTTTAAGACTTCACCACATACTGGATTCAAGGCCATTCCTGAAAAGAGGAGCTTCCTAAAACAAACATATTAAAAGGGAAAAGGAAACATTTTAAGGGCTGCAGATCAGAATGGCTGGAGGAGACCAAGATTGATTGTGGTCCTCTAGAGAAGTACCAGACACTTTTAAGAATACCATCAATAGTTTGTAAAACCTTCACTTTTTTGTGCAAGTATCTCCTTGTCTGGTTGCTAGAGCAGAAGAGAAAACAATTGGAGTTATTCATTTATAAAAGGATTGATAGAATTCTGTAATACTATTCTCTTACCAGGCCTTTTAAAATCATTTTATAATGGTAGTCGATAACATACCCTCCCCACAGATAGCAAAAAATATCTGTCATTAAAAGGCAATATAACTAGGTCAGAAAGCAGAGTTGGAGGCTGATTTTAACATTGTGGGAAAGACCAAAGAAATCAGTCTTCTGTAGCAGAAAAAAGAAAAGCAAATGGAGAAAAAGAAACCTCAAGTCAAAACCTACTATAAGTAGTTAAAAGAAATTGAGAATACTATGCAAGAATTAAGCAGTATACAAAGTGGGAAGGTTCAGTTAGATATTTGTAAAATATCTATGTACTACATTATTCCTCACAAGCCAAACTCTTTATTTGACAGTACTGTTACATAATCAAGAATGAAAAGGACACAAGGTTGCAACCTAGGTGAGAGTAATTTAGAACATGAAACAAACCTAAATCTGACCCTGAACTTCAATGCAACTTTTTGCTTAAGATATGCTGCATTCCTTTGAGTATAAAGACACTCTTGATTTTAAGATACACCTGAATTTTATGACAAACTAACAAAATAAAAAGATTAACAAGGATAACGTATCTTTGATGCATAAAGAAACCTTTTAACTTTTTTTTTTTTTATTAACTGGAATTTAAGACTCAGGAAATTATTGAAAAAAATACCTGGTTTTAAAAAGTGCATTTTAATAGCTGAAGGAATATGGTATTTCTCTTCATGTCGCTGTTTAAAAAAAGCCCAAACAGGAGCCAAACAAGTACTATGGCTTCTTTAAGTGATGGAAACATACAGAATCATCTTATGTAATGCTGTATTTAAATTATGAGATTCAATCTAGACAGATTTTTTTTTCAAATATTATTTTTCTAATTAATTAACATAAGCATGTAATTCTGTAATAAAAAACAGAGTACCTGAGCCTTAGTTTTCATGCTTTTCAGAGGAGGTCCTCCAGATGACACACCTTTTAATTCATCCTTTAGCTTGGTAATGCTATTTGTCAGTGTTTCCAGTGTTTTCATAATTTCTGCTTTGTCTTCTGACTTCATGGCTTTGTTCTTCTCCAATTTTGAAATCAACATCTGTCCAATTTTAAAAGTCATTTTTTATGTCATAACTTAAACAATGCTTATAAAAATATTTTTAAAGATTTTCCAGATACAATTTATACTCTTATATATTATGCTCAATTGTAGTAGGGTACACGAAGCAGTCATATTCACCATCTGGAACAGAACTTTGTCAGACATTTACTTCTGAGCCTTAGTGCCAAGAAGGACAACCTGATCTACAGAATACAGGTATGGACAGCAATTCTGTGCCAAACCATAAAGCTGACAGACTTGGTACTACAAGGACAAATAAAGCAACTTATCAAAAGCATTAAAGATTTACTGTAGAGTTAGCAACAAAGCAGGACAAGAGTAAGATGTTTCAGAGATCAGTATTTATAGATACTTAAGGAACAAGACTGCAAGATGTT
>NW_017729032.1:100904229-100917142 GCF_001723915.1 Gavialis gangeticus
TAGGGTACACTAAGCAGTCATATTCACCATCTGGAACAGAACTTTGTCAGACATTTACTTCTGAGCCTTAGTGCCAAGAAGGACAACCTGATCTACAGAATACAGGTATGGACAGCAATTCTGTGCCAAACCATAAAGCTGACAGACTTGGTACTACAAGGACAAATAAAGCAACTTATCAAAAGCATTAAAGATTTACTGTAGAGTTAGCAACAAAGCAGGACAAGAGTAAGATGTTTCAGAGATCAGTATTTATAGATACTTAAGGAACAAGACTGCAAGATGTTCAGAAGTAGCAACAGCTGAAAGTCACATGTGGCTTCTTTGCTGACCACATCCAAGGAAAAAAAAACGGGTTGGAAAGACCTAGGAACCTAGGGAGCAGCCATTATTACCACTTCATGACAAGCACAACCATGGGGAGAACTGTCTCCCCAGTTAAGATTAAAACTTATATTTATGCAAGTCTCGCTCTGTCTCAAGATGGAAGAGTCAGAACCAGGAACCAGAACACTGTCGATAATAGTGTCCCTAAAGAAAGACTGCAATCCATGCCTACAGATTTCTAATTATTCTAATAATGCAAGTTATTGACTTTTACAAGTCAGATTTCAACTCATTTTTACCATCTTACTCAAATCAAGGACGTTCAACATTTAACATTTTACCTTTTGTGTTTCAATATGCTTTTCTAAGATTTCTTGCTTCTTCTTTCTCACATCTTGTTGAAGTCTTAGTGCTTCCTAGGATTATAAGATTACAGAAAGTTTCTAGATTTTGAATGATGAGCTGCTCAATAGAAAAATATTCTGTCATTGACTAAACAGTTCTATGTTAAATGATTTAGAAAATCTGATAACCACCAAATTTCTAGTAACAAATATAAACTAATATACTTACAGAAGGCTATTCAAACGCAGTACAGAAAAAGCTTTGTTATCTGGCACCCATGGGGAATGGGGAATGTCAGATAACCAAATATGCCGGTTACCCAAGAAGCCGAAACAGGCATCTTTGCCTGCTCGGGCCATCACCTCTTCTGCTGCATTCGGTGCGCCACCACCTCTCCCACCGCGTTGCTGCCCCTTCCGCTGCATCAGTATGCTGGGCGACAGGGAGGAAAGGCCCCCGCACAGACTATTATGCCCCAGGCCATGGGGTCTTGGCAAAACCAGAAGTGCCACGGTGGGCACTTCCAGTTTTGCTTTTACCTTACAAGCTGGCATGCCGGTTAATAGATCATGCCAGTTTGTAAGGTGCCAGATAATGCGGCTTTTACTGCTGTATTTGGGAAAGCAGTGTCAAACATTAGGATTTGATAACCTGAATTAGGCAGGTGCATTCCTCACATGGATTAAGCATCCCTCCTTCATTGCAATTAGGGTAAATCATCTATAGCAGATCAGTATGTCAGTGAAAGGCAGGATATTGTACTCCACAGTACCAGAGGAAGTATTTTTAACGCACAAAATTAATTTACATAACTTATAAGCAAGAGCTCAGACACATAGAAAAAATATGTTGTAGGATTCAGTAAATTAAGCTTTGTGGTATAGTTCCAGATCAAGGAAGTCAAAAGTACATTAAAAAGCTGGGGTGTTTTTTGGTTGTTGTTTTTTGTTTTGGTTTGGTTTTTTTTTGGAGGGGTGGGTGAAACTTTGATACCATAACCAAAATAATTAAGCTTTCTACCCAGAAAGAAGCTAATCAGTTGCATCAAAGATTTATCTTGAAGCTATTAGGAATGTAACTCTTTCTGAAGACACTTATGAATGCACAAATGAGAAACACACATTTGTCTGCTTTATTACTGTGAAAAACCTATACTTAGAGGGCAGCAAAGACCAGGCCAGAGCTGCAGCTCAGCTCCTCTAATGCCGATCAAAATGTATAGATATGTATATTCCTTAATCTCAGACAAAGAACGGGAGTAAGGGGTTAGGCCCCAGGACATTGAGAAAGAATTAATCAACATACCTGACATGGAGACGAAGAAATGTAAAAACCCACCCGTGCATGAGTCAACAGGCTAGTATAACCAAACTACAAGGGTATTTGCCACAGAATTACTCCATGTAGAATGAAAGTATACCAATAGCCATAATAAAAATACTAATGCTGCATCTGTATATCCTCCTAAATACCATCTTAAATTCTGCTCACTTGGTATGTTATGTTACGTTACATGTGCAATCATATTCTTTAGTAGCTGCAACCTCCACAGAAGATTATACACTCAAGGGGCATGAAGAAAAAGGGAACAGAAAAGGAAGATAGATAAAAAGGCAAAGAGATGAGAAAAACTAATGAAAATAAGAAAAAAGAAAAGAAGGGTATCTTACATCTATCACAATGAGCCATAATTTTCTCATAAGTAAAAGGTTTATAACAGAAATCTCTCTAAACAGAAAAAAGCATGAGGAAATAAGCCACTTAACGTTGCAGAACTTTAGTTCTTTCTTCCTTTAAAATGATTATTCAGTATTGTAGTTGAGATTTTAACCAGTGGCTTCTAATTTCTGACACCTAACGTTAGATATTCATCAGATTATTTTCAAAGATGCTAAGCAACTGCAATTTTAGTTTATGTCACTGGGTGCTACAGGTACTGAGAACTTCCAAATATCATGCTATAAGTGTCATATATGTGCCAAAGGAGTCTGGTCCCATGTTACATATAGTCACAAAGCCCTGCTTAAAGTAAAAAAAATTGAAAACCCTTACAGACAATGTCCATTAGCCTAAACTCTCCATTTAGGAGCTAAATTGTCCTTAATGATTTTGTATAAACCTAAATCGAATGGATTCAACTTGTGCGCTCATAAACAAAGACAACATATTCAATCTATATTTAGTTTACTCAAGTAAAAGTGAACCAGAGAACCCAAAAGTGATTTTAAAAACGTAAACTGAGCAGGTGAGTCTCATCCAGAGCCAGGCATTTTTTTTGGCTTTATTTGCCTTATACTCAAAAGGAAATTGGGACTTTAGTATTTTTTAATATACTTAAGTCAATAAATGAAGGTGATGAAGTACAATTAAAACAGGCTAAAAGGCTGGACAATTCTCACTTGAGGAGGGCAAATATTGATCACAGAGGATCCAAATACAGCAAACAAGAGACAATTGGGAAACAAAGTTAGGATTATACTGTATACCCTTCTTCCAACTAACGAAGAAAAATCAACATCCCAAATGTGAAGATTCTTTTTCCCATTACAAAAGCTTCATATGCTGTGTCCCTACTGATCTTCAGTAAATTGATAGAAAATACACTGCAACAAGTAAACAAAAAGGAACAAGTACTTTCAACAAGTACTACAAAACAAAAGTTTTACTTTTGTTGCTTTTTGAAACCAACTCTATTCTGCGATGAACACTTGATTTACTAATTCCACCTATGCAGTTATGAGATATGTTCGTACAACCTCTAACAGTTACAAATTCCTAAATCTATTATTTATTTTATATACATTTAAGAAGTATGTTTAATTTACCTGTTTTTTCTTCTGTGCTTCATTAGAGTCTAGCACGGAAGTGGAAACAACAGGCAAAGATTTCTGTGCTGCCTTCAAAGCAGCAGGGTTGTACACAGTTTTTGTCAAGCCAGTAGAAGTGGACAATACCTACAGGAGGAAACCATTTAATTTTTGCTAGTAATTTCATATTTTTTACTTTTAAAAACAGAAATGTTTTAAAAAAAACATTTTTCATAAGACCAGTGACCTCTGCCTCCTTTGATTAAAAGGCTGATAAAAATTATAGAGTAATAAAATGTTTCTGATAGCTTGGAGTTAAGCAATTAATAAAAATGCACCACATCAAGTATTCTAAATGTTTTCTGATTAAATAGGTTTTACAGTGCAATTACAAATACTGCTTAAAAATTTAAACAGAAGCTTTTTTAGGATTTGATCAAAAGTAAGATGACTCAGCTCTGGTGCTGTGTACCTGAGACTACAATTAGTCCTAAAATTTTCTACCTAAAAGGCTGTTACTTGTGATTACATGCACTTAAAATACAGGACAGTACCCTAATTTTAAACACGAATGCTCAGAGCAGACATTGTAGCTGTAATGAAAAGTCAAATGCAAAGCAAGGCTAAAATAAACAGTAAAAGGGAGATTTTCTTTAGCACCACAGAGCACAGAAAGGGATTTTAGTGTCAACTTCACTTCCCTTGCTTCATGTGTAATGCAGCACTATAAAATTTCCCTATGCCTTACTAATCTTCAGCTCAAGGGTGATCCTGGGAGGCAGTCAGCAACCAATGCAACTTAAAGCAGCCTTTGCATGTTTTTCAGTTATGTTCAGACTGGACTGACAGAGTCAGGCCCAGGTTGAGAAGTACAAGTGTGACTTCAGTAGGCCCTCCTTAACATATGCCATTCTCCACCACAGCTAAGGATTTGAAGCAAACTGCTTTTGTAGTGTTCCTAAAGATCAGGCCACTATGGAGTTTCAAAGGCCAGAGAAGATGCACGTATGGTTTTGTCTGACTTCTTATCAAATACAGCATTTATATATACCATGCATCTAAATCCTAAGATATTTACAATAGTTCCTATATAAATTTAAGGGAAAATTAAAAATAAAGCTGCATGGAGATTGCTCGTGAGACAGCTGTGTCTTCATAAAAAAAAATCTAACACTTAATAGCACAAAAAAGCAACAGGAAAGAAACGGGAAAAAAGATAAAAGGCTTAGAAGACCAGCTACAACTAAGGGAGATTTACAATTGAAAATGTTTCACAAAAAGGTCTTTACTACTTTTATATCTATTGTCTCCACTCTTTCCACTACTAAAGTATTTTCTAGAGTGGATCTGCTGAGAGAGTAGGAAAAAAATATTAGTACGTTATAAATGGTATATTATAAAAGCCCATCAGGGGTGCTTAAGTGGGCTGTTAAAGGTGAGCTGAAATGCTGCTTTAACAAGTTATAAAACACCAACATCTGGCAAATAGTACTTCAACAAATAGCTTCAGGGCAATCTTCTTCAAACAGGCAGGAAAACAACAAAAAGCAAAAAAATGACATGTATCTATCTACCCTTTTCTCCCAAAACACTGCTAGTGCCCTATTAAAAAGGAAACAATTTAACATTTAGACATTTAACAGAAAAGAAACAACAGAACAGATGTATCTATTCAGAAGTGAGGTAAGCCTCCCCAGTATATGCAGTATGGGAAGTATATGCAGTATGGGAAGAAAAGGTGGGAAAGCCACCTTATTCAGCCCTTACCCAAAGCCCTAAAGCAGGTGATCACCATTTCTGTTTCTGAACCTTTTCTCTTACAGCTGCTTAGAGACAAACCTGGCTCACTGTAGGCATATGCATACATGCATGTAATGCAGTGTCCGGCTGCACTTTTGCAGCAGTAATACAGCAGTGCACTTTTGAACTAAAACACATTAAAGGTGTTTTAGTTTCAAAGCACACTGCTGTCATTTTCTCAGTGCTGATGCACTTTTTGCCATTTATACAAACATATATGACGCAGTCCTGGGTGCGTCAGTTCTCATGCTCCACAGACTCAATTAATTGAGCTTGCTCTGACTCGCTAGATTTCCAGTGTCAGAGAAGACAAACATGTATGTATAAATGTCCTATGTTCTCAGGGGTGTAGCAACTTTACAAGGATGTCTTAAATTGCATCCTATTACTCCATCTTCCTATTCAGCAACAAGGACATACTCTAGGAAAATACCCTGCTCTTAACAGCTGATCAGTTTGTACACAGACACAGCAGTTGCAAAGAAATGGTCTGGCCCATACAACAGCGCAAATGATGAAAGAAACAGTAGCCAGAAACTGGTCAGACCCAATTTCAAGGTCTGGAACTTGGGCAAAATGATGCTTTCCCTTAACTCAATGTGTAAACATATACAAACTGCAAATTCCCACCAATATTTGCCTAAGTGCACAGCAAAGTGAAAAAAAAACATTTTAATATAGATCTGCACTTCAAAGAAATGTGTTAATAAACTCAAATTGTATGAGAGGAGAATAAAAGGAAGGACTTCCACTCAAACCATAATAGACTTAGAATATATACAACTACATATCTTTTTAATACAAATGCACACAAATACTTGAGTGCAAAAAGAAAGCAGTAATTTCAGGAACTCTGGTACAGAATTAACAAAATGTCAAAGTCAATACTCCAGATATCTAGCTAGCATATTGGTGCTGTGTGTGGTCTGGGGTAGATCAGAGCATCTCCTATGCCCCCACTTCTTCCATACCATGCTGTTTCCCCTACACACCACTTGCTGCGTGCGTGAGCCATCTTGAATCACCTTGGCCCTAGCCAGGCAGCAACAGGAGTGACAGCTCTGGCCCTAGCTCAGGGCAAATGACAGCTGTAGCCCCAGCTGGGCTGGTACTGGAATCTGAGATACCCACCCCCCATGTTGAATGGTGAAAAAAAATCTTCTCTTGGATTCAAGTAAATACAGTACTATTGCATCATTCTAGAGGGTGTTCTGGTTCTTTGCCTCTTATGCAAAGGTCACTTTTACTTCTGGTGCACACTACTTCCACCAAATAAATATTACACACCATCTGGATGGGATCATTCCAAGCACAAATGAAGGGATAAATGTTTGTAATATCAGTTTGAAGAGGTACACAGAAACCTGAGAGCCTTTCCTTCCCCAGAAAGCAGGCCTTTCAGTTTATGTTACAAAGGTAGTTAAAGTTCACAGAACTACTTTGCTAATAGCTCATGATACTAAACAGATACTGTAAAAGCATTTAAGTTCACCTTTAACACCTTTTTTTGGTAGATGAATGAAGACAACTTGGTATGTAAAACAAATGTAAAACAGGAGTACATACCCACCTTGTTATAATCGTATCAACTATTTAAACTAAAAGTAGTATACACATACTTTATGTAGCTACATAGAACTGGCCATTAACTGTTTTTAAACTTGTAAGTGCAAAGTTGAAATAAAATGAATTCGGTATTAGGAATATATTAGATGTGAGGAGAGGGAACATTCAGACATGGTATTTTCTTACCTTTTCAGTTGTTGGAGTAGCTGGTTTTGATACAAAACCCAGTCTATCCTTCACAGATAATTTAGTTACATTCTAACCGAAAACAAAACATAAAATTAATTCTTTCCTAAATGTGTACTTATATCAGTTTATAATGAAAATCCAACCACACAATTTTGAAAGCATAACATAACAAAAGAGTAGTCATATACTGTACTTTTAAGATCTAAACATCTAGATAAAAGACTATTAAATGCTTGAATAATCAGCTGCCCTAGGGATAAGAGGTCTGAATAGATGGGATGACAACAATTTGTCCAAACAATAGCAGATGTGGTGGTGTCACTTTGGAAAAAAGATGTTTTACAATACCATATCCAGAAGTATCTTCTTTCACATGCAAGGCAACTTAGCTAGAGAAGCCCCTGAACTTAAGAGTTGTATATGCTGAAAATATGCTGAAAATCCAGGCACTGATTTCCAAATGTCACCTTTCAGAACTTGTGCTGTGAAGCGTAAGCTAAAGACTTTCTTCCTTCTGGTATATGAACCAAAGAAATGCTGAAACTGTCTGGCTATAGACCAGATATAGTGTTTGATGAACCCTTCAAAGAGAAAAAATCTGCTCTGAAATATCTCACGATTCATACATTTACTATGTTACCTGCATTCCTTTAATTACAAGAAATACAACATTTTTCAAAGTATTTTCAAGTCAGATGCTGACCATCTACCTCTAATGATGCAGGTTAATGGAAGAGATGTAATATGTTAAATGTGTTGACTGTTAGCAAGTAAAGATTCCAATTTCTGCAAGCAACAAGAACCTTACGAAATAAAATGTAATCCGTTGCATCTTTGTCATAACTGATCTCCTGAAATAAAATTCTTCCTGTAAAATCATTTAACTGCTACAGTGGAACTATAAAACCAACAACAAGAAATATTTTGGAATATTTTCAATGCAGGTTCAGTGACCAACAAACTAGATTTACAAGAATTTGAAAGTGCACAGCTTTAACACATGGAGGTAAAACCAAAAGGCAACAGCTATATAGCAGAAACCTGGCAACAACCACCTCAGTAAGAAAGCCCTGTCTACTATGTCATTATCACTCGAAGTGATAACATTTGCATTGAAGTGTCCAATCTGTACAAATAAAAATTCTCACATGTATGTGGCACAACAGGCCGTTTCTAGTAAGAAAACCCTCTCATTAAAGAGAGGGTCGAAAGGTTGCCACACAGGCAATTAAGCACCAAACCTTCAAGTTAATGGGATTCTTAAGGCAGTGGTATGCTTACTTGCAGTGAACTGTATGTAGGGATCTGAACAGTTTAATTTATTATGCTTCTCACAGCTGTTACTTAAGTGGACTGACATTTAGAAGATGGTCAAGACAAGCCAAACTGGAAGTCAAATCTGCTTAATTTCTAAGGCTTATTTTGCTATCCAAGATGCAAAATGAGCACCTCCTGAAGCAAAGGCATCTAAAGTAACAGTATTTCGCAACAAGTACTGTTCCTGGATTTTATAATTTCATGCAAATATTCAGAAAATATTTCACAATCAGAAGTTGTTTAAATACTACAAATTAAATGTCTTAATAGTTGAAGTTTTATTTGGCCAAGCTTATAGACAGCTTATTTAAATGCATGCTTCCCAACTTCAGTAATATACAGATTATTATTCTGTGGTGAAACCCTTACTTTGAAAGGCTGACAATGGTTATTCTAGAGAGCTATTTCTAACCATATGCCTAGGTTGGGGTCAGCCTTTTGCTGGCACAGTCGCAGCTTGCAACCCGGCTGCGATCGTGGGCTGGGAGTCTTCGCCTCCACAGCAACCAGCTGCTTGCACTTGCTGCAGATTCCCTACCTCTTTGTCCAGGAAGCATGGCATCCCAGGAGACAATCTAGAAGCAGAAGGAACTTCCTGGTGCCAGCTGCCTCACCCAAACTGTCTCCTGGGATGCCATACTTCCTGGAGTACTCTAAGAGGATGATGTCACACAAGTTTACACTGCAAGGGCAGCAGAAAGACAGTTAGCTCTTTACTATATGTAGTTCTTTATACAAGTTCCTGTAAATAAAAAGTTTTGTTTCCACATCACAAGCTTCATCAAGATACTCCCACCAGCTCACTTGCTGCTACATATAAGCTACAGGGATCAGCCTATAGCTAAGTCTGTGGGAAGGATGCTACAGGAGCCCACTCTTCAGTTTACTGAATAGTGGTTGGCATCTTGGCAGCTGCCTGGCATGCTCAGTGCTTCCAGGCTTGCTGCTTTTCCAGTACAAACAACTTCCGCACTTGAAATATGCACCCTGAATTTGGAGAGCTGATTTTAAAGGAGTGGGGGGAGGGGAGAGAATATGAATGTTGTGTGTAAGACAATACAGTAGCTCCTTAGTATTGGGCACTTGACCTAAGATAAATTGCCAATTGTTACAACTTTTAGAAAGACTTTCAAGAAATTTTACTTGTATCAAATCTTATCAGAAAGTTTTTGAGGTTTCAGACATGTTTGCGTGATACCTGCCACTATAAAAAAATGTATAAACTAGAAAAACGTTACAATACATCACTACAAACACAAAAGGAAAGATTTGTATCATGGACCTTTGCAACAGCAAACGTTATACATACCTGAACATTTTCTGTATTGGCACTCTGAGCTTCCACAGGCTCAATATTACTTGCAGGTACAGGACCTAAACGCTCCTTGACTGATTGCTTCACTACTGGTAAACTGGGTTGCTGAACTAATGGCTGTATTACCTATAAAAAAAAATAAGAAAAAGAAAAAAAAAAGAAAATTGAAACATTCTGACACCATCAGCAGAGGCCTAGCAACCATGCAGGTTACAGGATCCTACCATTACAAAGTTGTAGCATGGCAACTAAAGTATTAACTTTACGGGGATTAACACTAACTGCACGATGTATGTAGCAATAGCTGGATTTTTTGGTGAGAATTTATAGGCATAAATACGTGTTGTTATTCTTTCACATTAAAATATGATCAAAAAGTTGCTAGTGTACTTCCCATGAAGCACTTTGAATCCAGTATTCTTCATTTCACTTGTTAAATTGGCAAGTGACACTGAATAAATAGTAAGAGCCATAATTCTGGTCCTTTCAGAAACTAAATTCCCCTCTGCTACTTCAACTACTTATTTGCAAAATTATGAAAATACAAACATGCACATGCATTTTCTGTTTGTATCTACTTCTTTCAGTTGCTTGGTTACAAACGAGATAAAAGGGGAAAAAACATTACGTAAAAGACAGTCTGATTTAGGATGGATGGGGGCCAACTGAAAAGTAGTATTCTGTTTGGTTTGGAAAAAATAAATAAATTTGTGACTGAAAAACACTCAAGTCTGATCACAACCACTTTCTAAGAATTATTTAACAGAACCTAATGAAAATCATCTTTGTTACCAGCAGTTTTTCCAAGCAGATCCAGAAAGTTATCTGGATATAGTAGCTGTTAACTGGGACATTTACAGGGCGATTACAAAAACAGATCACCCTTCCTCCCAAATTCAAGAAATAAAGTTCTGCCTTTAGTACTGGCAGGGGGAAAAACAACTCTGGGAAGTCACACTGTTACAAATAGAGGTAAACTAATTTTATCAAAATTAGATCTTGGTACAAAAAAAAGAAAGGGATGTAAAAACTAAATTTTAGTTTTTAGACAAATTGCAGGTATGGGACCAGAAATTAATTACATATTACAAAAGTTATTCCTGCTTATGGTCATAAAATACAGAACATCAATGGCACAAAAATCTGGGTTCATTTGTTCTGCAGTTTCTATCTTCAATGTTACTGCATTTCCCATTATCCTGTAAATTCTAGCCTTATGTTTCAATGAAAGTTCAATTTTGCTATTTTTCCCCACTCAGTAGAAGCTGAACTCTGTCCTTCAAACCCCTACAGTGGAAAAGTCTATAGGCAGAAGGATGTGCCACTGATCAGGACGGAAAGTATTTAGGAGGAAAAGGATATTTCAGGGGAGCATAAAAGATTGGGAAAAGGGCCTTTCATAAAACAAAATGCATTATCTGACACTCTTCTCTTCTAATGGTCTGCTACAAAGAAAAGGCTGCATCAGATAAACAGAGCAAATGATAATTAACAAAGTAAATGCTACTTCAGAGCCTCATTTAAACTTTACAGATGGTTAAATGGAACAGAATAATCCATAAAACACATAATGGTGTCAACATAACCATTTCAGCTAAGGACCTTAATTCATATCTTACTAATCAGCTCTTGAAACTCAAAACCAGGGTCCAAGGAAAATTAATAAAGGTAGTTTTATTCTTTTAAACCTTACACTCCAAAATAACTTGTCTACCTTTTAGCAATTTAATTAAAAATACTAATTGAAAAAATCAATTTTAAATTCTGTTACAGGCAGTATATAGAATTAACTTCTTTACCTTCTGTGGGATAGCCTGCATTTGTGGACCACTGCCTTCTCGATGCCAATAGACTTTAATAAAACGATTATTTAATACTGCTTCTGTGCTTGATATAGCTTTCTTTGCCTCTTCATGTGTGGCAAACTGAATAAGGGCACCTTCTGGATCACCCTGATAGGCAACCTAAGAATTCAAACAGAAGTCAAGCACACACACAACAGTTACTATTACACACACTTAAATGGCATTTCTATTGACTGTAAGTGGCAAATTTCAGCGTCTTCCACGTTATGATAGATGTTGAGATGGCGTTGTTGCCATGATGGTCCAAGAAATGTGCGACAGGTAAGAATTCTTGTGGGTGATGTCTTTTTTTGGACCAACTGCATGGTTGGAAAAGATATAGGCAAGCTTTTGGGCATCAGGCCTGAGGAAGAGTACTGTAATACCTGAAAGCTTGCCCACGTCTATCACAATCATGCAGTTAGTCCAATAAATGATACGCATAAGAATCCTTGACTCTCACAGCAACAATATCACCTCAACATATCTATCATCAACATCATCATTAAACTGCTATTTTCAGCTTTAAAAATTCCCATTAAATTCATTATGGATAAGTGAATAAGGATTTATGATTTTAGACTTTTTTGCCATTTTATTTGGAAGACAAGGGATGTTGGTGATCTGAACTCTCAATAATTATACCCCTAAATTTAAAACTACTGGTTTTAGAAATAGAAAATCATATGCAGGAACTCTTTTGTTATTCATTATTTAAGATAATTTGTTTTCATTTAAAATATTAAATACAAACTAAATTTATGGAGCATGATAACACAAAGTTCATAGTTACTCATACACTAGGATGGCTTTATACATATTTTCATACAAGTGCACTCAAGGATAATATGCTAGTCCTCTTTTCAGTCAACTATAAATAAACGTGTAGGAAGTCAGACCCAAGGTATACATTTTATTAGCGTCTTTCAGAAGCATGCAACTACAAATTTCATTGCCATCCAAACTTAAAATTGCTTTTTTATATTCTAAATTTAGATTTCCAGTATGCTGGAATACCCCAAACCTTTGCTTTGTGGTCCATACAGTTCAACAATGGTCTAGGTATATATACACAACATAGCAGCATGTAGGCAGATATCTACCTCAAAATACAAATATTATAAATGAATACATATGCTTAATTAAAAAAAAAAATGTATATTTAGGCAGAAAAAAAAATATTCAATATTTTTTCTTCTAATATAATAGAACTACTCAGTTGCACTTTCATAGCTATGCTATCAAAATTCCTCTATAAAAAAAAAAAAAAAACTTTCCACATACAAAGTTCCTCTATAAACTTTCCACAAGAGGTGAACAGAAAAAGTAATCTGCAGCTTTACATTACTTTCACAGTACAAAAGAACCCTTTTTAAAGTTAAAAATAATTAAATAGTCTAATA
>NW_017729032.1:100922142-100932325 GCF_001723915.1 Gavialis gangeticus
AAAAAAACTTTCCACATACAAAGTTCCTCTATAAACTTTCCACAAGAGGTGAACAGAAAAAGTAATCTGCAGCTTTACATTACTTTCACAGTACAAAAGAACCCTTTTTAAAGTTAAAAATAATTAAATAGTCTAATAACTTGAAATACAGGTATTTCGAAATTAAAAGTTTGCAATTTCAAATTTTTAGTGCCTTTGCAAAAGAAACACTAATTTCTATACAACTAAATACTATTAAAATGTAATGCATGGGTCAATTTGAAACAGAATGGCTTTATAATGTGCCTTTTCTAGTAGGGTGACATACACTTCATAAAATGTGCATTATGTCCATGTAGATTTTATAAAGTCTATGCAAGACAAGGAGTTATATAAATACCAAAAGGCCAGAAAAGGCCAAGAATGTGTGTAGCATAAGAGGTTCCTACACTCCACATGGCAAGGAGAGATGCGGGGACCCCAACCAACAGCTCCTTCACATTAGAGGCCTAAGTGAGATGATGACACTGCAGAGATTCTGAACTCCACATCGGCCCAATGTTTTGAAAACTACAGGAAATTAACAGATGAAGAACTTCATTAATGTCAAGAAGCAACCTTACCTTAAAGCTGAAGTTAGCATGTATATTAAGAACATTTTAAAAACCTGAACAATAGAGGTAAAGTAACTAAACGGTCAAATGCTTTCATGGAGGTTATAAATAAATGCGCAGCAGCTTAGACAACAGAAAGAAGTTATCCTGAAATACAGAACTCAGGGATAAACTAACTTCCCTATCTAGCTCATGTCTAGCAGTGCGAGATCAATTTGATTACAGATCGAAAGATAGATCTGTATCTATACATACACACACACACAAAAATTCATGGGGGGGGGGGGGGGGGAGGGTGCAGGGATGGAGCACTGCCACCTAACCTGTGGTGTGCCACTTCACCTCCGGCCCTGTGCACTCTGCCCTGCTTCCCCCTCTCCCCCCAAAGTGTCTGGCCCCGTGCATCACTCCGTGTCTGCCCTGTCTGGCCCCCCCACCTTACCCGCTGCTGCTCCCAGTGTAGCCCTGTGCGCCCCTCCCACCCCCTGCCACTCCACCCCGCACTACTGTTGGCTCCCAGGAACAGGGGGGAGGGAAGTTTGCATGCAGTGCCAGCTGCCGACACCCAGCAGCATGCAATATACCCCACTCCCTGCACCTCCCTCCTCCTCTCTGCCGGCTGTTGTCAGGGCTGGGCATCAGTGGTAGCAGCACTGGGCAGCAGAGGGTGGGGGCGCGGTGGTGGAGGGGCAACACTACTCGGAACCCTCCCCTTCCCACTCCCCTCCCTACCCTTTTCCCTGCCACCTCCCCCTCTCTGCTGGCTATTGTTGGAGGTGGGAGACGGAGCAGTGGCTCCCTCTATCCATAACACTTCGGGCTCTCGCAGCCAAATAGGCATGCACCCTCTCAGTGGGGCATGCACAGTTGGCCCGGAACATTATGGACGGACTAAGGCCATTATTACATTAGATAGCTATCTGTCTCTGAAAGAAAAGAAGTCTTCAGGAAGAGAGTGGATCCAATATATACACTTTTTTCCCCTTTTATATACATCTTGAATCACTAAACAAGACACTCTTCCTGAAGACTTTTTTGTTCCTTTATTTGTTAGGTAATCCAAGATATCTATCTATCTACAGATAGATACATCTCTCTCTTGCTCTATCTCTATATGTATCTCTCTCTCTCTCTCTCTAAAATGTGGAACTATATGCATAGTTCCATATATGTGATATATTTATGCATCTTGTATTGCCTAACAAAAGAAAAACATCTTCAGGAAGAGCATGAGTAATCTTAAATGTTTTAGTTTTCATCTTGTTAAATTACATAGTCTGCTAATGTTACAGTATTTTCAGGTATGGGATGTAATATTAGCTACATAAAAGGTGGCAGTAAGAAGCTAGAATTTCAGAGTGGCTTAAGGCTGACTGTCTCAGTGGAAAGGTGGATGCACAATGTTTTCCAAACGTATACAAAATGTTGTAGTCTCTTGATCACAATGGGAAAGTGGGGAGAAGGAAGCGTCTGCATATGAAGATGCTGGTGCTTGAAACCACTACTAGGAGTGCTATTTTATCCTGGTATTGAACAGATAATGAAACAATAGTCTCATCAGTCTGAGGTTTGGTACAAGAGCAAAGCAAGGTTGATATTTCACATAAATAATATTTAAGTGCATCTTAGAAAATATAAACCAAAATAATGTTGATTTTTGTACGTAGGAAGTAATCATAATGTAATTCTGGAAGTTTTATTTGTTTTTAGATTATGAATCCAGAGACCTTGTCTTCCTCCCATTTTTCTGGGAAAACTAAAGGGAAGTTGGGTGGGAAAAAGCTATGACAACACAACCAGAACTTAGAAAACAGAGCAGAAAAGAAATTTGATTGGATTTGTTTGAAAAGTTTTTAAATTATTAAAATTTCAAAAACCTGACTAGTCAGCTGTGGGAAGTATTTGTTCAAGAAAAATACTCCGGTCTTTTAAACAAACAAAGTTTTCATTTTAGTTCTCTGTGCTTTCAAAGAGGATTACTAAATATAGGATAGATATGGTTACAAAATAAATAAATAAAAACAGGTAGATAAACTGAAAATGTTTTCAGGTAAATCAAGCAAAGTAGCATAAAAAATCCACCCCTATTTTCCCCCTTTGCAGTTTACCTTTATCATCAATGTGTTGTCACAGAACATTTCTTTTGACTCTTACCTGTAAATTCACCAGGCTTCCAAATCTGCTGAAGTGCTCGTTAAGTTTACTGATATTATTAAGTTCTGGAGGAACTTTCCTCAATTCAAGCTTTGTATTTTCATTTCCAAACTGTACCTTCTTCTGAAATCCAGGACTGTTTGTTCTGTTGAAATTTTGCCTGCAATAAAATTTGAAAGGAGAAATTCAGAGCGCCTCTAGTAAAAAAAAAAAAAAAAAAATTAAAAAAGGATATCCCAAGCAGTTCACAGGCAGGTCTGAATCCTATTTAAAATATTCTCATATAATTCTTTCATGGGACTTCAAGTTATTCAAACAAAAATTGAAGTCGATGTGAGCACAGTGGGGAAAGCTGAATAAGAAAAACGGAATGATTAAGTTTCTACTGTTCTGCCAAATACTGAGATCAGAACGATGTCAAAACAGTTAAACATGTATATAAATAAGGGCAACCACTTTAGCAGCTCAGACTTTGTTTTTTCCTCTCCTTCTGAGCAATTAAGAAGCCAGTTATACTCTTGAAAGGAAAGCTCCTAAATATTTTACTCTAGACTACAAGGAGCAAACTCCAAGGCTTAGATCTACCATTTATAGAGATGTTTCAGAAACCCAAAAACATTTTCTACTAGCTTGCTCAGTTTCCCAAACATGAACTTCCTTAAATTCAAATGATATTACTACATAGTTTTAATGACCACTCACTTGTCAAACCAGGTCTTCTTTGTAGGAATTCCACCATCCCCTGCACCAATTGTTCTCTTCCTGGACTCAGAATCCACCACTATCCTCATACTGCTCTTATTTGGCGGCTTCTCTGTACACAGATGTGAGATAATATATTCATTCTCTGGTTTTCTTTAAGTTTTGCACCAATATGTTTTTGCTCTTCAAAAACTATCAAATAACTTTATACTGAAAAAGATGCTATGTTCCATAGATTAAAAACTAAGTACTGCCTTTATTCCAACTAGTGGAACTACTAATCCACTATTTCAGCCAATTCACTGATGAGAAGCCTAATGACGTCCTAATCTCACTTAGTGACTGACTTGTGCCCTGGGACATAAAGAGCTCAATGTCTCATTAGAGAGATTTCTGGTCAGTGAGCAAGCACAGCAAAAGTTATCCGCCAGAACAGACCTAGCCCACTTTTAGTACCATAAACAAGAAGTGGCTACCTGATTTGGCTCAATGAGTCAAGTCCAGGGGCAGGGTTTCCATGAGCTACAGTATGTACCTCCAGCAACTGGGCAGCTGCTTGAGCTGCTGCGCTGGCACTGCTCCAGAAACTAGAGGGTAAACACTGCCACTGCTCACACCCCACCCCCTTTTCCCCTGATGCTGATGTTAGTCAGTAACAGCTACTAAAACCATCAAATTTGGCTGTGGGCAAGGGGATGAAGGGACAAGCACCAGCAGCATTTACCCCCTGTGTTTTGAAGCCATGAGAACATAGCAGCTCTGGCAGCTGTGCCTACAAGCTCTGTGGGCAGCAATTTAGCCCCACAATTTAACCACCAGTTGGATAACCTGGATGGTCTGCAAACAACGCTGACATCCAGCTATAATTTCTGTAAAGGTCTATGTCCAATCATGGAATAACACAGAACAACACAAACTAATTGGAAGTTAGACACAACATTATGTATAGCTAGTCAGAAGCTGGCTAGTGAGGAAGCTTCTACTGAAAAGTAATTGAACTGGGAAGCTCCTTAGTAGAATGCACATATAGCCTATCATAGATCTATATTGTGATTGTATCCTTGTATTCTCTTCCCTCTGCATGCTGTTTGGCTTACTAGACTTGACTAATAACCCTTAGATGGAGACTGTTTTCCTGTGCCCGTAGGCAGTACCTGCTGCCACACAACAGTTTACCTTCTTAAGTTTTGTTACAGGATAGGAGAATTCTGTGCATCATGTTGTACCTAACTGCTATGCATTTCAACAGCCAATTTGTTTTTTTATATATGTGTATATTTAAGATTAAATTTTATATATATATATGATTAAAATGAAACATACATACATATACACATACACACACATATATATATAAATGTTTCATTTTAATAATGGAACAACATGGATTTTGGGTTATTTTTAAGTCAGAAAATTTAGTAGTTTGTTTTTTTTAAAATCAAGAGAAAACCAGGATCTCTGATCATCAACCATGGGTTGTTCTTATTTCTATTTTGCTCATTTCACAGAAAAACAGTGTCTTATAAAACTGCAGTGGGCAGCCTTAAAAAGTTACCACAGTTACTGTTAACAAAAGAAAACAAAAATAATGACAACTTTCATAATACCTCTGGGTGGCAGATCCATATCGCCTGATGTAAGCCCTATCAAATTAGGCCGTTGGGCATGAACTCTGTGCCTATACATAGGCCTCGAAGTGTTTGTTATACTTGGAGCTTCAGGATTATACCCATCTGTGTCATATGTTTCTGGTAATAAAAGAAATTGTACAATAAAAGTAAGTTGCAGCTATAAAATCCTAGTTCTGAGAGCCTGCCATTACCTATGGTTCTGACAAATAATAATCAGTCATGCAATACCACCCTCTGAAAAAAAGTCACCTGAGTTTTAGTAAAACAGAGTTAAAAGATTCTTGCACTTGCATGCAAATTTTCAGATCAGACAATAGTTAAAAGCAGACATTTACAGTTTAATTTCTGAACTTCAGAGGCAAGGACTGTCTGCCCCAAACAGTACAAATGTACAACAACTTCTAGGAACCATGCTATTATATATTAACCACTATTATTCTATTTAGCAAACACCATGGACAAAGTATCAATACCTGCTGTAAAGAGAGAGGGTGGTACAGGAGGTGGCTGGTGATGAATACCCGTTGTAACAACAGTAGGAACAGAACTTGTTGCTGAGTTTGGGGGAGCATCCATACCAGCAGGTTGTAAAGGTGGAAGCGGAGGTGGTGGTCCTGTCAAAACCAAAAAGGACACTATTTCATTTTCCTTTTTATCTCCTTGACAATGGATTCAAGCTCCTACAACAGATTACTTAGAGCAGAGGTAGACAATCTTTTCCTGCTTGCAGATCAGAATGACCTGCCTGCAACCAATGCTTGTTCCTAAGGCCATACAGGGAGAGTGGTCACAACCAAAGCCCTCTGTTGCTGAATGCTGCCAAAGCTGCACGTCTGGCAGGCCCATGAGCCACACAGGCTGCCAACCTCTGACAGAGAGGTTACAAAATGTCTAGCCTTGGAAGTGTTTAAATAACACATTAAACAAACACTTGTCTGGAATAGTTTAGACAGGGACAAACCAATCTTAAAAAGGGCACTGGACTACATGAACTACTGATGTTCCTTCCAGCCTCCTTTTCTATGACTCTACCCAAGGCCCCAATTACACAGGCAAGGAACGGCATTTGAAGCATGTGTTCAAAAATACTTAATTAAATGCTTCACAGGAAGAAGACTCATTGATTCATGTAAAGCTGTTCTCACTGGCACCTTAAACTATGTTAAAATACAACTTACAGACAAAAGTTACAGTTTAACACTTTTCACACACAAGACCAAATATTCATTGCCAACCAACTACTTTATTTACATAGTGAATATCCCTAACTAAACTGTTTAAAACACAAATTAGATATTACAAATTTAGTAAAGCAAAAAAGACTCTACAGTATGCAAGTACGCACAATTTAATTTGTCAAAAACCACAACATTCTCAAGAATATAACAATATTACAGAGGACACTGAAGATCAGGCAAATTACGCCTGACGTTTAAATTATCAACAAATACACATTTTGGATGTGGCAGAAGGTAAAGCAAGCATTTAAGAAAAGCAGAATGTTGATACTATTTTTTGTTCAAAATGATACCATCAATTTGAAATTGAGGCAATGAATTTAAAGTTGTTTCAAGTATTAATTACTGTTTAACAGTTCTACCAGACCATTGTGATTTATGTTTGCATCACACTGAGAAAGAAGGACAGGAAGTTACAAAGCCACCATGTCAAATGTGAAATTTTCAAAGCTTCCTAGAGGGTCTAGACACCCAATTCCCACTAAAACAAGGGAGAACCGTTTTCTGAAATCATTTTGGAAGCTTTCATAATATCATACTTGCAACTGAAAAAGGAAACTCACTGAAGAAAAGTTTCTTTCTTTTCCCTGTTCTATTATCTTGGGTGTCACAAATAATAGCAGACACAATATTTTCAGACATTTAATTTGCTGTGCTTTGGGTTTCTTTTAGACCTTGACAAGTTCAAATCAAGTGCTCCACAGAGGATTTTGCGGATTTTAAGACCTCTTCCCCTAACTCTTGTCAAAATCTGGCTGTTTGAGATGTCAACACAAGCTATTTCAGGGATAGTACCTGCAGCGATTAAAACTATGAATCTGAAATTAAAATAAACAATTTATGAGTATAAAAAAAATACATATATTAGAGAAATCAAAGCATTTTGGAAGAAGCTTGTTTAAAATCCATTTTAATCAACTGATCATATTAAATGTTGCCTGTTAGTCTGTTATGTAGGCCAAATAACATGAATGCATTCTGCATCTAGAAAAGTTCTGCAAATAAATATTTTTAAATTTTATTTTTACCTGTAACAGGTGGAAGGCTGGGTGGTAAAGGGCCTGGGGGTGGCACTGGAGGTCTAAGATTAACAGGTGGGGGACTCAGAATTGGTGGTGGGGGAGGAAGTCCAGGGGGAGGTGGTCCTTCAACAACAGGGGGTTGTGCTGGAAAAGGCAGAATGCCAGGAAGATTCACATCTTCTACAACTACTGGGTCACTGCCATGATCAAAAGGGCACATGTCTCCTCTCATACAGAAACCCTTTTCTGGAAAAAAAAATTAAATGTTAATAGCATTTAGCATCAGAGGTATGATCTTTAAGTATATAGCAGATATCCTTTACATAATACAGAACCTAGAAATTTAAAATCTTTGCCCAATTTTAATTACCTAGACTAGACATAATTAAATAGCCACTTAACATGATTGCTACTTAGCCTATTTATAAAGAGTTAACCATGTTAGTATGAAGTCAAGCAGAAGGCAGAGCAGAAGTGAACCTTCTAGACCATTTGAGCAAACTGCAAGTTCTCCACAGAAATCTACAAAACATCATAAAAGTTTAAGATTTTCCTAACAATTTCTGCACCAACAGTTGAGGATACACTAGCAGCAAACTGTTTAGTTTCACTGACAAGGAAAATAAGCACCACCGAAGCCAAACAGGCTATGAACATATGAGCTTGGAAACAAGATGGTCTGGATGCCTTGAAAAGACGCCCAAGTAAGGCACTCGAGACTTGGGTTTCCGAGAGGTTTAACAAGGCTACTGCTATTTCCATTATAAATATGTGCTGCATAGGAGCAGACATTGTTTGCTTGGCAGTGAGACCGAGCACCCTGCAGCTGTAACACTGACTGGCTACAGGAACTTAACAGAACAGCCAGAGAAAGAAACCTGGAAAATATAACGGCAGTCTTAAGGTGGAGAGAGACTTTCCAAGTATAATAATGGATATTACCCAGGTATAACTTCCAAATTCAATATAAACCCTGATAATTCTGTTTAGGTGCAAAAAAAATTAGCACGGACCAAAACCTTCTTTTGAAAGCTTCATTTTAAATGTTCAACATAGGAAATTTTGAATTAAATTGTCTATATTGCAATGGTTATCCAAAAGTATTGAAATGCTTTAGTACGCCTGTAAAAGTTTCTCTTTAAAAAATAAGCCATACACACAGCAGACAGCAAAAAGCATTTTTTAATCTCTTTTTACCAGTAGGTCCAATGTCACTTGCTTAAATAATACTCCCTGAAAGTATTGTAAGAAAACCTGCTCAATAAAACAGCAAGAGAAAAAAGTATTAACTATATTCACCTTAATAGACTATGTGGATAGAAAAAGTTTAGTTTCAGGAAGAATGTTATAAACAGATATTGGAAGACTCAGAAAACAAAACTGAATTGTTTTTATAAGAAAAATCATCATGACAGAGAAGGAAAGAGTATAAAAGGAGAAGGAAACAGTATAAAAAAGTAGGATTAGAGGGGCAGGGAATATGTCCTAGATGCTTAGAGAAAAATGAAGACAGCATCTAACCCTGAGAGGAGGAAGTAGATATGAAACTATATGTTCTCACAATGCTTAGGGTCAGAAGGGACCTAAACAGATCATCAGGTCTGACCCCCTGCCCCAGGCAGGAACAAGTGCTGGGGTCATAACATCCCAGCCAAATATCTAACCAGCCTCCTCCTGAAGACCCATAAGGTAGGAGAGAGCACCACCTCCCTTGGGAGTCCATTCCAGAGCCTGGCAGCCCTAACCGTAAAGTAAAGCTTCCCGATGTCCAGCCTGAACCTTCGCTCTTACAATTTGTGGCCGTTATTCCTAGTAATCCTCGGTGGTGCCCAAGGGAACAGAGCCCCCCACAAGTTTCCACTGGTCCCCCCTGGTGAGTTTGTAAACGGCCACCAGATCCGCTCTCAGCCTTCTCTTGTGTAGGGTGAATAGGTTCAGGCCCTTTAGCCTCTCTTCACAGGGCCTGCCCTGCTGCCCCTTGACTATGCAAGTGGACCTCCTCTGGACCCTCTCAATGCTAGCCACATCCCTCTTAAGTGCAGCGCCCAGAATTGGATGCAGCACTCTAAGTGTGGCCTGACCAATACCACGTAGAGGGGAAGGATCACCTCCCTGGACCTGCTTGTGATGTGGTTAGCCTTGTCTATAAGGAATTAGAACACACAAGCAGAGAGGCAACTCAAAGAAAGGTTCCACAGGGATTTGTTTTTTTAAATCAGAGCTGGAAATTGATAGAATATTAATGACAATCTAAAGGATAGTTTTATAGTAGTTTCTGGACACTTATTAGGCTTATTTTTGGAAAAGTAAAATCTGGTAAGATGTTGTATAGGATGGACTACATAAAAAAATAAAACAATATACTCTTTGGTATGGACAAATGCCTACATTAAAATAGGTTACCATAGAACATCTGATGTACAGCAGCCTTCAGAGAATCATAGAATTGGAAGGGACCTCCCGAGGTCATCTAGTCCAATGTCCTGCTCAAAACAGGACCATCCCTCCCAGCCAGGTCATCCCAGCCAAGACTCTGTCTAGCCAGGTCATAAATACGTCCAACGATGGAGATTCTACAACCTCTCTGGGTAACCCATTCCAGTGCTTTACTACACTCATGAGAAAGTTTTTCCTAATATCTAACCTAAGTTTCCCTTGCTGCAAGCTGAGACCATTGCTCCTTGTTCTCTCATCTGCCACCACTGGGAACAGTCTAGCTCAGGCTTGTCCAACATACGACCCACAGGTTGCTATGAGGCCCTCCAAGCTGTTTTCTGAGGCCCGAGGTGCTGCAACAGGAAACGAAAGTAAACACTGTACTTTCATGGGGGGGGGGGGGGGGG
>NW_017729032.1:100933074-100939348 GCF_001723915.1 Gavialis gangeticus
TTGAATATGGCTCGCCGGCCCACTGGGTGATAAAAAGTTCATGATCCGGCCCCACATTCAAAAAAGTTGGACACCCCTGGTCTAGCTCCATCCTCTTTGGAACCCCCCTTCAGGTAGTTGAAAACTGCTATCAAATCCCACCTCAGTCTTCTCTTCTCCAGACTAAATAACCTGTTCCCTCAGCCCCTTCCCGTAAGTCCTATGCCTGAGCCCCCTAACCATTTTCACTGCCCTCTACTAGACACTCTGGGTGCTGATACACATGCAGGGAGCCTGCTCCGATGCGCTGTAATTACAATGCAGTGGAGCAGACTCAATTAATAGAATCTGCTAGAGCGTAGCAATTGCTGCGCTCCAGCAGACTCCAGCATCAGATGCATCAGCATCTCCGTGCTGAAAAACACCAGCAGGGGTGCTTTAACTAAAACTTGTTTGACAAGCTTTAGTTAAAGTACCTCTGCCATTCTTCAGCACAGGGAACACTGATACACGTAATGCTCTGGGCGCTTTAATTACAGCAGCTCTCGGAGCCACTAATTGAAGCATCCCACACACTTTCCTAAAGCATGTGTATAAAATGCCCTCTCCTATTTGTCTACATCCTTTCTGTAGTGGAGGGCCCAACACTGGACACAGTACTCCAAACATGACTTCATTCACCAGTGCCAAATAAGGCAAAGAATGACTTCCCTTGATCTGCTGGCAACACTCTTACTAATGCAGCCCTGTATGCTGTTAGCCTTCTTGGCAACAGAGGCACACACTGTTGGCTCATATTCAGCTTCTTGTCTTCTGTAATGCCCAGATCCTTTTCCGTAGAGCTGCTATTTAGCCAGTTGGTTCCCAACTTGTATCAGTGCATGGGACTCTTCGGTCTTAAGTGCAGGACTTTGCACTTGTCCTTATTGAACCTCATGGAATTTCTTTTGCTCCAATCCTTCAATGTGTCAAGGTATCTCAGAATCCTAACCCTACTTTGTCTGCTCACATTTACTTAGAAATTAAATGAAAGCTAAAATCAGGAAGTTTGAATGAAAAAGGGCTCAAGATCCCTTGTTTAGCTTTCAATTTTCCAGGGGCAAATATTGTTTCCATGTGTCAGATGTTCTAGGTTAAGTCCCCACCAAATGTTAACTGCCTTTAATCTAAGATGAAGCTTAACTAAGTTTCAGCATAACAACTACTTATGGATATGCAGTTTCTAAAAATACGTAAATCTGCATCCCAAAGACAAGTAGATGTAAAGCATAAAAATCTTCTAGGGCTTAGTCCCCATCAGCAAAAGCTTCTTATAAATACCTACATCTGCATACCTAAACTGGTAGTCCTCCTTAGTGTTCATGCAACTTGTGAAATAAAAGCACCTCTTTACCTGTATAATTATGTCTATAGTTGGGCTTTTGCTAGTCTCAAAATGTCACTCATTACTCTATCAATGGAAGTTTAAATGTAGATCAACCCTAGATCTTCGATGGTATATGCCAACCAGTGATGATCAACCTCCGACATGTGGGGCTGCGTCAACCAACCTGCAGGGCACCCCATAGGTCCAGAAATTTGATAACAGGGGAGCAGTGGCAACATTAATTGCCATGACAGCTAACACTGTCTCTGCTCCCCCACCACCACATTTCTGGACCCATGGGTATTCCAAGCCAGATGACAGTCCCACAACGCTGACTGCGATAGCACAAGGGTTCACTCAGCAATCAGATCCAGAGCACGGAGCCAGGCAGACATTCTGGATCACACTCATAGACTGACACCACTGATCCCATAGTCAATCTGACCTGCAGGCTGATCCCTCGCTACTAACATATACCATAATGGGAACCGGCCTGAAAAATTGATGGGATTTTGTAGATGAGGAAATTCTTCCTAGTGAGTAAGGTATCAACTCTGAATACACTTGATACATTTCTACTGAATAAATGCAAACTGTGTCAAATTCAGGAGCTGACACTTGTAAAAAGTATAAAGAAGAATTAAATATTATAGATCAGTGATATGCCAGATCCTTTGAATAGTGCCATGAGGTGTGAGGAGATGTGAAGAAATAAGCAGATAAGCCAGGTTCAGGCTTGCACCCACCTGGACAATCTCCCACCCCTACTGCCCAGCATCCATGTAAGGAGGTAAGCACTGTAATATAATAATTAGTTTTTTAAATGGGGTGTCAATTCACAACAGATACAGAGGGGTGCCTTGGGACCAATGAGGGGTGTTTCAAGTCAAAACAGTTTGAGAACCACTGATATAGATGATAGGTGTTACCAGTATAAACACAGGACTAACATTTTTAAGAAACGCTGCCAAAATTGAAGTGCAAAGAAAGCCTAAGAACTTGAAGTTAAAAGCCAGTACCAGTCAAAAAATATCAAGTAATAAGTAAAAAGTTAGGAATAAAATCAGGGGAACAAGTTATCCAAGATTTCTTTGAACTGGACAACTAACTTCTGCCTGAAGATAATAAAAAGTGTAACAAAACAATGGTAAGGAAATCACAACCACAAATTCATATAAAAAGAGCAGTTTCAGTAGCACAGGTCAAAAATACACTGACAACCATGAGACTGTTTAAAAAGTAAACTATTCAAATGACTTATTCGTTTTAAGGATTTTACTGAGGAAAAAAGTTAAAATAGGATGACAGAAAACAGCTTTTAGGATGACAGTGCTAAACAAAAGACATTATCAAAAAAATACCAATGGTGCAATATTTAAACTTCTATTTAAGTTACTAAAAAGTATTACCTACCATCATAGTCTCTACAGCGTTTCTTTGGCAGTGGCGGTCTTCCATATGAGTTGTGGTCTAGCTGTTCTTCATGGAACTCTGACCAACTTTCAGTCGTGTTATTGCCATGATGAGCAGGAGCAATAACTGTAATAGTGCTGCTCAGTGTAGGGACAGGGTAATGGCCAGATGAAATGTTTGTTACAGAAGAAACTGGAGTATAGCTGTTTTCTAATGGATCTGTTCTATCCAGATCATATTTTGGCTTTCCCAGATCCCTTTCTGTAAGAAAACAGAGTTAACTTTCATAAGACTTATGGTATCAAAGTTGGTAAGCCCCCAAATCTGGCTAACTTGGACAGTTTCTTAGTTCAAAATAGATCAACAGCAGCTACCTCTGCTTCGTGTTCTGCTTCTAGTCCTGCTCCTGCTCCTGTCCCTATCCCGGTCCCGCAGTCTCTCTTTGCTCCAACTTCTACTTCGACTCCTGCTGTAACTCCGACTCCGCCCTCTTCTTCTGTTGTAGCGGTCTCTGTACGAATCTCTTCTAGGTGGATTCCGGTCATAGTCTCTCTTGCGAGAACGTTCATCTTTCTTTCTCTCATCACGGCTTCTAAATTCATAGATTCATTACACATCAATGTAATTGTTATTTGAAAATATGACCACTTTGAAAACATATTTTAAATTATAAAGCACTTCCATTGCTACTAAAATCTCTACTCAAAGTTTTTAAAAAATTATATTAAAAGGAACATAATGCATTGGCTAAAACTCTACGGTGCTTTGAGCATGGAAAGGGAACAGTAGGATTGTCTGCCCCATCACACAAAATTTGGAATACATTAAGATATTTAAAAACTAAGTCCTCATTACTATTTCACCTACTAGACGTCTCAGACCTCTGATAGACATTCAGTTTAAGGTGTGATGGGATCTAATCCCTATTCCTAACAATCCCACCTCTTGCCACTTTCTGTGGAAGGTAGGCCATTAAACAGAAAACAAAATATAAGAATAACTGGAACTTGGAGAACGTGCAAGCAGAAGCCTGATTCAATAGCTCAGGAGGACACTTTTCTACAGAGAAAGGAGCAAGTGAGCCCTGGGTGCCTTGGTCAATTATTTTAAGCATTTTATTTTAAAAAATAGTGGATGAAAAGCATACAAGTAATTACTATATAATGCAAGACGGATAAACATAAGGGACCAGAGATCAGGGTTCCCTCCTTTCTTCCTAGGAAAGTGTTCTCCCTCACTGAACTATAGAATCAGTCTTCTTAAATGCTCTCCTTCCAGTGCCATGCCTCCTGTATTCCTTTGTATTCAGTGGCCAGACTTCAATGAGACAAGGAGGATGCCCTCATTCCATCCTAGTTTTTAGCTTGGTTCAAGTGCTTCAGTGGGAGGTAGAGTTAAAACCTCCTCCATCTAAAAAGGGCCAAGGAACCCAGGTCTCAATTCCTGAGGATGTCCCCTAACTATGATTATCAGGCAAAATGTAAATCTTCCACTTGCAATACATTGATTCATATAGCCATTTCTCATTTGAGCAAGCTGGATCAAAGTATGATGAATATGCCAAGCGCTACCCAGTGAAAGAATAGGAGAACTGTGTGCCTCCTGCAAGGAAAACAGGAATATCTTCTGGAAACACAAAGTTCTGCATCTCTGCAAGATGGAACAGGATCAGTGTCAAGAATTTGTCCAGTGAGAGAACACCTATTCACCTCCATGGGTGGAATAGAACTCCCAAGGTGGGATGTGAACTTCTGAAGTTAGTAGGAAAGCTGAAGATGTGGAATAAGACCTGGGACTTGCCTAGAATCTAGAAAATATTGGCACATGATGCTACATTTACTGCTGATTTTATTTGTGTAGCTGATTTTTTTCAAATGAATACCAAAGTATAAAGTCTTTCACCACTCCTTTCTTCAAAGACAAATCTCTCATGTGAATGTTTGCATACTTTTTAGTGTATAAGATGTCTTGTATAAACCATAAAGATTTAGATAAAATACTGAACCAGTAATTATTATCCCAGTAGCACATCTTCAAGAAGTTAAAGTCAAAACTGAAAGCTACTAAAAAAATAATAATACCGTATTTACTGAAATAAGACAAGCACCCCCGTCGACATGAGGGAAAAGAGCTCCTTGTCTTGTATTTTCATACAAGGAAACCTCCTTAAATACATTACCTATCATTAAACTGCTGCCAAAAGCAGAATGTGCTTAAAAATGGAAACCTACTATGAAGTTGATTAAACATAGGCAAAACAGCATGACTAGTATGAAACGCATGGCCCATATTCATTAAATATACTGATAGGAACAACGTGTTCATTTCTTTTTTGTGCCCAGCCCTTCCAAAAAAAAAAAAAGTGGGGCATGGGGGGGAGAAAATGGCTCCTCCAGCAGGCTATGACCACCGGGCCTGGAGGTACTGCAATACCAGACTGGAACTTGGAGATACCAGAGCAACCTCCAACACTCTTCCCTGGTGCCAAAAATGCTGATCAGTACCTACACTACAAAGATAACTTAACGCAGCCCATCTGAATAAGATATATGGTAGTGTCTATTGAACTCAAACCCCCTTAGTGCCATCTCTTTCAAGTCATGGTGAGCCATTACACTGAATGCACTTCGACTTCCTCTTTACTCCCACAGATGAGCTGTGCCTTTCTTTCCTACTTCCAATCATTCCCATTTCTTCACCAGCCTTAAATGCATGTCTGGCAAACCTCACCAAATGCAGCCCCTAACAGTTCATCCAGAATCTGTCACCCCCCAACCCTCTGACTTTTGCATATAATTAGCATGGCCCCACCCTCCATGAGATGACATTGGACCAGGTTGCCCCTGCACCTCATCTGCATATACATTTTTGGAGGATTCATTTTTGGAGACTCATAACAAGAACACCCAGTTCCAGTCATGAGTGGAAGGGTTAATGAACACATGGATCCTTTGGCAGGGAGGGAGTAGCAGGGGGAGCAGGAATCTGGAATACACACATATACTAAGCAGTGCTGAGCTATGGCTTGAAATCCTGTTGACTCTGTTGGGGCCCAGCCCAGTAAACTATATGGTAAATCATGAGCCTTTTGGCTTTGTACTAGTATCATGCATACTTTGTCTTGCATATAAATAGCTACAAAAGGGATGCTTAAGGGTGCTTTTATGTGCTAAAAATTGCAACAATTTGAAAAAAAGATAAAATGCATCAATTGTGGATGAACTAAGTCTGTGCGTAGCCACAGTAATCTGCCTATATGCAAATTACTACAGGCATGTGCATGTCAAAGTCTGTGATTTCAAATTTGCCCCTCGCTTCCAGGAGCTGAGAGAGAACAGGGTCTGGCAGTAAAAGGAGGGGAGGGAGAGATGGTGCTGGAAGAGAAAGAGGCCAGAGGATAAGGGGCCACTTGATTCTCCCCCCCTCCAGATTTATTTCCTGTGCTGTAGCAAATGGGGGGGGGGGGGGGGCCAAAAATTACAGAAAAATTCCCAAAATTATTTTTTTATCCCTGAA
>NW_017729032.1:100939892-100951249 GCF_001723915.1 Gavialis gangeticus
GGGGGGGGGGGGGTCACATCTTATATGAGTAAATATTCAAGATAATCATATTTGAGTAAATATGGAACCAAATTAAAGCTACTCAGCTTCCAGGTCAATGCAAGATAGGGTATATGTTATAACATAATCACCCAGTGTTAACACAGAATCTGCTCCAAAAAGATTCCTCAAACAGAGTCTTAATATTTTTTTTTTAATTTGGAAAGCCTGCATAGCTACTCATAAACTGTACTGGTTTATACCATGACTGTATACAAATATCGAGAAACTACTTGACAAACTTCTACTTTTAGAACATAAAAGCATATCGCAATAGAGAAATGGAGCATCAGATGACAGCACAAAAGCAAAACCTCCAAAAACTAAAACTGATTACTGATATAATGCAAGAGCTATCCAAAGTTTATCATCACCTGGTTTCTCTGTACCGAGAACTTGACTGAGGAGGACTGTGATTTAATCTTCTAGAAAACTTCTTCTCTCGCTCTTCCTCTTTAATTGTCTGGATTTTAAAGAAAAACAGCAAGTCAAAAGATGATATCAGAATGCTCAAAGCTTTGCAGAGAACCTTGTCTGCCAAAGTTTTGCAATAGTTTTAATAAAAACACAGAAGCTGAGTGCATTTTTTGCTGAGTGAAATGTGCATTAAGCTGCAACTTGATAGCATACTTGTCTGTAATGGAATAGCTTTTAAAGTCTGATCAATTCCAAAATTTCAAAGAATGTTCTAACAGAGGGTTACCAAACATATGACCCTCAGAAGTGGGTCATGCAACCTGTGGGGTTTCTCATGAGCTAGACCAGCATTTCTCAACTCGTGGGTTGCAAGAATATTTCAAAGGATAGTGAGCTGTAGCAGGGCAGAAGGGTAGCAGGAAGGCACCTGACCCTGCAGTGGGAGGAGGCAGGGGAGAGCTGCGTGGCCATGCTGGCTGCACCAGGGGCAGTGCCCATGCTTGCAGTGGTGGGATGGCTAGGAGCTGCTGCTTGGTGGGGCAGGGCCATGACCAGGCTGCCTAGTGCAGTATGGCAGCCCCAGCTTAGAGTGGGAAAGGGAGTGCCACAGGACTCGCCTACTCCTCCCTCCAGCTTGTGCCAGGACCAGATTTGCTGGGCTGCTGCCTGAATGAACCTGAGCTGCTGTAGCCACCATGCTGCAGCCCAACCAGGAAAGGGATGGCTGGAGGCCGCTCTGGAACGGCTGGTGTGGCAGAGGGCTACGGGTCAGGAGTGAAGGACACCAGCATGGCCCAGTGGGGCAGGAGACTGGGGGTCAAGCACTGGCAAAGCCAGGAGGTGTGGGTCAGGACAGGCCATGGATCTTGGCAAATGGTTCCTGGTAGGAAAAAGGTTGAGAACCACTGACTTAGCTGGAACTGCTGTGATGGTGCAGGCCAGCAGCAGCCAACAATGGGAAAATGGAGAATGCACCCGTGGCTGCAGCATAAACTGCCCAGATGCCATGCCAAAGCAGCAGTTCCAGCAACCATGGCGAGAAGCCTCACAGTCCAGATCTGGGGGGGAGGGGGGGCAGTCTGACCTGTGAGAAGCCTCATCACCCAAACCCTGGCTATGGCCTACCCCCTGGCTATTGGCAGAGAATATTGCTCACCATTCTTAAGTTTGACACCCCTTTTCTAATACCAGTTCCCAAGGATGGCGATTCCACAGTCTCTCTAGGTAACCAATGCTTAATCACACTTGTGGTCAGAAAGCTCCACCTAATTTCCAACGTAACTTTTCTCTGCTGCAGCTTGAGTTCTTGTATATTCTTAGCTGTTAGCAAGAGACTTTCTGCCTCAGCAGTACACAATGAATTTGCTCCAAGCCTGCCCTTACTCATACTACCAGTATATGAGGCAGGGGTGGACAAAGGATATATACACCTTCTGTCCCTTCACTTCCTCTCATCTGTAGAGTTTTATGCTACATGTAACTCTGGCTGTAGGGCAGGGGAGAGGTAGGATATATTATGTACACAGACACGCACACACTTCCAGTTACCAGTAAGAATCTTCTCATTCTTCTTCAAATAATTGTTCGTATATAGCATTCTCACACTGTCACATGTTTAGAGGCAGGTACAGGAATCCACTAAGCAAAAAGCAATAAAAGGATTATGCTGCCAAATGCAGTATGTGCCCTAAAAGCTTCCATTATGATACAATGTTTGGTGAAAGTGCAAGTCAAACTCTAGGTGACTGCCCTGTTAAATGCCACCTATGGTGATGCTGCTTAGGAAGGCTATGGAATTAATCTGTGGTTTAATGGAACGAGCTCATGACAGAAGGCAGTTCCACTTCAGTGATATTACTATATAGTTTCACATAGTTGTGAGTCTGAAAGACTCCATGATTATCAGCTCAGAAACTATCAAGACAGATAGCAACTGAAACCTTAAAGAAGGGTTTTGTCTCATCCAGATAGTAGGACAAAGTTTTCTTATTGTCAAGGGAGTAACACAGCTTGAGCCTGAAAGGTGTAAGGTTTTGGGAAGAACCCAGCAAGGTAGTCTGCTGATCAAAAATTCAGACACCACCTTAGTCAAAAAGCTTATTTGGATAGAAGGGAAAAACAGAGAAGATCAGACAAAGGCTTGAATCTCAACTGATCAGTCATGAAGTACTTGCTAACAAAAATGCTGTTTTCATGAACAGGCAGAGAAGGGAGCACACATTGGAGGGACTGTCAGACTCAAATGGAAGTGACATAAGGACCAAATTCAGTCCCATCAAGGAAAAGAATTCCTGTTCCGGGGAAATACCACAGTTAAATGTGAAGAATTTTAGATCCATCAGATGAGAAAATACACACTGTCCCAAAATAAACACTGTCCCAATCCCAGTGTGCAGGGGCAGCACTGGACCCAATCAGGCCCACAGACTGGCCCTGCTCCATTCATTTGGCCTACAGGGTCAAAACCTTGAGCACCACTGGCCAAGACATCTCACAGATGTTCTCCAAATGAGAGAGGCATCACATTGGTTACGTTATAAAAGGTTGTCCAGAATGTCTGGAATGGATGCACTGTCAGGATTAACAGCCTGATACAAGCTGGAAAACCTCTTTCACTTTGCCATGGTCTTTTAGTCTATAAATAAAAATGTCGCTGACCTGAATAGAACACTTTTGTTCTGTGTGGCAAGCATCCAGCATCCAAGTTGTGAGATGAAGGGAGTAAAGGTTCCAAGTGAAGGACTCTCATTTTGAGTCAAGATGTCAGCGACTAGCAGAGCAGCTCTGGAATCACTCCCACAGTTTTGAAAAACAACATTTTTAGGCCATATGGGGGCCAACAGAATCATGCAGGCAAAAAGTCCTGCCTCACGCTCCTGAACTTCCACAGAGATGTGGGAGTTATGGCAAACACAAGAGGCTTCCTAACCATAGGATCAGAAAAACAGCCAACAGGTAACTTGGACTAAGGCATCCACTGTAATGAAAGTAACCTCAGTTTCAGAGATATTTCTCCTTAGGTAGCCTCTATCTGGGAAGGCTGAACTGAAAACCAAGTCCTTGGAACCCCAACTTATGGTAAAAAAGAAAACAGTCTTCATAAGAGATTCTGTAACCTGTAAAGCTGTATTTTGGAAAGGTGTACCTGATCCCAGATACATCACTTCCACAAACAAATTGCTTCTCTAAAGAGAAAATTTCACTTCTCCCCATCTGTTGAAGCAGAACATGGTGGCATTGTTGTTGCTCCTCCTCTGGACCAAATATGGCAGAGAAAGACCCTGCAAGTTCTCTGTACCTCCCTGAGGTCTATCATACCATATCTAATCCTCCCTGAGGTGTGCAGTGTTCTCCTATGAAAATTAGAGAACCTGTGTGCGCAGAGGTCAACAGCCCCCAATGGTGAAAAAATAAGTTAGGGACTATTTAGAAAAGCTGGACGTGTATAACTCCATGGGGCCCAATGCAATGAACCCCTGAGGGTGCCGAGGGAATTGACAGATGTGATTGCAGAGTCACTGGCCATTATCTTTGAAGACTTGTGGGGATTGGGGGAGGTCTCAGATGACTGGAAACGGGCAAATATGGTGTTCATCTTTAAGGAAGGGAAGGATGATCCAAGAAACTAAAGACTAGTCAGCCTCACCTCAGTCCCCAGAACAATCATGGAACAGGTCCTCAAAGAATCCATTCCTAAGCACTTGGAGAAGGTGATTAGGAACAGTAAGCATGGATTCACCACGGGCAAGCCATGCCTGACCAACCTGAATGCCTTCTATGATGACATAACTGGCTGTGTGGATGTGGGGAAAGCAGTGGACAAAATACATCTTGACTTTAGCAAGGCTTTTGATACTGCCTCCCACAGCATTTTTGCAAGCAAGCTGAAGAAAGATAGGTTGGATGAATAGACTACAAAGCACACAGAAAGCTGACTGGATTGTTGGGCTCAACGGGTAGTAATTAATGGCTCAATGTCTAGCTGGCAGCCAGTATAAAGTGGAGTGCCCTAGGGGTTGGTTTTGTTCAATATCTTCATTAACAATATGGAAGATGGGATGTATTGCACCCTCAACAAGTCTGCAGATGACACCAAGCTGGAGGGTATAGTAGACAGATGGGAAGGTAGGACTAGGATTCAGATCAGCCTAGACAAATTGGAGGATTGAGCCAAAAGGAATCTCACAAGGTTCAACAAGGGCAAGTGCAAAGTCCTGCACTTAGGACAGAACAATCCCATGCACCAATACAGCCTGGGGATTGACTGTCTAAGCAGCAGTAGTGCAGAAGAGGACCTGGGGATTACATTGGACAATAAGCTAGAGACAAGCCATGTGCCCCTGTTGCCAAGAAGGCTAACAGCATACCAGGATGCATTAGTAGAAGCGCTGCCAGAAGATCTAGGGAAGTAATTATTCTAATCTATTCTGCACTGGTGAAGCCACATCTGGAGTACTGTGTCCAGTGTTGGGACCCCCAGTACAGAAACAATGTGGATGAGGTGGAGAGAGTACAGTAGAGAGCAATCGAAACGGCTGGGGCACTGAGGCACATGACTTTTGAGGAGAGGCTGAGGGAACTGGGTTTATTTAGTCTGAAGAACTAAGAGGGGATTTGATAGCAGCCTTTAACTACCTGAAGGGTGGTTCCAAAGAGGAAGGAGCTGGACTGTTCTCAGTGGTGGCAGGTGACATACAAAGAGGAACAGTCTCAAGTTGCAGCAAGGGAAGTTTAGGTTGGACATTAGGAAAAACTCTCTCAGTAGGAGGGTGATGAAACACTGGAACAAGTTACCTAAAGAAGTGGTGAAATCTTCACCCTTAGAGCTTTTTAAGGCCTGGCTTGACAAAGCCTTGGCTGTGATAATCTAGTTGGGGATGGTTCTGCTTTGAGCGTGGAGTTGGACTAGATGACCTTCTGAATCCCTTCCAACCGTAATTTTCTACAATTCTATGACTTGCTCATTCCAGTTTATTTGCAACATCAGTAAATGATATGAAGGTTAAGACTGAGATACTTCAGAACTGAGGTGGGGGGGAGAAGAGGCGTTTAATGGGGGCTGCTTCACATTAAGAACTTTGTTGCCGAGTAGGACTACAGCCAGAGATTCGCACTGAGCCACTCTCCACATTATGCTTGGCTCAAGGAAGTCCATTTTACTTTTCTGGAAGTTCATTACATCACTGCCCAATCAGTACTGCACAGAGTCATCAACCTGCATCACCCAAAGGACACTGTCAATGACGAGGGATGAGAAAAGACAACAGCATGCCTACAGTTTAAGGTTAGGGATAGAAGTACAGGAAATAGTTAATGACAGCTGAGTTACCCATGATGCTACAATGCTTTTGATCGGGCTCCTCTGCCTGCAGCAATGTCAAGAAGTAACTGTGAATATGAAGTCAATAAAAACAATGAAAAGAGGAGCAGCTTGCAATATATGGCAAGTTTAATGACAGTATCCTGCAAAACTATTACAGGTTATGGGTGAAAGAGCAAGAGCATCCTCCTGCCCTTCTTCCCACCTGCCAGCTCAGTCTACATACGCAATGAAATAAGCAAACTTTTAGTAGTAAATAATTTAACAGATCATCACTCTATGGGGACAACATACTGATTAAGGATTCTATAATATGGTGTAGCAAAACTAGGGTTACATATATATTTTTATTTAAAAAGCAGCTCAGAATGAAAGATGGTTTTCAGCCCACTACACAATTGCTGGGAGGGAGAAAGCTACCACACTAGTAACCTTAACACGCTAAGGCAGGGCTGGCCAACCTGCAGCATGTGCCACAAGTAGCATGGGAAGGTTGTGTGTGTGGCCTGAAGCAGTTTAGGGAGGAAGTGTTCCAGAGAACACAGCAGCAGATAGGGCAGGGAACAGAAAGCTGAGCAACAGTATGGGGAGAGGACAGGAGTAGCCCCCATTACACTAGAGTCATATTCTGTCCTCAGATGTGTATGTGAAACTTTCTCCAATATCATGCCTTGTTCTTTTAATCAATTCTTATTGCTATAGCTTAAGTTCTACAGTGCTTATTACATCACATACACTGTATTATAAAATGCATCATGTTAAAGTCTGGTTATACAAACATATTTGTTGGTTACACAAAAACAATGAGAAAAGTTGTGCATTAAGATCAAGTCTTACCCAAATTCTTACCTCCTCTTTTTTTATGTCTTTTTCTTGATGTTGAAAAAATTCTACTTTTAAGCTTCCTGATGATGGCTGTTCTGGTGGAGGTAGATAGCTCTTTGTATTCACAGCCTCAAAAAGTTTTTCAACAAAGATCTGGGTCTCTAAAAATAGAAAGTTTGTACATACTTTACAAATGCCTGAGATTCAGAATCCCATAGTTTGTATTTTTAACACTTTCACTAAAATTTTAATTATATCCTCTCTCAGGTAAATGTTTCAAAGGAAAGTACTGCCTGAATACTTGCGAAGATTAAAAAAGAATAAAAAGTACCAAGTCATTACCTAAGCCCTCCAAAATCTGTTTTTTTAAACCTTTCCAACCTAATTATAATTTAAATCTGAACTTTCCCATTGCTTACATTTACAAGCCACTAAAGAATGCTACTTAACATAAATATTATGGATTTGAATTGGCATTAAAGTAACAACTACTAATTCATTTGCCAAATACAGGGCTCATGAACAGCATCATTAGAATATAAACTGCACTATGGAAGTTATTTAATATAACTAGAAATAAATAAAGAATGAAGGAGTTTGCTACATAATTAAATTGCTACAAAACATATTGCTCCTAAAATACTGATCTAGTCATTACATATTTTTAAATATTAGTTGGACAAAATAAGAGATAAAGTAAATAAAATTACACATATAATCTTAATAGTTCCATTTATCAATATGTGACTTTTTATTTTGCAATGCATTATTTCATGCACCAGGGATTTACTCTTGAATAAAGCCGTTGGAAAAATGTTAAGATGTTGCCAAAAAAAGAAAAAAAAAAAAAAAATCACACTAAATGTTACTAGGTATATGACAGTGGTATTCTATCTCCATACAAGATTTTCCATGGTACTGACATTTTACAATTAAGTTTTAAGGATGAGTTTTCATCAACACAAACAAACTTTTAGTTTTACCCACATCTTGCATCTTCCAAATCAGGAGTATTTGAGATAAAAAAAAAAGATGGTAAGATAAGCAAACAACATATATAAACAGAGAAAAATTACCCTTAAAGTTATACGATTTTTCCAATCAAAACACCTAACCGGAAGCTATAAAGGGTAGTCAACATCCTGAATAGAATACATTAGAGAAAAGGCACAGCTCCTTTCCCCAAGAGCTTAATTTTTTCAATCACAGAGTACCAACAAAAGCAGTGGATATAGAGATCCTGATCTAATCTCAATGTTAAAGATTTTTAAAGCTATAAGATATATACCTTTTTAACAGTGGTGGAAGGTTTCATGGAAGGAGGACACAATGATGGAAGCTCAAAGAACACACCCACCAGTGGCACACATTAGTAACCAAGGAGGAACACACTTAGACAAAATGAAATAAACTGAAATGGATAGGTAGGCATGTCAGGGTGCTGAGACACCCTTAGTTGAGAATCACTGCTTTATAACAACAGCCATACTTTTAAACAGAACCCAAACTTTTTATGTTTATATTTTAGAGATCCAAGAAAATTGTCTAAGAACACATACATTTCACACCTCAAATACAGAGTGCCAAATGCATATAGTCCAATTACCAATATTCCTGTCCTTAATTACACAATGGCTAAAAAGAATTAATATATTAAATACAAGGTTAGTGCTTACGTAAATATTATGCAATATCCCTATTTTAGATGTTAGAGATGTAACCTAAGTAGCTAGTTACATGTAATAAAGCCTTGTGAAAAGAATAATTAATCCTAAATTAAATTAGAATTTATGAACATTAAAAAATAAAGCATCTCCATGAAGTTTTATAGTCACAAAAAATTATCTTACCCTTTTGAAGAAATACATCCAGCTGATCAACACACAATGCCTTCAGTTCTTTTTCACTTTTATCCTTCTTTACCAGAGCAAGAACATATTTAGCTAGAGCTGATGGATCTGCATCACATCTGTAAATAAAAATGTAAAATTCAACCAAAAACTGAAACTGCCCGCAACTGGCAAGAGAGACATATCAAGGACCTCACAGTATTCATATTAAAATTAAGGGAAAATATACAATCAGTTTCAGTGGGGATCAGTACAGACAGAGCTCCCCCCAAAATTCTTGTGAACATCAATATTTGCCTTAACATATTTTCTTTGATCAACAGAAATTTGTCTCACCTTCATAAAATGATACAAGTTACTATTTTCACAGAGAAAAAAAAATGTACATTAATTCTGCCAAGCCCGTATAGAAGCACAAGGAGGCAAGGGCACATTACTGAATAAGCAGCCTTACTAAATCTCATCTCAAAGCATATTAGTCAGGGGATGATAATTGACACCAGATTTGTTTCAACTTTGAAGCAAGCGGATTATGAACGTTGCCTTTACCTTCTACATCTCTCTCTCTCTCTGCTCCACAAAATGTGGACTGCCTTTTTATCTGAACATTATTGTGGAGCAGTGGCCATATGGATATCACCACTGAAATGTTACTAGAATGGGTTATTTAAGTAGCAACATGAATTAAAATAGCAGCAAAGGTCAACCTACTTGGGGTCAAAGATTTTTTTATCACTTCAGTGATGCCAGGATTTCAACCCTGATGCTTAATATCATCTTTCTCTCTCGCTGCTCAGCATAACAAGGCTGAAGAATGTTACACAGACAAAACTGCCAACCCAGCCAACACCTCTGCTTAGGCAAGAACAATATTCTGAAAAGAATGATGACCTCTGAAATGAAAGCAGAACTAAAACACTGTGTATTAACTCACACAAATAAAAAGCAAGTTTTCTGGTATTTTATAATTTAGTCCCACCCACCTACCAAAGAAGGGGTGTTCCCCAAAGTAGAGATTCCCAAATGGCAGCCCACGAAGCTCTTGATATGCAATCTGCAGACAGATGGCTAGTCATACTGGAACAGCTCTATATCCAGCTACTAGCCACTTTAATAATGCTTTCCCTTCTTTTCCAGTTACAGAATTGCTCAAGCTGCCACCAGGATACTAAGTCATTAGGAAAAAGACATGTGCCAGTATAATCACAAATTGGTAGAGAAGTGTCCAAGAAGGCTGTTAAAATAATCTACACTATAAAACATTTGAGAACTCTTTACCTTTGAGTACATTTGCTTTAGTATTTCACCTAGTCTTTCTGCCATGTATTTAATAATATTATGTACCTGAGCTGGCTAAAACCCTTTTTTTTTTAAAGCCCCTAGGAAAAGTACTCATATTCCACTATTACCTAATGCTACAACTGTTCACTAGGGCACCCCCAGGGAAGACCTGGACCAATGGATACCAACTCCTGGAAGGCCGCTTCAGGCTTAATACCAGGAAAAATTCCTTCACGGTCAGGCTGTCCAGACTAAGGAATAAACTCTCTCCAGAGGTGGTGTAGTCACCTAACCCAAGATATTTTCAAGAAGAGACTAGACAGTCACTTTGCTGGGGTCACCCTAACCCCAGCTGTCTTCCTGCCTAGAGCAGGGGGGCTGGACCCAATGATCTGCAAGGTCTCTTCCAGCCCCTAACAATCTACGAATCTACACAAGATGAGTGCTGAAATAAACTGGAAAGGTAAGACTAGGTGCTGAAGATTTATGTTGAAGAAAATGAAGACAAAACAAATTTTCAAAGAAAAGCATGGTGTCGACCAAAGCAAAAAACCGCAAAAACAGCTTGAGATGTTAATACAGATATCCCAAAGGATAAAATCTGAGCTCTGAACCAAAATATGCAAGTGGAGAGCTGCTGTACTCACCTGGGGTAAAAGTGACATGGTGAGAAAACCAAAACTACAAATAGCAGCATACTAAAGGCTGGACCCCACATGCAAAAAGCACAGAATATCAAGCTATTCAGGCAGAAGGCATCAAAACCCCCCCCTCATAAAGCCATAGGATAATATTCCTAGACTGAATAATACTCCTAGACCCAGAGGGAGGTGGACCAATAATTAAAATAAACTAGGATTAAGGACTGGGAAGGCATGGTTGTGTTTTAAATAGAATACCAAAGCAGTGTGACAGACAACATTTTTCAAAAGTTATTAACACAACTGTAAAACCACCCTTGAGTTGGGAGTCTAAACTGAATTTTAAAGAAGAGTTAAAGAACAAAATCATCAAAAGCAAAATCAGTAGGGAAACCAAGCGAAAGAGGGGCGGGAGAGGATCAATGGATAAGAATTCTAAAATATGAAGTAATTAAATGAAAGAATGGTTCTAATTGAAAGAAAAAAAAAAGTCCTAACATTCCCATGTCAAAACTGTAAAAGGTAGCTATCCAATAGTAACTGTTCAAAATCAAATTAGACAGAAATGCCCAGGGGCTTGCACAAAAGCAGCTGTGGAAACACTTCCCAAGCAACCCAACAACTTCTACAGAATTTAAGGTCTCTCTTGGGGGGTGGGGGGGGTGGGGGGCAGTTAAATTCAAAGCTTTTTGTTAGTATTTTTTTTGCTTTCTCCAGAGCCTTCTCTCCTTTGAAAGAGAGAACACACAAATTTGAAACTTGGAACCAGATAGCACAACAATGCAGGTTTAGCAAGACATAGTGGCGACCTCTCGTGAAACCAAAAAAAAAGGACTTCATATTTCTAGTGCAGAGCTGTCCAACTGGGAGATGCCTTGTTGGACCTGGTGCTGGCCACCAGTGATGACCTGATGAGGGGGCTGCAGGTGCTCGACCACCTGGGCGACAGCGATCATCACCTGCTAGAATTCACCATCCAGTGCA
>NW_017729032.1:100951904-100952530 GCF_001723915.1 Gavialis gangeticus
ACAAAGCTAACCTCTTTAACAATTTCTTTGCCTCCATCTTTTTGAGCAGGAACCAGGGCATCCCCCCCACTGGGATCCCCGGTGGACCCAGGGGAGGCGCTGCCAGGCCCAGGGTCAGTGAGGACCTAGTCAGAGAACTTGTGGTGGGTCTAGACATGTTCAAGTCAGCAGGTCCTGACGATCTCCACCCCAGAGTACTGAGGGAATTAGCTGTGGTCATTGCGGGACCCCTGGCACAGCTTTACGAGCACTCGTGGTGCTCTGGTGTGGTGCCAGAGGACTGAACCACATTGGCCCACAGTGGTTCCCATCTTCAAAAAGGGGAGGAAGGAGACCCAAGAAACTACAGGACAGTTAGTCTTACCTCGATCCTGGGTAAGGTTTTTGAGAGAATTATTCTGGCACATGTCCACGAGGGCCCAGCAGGTGAGATTATGCTTAGGGGCAACCAACACAGGTTCATTAGAGGCAGGTCCTGTCAGACCAACCTGGTGGCCTTCTATGACCAGGTCACCAAATCCTTAGATGCAGCGGTAGCAGTGGACATAGTCTTCCTGGACTTTCGGAAGGTCTTTGACACTGTCTCTCACCCCGTTCTCATTAAGAAACTGGGGGACTGTGGTGTC
>NW_017729032.1:100953521-100955344 GCF_001723915.1 Gavialis gangeticus
AGTCCCTGTTCCCCCGAGCACTGCCAGGAGTGACCAGGAATAACAGTCACAAGCTGGCAGAGGGTAGATTCAGGCTAGATATCAGGAGGCGCTACTTCACAGTCAGGGTGGCTAGGATCTGGAACCAACTTCCAAGAGAAGTGGTGCTGGCTCCTACCCTGGGGTCTTTTAAGAGGAGGCTAGATGTACACCTTGCTGGGGTCATTTGACCCCGGTACTCTTTCCTGCCATGGCAGGAAGTTGGACTCGATGATCTGCTCAGGTCCCTTCCGACCCTACAAACTATGAAACTATGATGACCCAACAGCATTAACCTGCAGCCTGTTGGGCCATGCTGGCCACCTCTCTGAGTCGTATAGTGGGGAAGGGTCTGTGCAGGGGCCACATGCTGCTGGCACAGGCCACAAAGTATGGGGGGGAGTGGCATTCTGGAGGGAAGCTGCCCCTAGCAGCACACAGCAGACTGCATACCAGCACTGTATGAAGCCACCAGTCATGGCAAAGTTGAACATCTCTGTTCTAATGGATAAAACAGGGTAGATATATACCCTGTACACTAACTAAGAAAGATATAGTAAAGCACAAGCGTTGATGAATCCAAGCTCACTTCATCAGACATCTTATTTAGTTAACCAATAAGGTGTGTATCTACCCTGCGTTCTGTCCAACTTCAGACTAACACCACTACCACTCTCTGCTAAAGGATGAGGCTGTTGAGAAATTCATGCCAGACAAGTCTGGTCCATCAGTGGGTCTTAAACATGACAGCTGAGGCACAACCTCCAAATTAAGACTTTCTAAGCTTCTGAATTCTGGAAGCTACAAAGGAAGAGAAACAGTGGAAAGATCAGTCTGGCTAGGCCCTATATAAATACTTTCCCCCTTGGCATCCACTCTGCCACCAAGAGAGATAGGATACTGGGCTAGACACTTTTCATCAGGGAGGCATCCCTACAGTACAGAGTTAAGCGATCACAGGTGGACGAACAATGTCAAGCAAATGAGACCACAGAGTGGCTTTCTCCTGCCCACATGCAGTACTTCTGCTTGATTTGGTTCAGCTTTAACAAGCTGCTCACCATCCTTGAATTGGGCCATCTTGGTGGTACCTGAAAGTCTATTATGGGGTGGGTCATGTACCCATGTCATCTCTAACCTGATCTCCCTGAGGCTGTATAGAAGGACTATAGATAATTAATCCTTATAAATAGTCTACAAATGAGGGTGCCAATGGCAGAGTTTCAGCATTGGCATAACCTTACTATTTTTCACAGCTTGACTATACAACATAAATATTTAACATTGTAATGTCCCTTAATGAAATTTAGGTACATCACTAATCAACTAAGATTCTGGTTTCTCTCTCCTCAAAGGTGTACACTACATTGTTTCTCAGAAAAATAACTTTGCTGCTATGAACTGGACATATTGAAAAATGTTTTATCAAATGGCCCATCCTCAGCAGTCTTCATTTTAAAACACTTCAAACAAAATTACATAAGATGTAATTGCTTTACTATTTATATTTTAGCTGATATTTGACAAGTGTGTGACTTCACTAAGAAATGTTTCAGGCTTGTAAAATACCATCAGAAACTACACATGATCAGATGATTAAAAGGTCAAGCAAATCTAGACACAGTTATGTTTATAAATTTATCTAAATTCAGAGCTTCATCCTAAAAGCTTCACAAGGTCTGCTGTACAGGACCTACAATTTCCAACACTTGCAATTTTATGGCAACTCTTCAAAGATTTGTTTTTATTAAAGCTCTAATCCCTGAGAAAAAAAAATGCTCGCATAATCATTAAGTAAAGATAAC
>NW_017729032.1:100960344-100962165 GCF_001723915.1 Gavialis gangeticus
AAAGATTAGTTTTTATTAAAGCTCTAATCCCTGAGAAAAAAAAATGCTCGCATAATCATTAAGTAAAGATAACGTCTTTACAATTAGAGTGAAAAGCTGGTAAATAACCTAATCATACCCTAAAGACTAAGAAACCAAAACACAACTGTATTTAGCCGAATACAAGGCGACTTTGAATTTAATGATTCCCCCCTCCCCAATAATTAGAATCTAAACATGGAAAGTTATAAACAACATAATTTTCCATGCATAGGATCCAATTAGTGGAAAGTTACCTTAAATTTGTGCCCCCCCCACTACCGTGGCAAGACATCCCACCCCATCCCCTCATTCCCTTCCACCATCACCCCTATCACACCCTCCTCCCCCACTACAGCCTGTCCCCCACACTCCTTACTTGTCTTCTGTTGCAGCTCTGCTCCTACAGGGCAGTCAGCAGCACCAGCAACCCTGGCCCAGTTCCAGGGAAAGGCAGAGGCAGCTCCCAGCCAGGCTGAGGAAGACCAGAGCTGGAGCAGAAGATAAGGGGGCTGAGCGGAACAGATTCTCCCCACCCTGCAATCTCCCCTGCACTCCATTGTTACCTGTCAGCTTTGCGTTCCTGAGGGAACCCTGGCACCCAGCTGCTGGACTTGCAAAGGACTTTTTCTTTCCCTCCCACTACACCTCACCTAACCAGAACTAAGCAGAAGAAAAGTTTAATAGGCATCTTGGGCCATACATTTCCCAGTCCCAGTATGGGAGGCCTATTTCAACTTAATTGACTAAAACTCGATTGTCGGGTTAGGGGATGCTGAGGCAAGAAACCAAGTCAGAGGGGGGATGGGCAACATTTGAACAATGGTTAAGGGTTCATCACAACGCCCAGCCCGTTGGAGCCCTGACCACAAATGCTGTCATACTTTTCCTGGGATGACTGGTGGAAGTCCTCCCCATAAACTTTATGAGCGTTCCAAATAATCCCCTTAAGTATGTTCCATGTGCCCTTGGAATTTCCTGCTTTAGAAAACAGACCAAATCAAAGTACCAGTAAACGACTACAGTAAGTTCTGAAAGTCATGCTAAGCTGATGGTTATTCACAATAGGTAAAATACAAAAAACTAATGCAAACTTCACAGTGCAAACATAGCTAGGCCATCTGAGAAGAAATAAAGTGGTATCCCTTCCAGTTTATCTTCTATAGTCATAATAATTTCAAGCCAGCACCTAGGTGTCTAGTTACTCCTTAAAACCTTACGTTTTTGCCGGTTGTTAATCAGTTTCTTGAGACATTACATACCAGATAACCCCTTGTCACTGGAAAAGGTAATTCATATAAATCAGTGGGTGATGTGTACAGGGTACACCACCTGAGAGCACTAGTACACCCCCCCAATCAGCCACACTCACCAGAATGCTTTGAAGAGGCTGGACTAAAGGTATAAGAAAGCTGTAAAGCAGCAAACAGTGTGCTTCCAGAGGGAGAAATCTCTCAGACACCATCCGCTGTTGTTCTCGAGAAACTGGGATAAACAGATAGTCTCTTTTTGGTGCCTCTTTAACCTTTAATGATCCTGCTAGGATCTTTGCCTGTCAACAACACCACCCCAAGTGCCTTGGATTGGTAAGATCCCAGCTCTCTCTCTCTAGCTCTCTTTTTTCTCTGTAGGCATAGCTTTCTGAACCTGAATTTTATTAAGTTAAGCTTGAGCTAGGTTTCCCCAAATACTTGATTGAACCAAGGTAATATTGTAATTGTTTCCATTTGTTTTTCCCTGTTTTGATTTTCTAGCCCCGAACTTGCATCTCTTTACTGTATCTCTTTAATTTTATTTTTTCTA
>NW_017729032.1:100967165-100982894 GCF_001723915.1 Gavialis gangeticus
CATTTTTCCTTCTCTACTTCCCCTTCCCCACTTGCTCTGCCTAAGGCAAAGATCCCTGTAAAGCCCCAAAATACTGTGGGGTTCACTCATCAAGAGGTGACTACTACTAGGAAAGTTAGGGCAAAAGATTGGGACATGCTAAGTTTGAGAGACATGCCCTAATGAACTGAATGGTGGCCCAAGAAGGTGTCAGCTGGACACCCAGCCTGATTAAGAGGTATTCTGCTCACTTGCCTGACTTCATTTTATTGTTACCTTAATTAATTGATTCCTGGCATATGAGGGTATCAGCCTGTACATGCTGATCAACCCAGCTGGGTCAGAGGTGTAGGGATGTCTGTGTGTGCGACTCCAGCAAGATAGCTCCATTGGGGGTGAGGATTTGCAGAAGGGAGAGATACAGCTCCATATAGAACCACAAGTAACACAAGCAGCACATTGATAGAATTAGAGAGACCCTAGAAATGTGCCCTTAATAACTGAGTGCAACTGAAAGTAAGGGGCAAATCTGGTAACACCCTCCCCTTGACTGCATGCCCCACTAAACAAGTCATTCCAGGCTGGGACAAGAAACAACTAAGCTCCTAGGCCCAAAGCCAGAGCTAAGCTACCATGTGCTCTGGGCCCGAACTTAAAAATCCAAGGCAAAGTTCCACACCCCCTGCTGAATGGGGAAAAAGAACCTGGTCTTAGTTGAGTAAATATGGTTTAAAAGAAGCCCACCCTTAAAAAAACAACACAAAAATTTATAGGTTACCCAAAAAACAAATTTCACTAGTTAAAGGAAGGGCATTCACAATTTTTGTATATTTGGATTTTGTCAGTACTGTTCAATCGCAATGATCTGGGTTCTAGCAAGCAAACTAATCAACATATACCCCCTCAACCTCTTAAAAGATATCTTACTATTAAAACCTCCAGAATTATCCACCTTGTTTAATATGGAGACAACAAGTACTGTTATGTGCACCTGAATAGGTGAATGACGAGCATAACACTGGTCGTGGAAAAATTCCTACAAAATCCCTTTCAAAGACAAACCTACAAACTTCACTTCATAAATCTACTGGATACAAATAAAGTTAATAGAATAATGCCATAAAGGTCAACTTCAGCAAATAGAGAGAGCAACTCAGTTACAATAGATATTATGACATTAATTTCAAGTGTTAAGGAAAACCAAGAATTGAAGTACAATTTACTAAGCTTTCCCACTCTGTGCACATGCAGCTTAGTGCTGCCCTACTAAACACCCACATAAGATAACAGGAATCAAGCTGTGCGTTCACAAGTAGGATGCCAAAAGCAATCTGCAACATCTCAAACTTTTAAGAGCAACATAAACCTAACTCTTATTTTTAAGCGTTCCCAAACATGTTTTCTTATTAAGTCAAGTACCACAGATTCAATTGGTTACAATGAGACGTTATTTTTACCACATTCTGCTTTTTTCTTTTCAGTGAAATAATACTAAGATTTCAAATTGGATTGGGAAACATACAGAAATCTATAAAGAGATTTTATTTTTAAAATGTGAATGACACTTGGTTAACTAGCGGCTTCAGAATAGAAAGTTAGGTTTGACTCAATTTTTACGTCAGCTTATCACTTATAATTATAATAGAGTCTCAGCTGCAACCCTTGTCATTACCACACACATTCAAATTAAGCTAAGGCAAGGGCATCTAAAAACATGGCCTGTTGGCCAGCCTGGCATGTTTTCGACACTGGCAACATTAAGCCCCATGGCCTGGGTGATTAGAGTCAACAGTCAACATGTAGGGGGTCAACAGTTAATGCCACCACCAGAAGCAAGTGCAGCCCACCAACTCAAGTGAGTTTGATACTCCTGGGCTTAGGAACCAAACCAATATTTGACAAAACAAAAAAAGGATGTATCCTCACCATGTGTTTGACATTCCAATAGGGCAGAAGACAATTTAGAAATTTGTTCTGTCTAGTTTTAAAGTGTAAATTACAGTAAACTCTCTGGTAACTGGCACCTTAGAAGTCTGCATGCCAGCTTGTAAGGAAAAGTGAAACCGGAAGTGCCCCCCGTGGCAAAGCAGCCTGTGCTGCCAAGCCCCTATGGCCCAGGGGCCTAACAGGCTGCATGGTGCCCGCTTTCCTATCTCGCAGGGCCCACAGGAGGGGCGGTGATGCAGCAGGAGGTGCGGAGGGACGTCCCAGATGCGACAGGGGAAGCGGCAGCCATGGCCGCTCACTTAGCCAGCATATTTTGTTATCAGGCAGCCCCCATTCCCAGGGAATGCCAAATAACAGAGGTTTTACTGTAAAATGTTTTCATTATAGGTAGATTTGTAATACCAGACTAAAGACTTGTATTTACAAATATGCAGTTAAGCACTGATTAACTACACAAGGAAAGGTTACAGCATTGTTCTACAAGACAGTGTCCCTGTATTACAGGCAAAGAATGAGTTGCATACTCATTCCACTCATAAATGTGGAAATGGTTAAAGATAGTAAATACTACAGCTGTATTAACTTTACAGATACTCAAATCAAATATTGCATTATTTAGGAAAATAAGAATTTGAGAATAAAACATGAAAATAAAAAAGGGTTGCCAATTTCATCTGCAAAACTCTAAACATAAATAATAGCCACAGAAATGATCTGCCCAATGCTTACATGCGTTTCTCCAGAATTGAAAAGTGAAAGGGAATACATTTTAAAAAGAAACAACTGAAAAATCTAACACCTAGGTAAACAGGCAAAACACCAGCCCTAATGCATTCACTTTAAGTGAAAAAAGCTGTGAGACCAACCTTCTACCTTTTGAAAATGCTTTAAAAAAAAAGTTAAAACTTTTTCTTAATCCCTCAGTGATGCAAAACTCAATTAACACAAAATCAGAAACGGATCAGACTTCACGTTTCAAGTGTCATTTCCTTCATTAATTCAGATTACTCGCATATATCTTTCCCCCCAAAAAACAGCCCTCCTAAAGTGGGGTATATACATTAAACAGGGAAGCTGATTTCTGCACTGGAATTGTGGATGCTGTAATGGCTGCTTCTCTTTCTGGCCTGAGAGAGGGAAGGGTTGAATGAAGGCTTCAGCACCATAATTTTAACCCTTTCACAGATACTGCCAAATTTGCAGTAGCTTTTGGTGGAGAAACAAGTCAGCCATGAAACCAGGATCCCTGCAATTAGAATTCAGCCATGACAGGAAAAATCTTTTTCCCCCTTTTTTCTGCCTTCCCAAAACAAAATCAAAACAAGCTCAAGATACATAAGGATCTTGGACATACCAGAATTAAGTCTTTACTAAGCTCTAAAACAAACAACAAACAAAAATAAAGAATCCCCAGATCCTCTCTCTGATAAAAAAAAGAAAACCTCAATTTGTGGATTTAAAAAAAGTATCCCAAAATGCATGTTTTTCCATGATTAAAATGGAATACCACTAATATATAGATACCTGTATCTCTACAGATCTACAGAGATACAGATCTATAAATATATAGTGGTGTTTCAGTTTCATAATAGAAAAATGTGGATTTCAGGTTACTTTAAAAAAAAATCCCCAATTTTTGGGTTAAGTCAGAGAAAGCCAGGATCCCACTAATCATACATACCACTCTTCCACTTACAAAAAAAAAAAATCTCCTGTTCCTACTTGCATATACCATTTCAGGTCCAAATGCTATGCCAACTCCAAGTTTTCTAAGTCTTTGCTATTGCTGACCCCAAAACTATGCATTTGCTTAAGGAGCATAATTTTGTTTTGTCCAGGAGTTACAGAGCTCTTCCATTCTTTCAGTGGACAGCCTGCTGAGCCTACAGAGGTCCATCTACTTGCTCCTGCAAAGATACTAGCTCCCCCCTGTCTCCAGCAAGGTGTACATCCAGTCTCCTTTTGAAGATCTCCGGGGTAGATGTCTGTACCACCCCAACTGGGAGTCTATTCCAGTCTCATCAAACAAACCATGAAGAAGTTTTTCTTTATATCCAGTCTGAAACCTTCTTCTAGGAGTTATGACCGTTGCTCCTGGTTTTCCCCTGGGGCGCTTTGGTGAAGAGTTGTCTGCCTAGCCCAGGGGTTCTCAAACTGTGGGTCGCAACCACCTGGGGGCTCGCAAACAACTTAAAAGGGGGCTGCAAACTTCCCGGGGGGGGGGCGCACGGCAGCACACGGAAGCAGCGTGTGGCGGCAGCACCAAATGGTGGCTATCACCAGTGGCTGCCATGTGCGAGCTCCCTGTCCCCTGCCATCGCCATTCAGCACTCAGGATCACAGTATCACGAAGTTTGAGAACCCCTGGCCTAGCCCCTGATATATTTGTAAGTGGCCACAAAATCCCTCCAAAGTCTCTTTGACCCAAAAGTATGCCGAGGGATGGATGATAGAAGGGAGGAAAAAAATATGGAGGAAAGCATAGGCCAAGATGTAGAAGCAACTTCAACATTTCTAAATACTATCAAGAATTTTTTTTTTTAAATGAGAAGAGTTTATGAAAAAAATCATCAGGCTGAAGAACTTTCATCTAGCTAACTATAAATGTTTTCACTAAAAGTATACTGAAATATCTATAGTAGGGGTGTCAAACATATAGCTCACATGCTGGATCTAGCCCATGGAGCTACTCCCTTTGGCCCACTAGGCTGGCCCACAGGCCAGAGAATTTGGAAGCACAGTCAGAAATAGGCACAGCCTGCTGTGAAATCTAGGGCCCCAGTGGGCATAGCTTTCTGAGGCAGGCAGGTGAGCAAGGGGTGTGCAACACAGCTTGCACACCTCTGCCATAGCAGTGGCTGCCTGACCCACAGCTGTGTCTCCCACTGCAGCTGCTGCCCCATAGCCCAAGTCAGATCCACTCCATGAGAAGCCTCATGGCCCATATCTGGCACAGGGACCTGGGTGAATGACACTCCTGATCACTTAAATGTTCTGATGAATGCTGTAGAAGTAAATGCAATCAAATTCAGTTACTGGTACTCTGGGAACTTCATTCTTGCCATTACAACTTTTGCCTTAATGAAGAATCCCAAACAAATTGCTATGAAGTCTGCACCTTGCAGACCTGATTATATGAAAGTTTCCTTAAAGTACCTACACCAGCAAAACTCTGTATTGTATATACAACCCCTCTCAACCAAGTGTTTCTACTAGTCTGGTTGAACAGTGGTTCAGCAAGCAAAAAAAACAATCACAGTAAAAACCTATTCATGCTAGTATAAAGCTGCATTAAGCAGAACTGAAATAACAAATACTTTTTTGAAAAACTGTGCATCTAACCCAGGGGCAGGCAATTATTTTGAGCAGAGGGCCGCTTACTGAGTTTTGACAAGCCAGTGAGGGCCACATGACAGGCAGCCCAGGGAAGATTAATATTAATTTTCTAAACAATTTTTAGGAGCCCACGGGCCAGATAGACTGGTCTGGTGGGCCGCAGCTGGCCCCGGGCCATATTTTGCCCACCCCTGATCTAACCCTTATTGGTTACATGGTATCTTCAACCACACATAAGCCATAAAGTTCTCTCTTCCCAAATCTACAGGTAATGTGAAAACAGTAACTCTAAAAACAGTAAGTAACTGCTTCCTTGATTTCACTGAATTTGTCCTGAAACCTAAAGCATCGATTTAATGTGAATGGGGATGATGCACAAAACCCCCCACATCTGACAGTTCTACAGCAGTACATTTTCTAATGTCAAACTTGATACAACATTTTTTATCTTTGTGTGTCTAACCCTTGCTGTTTACAGGGTATCTTCAACCAAACATAAGCCATGAAGCTAATTTAAACGTGAATTTTTCTGCTGACCATTTCAACAAAAGCCTCCAATTAATGCAGGGGTTGCCAACCCAGCGGTACTTTGAAAGGTCCCAGGGGGAGCGCAGGGGCAGGCGGGCACAAATCATCCCAACCTGACGCCACGTCACTGCCTCACATGAGCAGAGCCATGCACAAGAGGAGGCTGAGAGGGGATCTGGTGGCCGTCTATAAACTGGCCAAGAAAGACCAGCAGGCAATAGGAGAGTCCCTGTTCCCCCGAGCAATACCGGGAGTAACAAGGAACAATGGTCACAAGCTGACTAAGAGCAGATTCAGGCTGGAAATCAGGAGGCACTATTTCAGGCAGGGTGGCTAGGATCTAGAACCAACTTCCAAGGGAAGTAGTCCTCGCTCCTACCCTGGGGGTCTTTAAGAGGAGGTTACATAGACACCTTGCCAGGGTCGTCTGACCCCAGCATTCTTTCCTGCCTGTGGCAGGGGGTCAGACTTGATGATCGGCTCAGGTCCCTTCCAACCCTATGAAACTATGATGCCCTCTCCAGCCTGCCATCCACCCGCACTTCCCACGTCTATCACACAGCCAATCCCCAACCCACACTACACATGCCATATGCAGCACAGGACCAGAACCAGCTGAAGCAGATACCATGCGCAGCACACATCCTGGACCAGGAGTGCAGGCACCACATGCAGCATGGAGCACAGCTTGGCTGAAGCAGATGCAGCATGCACTGGATCTATCATGAGGCAGGGGGAAGGGAGTCCATGAGTCTGATGACTTTATGTTAAAGTTTGGTTAAGCAAGCTTGTTGATACACAAAGAGTAAGAAGAAACAAGTTGTTCATTAAGATCAAGTCTGGCCCCTGATCTACGGCAGTGCACGCCAAACTTTTTAAAAGGCATCTCACAAACTAAGCCCAGCATCCTCCCCAAGTGCCACATGCATTCACTTCCCCTGCCCAATCTGTTGCTCTGCTTTCTGCCTGATCTCTATCACTGTTCCCTGTTTCCTCGTGTGTAGATCATTTGTGAATGATACACACAAGCTGCCCGTGTCACTTGTGCCACCTATGCCACACACTAGCCACCCTAATCTAAAGCAATGAAAACTTCCCTTTTTGCTCACTCTCTCTTTTCAAGGCCAAATATGCTCTTTCAACCATTTATTTCTTCTCAGCTACATAAATTATTTATTTTGGCAAACCACATCTATGTACAGGGCGTTTATAAAGTTCTTATGCAACTTTAAACTTTAATAACTTTGGATACACACATGATATCCAAAGATATAAACAAACTGTAAATGGCAATTAAAAACATAATTCATTAACTTTGGAACATAGTATAAGCTATGCATAGGGTGAGGATCATAAATGCAATTCATGAAATCATGCAACAGCAACTGGAGAATGTTTCCAATGAGTTGGAAAATCAGAATGCCGCATCACGAAAGATGACAATTATGTTGAAGTCTAGAAATCTGAGCTATACTGTGTTAAAACTTAATTCCCATTTATTGTGTTAAAACTTAGTGCTTTCAATCACCGTTTACAGATTGCTTTATCATGTGTACATCCAAAGTTATTAAAATGTAAAGATGTAAAAGGATTTTATAAACACCCTGTATTTTACTCTTTGACAGTATACCATAAAAGGGTTGTGAAAGATGGACTTCAAATAAGGACTGACAACCTGAAAAGGCTGAGTTACACTAGACAGCAGCTTTAGAAAAATATGCATCTTAATTCAAAACAAGTGCATCAGAATGGGGCAGCATATTTGGCAGCCTCTATTAACCTGATCTGCCACTATCTGAAAACCTCCAAGGAATACATGACCCAGAAGCCACTACATCCCATGGCATAAACTTTGAACATAGGGACACTACGACTCCAAAGCAAGAATAACTTGCTGAAGCATTATTATAGCATAGAAAATGAAAAGAGATGTGCTGGTATGTTTAGAGTAATCAAAGAGTCTAAGGGTAATATCGGATCCTGGTTCCCCCCCCCGAGGGAAAAAAAAAATCCCCAGTTTTTGGATTAAAACAAGTAACCCAAAATCCACATTTTTCCACAATTAAAATAAAATGCCACTATATATAGATCTATAGATATAAATCTATATATCTACATAGATATTTATCTACTAGTGGTGTTTCATTTTAATCATGGAAAAATGTGGATTTTGGCTTACTTGTTTTAATCCAAAAATTGGGGATATTTATTTTATCAGAGAAAACCAGGGTCTCTGGTGATATGAGTCTACTTGAAATATACACCTATTAAAAGATAAGGGTATCTAGTTATCTGTTTGTTTCCGAGCGCATCTTAAGTGATCCAGACAGTGATACTGAATGCCCATGGAGTACTCTAAATAAACTTTACCAAACAGGTACTAATTTAGCAGAGCACAATGGGAGGAAACAACAGCAACATCAACAGTGCATATGCCCATCTGAAACGTTTAAAAAACAACTCAGTGATTACAATGAAGAAAGGTGGAGCACTTAACAGATGGAAAGAATCTTTTCTTAGTTTCCATCTCAGACTACAGCTGCCATCAGGAAAGGATCTTGTGTTACATACAGGGCAACACATTAAATTCTTTGCACACAAAGCAACCTCGGACAATACCCCAAAACATGAACACATGAACATGAACATCAGCATCCACATTCTGGTCAATCCCATTTTCTCTTTACCTCCTACCAGATTTTCATCTTTGCAGGTATTAAAACAAACTTGATTTTATGGCAGCATTTAATTTCAACAGAAACTTAATTTTGCTAAAAGCAGCAAAATGAAAGAGCAAAATATAAGAACACAAAACTATGGATCGTATGCATTTTCATGGTGGCCCGAGGAAAATGAATTGCCGAAAAGAAAAATAGCCCTTCTGGCAATTCTTCACTGATTTCTCACCTTTTTGTGCCACTTTTGCAAGAAATCTCACATTGCAAACTGGTCTTTTGGTCACCGTCGCTACTTGCACACCGATTCCTAGAATCAGTCATGCATAAGCAGTGTTTGTCTGCAGAGCATTTTATAGCTTTGTAGCCATCTGGAAAACATATGCCAAATTGAACCCATCAAATTTTAATCAGATGGCTTTACTAAAGTGTGAACATTGCCAATCACTTAGGAAAGTGGTGGAAGGGGACAGAGACAGGCTCCTTCATCAAATCCCTTTGTTCTCAAAAGGGCAATTCATTCCAATACAAGTTCCCTATTTTAACTGTGTACTTTTATCAGGAACCCAAACTTAAAGGTGACAGTTGAAAGTAGCTGCTGAACGCTCCCTCTTATTTTAGAAATGGTTAGCAATATAACACAAGGTGCCCCTATTTTAAGTATGAGAACTTGAACATGGTCACCAAATGCTCTGAAACCAGGTGTCTGAAAAAAACAGCAAACTTAACCTATGCACAATGCTGCCTTTCTAGTCATGTAAAGCAGGCGAGCACACACATATATTTATCCAATTCTGTGTTTAGTCCACAGACTCTAGTTGCAGGTGTCAGGTTCAGACTTGGGCTAAACAGCACAAACATAGACTCGTTCTCACCTATCTCTAGGAGTGGTTCGACTCTTAACACTGGCCAAGAAGGCAGCCGTTATACTCAGAAGCACTGTACACTGATGTATTTGAAGGCTGCCCTCCATCCAGCCAGGGGACGACAAGAGGCTGCTCCGTAGCTCCCTCTAGCTCCAGGGATGCTGTCAGGGGGTTGGAGAGGCTTACTGATAAACTTGCCCCAACAACTACTATTACCCTTTACAGTTCCTGGTGCTTTCATGGGCTGGAGCACCAACAGCCTTTCAAAGTTCCTAGACTACAGGCACGTTCTGTCACTCTCACTGCCAGGGAGTTATGGATCGCTGTGCAATACTGAGAGACAGGAATACCTGTCCATGTGTTAAATTTGTTAAACCTTCCAAAGACAAAATTGCCATTTTAAACAGCATGTTTCCCGTCATGAATCTGCCATTTTGGGGCCAGATCAAACCTTTTTTTAGCATGACAAAAAGCCCAAACGTGTGACTACAGGCTTTTTGTCACAGTAAAATACCAGACAGGGCGTGACAAATATAACATGTGTCAGAGCCCAAAGCTCTTTAGTAAGCAAGCAATGAAACGGACACCATCACAGACGTTCCTTCTGTATTAGATTAGGTTGCTGCTAACCACGCAGGGCTGCTCTTGCTATAATTATTTTTAGCAAATGTTTAAAGCAGAATAAAAGATTCTAAAGACTTTACAAAGGAACATTACAGCTTCTTACGCTCAAGAGGCCTGACAATTGGAAGCAGCTTCATGGTTTAGTAGCTCCCTGCAATTCCCAAGCAGATGAGACTCCCTTTCTCCTTTATTCAGGGGAGTTCTCCACTGAGATACACCCAAGAGGGAGAAAAAAAACAGTGTCCTCACCAATGAAAAGGCAAATAAACTTACCAAAACTCTGGGATGCCAGAGGCAGACATGTTTATTTACTGTAATGTACATAAAAGCAATGTTAAGGTTTTGCATTAAGCAAAAGCTTGACAAAACTGAAGTATGTATTCCTCTTACGTTTCTATTAGAGGCAGAAAAAAAAATCTTATGGGATCTAGAAATGCAGCATGGTAAGCAATAATAAAAATTGAAAGGAATGCCCTCTCTCTCACCTTTGTTTACTGCCACCCGTTTAATGATCTAAGTAGACAAAGCATGCTTCATCACAACCGACTATCACCAAACAGTTTTTTTCCTTACCAATTCTCTTAAGTAACACTACAGGGAAAACTAAAACTGCCAACCTAATTTATGAAATTGCAAGAGCTCACCAAGTAAAAATTTGAGCACAAAAAGTATCAACAGTCGATAGAAAAAAATTGTCAAAATAGGGTAAGATGGCACAAGAATAAAAGGTGCGAAGAAAAATATTGGAAGCTCATGATGACCAAGTTAATCTGACAGCTTGTTCACAGTACTGTAAATATTATATGTGATTTTCTTAGGAATCATAGAATCAATGAGTCGAAAGGGACCTAGACAGATCATCTACTCCAACCCTTTTTTTTTTTTATTATTATTTTTATTATTTTTTTTTTTATTGTAATAAGCAATTACAATACCATAATCCCATGGCAATTCAGATAATTAACCAGAGCAAAGAACATTTTCCATTTTAATGAGGCTATGCCCACGTGGCACATAAACTTTATCCTTTAATTCACATAAACAAAAAGTTTTTGATAAATCAGTATTAACAAACTGAACAAAGCTGCAAAAAAGATCTGAGACTACAGGAGGAGGAGAGTTAAATACCTAGAGCCTTAAGCCACTATGAGGGGAAAGCCACAGTGCCAATAAAAGATCTTAATTAACTTTATAGTATGGCAACATTTTGCTTTAATTACCTCTATGTAAAATAAAGTAGAAAATGAAGAGAGATGGCTTAACCTAAATAATACCACTGTTAATGATGTCACCTGAGGCAAACTGTGAGAGTATGCTCTCTACAGAGATGACAACTACTTGTAGGGTACATCACTGATCTATCAGAGAACATACTTGTTTAAAGTCGCACAACCTTCGGTTATAATAACATTGTTCGGCCGCCGCCTGCGAGAAGGTAACTACTGTGGCATAATTGGATTTGCTTAACATCATTCCGCTTGAAGTTGCATTTTTCAAGAATGTAACTATGACCTTAAGTGAGGAGTAGCTGTAGTCTAGTGAATACTACACACCAATGGTGAGATCCTGCACCTATGCAAGAGGCAAGCAGCAGAAGCAAGCTGAGGGAAAGGGAAGCATGGAGAGTTCAGTGGCAGGCAAACAATGGAGGGAATAGTGCCCAGACTGAGCTGCACGGCCCACAGATTAAGCCCTGAGAGGTAAAATGTGGCCGATGCACCACCAGATGCATAGCCCTGGTTTACATTGTGCGGTCATTGCTGCCAGAACTGTGCAGCCACAACTATGGCAACAGAACTCGCAAGCAGAGACTGCATGAGTGACAGAAGAGGGGTTTTCCTCCCCATCTCCATGTGCACATTTACATCCCCGACTCAAATGACAGAAGCCCTGTTGGCAGAAACCCTCTCCTGTGAGCATATCTGCATCCAGATGACAGGTTTTGCTGGCAAAGCTACATCAGTGAAAAGACGCCATCATTTCCCACCTCTTGACCACCATAGCCACAACTGCAAAACATGTAGTGAAGCCTGCACAGCATACAACATTTAGAGACTAGGCAGCATGGTGATCTTTGGCAGCCAAGTTGGGTTGTAGCTGCCTGTCCCTATATTCCACAGACTGACTTGCACTCAGGTTAGCCCCAGCTGAGTAAAAGCAGGCAAAATGCAAAACACTGTAAAATGTGTTGGGCCCACACTGGTACCACACTCATTCACATGACACTAAGATTCTGGGGAAATGTTTCACAATTCTCAGCACTCCAGAAAAATGAATGTTGTACAAGTATTTGTCTGTGTTTCCTGGAGGGAACCATGGGAAGGCATAGGAATACTAGTTGTGGTAGCCTCTGTTCTGGAACAACTCATCAATCTCCAATGCAAACTGTGGTCTACACCCAGCTAACAGAGCAGCCAACTGGAGTTAGAAGCATGCCCACACTCCTGTCAAGGCAGAGGTCTATCTAGGTTTTGCCAATGACTGTGGAACAGTTGAGAGCTGGAAAGGTAAAATCTCTCTCTCAATGAAACCAGAACACCTTCACTCCAACTCATAGCCTGCATGTTCTAGCATGTACTCAGAGACGAGTGATACTGACCCAATACTTTGAACCCAACGCCTAAAACACACACGTACTTTTTAAACCCATCTTTGCCCCAGTAAAGTTTATTGCCTCATTTTCAAGTAGAGTGCAACAGAAAACTAGCTTGCTTTTAATAATTCATCTAATTAAAAACTTAAGATTTACAGTTGTGTTTCTGTAAGAGTACCACAGAAGTTGAGCTTCTTAAGTTTCTAACTTAGAGACATTCTAATTTACAGCCATGTGCAGACAGACATTCAGTTTCTCTCAGGAGAGTCACTTTCTCCCTCAGATTATATATGAACCGTGTATGCAGCCATTGTTGCTTCTGGTAACCAACTACAATTCCTGATTAAGTATCCTCCATCTAAGGGTTTTCAGCCCATATTGTTTATATTTGGGACTTATAAAACCTAGTGGTAACCCCCTCCCTCCCACCAAAATAGGTGCTTGAGTTACTAAATTAGGCAGAAAAGCTTCTTCGGGTAGATGTGATATATTTTATTAGACCAACTAAATAGTTGGAAAAAATTGTTTGTTGCAAGCTTTTGGGCACAAACACCCTTCTTCAAAAATATTATAGATTATTATATCATTTCTACCTCTTCATCCAAATCAGTGTGCACAAACACCCTTCTTTGAGCACCTTGCTGAGCTAAGCTGAGGCCAATACTTCTTGCCCATGGCAGGGGACCAGACTTGATGATCGTACAGGTCCCTTCCGGTTCTATGATGATTAAATTATGCTTAAATATTTCTACTCAGCAAATGCATGTATGACCTTCTAAATATGAAGCAATATAGTGCCACCTTCCCAAGTCCAGCTAGAAAAAGCTTCAGTACTTAGGCTAATGCCTATCATTTTCCAAAAAAGCAGAAGAAAACAAAAATATGATACAATTTCCCTTGCTGCTATTTGGAACATTTTAGACTACTGATAGCCACTGTTGATATATGACAACCTCCATTTCATTCTTCACCTGCTCTGGACAGCCACCAGCAGTAGCAGAAGGCAGCTTCACCTTCAAGCAGAGTCCAGGAACAGGATGCTGGTATTCCACCACCTGGCCTTCCCAGCAGAGTATGGAACTGCTAACTCACTGGTGCCCCCAACCTCAGTTTTTCATTGGCCTTCATCTACTAGACCTCAATTGCTGGATTATGGATAGAAAACCAATCGCTAGCTTGATGCACTGAAGCACATGGCTCCATGGAGCACACTAGCCAACAAAAAGATCAAAGAAACAGAATCTTTTTAAGACTACAGGCAAAAACTAGATAAATACTGATCTGTCCTCCCAATAAAAGAGTTAGGAATTTTGAAGTCTGTTCAAACTAATTTGGTACACATCTACGAGGGGAAACTAGCCACAGCAATTTTAGTAAATACTATCCATTAACTGATTATTTGCAAAAAACAAATGCATACGATAAAACCTTTTATACAGACTCAGGAAATCCAAGTGAGCTGGAAATTTTGCAATCTAAATTTTTAATGAAGTATTTTAGTTTTGCTTGGATATTACATGCTTGTATTTTGTACTCAGTGCAAATAATAAAAAACTAATACAACAAGATGACTTTTGCACCACAGGAATACCTATTCACACCACCATCACAGTACAGAGAATGACTGTTATAATATGAACTTTACTTAAGTGCTGAAACAAGTAAAAACACAGAGCACAGAGACTAAATAAGAACTAACAAGTTACAAATCAGGAAGATACTTGGATATCTAAATCATGCTTAACCCATTTTAAACAAGATCCTATGAGTACACCCAATGCAAAATATATCATGTCAAATAAGAAAACCTAACCTATAAAAGAGATCTAGGCTTTACCACAAGCTCAAGTATTTCATGTTGTTATTGTGTTTTAATTCATGATGGGGCCTGTGAAAACAACCAAGAAACTTGTATCGATTTCAGCAAGCTTTGAATCAGGCAGGCCCCACTAAATAAAGGTCTCCTGGATAAATTTTAAGCATTTCACCTCGAGTCTTAATAAAGCTTATAACCTCCCCATGAATTATACCATGACAGACATACAGATTAAAATGATATGAGCTTTTTATTCAGTTCCAGGTGGCTACTCAAAGTTATGGAGCAGTGTCCGAAACATCTGAGAGTGTTTTAGCTGGGGCAGCACTTAGGGAGTCAAATGTATCTGAGCTATTAGAAATTAGTGTTTCACTAATTTCTCACCTGGGTTTGTCAGAAGATATCAGAGGCACAGATGTGACCTGGGAGAGCTAACACTACTCTCTGTTCCTGGATGAGCACGTCTTTAGAAGACAGGTTAGTTTCAAGTCCCTTCCTTATAGGAACTGTCCTCAGACTTTTAAGGCTCAAGATCGAATGGAGGCACCCCTCGAATAAGTGCCAGCTCTTAGTTTTCACTTGTTTCTTAGGCAGCAGAAAAACAACAAACCTATTTTTCTTTGTTGCAAAGAACTCAAGAAGACCCCAACAAGTCAGAAGGATTTTAACGCTATGGATTCCGCTTGGAAATCCCAGGGTTTACCTTGCAAATCACGTTAGTGCACCTAACAATGCTACCACTGTGAGGCACGCATGGCACCCCTGAAAGGATCTCAAGGGACAGCAGGGTTCTGCATCACCATGGCTGAGAATTACTGCCCTAAAGCAGCGTTTCTCAACCCATGGGTCATGACCCAGGAGCAGGTGGCAAGAACACATGGGTTGTGAACAAACTTTAAAAATGGATCACCTTTAGCAGATAAAAACATAGGGAACTAGGGCTTTTCCCTTGCAGGCTGCACAGTTCCAGCTTGCAAGGGGCTGCTTGGGACCCCACACACCAGGAGGGCAGCGGTTCAGGAATGCGGGGCACTGGTCTGGAGAGGTTTACAAGTGGGTCCTGGTCCAAAAAAGGTTAGGAATCACTAGACTAGATGCTTCCCTGGGAGACTCTAGTTACAGGAGAGATTCCACATATCGCAGGGTGCTCTAGTTGCGCACACGGGCTCTACGGAGATAGACTCAGGAAGATGTGTGGGGGGGACTCCAATGACTGGTGTGGACTGCAGGTGCAGACTGCATGCAAGGGCTTGAGAGCACCCCCAGCGCCAAGATGTCTCCTTCGTCCTGCCCGGGCTCAGGGGGTCCCCGAGGGCCCAGGGGTGCGGGGCCGCCGGGTACTCACATGGGCTCCAAGGTTTTGCT
>NW_017729032.1:100988198-100989246 GCF_001723915.1 Gavialis gangeticus
GATCGCTTAAATTAAATGCCGTGCTCATTGCACCGGTGCCTTTCCTCTGACCGAGTTCTGGCGCAGGCTGATTGCTTATGGTAAATACATGCTAAATACGTATCTGTAGGGTGTGTATGCATGTATTTGCCACAAAGAATTAGCCTGAGCCAAGACTCAGCCAGAAGAATGGCACTCTGTGTGTGTGTGTGTGTGTATTTTACACACACACACACACACACACACATATAGATATGATGTGTGTGTGTATGCACGTATTTACCATACAGATACATGCACATGAGCCACAGACACACACACACATCTTTTATTAGACCAACTAAAATAGTTGGGGAAAAAATTGTAAGCTTTCAGGTACAAACACCCTTTCATCATCTGCAGGTGGTCTATGCTCTTCCCAGATGGAAAGGAATAGAAACCAGAGGCGCGTGCGCGTGTGTGTGTGTGCGCACGTGTGCGCGCACATGTATACAGTATAACCATGCTTAGGACCAAGCACCTGCTGGAATTTGAAAATTTTTTTTTTTTTAAACCAGAGCTGCAGCCGGTCCTGGAGCCATGGCCTCACGCAGAGTAAGACAGTGAATGGCGGCAGCATCCACTGCTTACAAGCTTCCCCCTCCGCTTCCGGGGGGGAGGGAGCAGTGGCTGCACATGGAGCGATGCCACAGGGTGGTGGATGGTGGCAGCAGCCGCCTTGTGCAGGGTCCCCCCCCATCTCATCCCAGGGAGCAGAGGGAAAAGCTTAAGAAGTGCTGGATTTTCGAGAATTCCAGATTTTTGACATCAGGATTTATGAGGTTATACTGTATATATATGTATATGCTAAATGCATGCAAACACACCATATAGATGTATATATAGTATACGTGTTCCATCTGCATATTATAAGTGTGTGTATAAATGTTTGCATTTGTATATGCATGTGTCAGCATTCCCTCTAAGGTTTGTGGTGTGTGTGGCCGCGCAGGTATACTCATGCTGCTCTGCCATGCGCACCTGCGCACACCACACAGCCTAGAAGGAACTCGGGGGGGGGGGGGGGGGG
>NW_017729032.1:100989287-100993942 GCF_001723915.1 Gavialis gangeticus
CACACACACTCACCTGAGCCAATATATATTATAGTATATATCCAGGAAGAGCACAGAGTAACTGCAGATGCATCCTCAGCCTGATTATAGATTCATAGGATTCATAGATGTTAGGGTCAGAAGGGCCCTCAGTAGGTCATCGAGTCCAACTCCCTGCCCTGGGCAGGAAAGAGCGCTGGGGTCAGATGACCCTAGCTAGTTACTTATCTCCAGTCTCCTCTTGAAGATCCCCAAGGTAGAAGAGAGCACCACCTCCCTTGGGAGCCCATTCCAGAGCCTGGCAGCCCTTACTGTGAAGAAGTTCTTTCTAATGTCCAACCTAAATCTGCTCTCCATCAATTTGTGGCCATTGTTCCTAGTTACTCCATGTGATGCCCTAATAGAGCATCTCCTATTCCCTGCCGCCCTCCACTGATGAATTTATAAGCAGCCACAAGGTCACCTCCCAGCCTTCTCTTGCGAAGGCTGAAGAGATTTAGGTCCCTCAGTCTCTCCTCGTAGGGCCCTGCCTGCAGGCCTCTGACCATGCAAGCGGCCCTCTGCTGAACCCTCTCAAGATTCTCCACATCCCTCTTGAAGTGCGGTGCTCAAAACTGGACGCAGTACTACAACTGTGGCCTGACCAGTGCCGCATAGACGGGAAGCATCACGTTCCTGGACCTGTTCATCATGCATGTGCTACTGCATGATAAAGTGCAGTTAGCCTTGTTGATCGCTTCGTCACATTGATGACTCATGTTCATCTTGGAGTTAACTATTATTCCAAGATCCCTTTCCCCTGCTGTGCTGCTGAGGTCATCCCCCAGCCTGTAAGTGTGTTGGTGGTTCTTTTTACCTAGGTGCACCACTTTGCACTTATCTTTGTTGAACTGCATCCTATTTCATTCTGCCCATTTTTCCCACCTGTCCAGATCCACCTAGATCCATTCCCTACCCTCTGGTATGTTAACTTGGTCCCATAATTTGGTATCATCTGCAAACTTAGAGTGCTCTCCACACCCGCGTCCAAGTCACTGACAAAGACATTGAATAGCACCGGTCCAAGGACCGAGCCTTGCGGGACTCTACTGCCCACATCTTTCCAGGTTGATATCGACCCATCCACCGCCACTCTCTGGGTGCGACTCCTAAGCCAATTTGTCACCCACCTGACTGTGTAATCATCTACATCACAGCCTGTCAGTTTATTTATGAGAACAGAATGAGATACTGTATCAAAGGCCTTCTTAAAGTCTAGGTAGATGACATCTACCTCAACTCCTGCATCTAAGCATTTTGCGACCTGGTCATAAAAAGAAACAAGGTTAGTCAGGCAGGATCTGCCTGCAATGAATCCGTGCTGATTTCCTTTCCACATTATTTCTCCTGCTGGGCTCCCACAAATGTGATCCTTAATGATTTTTTCCAGAGTTTTCCCAAGGATAGAGGTGAGACTAACTGGCCTGTAGTTTCCCAGTTCCTCCCTCCTCTCCTTCTTGAAAATGGGGACCACATTGGCACTTTTCCAGTCCTCTGGGACCTGACCAGAGCACCATGAGTGCTCAAACAGCCATGCCAGCAGCTCTGCTATTACACTGGCCAATTCCTTCAGCACCCTTGGATGAAGTTCATCTGGGCCTGCTGATTTGAACACATCCAGGCCCTCCAAGTGCTCCTTTACTAAGTGTGCACTAACAGTTGGTGAGCTGGTGTCCCTCCTGTGTCTATCTATGATCCAACTGGAAGATTTGTCTTGGTCTGTGTCTAGGGATACAGATGCAAAGAACTTATTGAAGAGCTCAGCTTTGTCCCCACTCTCCGTCACCAGTTGCCCTAATTTGTCCAGTAGGGGTCGTATGCTACCCTGCACCTTCCTTTTGCTTTCTATAAACCCAAAGGAGGACTTTTAGCTGTCCCCAATTCCCGTCACCAGCCCAAATTCTAATCCCGCCCTGGCCTTCCTAACTAATCCCCACAAGTGTGAGCCAGGGAGGTATACTTCTCCTTGGTAGCTATCCCGTTTCCACAGCCTGTATACCTCTTTCTTTGCCCTTAGACTTTCCTGGACTTCCCTGTTCAGCCAGTAGGGCTTCTTGGCCCCTTTGCCTCCTTTTATGTGTAATGGGATCGTCTCCTTCTGCGCCTGTAGGATTGCTCCCTTGAGGAACAACCCCCCTCCCTGGACCCCCATTTCACCAATGCTCTTGAGCTTTAACACCTCACTAAGTAATCTCCTGAGCACGCTGAAGTTAGCCTTTCTGAAGTCTAGCATTTCAGCCCTGCTAGTTAGTTTACCCACCCTTCACCAGATAGTGAATTCAATTAATTGAAGGTCACTATTAGGGCTGTGTGAAGCTTTGGTCCCCGATTCGATTCGGCCAATTCGGTGGCTGAATCTCCGAATCTGAATCGAATCAGAGGACCCTTTAATCTCTCTGAATCGAATTGGAACCTTCTGAATCGATTCAGAGAGATTTGGAAAGATTCAGCAATTCAGATATACAGATAGCATTAGATGTTTTTTCTACATACCACTAGGTAGGAGCCAGCTCGTGAATGCTGTGATGCTGGGATGCATGGAGTGTCTCAGAAAAATGTGGGAGGCTCCCCAGTGTGCTCACAGCAGACCCAGAAGTGGGTCTGGAAGCACTTCCAGTCCATTTCTGGGTCCTCCAAGGAGCACAGTGGGCCCCCCCCCTGCAGCCCTGCAGCTCGGTGACTGGTGACTCCTGAGACTAGGGAGGTACCCAGGGTCCCCCCACAGCCAATCGCCAAGCCAGTGGGGCAGAGGGGGCCCCCCCCATGCCCTCCCCAGCAGAAGTACTTCTGGTCCACTTCTGGGTTTGCCACCAAGCACGTGGAGAGCCCCCCTGCACTCTTGTGGGATGCAGGGCTGGTACCTCTGCAGTGTTCATAAGCCGTGCTGGTACCGCGAGGTAAGTAGAAAAAACTTTTAAAGCTGTGTCTGTGTCCAAATTGCTGATTCTATGAATCAGCATCAAATCTTCAGATTCAGATTCAGCCGAATCAAATCAGGGACAGCGAGCCGAATCAACAAATCGAATCACTGTCCCCGATTTCGACCAAATTTGAATCAAATAGGGCCCGTTTCACACACTCTTAGTCACTATCCCCTAGGTTACCTTATACCTGCAGATTCCCCACCAGGCCATCCCCTGTAGCTAACACCAAGCCCAGCAAGACATTTCCCCTAGTGGGATCATATACCTCCTGCATTTGGTGGAGGTCCTGTATGCAGATTAAGAACCTATGTGAGCAGTTAGATTTGGCTAACTGCTCCTCCCAGCGGATGTCAGGGTAGTTTAGGTCACTCATGACAACCATATCTCTCGACCATACGGCCTCAGAGACCTGTCTGGAGAATTCCAGGTCTAGCTCATCCTCCTGGTGTGGTAGTCTATAGTTGACCCCCATTACCAAGTCCCTTTCACCCCAACCCCCTTGGATCCTGACCCGCAGTACCTTGGTTTGGCCCTCCTCTGTACCTTATTCTTTTCCAGCTATTTTTCCAACTATTTTAGTTGGTCTAATAAAAGATATTGGACATACCCACAGAACTGTGTCGCCTAATATATATGGCTCAGGTGTCTATGTATGTGTGTGTCTCTAGAGAGACCAGGTTCTTTGGTTAGATGTGATATCTTTTATTAGACCAACTGAGTAATTGAAAAAAGGTCTTAGCAAGATTTTGGGCACAGTCACCCTTCATCCTTGACACATATACACACACATTTCTACATACATACTCACTTCTACACACATACATGCGCATAGATACACATGTGTAACCCAGGCGGTACTCCAAGAGGTACCCCCTCTCCAGTTGAAGGGATCAAGGCAGGTGCACAAGTGCTGTGGGAGGTGTAGGGACTCTCCTCCCCCTATAGAGCAGAGCCAGACCACCAATGGGGACTTAACCATATACCTTTTAATACTGGGAACATAACAGGCATAAATCAGAGGGTATAGTGGACAGTACAATGCCCCAAGGGGTCAAGATTCAACAAAGGTTAGACACTTACAATCATTGACAAAAAACAGGGTTAACAAAATATAAAACTCAAACAGCAGAACAAACAATATGGGTTGGTGAAATATAAAAATGCACAAAATGCAAAATGACAAGGAAACATAGGGCCTTGGTAACTAGAGGGAGAGAAAGGGGGGAAATACAATGGCCCTTTTCCACTGCAAGAAGACTTGCTTTTTGTTATCTCATTCACCCCAAGTCACCTCAGCTGGGACTTGAACCCAGCTCTTCCATGTGGTGGGCTGGAATGCTGCCATACAGCCACCACTAGTGGCACTGCTCTAGCCTGCTAGGGGTCTTGGCCTTCCTGGAGCCCGGTCTCACATCAAGCTACCTGGCTTCTGATTGGAGGAGCTGGAAGCAGCGCTGGGAATCTCTCAGGTTGCTGCTCAGATCCTACCTGGAGCAGGGGGAGCCTCTCCTGCCAGCTGCAGCCTCTCCTTGGGGATCCTGGAGCCCAGTGGGGAGCCTCTCCTGCCAGCTGCACACCGCGCTGCTGAGGGTCCCACTGCTGCCTGCAGGTCCTGCTCTTTCAGGCTTTTCTGGGGCACTGCTCCTGCCCTGCTAGCTCAGCTCTTACCAGCTCTGTGAAGCCCCTTCCTTGTTGTCCCTCGCTGGTCTCTCT
>NW_017729032.1:100994358-100997809 GCF_001723915.1 Gavialis gangeticus
CACACACACACACACACACATATTACACAGATGGATCAAATACCTTTGCCTTGTTTCTGTGAGGAATTTCCTATGGGTTGTGTACACCTCAGAGTGGAAAAAAAATACAATTTTATTTATAAATGCTACCTGCCATAAATCCTGTCAGAAACAAGGCAAAGGTACCTATTCCATCTGTGTAACTAGATCCAGACCATCTTTACCTGATTTTGACCTCAAATAACTGCACAAAGAGGAAGAAGATACTTCTGTGCCTTCCCCAGGGTTACCAACCCTCGAGGATTGCCCTGGAGTCTCCGGGAATTAGATCACCGGGGAGATAAATGATAGGCCATTCATTAAAATAAATATTAACTATTGAATCCAATTCAAATAGTAGTCTAGTGGGTTTTTAAAATGTAACAGTAATGTGCATTTGTCTTCCTGACAAAGTCTATGCACCATTATTGTCATTACATCATGTGATGAAACCTCTCAAAATAGATTTAGAGTTGGAAACCTTAGCCTTGCCTCTGCTAGGTTTTTGTGGTAGGATTGCTATTCTGATTTCTATCATTCACTCACCCTGTACAGAAACACATGCCTGAGTTGCAGCAGAGTCTGTTGATCTGAGATCAGCCTCGTCAGTCATCGTTGGACCCACAGATAAGACAGTCATGGAAGACAATCATCCTTGACTACAAGGGATTGCCAAAGAAGGAGGATACAGAAAAGCACCTCCTTCCATTTTTAGTAAAGACACCCAGCCTTGCAATGGTTAGGGAAAATGTAGTGCTGGAGAACATATTTCACATTCCTTTAGTCTGAGAACTACTGAAGAATATTGTGTGCCAAACTAATATTGCCCATTATTTGAATCCTGTATTAGTAATTAGCTCACACCCATCAAAACTGAAATAGCATGTCTCAAACAAGTAAATTAAAACAGCTCTTCTGGTAAAATCAGCTAGGAGAGAGAACTGATATAGATGGACACAAGTATATCTATCCATCCATCCACATTCCATCCAGTCAAGGGCAAAGGACCGTTACAATAATTCTCCAGTCTCAGTAATAGTAACTGAGGGCCAGAGCAGTGATTCTCAACCTTTTTTAGATTTGAGACACCCTTGGTTAGACTCAGAGCAGTTTTCAGGAAATGCTAGCTCTTAGTTTTCACTCATTTTTTGACTATGGAAATATAATGGAGCATTTTTTCTATCGCAAAGAACTGAGAGAGACCACAACAGGTCAGAATATTTTTAATACCTTAAATTCCTGTTTGAAATCTCTGGGTTTAGCTTGTGACTCACGTTTGCACACCTAACAGTGTAAACATTGTGCAGCACTACAGTGTCTTTGAAAGAATCTGAAGACACACCAGCGTGCCACCCCAGCATGCCCCAGGTTGGCACCCTGGTGGAGAATCAGAAGCAAAGGATTTAGGCACCTAGAACCTGAGTTAGGCAGACTTCAGTTCAAACCTGTCAATCCAAAAGCCCATTTACCAGCCGTCTAACACAGGAGATATTCCTTACAATATTAGGTGCCTCTCTGTTTGATTTTGAAGTTCACTTATGACCAGGGATCCTGGTTTTCTCTGATAAAAAAAATCCTCAATTTTCAGATTAAAAAAAGTAACCCCAAATCAACATTTTTCCATGATTAAAATGAAACACTACTATATATCTCTATATACCTAGATCTATATATATATATAGAGAGAGAGAGAGAGAGAGAGAGAGAGAGAGAGAGAGAGAGAGAGAGAGATAGTGGCGTTTCATTTTGATCACGGAAAAGTGTGGATTTGGGGTTACTTTTTTAATCTGAAAATTGGGGATTTTTTTAAATCAGGGAAAACCAGGACCCCTGCTTATGACTAGAAGTCTGTTTTTGACACTGCCCCAGTCTCAGCAGCTTGACACCTTATCTCTTACTTCAGCCCAATTGTGATCCAGAAACTAAATAGAATCCTATTTAAGTCCAGGGTACCTAATCTGGTAGGCATGCTAAAAGTGTGCCTATCACACAAATAAGATTACATTTCCCTTAAAATGCCATTGTTGCCAGTTTTAAAACACAACCAGAGGAGTTGGTGGTCACCTTTCATGAAGTAAATCATTCACCAGCAGAAATGGAAGACTGAGGTTATTTATGTCTTACATAGAGCAAGAGAGTTTAAACCCAAACTTTCATCCCTCAAGAAAGTGCCCTGTCCACACGGCTATTCTCTGGGCTAGGTGTGGACACATTCTTCGCCTCCTGATGACATAAATCACTGTGCAGAAAGAAACAGGAGGTAGATAGGGGTTAGAGAGACAGGAGCTGATTTAATCTTTTGTCCCATCTGCTCTGACTCTAGGCAAGATTGCCTGCTTTCACTAAATGTAGTGCTAGTGTTGTGATGTAGACAAATGTCCACCAAGAACAGGACTTTTTGCTTAAACCCTACACTGGTAAAAATAAATAAATAAATAAATAAATAAGTAAACCATACAGACCTAGGATGGATGTGAATTGATCCAAAGGTCAAAGACTCCATATCCATGTAATAGAACAAGATCTCTAGCAACAGAGACCTTTGTCTATAGAAGCCAGTACCTGATGACAGAGGATGTGGAACCTGGTGACATCAGGATGACAGTTTGGAATGAAAGATTTTTTTTGTTTTGGCCTTGTTCAGTTTTGATTTAATTTTTTTTTAAGTGCTTGGTGTTAGTTTTGATACCAGACTGATTCCTCATTTTTGTAATTTATATTTGGTATATACAGTATTTGGCAATACACATAGATTTTTGTTATATGTATTAAATGTATTCGACATATCTGTAATTAGTGTCTTTTGTATTTAGCTTGAATTTGAAAAATAACAGTAGTATAATTGCGTGTTGTTGTTTTTTTAATTTGACATTATCTTTCAATGTCAAATGGTTTTCTGCAAGCCACAAGATGAGGATGATTCATTATGATCAAAAGTCTTTGACAAAGGCAAAATGTATTGATTGTATGCATTTATTTATTTACTCCATGCATATCTAAAAAATCCATGTATTCGTTATAGTGGATTTTTCACAATGAACGTCACACAACCGTGGTTAGACTATCATAAAAACTATATTATGCTCTAAATCTATATGCACCTCTCCAGTCAGCAGACACTGTGAACCAAAATAAAAATAGCTCAGTTTTGAAACACAACGTTCTAGCACAGTGAAATGCTAATAAATGCACGCACTGTTTTGAGGACTGCAACATTTTTTGCTTGAAGACAATATCAGGCCTGGCCCTTGTGCATACAGGGCAGTGGTGGGCAAAATGGCAGATGTGTCTGGCGGCTGGACTCCATTTCCCTGCAGCCTCTGCCTGTGTGGCTGGAGTCGGTTTCCATGGAGACCCTGCAGCAGCCCCCCTGTCATAGTTCAAGGCTAGGGTTTCTCTGGAGACCAGCCCCAGCAGTGCTGGCAGGGTGCAT
>NW_017729032.1:101002809-101021296 GCF_001723915.1 Gavialis gangeticus
CAGGGGTGGGCAAAATGGCAGATGTGTCTGGCGGCTGGACTCCATTTCCCTGCAGCCTCTGCCTGTGTGGCTGGAGTCGGTTTCCATGGAGACCCTGCAGCAGCCCCCCTGTCATAGTTCAAGGCTAGGGTTTCTCTGGAGACCAGCCCCAGCAGTGCTGGCAGGGTGCATGGCAGGGGACAAAGCTGCTCTGGAGTCAGGCTGGGATTTTGTGGCAGTAACAGCGTGGTCCAGAGCTAAGGCAGAGCCATGATCTGCAGTCTGAATGCTCCAGGCAAGGGTGTGCAGGCAGAGGATCATGGCCGTGCCCCGGCTCCTTGCAGCAGTGACACCATGGGGCATACAGGCTGTGGATTGCGGCTATGCCCTGGCTTTGGATCACAGCTCCGTGCCCTGCTGCATGCCCTGCCACCAGGGACGGTGCTAGGGGAGACTTGGGGGACTATAGCCACCCCAAAATTCCCTCTAGCCTCACATAGCTACCCCTCCCAGCAGCGCCGCCACTGCTGCCTCCACTGCTGCCCAACCTGCGCAGGCAGCAGCAGCTGAGCCCACCCTACTCCCACCCTCAGCACAGCTCCCCCACCAGGAAGAGGGTGGCGCTGCTGCGGCCTGCCAGCGCTGCTGTGGCCAGTCTCTATGGAAACCCTGGCCCCATACTATTACAACATGGCTGCTGCTGGGGCCTTCATGGAAACCAACCTCTGCCTCATAGGCAGGGGCTGCTGGAAAATGGAGTTCACTGCCTGCCAGATCCAGCCCACGGGCCAGACTTTGCCCACCCCTGATATAAGGGAAGAGTGAAAGTGGCTCAACACAGATCCCATATGCAATTCAGGAGAAGAATTATTTTTCACTTCACACATACAAATGGCAGTTAATCAGCCACATAACTACCATTTTTTTTTGGCACTTACACACAGTTTGCATTCCTACTCCACTCATCCATGATGCAAGAGACCCAGGTTCTTACCCCCAACATACTCAAAGGGGGCTTGAACCTACACCTCTCCAACTTCCCAGCACAGTACTTTTGGCCAGGTATAGATGTTACACCTATTGTGCAGAAAGTGCTCTACAGCTGTAACTGAGCAGACAGTCAGGATGCATAAAGCACTGTGAAAGATCCCACTCTAAGATAGCCCTGGATGGATGTGGTATCAGACTTCAGCACTGTAGGTCAGAGCACTGTAACAAACATCTGTACCAGATGCCATCGCAACTTACATAAGGTTGCGTTCCGCCAGCAACCCACGGGGGTTTGTTGCACCTCGTTCACCCTCCCACTCATGGGACAGTGCTGTAGCCAAAGCCAGGGCTCATCTCCTCTTCCCAAGCACCAGGCCAGCCCTGCCCCTGGCTGTCAGTGACCCGAGGCAGCAAGGCCCCTGTTTCCAACCCTGCCCCCTGGCTTGTTCCCTCCAGCCACCTGTGGGCCACTGTCTACATTATCATTCAGTGTTCAGATTCCATCTTCGCCATCTGGGCATTTGTAAAGATTGCAGCTTCTGATTAAGTGTTGTGCTGATTGTGGACACTGAACTCATGCAAGGGGCTGTCCAAGATGTCCACCTTGTACAGTGTTGTTTTAAAGCAACCATATCCAGATCCCAGTCTGTTCATGCTCCTCTGTCAAGGTTGTGCCGAATGTGGAACTCGTTTAGTGTTGCTATAAACACTGTAAGAATAGATTTTAGACTAGATTACTCTGAACAATCATTTCATTTCCATTCAACCCTCCCTCTTATCTAAATTTAGCACAATACACAAGGCCACAATACCTGCCCTGCCAGACTCTACATAGGCCCATTAATCTGGCAGCAGGGGAGCAGTTAGGGTCTCTCTTTTTATGTGACTTGGTTTACTGCCCCAGGAGTGCAGGGAATACATCTGTGTAAGTTGTACAGCCAGGAGCCAGAAAAGCACCCAGTGGGGCCTGTTACAGGAAGCAGCAGTCTTGGAGGGGAGGAGGACCAGGCTGCCCAAGACCTGCTGCCAGGGCCAGCATTGACTCCACTCGCCTTCCAGGGCCAACTCACTACCCCTAGTTGCTGGTGGTTGCTAGTATAGGTGCAGAGCCCCAGAGAGCTTCCAGGCCAGTCCCAGAGGGGCATAGGAGCACTCAGAATGGGAGAAGGGAGCAGTCCACCAACCCACTGTAGCCACGCCACTCCAAGCTCCAGTCCCACTAAGGGAGAGCTGCACAGCCTCTGCAAGGAAAAGCATGTGTTAGTGTCCAGGTTTTGGATCAGGCAGCCTTCCACAGTTTTTCTTCATTATGTATATGAAAAGTTTGGCAGCTGCAACATTTAATTAAACTGAGTGGCAGCAATTTCATATGTGGCATTCCCCTTGCCACCCCAGGGTTTCATGTTTGTTAAGTTGAGCCCTTTGGCTGGGCACATCCCCCCTACCTCGTGGCATAACCACTCAGTGCAGCCAGGGTCTTTTCCTGCTCTCTCAGCGTTAACTGGGATGAAGGTTCCAAGTTCTGTAGTAGGTAACGCTGCATAGTTTTTGTTTAATAAACACACTAAAAATTACCTGCTTCAAAGTTTGATTAAAACAAGGCACATCTTTTCCTCTGGCTGCATTCCCCTGCACCAGGTGTGTACCCCAGGGGAAGAAGGGAGGTTGGGGAGGGAAAAGGGAAGGGGAGCAGTGCTCAGGCACCATGGGTTGGGAGCAGTGGTTCCTGTGACGCAGGACACAAGAGAAGCCCGTGGCAGGAGACCCGTGGCTTGGTGCCAGGGCAGTGGCACTTGAAGCCCTCCAGCCCTGCTCATTTGGGGAGGGTTCCTCGTCCACACGGGTGAGGACCTACTCAGCCAGAGCTTCATGGATCTGGGCATCCTGCCATGGTACAGAGCCAGGGCCACACACAATGGGGGAACTTTTCCTCTCCCTCATCCCTGAGCTTCATGTGCTCATGGTGCTGGCCCAGTCCATAGTTGAAGTGCTCTTTCCAGTGGTCTAGCTGCCTCCCATAGGGCTTCATGAGCCAGGAAAGGAGCCCCCCAGTGAGGACTGGGCAAGGGGGGCAATGATGTCACCAATGATGAAATTGGGAGCCCCAGGAGCATAGCGGCCACCCTCCAACACCCCGGGGGAACGTAGGTTTGTACAAGAGGTGGACATTGTCCTCACTGACCATGTGAAAGTCAGTGGCTCAGTCACGCCCCAGACAAGTGGGTTCTGTGTGTGCATGTGTGGGGACTGCGTATGCATGTGCACGCGCACACACACACTCATCCTGAACAATCACACACACACAGAACATAGGCATCTGGGGCACATGCATAAACTCACAGACACATAACCCAGGCATCTGGTGCATGTGTGCACATGTGCATGCACACACCCACAGAATCCAGGTGTCCAACATACAGACACACACTTGGGAGGTGCAGGATGTGCATACAGGATGGCCAGCTGGTGGCTCATGGTCAAGAGGGTGCACATCATTATGAGCCACTGCCACATCAGGTCCAGGTGAGTAGCCATGATGTCCCTGCCACCCAATCAGGGATGATTTAGCCATTCAGCTCTACTCAGAAGCCCACAGGGCATGCTGGGATGTGTGCAAGAGTTCCACTATCTGCTGGGCTTGGGTTTGTCAGACAGGTTCTGAGTCTTCCCAACCCAATACAACAGCTAACATGTGTTCTGCTTCCTCCCAACCTAATGGTGGACACTTAGACTAAAGCTCAAAAGTGTTAGAGCATTCCCTTCTTGGCCTTCTTGAATGTCTGTACTTAGCTTTTATCACCAGGCACAGGTTAGGTGCTATTCTCTCCTCACAACTTTCATCTTGAAGCTGAGCCACTGCACCTTGCTTGAGCAGTCACTGGATAAAATGGATTGAGAACAGTGAGGAAGTTTCTACCCCATTAGGGCCAAAGATCTGTTTTACAGCCCACAGTTGTCTTGGTACTACTGGAATTGGTATATGGTATACCCACCTGTTTTACAACCCATGGCCTTCCAGAACAGCAGCCTCCTTGCTGGTTTGGCAACCATTGATCCTTCCAGATCGTGGTATATGCGTAAGAGGCCACAGTGGTGACACATATGGGGTGCACAGGGGTGCACATGCACCCCCAGAGAGCATCAGTGCACCTCCTTACTGGCCGCACTTGCCGCTTAGGTGATGGGCAGGGGAGCAGGCGGGAGCAGCAGTGCCCCCTGCAAGCGCTGGCCAAGAAGTTGACCCCTCTCCCCAGGGAATGAGATCAGCAACGCAGGGACTCCCCCACACCTGGTCGCTGAGATTGGTTGCTGGGGGATCTCCCCCACCGGTCACTGACTGGTTGCTGGGGGGGGGCACATGCCCTCCCTACTCCCACCCCGAGTAAGGCAGCACCAGTTGCCCATGAGACGCCACCCAGACCTTCAACACATATGCCTAGGCAGGAGTTTGGAGGAGTGGAGGCTGCCTAGACATTGCACCCACCTTTTAGGTCATCGAGACAGAATCCAAAGGCCACGCTGAATCCAGGTATTTGGTGCCATCATGGCTATAGTTGCATAAGCACCTGGGAATCAAGCCCCAGTCTCCTGATGGCAGACAAAGATTCTACCACTGAACCACAGGAGACTCCACAGCAGCTACCTCACTAAGCCATACATTTGTATGGTTTGTTTTCTTCTCCCTGGCCACTCCCTCCGGGTGACGGGGACTAGAACCTGGGTTTCCTGATTCTTGGGTGAGTGCTCTAGCCACTAAGTATTGAGCTAAAACTTGGGAGGGCTCCCATCCTCTAGTGTCTAATGCCTCCTGATCATGGGGTTTTGCTGAATACAATTTTGTGACTCATACTCACCAAGATGCACACAGAACCATGTACCTTCCTGTACAGCATACAGCTTACTGCACATGCTCAGTAACTGTTTATGCATCCACATAGATGTGGAGTGAGATCACAAACTGCCTAATAAGTGTCAAACATGGCAGTTACATGGTTTGATAAATATCATTAGAGTTCAAAAAGTGAAACAGTATTCTGCCCAAAGTCTCTACATATTCCTGAAGATAACCAAATTAGGCCTTTATTCTCATCCAAAGTGCTAAGCTACCTGCCTGTCCCACTGAGCTGGAACAGAGAGAAGAAATAACTTTCATAACACCAGACTGGTGCTTGTTATTTACCCCCATAATGGAGGCTCTAGATCCCTGCTCTTGGCAACAACGTAACTTTTCAAAGCCCATAGCAGAAAGCCAAGCCCATAATACAAAACAAACAAACAAACCAACCAACAGAGAAGATGAAGAATTGCAAAATGTATTTTAATTTCTTATTTTGAAACTAGTAGTTCCATTTTAATGATTGATAAAATAATTCTTTTTTTTGCTGAAATATTCATCTTAAATGGCTATTTAGAAGAAAGACATATATCATTTTTAATGCAACAGATGTGGCTTATAAGAAGAGAAGTCCTATATTCAATACATTGTGGGAGAGTTTGAAAGGATTTTCTTTTAAGAAAGTAAGTTACAATAAAAGCTCTGTTATCCCAGCATCCATGGGGAATGGTGGGTGCTGGTTAATCAAATATGTTGGTTATCTGAAAGTTATACTTACCTCCAGCCCAGTGGGTTGGAAGCTTCTTTGCCTGTTCGGGCTGCCACCCCTCCCACTACATCCAGTGCACCAGGGCTTTCACTCCTTGGCATCAGTGTGCCGGGAGACAGGGAGGGAGGCCCCGCACAGGCTGCTTTGCCCTGGGCCTTGGTGCAGGAGGAAGAAGTGGGACTTGGCTCACAGCAGCGAAACCAGAAGTGCCATGGTGGGACAGATGCCAGTTAATAGAGCATTCCAGGTGGTAAAATGCCAGATAACACAGCTTTAACTGTACTTAATAGAAGTGAGCTCTTGTATAGATTACAGTCTCCACTGTATTTCACAGTATGCACAGAATTATATACAATAAAATAGTGACTTATTAGCTAGATTAGTTAATTTTTTATTTCATTTAGGTGTCTGTTTTACGCAAATTGTTGGGTTTATGTGCTAGCCAAACTGAAATTAAAAGAGGTGGTTTTATAGTTCTAGTTAAAATATCCTTGGTGAACAATCTGATTGGTAAATAGCTCTTCCTTCTGTTCGTAAACCATGGTACACAAAAATCATGATTGTTATAACTGGATTCCTTAAAAACAATGTAAGCATGTTTAATAATTCACACATATTTAATAGATATTTATCATCTATTTTGCTCTTTCTTCTTCTCAAATATTTGAAAAACCTTCAAAAAGCTTTTAAATAAAATTGACCATTATAACATATAAAACATACCATTGCACAGACCTCTTATCATCTTTCATGTGGTATTGCTTTAGCTGTTTCCCTTTTATGAAACAATGAACTGAAAATCATGTTTGTGTATATGTGCGCTTGTGCAGAGGCCTCATCCACAATATCTGCATATCCCCTGTAGGGCTGCGCGAAATTTTGCCGGCAGTTTTGTTTCAGGCTCAAAACAGCAAAATCTGAAGAAAACAGAGAGCTTCAAAACAGCCTCAAAATTAAACAAGGCAAGTTGAAATGTTTTGAAATTTTCAAAATGTTTCAAGTTTCAAAGCTCAAGCTGGGCTTGCCTGCAGGGAAACAGAAACTAAAGTAAGGAGAGGGGGGAAAGGAGTGCTCTCATTATCGTCCGTGTAGTTAGCTAGTGACTGTCATCCTTCCCTGAGGTCTCTTCCAATCCCAGTGGTCTGGAGGAGGGATGGAAAAACTGTATAAAAGGCAGCATTGTTTGAGCCTCCCTGCTTTCTGCCTTGGTGTCAGTTGAGTGAGGGCGCACCTTAGCACACACACAGTGTCACCCACTTATGTCACGAGTTTTGCCTGTCAGCAGCCAGAGGTGCAGGGCCCCAGAACCCCTGCACCTATCTCCTCGACAGCTGGCAGGCTTTGTGGCTGCAGCAGGGCCTAGCAGGCCTAGTTTTGACCCCACTGGCTTAACACATACACGTGATGTGAGATTTTTGCTTTCAAGACTTTGAGGTACAGTTTCCCTGAAACCCCTATACCTATCTCCTTGAAACTTGGCAGGCATTATACCCTCAGAAGGGGCTACCATTCCTGCAAGTCGAATTCAAATCAGGACAGAAATGACAAAGTTATAGGCTGTTTTGAGCTTCCCCATTATAGCCTATGGGAGAAGTGTCAAAACAGTGAAACTCTTTCGACGAAATGAAACGGAACGGCAGTTTTGAATCAAAATGAACTTCGAAACAAAACACCGTTCTGTTGACATGTCGAAATGGAATGGTGCTGTTTCGCAAAGCCCTAATCTCTTGAAAGTGTCTGCTCCATGAACTGCTGCTGCAGAGCCAGAAGAGGGAGCTCAGCCATTGTTTATTGCTGGTCATGCTTTAATGGTTGCTGGGCTTTCTATTTATTTGCTTCAGAAGCAGAGCCATGAATTTAAGTCTAGAAAAAGAAACTAAAAGACACTCCTTATAGTATTATCTAAGTTAAGGGTTATGAGATTGTAGAACTGGATATTATACTTTAAAAGTCTCTTTATTAATGCCGCGTTACAGTGATGTTGCAGTTGTGATGGTCCAGAAATTATGTGAGAAACTTAAAAAAGAATGTCTTGTATTTGAAAACTTGTCTAACTCTATCCTAATTATGCAGTTGGTCCAATATAAGATATCACCTAATAAATCCTTGCCTGTCTTATTAAAGCTAACAGATGATGGTGTTTTTAGCATGCAGGAAACCTGGTGACATTATTTATTTACTTAATTATTTATACTGGCAATAAAGAAATCTCATTTGTAACAGTATCAGTAGCTTTATTTTAGAATATTTACCATAAGGAGGACAGGCTGTGAAACAGCAGAGTATTTTCTAAAAGTATTTATAATTGACCTTAAATGACCATTGTCCAATTATCATTCCATGAAATCCAGGGGAGTAAGTTTGAAAAGTAGCATAATTTAGAAACCCTATATCAGCATTAAATTATGTTCATTTATAACCTTCTCAGTACTCCATAGGGATGTGGTAATTTACACAGTACTGTTTGCCAACCAAGTATTTTCATATAACGTGTGCCAATATCTTCAAACTTCTTTGTTAAAGGCGTCCCAAGACAAAATTAAAATACATAATCTTTGTGATTCCTTTGTGTTTTGACAAGATATTCACTTCATTACTCTATGGTAAGTAAGAATTTCTTTAATAAGATACACCATGCACACTGTTCAGTTACTGTTAGCAAAAATGTCCCTTTTGTTGGCAGGCTGGATTATTGTGACAGCATGAACACAACTGGTATTTTCTAACAGATGTTCAAGAAAATAAAAAAACAAACAAACACACACTCTCTAATACAGTGGTCTCCAAAATGGGGTGCATGCACCCCAGGGAGTGCGCAAGACAATCCATTGGGGTGCGGCAAGAAAATATTAGAACTTCTATTTATATTTATTTGTTATCTAAAAAAATAAGAAAGAAATTAAGCTTTACTAATATTTAATATACAGATTGACACTGGCGCCCTCACTCGGTCCATATGTCAGACGGTCACATGTCACATATGGTACGTGAGGTATCCTGAGGGAAGAGTGCAAGTTCCACAACGCGGAGGTACAGTAGTACAATGTACAGTGGTCTCCAAACTTTGCACAGTGTTACACTGAGTAGTACATGTATATAATTTATAAATAAATAAATAAATAAATATACTTATATTGGGGGGGTGTGCTCAAAATTTTTTTTACTGATGGGAGTGCACAATCAAAAAAGTTTGGAGACCACTGCTCTAATAAATGCAGGTTATGCTTTGATCTGCTTAGTACACTATACAGAAACATATATGGATATCATCAGATCAGCTGTTGCACTTCTGGACTGGAGTCCATTTTCTGTGGCTAAGAACAGACATTCAAAAAGCCTGAGCCTGAATTAATTCAATCTTTTCAGGTTAGTCTAACCTGACTAGGCTGAACTGGTTTGAAACTGGACAGACATTCTCTCTGTGCTGAGGAAATTCAGGCACATGCCTGCAGTGGCTCAAGCTAGAAGCCCGGGGGTGCTAGAGCAGCCCTCCCTTCCCTTCTGCAAGGACCTAAGCTAAGGTGGGCATGGCCAGGCCCTGGCAAGACTCTCTCATTGGAGAGGTCTGCCTGCACAGTCCCAGGCTTTTCCCCGTTGGCTGCTCAAGGGATGGGAGTGTCGCCAGCCCCCAGTCCTGGGCTAGCGCTCTGAGGCAAGTGGGAGTGTGCAGTGCGTGCATCTGTTGATGTGACAGAGCTTTTCAATCTCTCTCCCCACTTAGTCATATTGTCTGCACCAAACTGACAAGCAAGCAAGCAAGCCAGGGGGCTAATAACAGTCTTTATCACCTGATTAGGAAAACAATAGCCTCTATCCACATTACTTCAAACTTCTTAAACAGCTTACTGGCTGACCTGTTGATTAGCTCCAAAAGCCCTAAGCAGTTACTGTTCTGTCTGCCTGTCCCAGTGAAACTGGAAAGAGAGAGAGACACACACAGACACTTCTGGGCATAAGCTAGCTACCACATGCTGGCTATGGTTCCTGTTGTGGCAGAGAGGAGGAAGGTATCTCAGCTTAAGCAGCAAGTGGTGAGAGGGGGGCAGGGGGAAGCTAGCAAACTCTGCTGTTCCTGCAAGTCTATGCTGAGCTCCAGCCAGGGAGCAGAGGGGAGGGGCCAGCACTGCTGTGAAGCAGAGCCCTGCCCATCCCAGATAGCATGCCAGGATACTGGGGGATTCTGATTTAACTAAAAAAGCAAGGGGTCTGGGACAGACATTGCATAAACCGGTCTGAGCCAAATCAGTTGTCTGATACTACATTCAACCAGGTTTATCTCAAACCAGTTTCAGCCTTTTTTGAAACTGATGCTACCTTTCCAGCATTTCCAGTCTCTGATCAGTTAAACTGGTTTGTGTGTAATATCTGCCCTAGCCTATGTTATATGAATGAGAGGCTTTGCTCACAAGGGGCATGAATTTGCTCCTTTGCTCACATTAAGTAGTGCTACAATACCATAAATTACCCCACTGACTTTCATGTGCAGTACTTTTATTGAAGGAGTAGTATTCAGCATAAGTAGCAGGGGCAGACCATTGTTAGCTATAAAGCTATGTAATAATTCATTTCTTGGCATACTGCTAAAAAAGGAACAGATCAATAAAGAGGAATGAAAGGACCTGGTTTTGTAGTTTTTGTTCATTGAGAAGCATTGAGAGAGTAGGCCCCAAGATCATCTACAGAGTACTTTTACCAAAAATGGATGTGTAAGTGGGTGTGTGTGACTGCAAAGGCTAGCTTTGCTCCCCTTGGGAGCTCCTCAGCCAATTCTTCAAATACAAACACAGTCTTGCATCAAATAAACCAATAAATCAATCAAACAAAACTTCTATCCCTTCTCTGAAAAGTAGAAAGGGCCCTTAAGCTGTCACCCAATTGCATAGCATGGCCCCTCCCAGGTAGCAATTTTATCTAGGTACCAGTTTGCCTCCTGTCCATAAACTGCTCCTTCATGCAGCTTATTACTCTCTGCTTTCTCCTCTGGGTTTTTACCTGCTAGTTGCGTAGGTTCTCATTAGCTAACCATCTGCAGCTCGGTTTCTACAACAGAGTTGCTTTCTTCCAGTTAAGGGCTAGACCGCCCTGTTACTGGATGCTTGCAAGTTACATTAGACATTGGCCATGTCTACACTCGCAATAAGTGTACATGAATAAACTCTGGAGTTTATTGCTCAGGAGTTTTTTGCTCCCAGGTGCGCTGTTTTAACATGCACCCACAAGCAATTAACTTTGGAGTGATAAGCTTTGGAGTTCATTCATGTGCAGCATGTGGAGCCCAGTTGGATCAACCTAAGCTGTCAGGGGGCTTTGGAGGTAAGCATGCCAGCCCAGGTCTGCTCTAATTGGGTTCAATGTTCTGCGGAGGGGCTGGCTGGGGCACAAGGGGGGGGCTAGTCAGCAGGCAGCCCCCACACTAAAGCACCCTCATGCCCCAGTCAGCTGGGTCAGCATCTATTTGTGTGCATCTGCACATGAAAACACTCTGCAGTAGAGTAGTACTCGTACTTACAAGTACTACTCTGTGGAGTTTATTAGTTTCCTGCGTACTAATAGGGGTGCACATGTAGATGCTGAGATGTTAACCTTTATCTTGTCTGTCTAGAACAGTGGTGTAGGGCTGGTTTGCAGGCTCAATCACCCCACACACCCAATCTAATATTCAGGGCTATGCTGTGCATCCCGTGGATACAGAATAGCCTTGATAAACTGGAAAAATGGTCCAAAAATCAATCTAATAAAGATCAATAAAGACAAGCACAAAGTTCTGCATTCAAGATTAAGCAATCACATGCACCAGTACAGACTGAGGCATGACTGGCTAGCCTGCAGTTTAGCAGAAAAGGACCTGGGTATTACAGCAGACCAGTGCCATCCAAGATTTAAGTAGCTGGGGGCCCACACAAGCCACACCAGCCAGAATTGTACCAGTGTCGGCCACAAGCATTGCACTGCATGCACAGGTAGTTTCCTTGCTGCACCATGCACCAAATGGGCGCTTCCCCTGCAGTACCATATGTGCTCACAGATCCACCCCCTTCACTGTGCATGCATATGGCTCTGTAGGGATCCTTGGATCCTTGTGGACCAGATGGCATGGGCCAATTCCCCAGCTGCAGGCTTCCCTGCTAATGAAGGCACCCTGGCCCCCACCCTCAGCTGACTGCATCACAGTATTCCCCAGCACACAGACTACACTGCATCAGCCCCTCCCCACCCCACCCCATAGGATGCCCTAAACCCTATATTTGTTTATGAAGTTAAACTTACGTATCTTTTCAGCTGTGTTAGAATGTAGGTTCCTGAAGGCAATGGCCCAGGTATTTACTATAAATACTAAAAGCTGGTGGGGAGCTTGGTTGATATCAAAATAAGGTAGGAAAGCTGCTTTTCAAGGAATTGTTTTTGCACTTTATTCTTTTTATATCACTTAGGGCACCTTCACATATGCAGGTAAAGGTACGATAGGATCTGTTGTGCAATCCGCACAATCGTGAATCAGATCCCATCACACATTATTGCTGGTGCAAGGCTCCCCCTCTACCAGCAAGAAGCATGCTCCCACAGCTGGGAGCCCTCCCTCAGAGCCCCAGCACCTTGCAGCTGAGAGACCATCTGCTGTAATCTCCCAACTACAGGGGCACCCCATGCATGGAAAGTCATAGCAGCTCCAGTATCCGAGACATGAAAATGCAAGCTTGTTTTCTTGAGTTTGTTTTAATGATATAGAATGTGTAGTCTCTATGTATAGGTAGCATCAAGCTATGTTTATATGCCCTGTGGTATTTAATATAAAGTGTATTTCTTTTATGTTCTAATCAGGCCAGGCTTGCATAATGAGTTTTACACCTGGGAGAGACTAAATAGCATAAGAGTGCTAAATTACCCAGGGGGGGAAGAGAGAAAAATCAGCATCCACTTGAGTATGTTAAATATGAGGCCTACCAGGCAATGATTAGTTTACAGTTTAAAAGAAGGGACCTGCAAGAATAACACTTGACTATTTAGACTAGTCAGGGAAGGACATTTCTTACTGTTGAGAAACCCAAGGGCTCTCTACACATGCAGGAAAAGGTGCAATGGGATCTAATGCACAATCTACACAATCAGAGTGGGATCATGCATTAGATTCCATCCTGCCTTACTGCTGGGGTAGGGGGAGCCCTGTCATGCTGGGTCATAAGCAGCCAGGTCTAGGGGTTACTTCAAGGTCAGGAGAAGGAGCTCAGGTCCAAGGGCCATGTGCTGAGTAGGAATGTAGGGAATTCAAGAAGCCAGAAGATCCACCCAGCAAATGGTGTCAGAGATACAGAGGGTCAGTGTCAGAAGGCTACCTGGGTCAGTTATCCATGAAATTAAGCCAGGATTAAGTCAGGTACATAAAGGATCAGGCTAGACTTGAGGTCCATGGGCAAGCTGGGTTAGGTATCCAAAGACTTGGTCAGGAAGCCAGTAGCAGCACAAACCAACAGTGCTGGATACAGGGTTGTACCTGGTTGCCCAGACACTGCCTTTTTCAAGTCAGGGGTTTATACTGGAAAAGGTGAAGGGTCAGCTGACCCTGGCTGGCCACTCCAGTTGCAGGGAGTAGGTGTGTGGTGAAGCCCAGTGGGAGGATTCTGCCCACCTGTGTCCACCCTAACACTCTTCTGTGTTGACAGCCAACCAGGATGAGTTGCTATGCTAGGCAAGCTGAGGCCCCATGTTCAAAGCCACAGCCTGATATTTACCAGCCTAAAACCCCTTCCGGGGACTGCTGGTCTAAATTCATATCTTGTATAAGTTTACTGCCACCAACGGAGTTATGTTTTTTCACTCTACTGGGGGCATGGACACTTTCCATGGGCTTTCACATACATTCCTCTGACCCATAAACTTCCCAGTCCATGAAATAATATCTACCTTGAGCCTGGAGTGTTGTGGCCTAAGTATTCTCCTTGACTCTGAGCCATTACGAGTGGTAGAGGAGGCTGAGACCAGTGGTGGAGCAAGTTTTCAGTGTTGGGCTTAAACAGGAACGTATGGAATACTGGATGGATTTTTAGTGTTGGTGGGAGCTGCAATTCAAAGGTGACCAGATTTATTTGTTGGGTGTTATGGAAAAGGCCAATATATCTGTGGTCCAGTTTCTGCAGTGGGTGTGGAGGGGTTCTGCTAATAGCCATACTTTTTGTCCTACTGAGTAAGCAGGCCCTTGTTGACTATATTGGTCTACATGTTGTTTATAAACTTGTTTCACCTTTTCCAGGTAGATTTTTGTTCTTTTTGGACTTTCTGCACGTTATACCCAGTCTAGAGTTGCAGGGGCATCGGGGGTGGCAGGTAGGGTGGGGGTAGAACCAATAATTAGCAAAGCATGGAGTCTGTTGAGTCAAAGCACATGTGGAGTTATTGTGGATGAACTTTGCAAGTGCTAGCAAGGTGGCTCACTTGTTCTGCTGGACATGGAGTTAACACCAGAGGTACTGCTCTAGTATCTGATTTGTTCTCTTGGCTTGAACATTTGTTTGTGGGTGGTACGTGGATGAGAACTGGGCATGGACTCCCAGCAGGCTCAGGACCTCATGCCAAAAATCAGGAGACAAACTGGGGCCCACAGTCAGAGGTTATGTAGTCTGGGAAGCCATGAAGGCAAACAACATGGTCCAACCATAATTAGGCAGCATCTTTGGCTGAGGGCAGTGGAGTATCTGTTGGATTCAGACATCTCTACAATAAAGTCTAATGAAATAGCAGACCCAGGATGAGAGAAACAGGGTTGAGGCTGGAGAGGCCCACACAGTTTCTGTGTGGATCTTTTAGCGTCAGCGCAAAGATTGCAGGAGTAGACAAAGTCTCGGACTGGTCTTGTGCAGGTGTAGCTACCAAAAGTATCAAGCGACCAGTCAGGAGGTTGTGGCTGTTCTGCGGTAGCCTGTTAATAGTGAGTTGTGGCTTGCACAAAGCATTGTTAGTCTGGCCAGACCTGGCCAGCAGTTCACAGTCCAGGAGATCTTGTAATTCTGTTCTGCTGGGGTAAGTTTTTGGGAAAAGAAAGCTCAGGGGTGTGAGGTCTGTTCTGGGCATTGCTGTTGGAAGAGTATTGCACTTATGGCAATGCTATGTGTGTCCATTTCTATTATGAAATGCAGGACAGGGTCTGGATGAGCAACCACAGAAGCAGAGGTGAAAGCCTATTTCAGTTGTTTTAATACTCCTCCCTAGACCACCAGAACTGGACATTCTTCTACGATAGCATAGTGAGAGGACTTATTACCTGGACAAAGTTTATGATGAATCTGTGGTAAAACTTCACAAACCCCAGGAATCTTTGAAGTTTCCTCGACATTCCAGGGGGCTTTACACTCACAGATGCCCTGAGCCTTCCAAGGGTCTATTTTCAGGCCTTCAGGGGATAAAATGAATCCAAGGAACTCAATTCTTGTAGATTAAATGCCCATTTGTCTAAGTCTGTAACAAAGTTATGTTGACACAGTCTTTCCAGCACTGTTTGGACATGTGCTAAATGTTGGTTAGGGTCTGCCAATTAAAAGCAGTATGTAGTCAAGGTAGGCAATTACAAACTGGTCCAGCAGGTCTCACAGCACATCTTTAGTGAAGTGTCACAAAGTAACCAGGCAGGATGTTTGTGAGCCCAGAGAACATGACTAGGTGTTCTGAGTGCTTATACCAAGTTCAAAAAGCAGTCTTCCACTCATCCCCAGGGCAGATTTGGACTGGGCTCCCTGAAGTTCAAGTTTAGTGAAGATGCGCACCATTTTGAGTTGATCAAGCAGCTCCGGGATGAGAGGCAGAGGTACTGATTGCAAATGGTCATCTGGTTCAGTGCCTAATAATCACCACATAGGCAGAGACTCCTGTTCTTTCTAATGAATAGGCCAGGGGCTCCTACAGGTGGAATGGACCAGTGTATGAAGCCCCAGACCAGGTTCTGTTCTAGATACCCATGGAGAGCAGTGAGAGGGCTCCCAGCTCTGGGAGTGTCCCATGTGCTCCTGTAGTGGGGGCTGAAGTAGGAGACAACATCTCTAGGGTAATGAATTACTGACTCAAACCCTTTGTTAGGGCTTCTGTCAGGCCCAGGCAGCAATCCCACAGCATCCACAATCCCACAACAATCAACAATCAGCAGTTAGCAATCACTCCAAGCTTCTCAGAGCCCATGCCCCAAACACACAGAGCCCACCAAACAAACAGTCAACAAAACCAAAGGTGCAGGCAGCTGGTTCACTTACCTTTCCTGGGAATGATCTGATGCCTGCCTTCTCTCCTCCTTCCTCCTCTGGCCTCCAGCAACTGCCTGCAAACTGCTTCCCCTGTTTACAGTCCCTGTTCGCTGGCTTCCTGGTCACAGTTATCTCTAATTTAATTAGCATATATAAGGTGCAAACCTACCCTGCCATATGCATTGTCCTGTCACATGGAAAAGTGGTGTAGCTGCTTTGCTGAAAGCTAGCTGTGCCTGCCAGTGTATATTACATCTGCCAACCTGGCTATGCCAGCAGAGCTATGGTGACAGAGATGTATCTGGTACAGATAGGCTTACAGATATCATAGTGATGGGCACAGAGAAAGAACCAGAATAGAATAATTTTTATCATGGTTGTGGTTTGCAAACATTGCTATTATTTGCTAATTTTAAAGAAAGCATATTTCTCTGTGTGTGCGTGTACTAAACAAAGCATACACCGTCTGAAATGTAAAACTGGCATCATTTTAGAAGTCCCAAAATAAACAACATATATCCTGAATTAAATGCTGTTTTGTTGTCACTCATCATGACATGCTGAGAAAATTGGTGGTCATTGAAAAGCCTACTGTGTTACAAATCTGAAACTAAACACTTGTACCAGAGCTCAGTAAATATGTAGTTCAACTAAAAATAGAAATTACCCACATCAGTGAAAGGTATCCATGAGGGAATGATATTTCCTATAAATATACTAAGATATGTGTGGATTAGTTTAATCTTGTGCAGGAGATATACTGTTGAAAGCACAGAGCTCCAAATTGGGGGAAATGTCACAAGAAAGCTTGTGCCAGTTCAAATCCATCTTTTTTACTCTGTGAAAAAGGGACACTTGTTTTGTGAGTCTCTGAAAACACATGTATAAACTGTGTTCATTAAAGATATAGTTCCTTAGTTTTTCAAATAGAGAACAGTGATTGTAGGTACCTCAAACTGTGGTTGCCTCTCTGGAGATAAAATGAACAGAGCAATTTTTTAGTGGATGGTTGCTCAGTACTTACTGATTGCAACATTTTTTTCTAGGTACCTGGTGCTATTAAGGCATTTCAAGGTGGACCCCACAAAATAAGATGCTCTAAATACCTGGTGAAGAATGTCTTGCATTCAAAAGCTTGTATAACTTTATCCAAACTACATAGTTCGTCCAATAAAAGATATCACCCTAAAATATCCTTTCCTCTCGCATAATTGCTGGACCATCACAACACCAATATATCTCTTATACTACCACACTCTAAATAGTCACTGCTGAAAATTTAAGCTGTTTACTTAGAAGCAGTGAACAGTTCATAGTAAATGATTTATTACTCTTATTTAATCAATTTTGTTTTTCCACCGTGTCTGAGGTTGTGATTTTTATCAATTGTTATATACAGCATTTTTGGAAATCTTTTGTGTGATCAAATTTCATGTTGATTGCTCAAGGTATATATTTTGGGAGCCTTCACTATTTTACTGTTTGTGCTTCTTCATGAGTTATTTTGCATTGTTTCTGTTTCCTGTCTGGATGATCTTCCATTCAGGCCACACACACATTTTCAATATAAATATTCATGCATATATGCATTTCCATGTATATTTTCACTAGTACCCATAACACTTGTACTTTTGCAAACATTTTTATGGACAAAAATAGGGTTTTTATAAAATATTTATAGAAAATAACTGAATAGATTCACAAACAATTCTTCAATTCTCTTTGAAAAGCTCCTTTATTGATTTTTTCAAGAAAACATTCATATAAAATGGATAAGTCAGTACCATGAGTAAGACATTTATATTAATAACAACAATCATTATTAATACTAGAACAAAAGGTTACAAATGGAAAAAAACAGTCAGTAATATTTTTGTTGTATTTGCTCATCTATGCATGAATCTAGAAAAATATAGTTTTCAGAAAAAGTCAGCTGAAGTGCTTTGGGGTTGGTATAGTAGCTGAATATGAAACTATCAAAACATGATTCACCTCAAAAGATGACATGAAAATCAGAACCTTTAAACATACTGATGAAGACTAACCAATATCATTTACAAGCACAAATTACTGTAAAACTTACGTGGACAACATGAGACATTTAAAAATACTAAAGGAATGAGGGGGTCGTTATAGCAGATATTAGGTGAGCAAAAAATTGAAAAGAGACTGGTCAACAACTTAAGTAATAGGGCTGTGCAAAGCTTTAGGTGCTGATGCAATTCGGAGGAGATTCGGCCAGATTCGGTGGCCAAATCTCCAAATCTGAATTGAATCAGGAGACCAATAAAAAGGTCCAAAGCGATTTGAAGCTCTCCAAAACAATTCAGAAAAGATTCAGAGATTTTCGAAGATTTGGGCATCCCCGCTCGCTGCTGCAGGGAGCTGGACCCAGACTCCATACTGGTAAGTAGGGGGAGGGGTAGTGGGAACTGGAGGAGTGGGGAGGGGACCATGGGTGGGGCCCTGCCAGGCTCCATCCCCTGCCTGCTTCTCAGCCCCCCTGAGCACCCCCCGACCCCCACCCACTCTCCCAACCCCGTTAATAGCTGCCCCACACAGCCCCAGCATCCTAGCTCTTTAAAAAAACAAAACAAAACAAAATCCCTGCACTCACCAGCTACTGTAGCAGCTGTCAGGGCTTCTGGGGGCTCATAGAATCATAGAATCATAGAAGTAGGGTCGTAAGGG